>NC_039256.1:10656177-11287863 GCF_003368295.1 Carassius auratus
AAAACCGTTTCTTTCGGAGGCGTCCGATTTGAGAACCGATGAACTGATGATACTGCGCATGCGTGTAAGTTTTCAAGTATTTTGTTAAACATCGGAAAGTGTGATAAAACTATATACATAAAAAAAAAAATAATAATAATAATAAAAAAAAAAAAAAAAATATATATATATATATATATATATATATATATATATATATATATTATATATATATATATATATATATATATATATATATATACGTTTTTTTTTTTTTTTAAGATAGGGGCTACATGTTTCTAATCTGTATATTGTAGATTATGTATGGGCCAAAGGGGTTTTCAGGGAAGTTAGACAATAATTAAGACTCTAAAGACATGTTTAATATGAATAAGGGATGGTTTATGAAATATCTGTACTGTATTTATAGTTAATGATGACAGATTCACAAACTGAGTTTGTAGTAAACAGAACATGGACACGAGTAGAGCAGCTGATGATACTGAACTGCAGCATGTGCCGGTGTCCTGACATTTTATCCTACCCTGTCAGATTTTCCTACCCGGGTTTTGATTGATTCTCGTTCTCGAGTCAAGAACCGGTTGTATCAGTTTTCAGATCATCAGTACACTGAACCGAAAACCGTTTCTTTCGGACGCGTCCGATTCGAGAACCGAGGAGCTGATGATACTGCGCATTCGTGATTCAGCATGAAGCCGACTGACTCACAGCGCGTCTGAACCGAACTGATTCTTTTGGTGATTGATTCTGAACTGATTTTGTGCTAATGTAATGAGTGCGGGTAAACCGAGGGCTTGAATGAAGGGCAATCTGACGAAACGTTAGTTCATTTAATAACAAATACATCGCAATGGATTATGTATCCGGTGAACTGTTTTTTTTTTTTCAACCGGTTTATTGAATCAAACCGTCCGAAAGAACCGGTTCGCGGAAAAGAATCGAGCTTCCCGTCACTAATCCACATTGATATCCAGTGAGTGGTGCGTGTGTTTCGTCTGCAAGCATGAGACTTCTGCCTGCCGGTGTGGTGCAGTAAAATGACAGAAGGGGAGACATTCATTAATTTATCACTTCAATTTTATGCTGGTTTTATTGTTACACGTGACGCGGACTCGACTGTACTCTGAATATTTTCCGAGTCCAAAATGTTCAAGTCCGTGTCAAGTCCGAGTACAAATTCACCCGAGTGCGTGACAAGTCCGAGTTCATTCAAAATTGGACTCGAGTCCGGACTCGAGTCCGAGTCCAAGTTCGAGTACCCCAACTCTATCTGATACACACTGTCTGTACAGATAAAATATATCTCGATCTATACGGACTGGCGTTTGTACAAGTGTTGCTAGGTTTGTTTTCGCAGACTTCACTCAGACGAACGTCTCTGTTGCGAACATCGCTCAACTAAAAAGATTCTGCCTGGGCGAGACCTTTTATACTGACTGGGTCTGTGACGTCATGAAACAGTGACGCGTCTTGTTCCAGTTGCCATGGAAACGGATTGTTTACCAACAGCAGCATTTTGGCTGATTGGCTCATTAGGTCAGAAAATAAAGAATTATTTTTAATAGCGTTTTTCATCGCGTTTATGTCCGCGTTTGCTGCGATTCATCTCCAGCAACACGGCATGAAAAAATTACTAAATTACTATGTTTGAGTGCAGTTTTACCATCAAAAAAAATTATTCGTTTAAGTTAAACAGTTCATTTTCATGCTTCATGATCGCATGGTTTGAATCTGAATCAGTCGGAGGAATCCTTCACTGAATGAACTTGTAAGGCTACTGTAAGTACAAGTATGTTTAGATATTAAGTCATTTTTTGTGTACTGAAGACTCGCGATACTCCACTTATGGTCATTTCTGACTAACTTTACCTTAATTGGGACTGATTTGTTCGATAACAAATACATTTTGAAACAGAGTAATTTTTAATGATTGTAATCATTTTTGTTTGAAGTAATTTAATTTATAACATTTTTAATAAACGTAAATGCATAATGAAGGGTCATTCCCACAGAACGCGTTTTTGATATCGATCTTGAACGCATTAGCGCGCTCACGCACAAACGCTCTCTCTTACACACACACACACACACACACACACACCAGAGTAGGCTATTTTCATTTCAAGTGATCCCTAAATCTTCTGTTCAAGACAGTATTGTGTGACTGTTTATAGTGGATCCTTTTCATATTTAACGTTATGTTATGAACTTGCAGCGGTCAAACGCATCTGTCAAGCGCAATGCAACAAAAACTCAGGCCAAACATGCATTGAAAAATCTTGCAAATGTTTTATTCAAACATGTTTTATTACTAAAATGTTCTTATTCTATTTGTATCTTTTTCTGGGGGAAAACTGGTATGTCAGACTAACTGAGACTTGTCTACTGTTGCCCTCCTATTGGTTTAAATTGATTTTATTTGCTCTTCTCATCTGTAAGTGGCTTTGGATAAAAAATGATTAAATGTTCATGTTAAATTAATATCTATTAAATGCAATACGCCAATCATCTAATGCCATGAATATGTAAATGTGTTATTATTTGTTTTCGAGCTTATTTTGTATTAAATAGCTTTGTCTAGAGAGTATTCTTCCTTTTTGTTACGTGTCATTAACAATGTCTACAAATTTTCCTAGTGGTGAACAACTGATATTTCGAAGGCTACATAAGCCTAAATTACGAAACTTCTACTGAAACCACTGACTCTGGCTGTTTGATTGGGTTTGATACACGATTCTAATCACTGATTCAAAACAAGTGATTCGTAAAGGTTCACGAAGCAGTGTGTTTCTAAAGCGCCAGTCACTGTACCGTTCAGACAGAAAAACTTGCTTAGAAAAACGCGAGCTTTGGAGCGAGAAAACACGCAAGGTTTAAGCTTTTTTAAAAGTTTACCTCCATTTAATTGGAGGAATGACCTCCCCAACTCAATCCGAGCAGCTGAGTCCTTAGCCATCCTCAAGAATCGGCTTAAAACACATCTCTTCCATCTTTATTTGACCCTCTAACTCTAACACTCAGTATTCTAATTCTATTCCTAAAAATAATAATAATCTAACTACCTTTCTAATCTTTTTGTATTCTATTTTCTTTTCTTTCTTTATGCAGTTGTGTGTGTGTGTAAATACCTCTAACACTAGCTTTGTTCTATTTTTTTTAATCTGTTTTCTTTTTATTAATTATATTATTTAAAAGCCCATGCTACGTGTACTGTGTTAACCTAACTGAGAGTTGTTATAGCACTTATATACATAGCATTGCTCTTTTGTTGTTTTTGATTGCTTCCACTGTCCTCATCTGTAAGTCCCTTTAGATAAAAGCGTCTGCTAAATGAATAAATGTAAATGTAAATATGTATTGTTATGTACTTAACAAATAGTACAAATAACAAATAAATAGACTTTGGATCGTCTTTAACCAAAAATGGTTATTGACAGCAGTCTTCAGCTTTAAATTATATTTACATTAATTGCAATATACAATACATTTGATTATTAACAAATGTATGATAACAAATGTAGCTATGTACTTTAAAGACCATTTTTGACATTACAGTGCACTCATACTTTTCTGTACTTAAGTGTGTTAACTTTTCTCTCTTAAGGTACATTTACTAGGACATTTTATTTCATCAAATGTATATTATCTTTTTATGTAGAGTTATTTTAAAATATACTTATAAGATACAAGTAAACCACAAGTGCAAGCTTGTCTAATTACAGATGAGGTTGGAGTACATTAATATGTCCAGTTATAAAGTTTCTAAATATTTCCATACACTCATATCGATGCGTTTCCTTTATCACCGTCTTCATCCCGTTGCTTTTGTATTGTTACAGTTTTTGCAAGTGTGAGCAGCTGAACTTAAATCGTGTTCATGCAATAACAGTCACAAAAAAATTACATGAAACAATCAAGGAAAACTTTAATGGTAGCACTTTAAATTCTCTAGGAGCTCTAGGATGACGTTTTTTCTTCTTGCTTTACATTTTAGTTAAAACAATAAGGGAGTAGTCTCCGTGGCCTTATGAATTATGAAACATATTCAAAACAAGAAAGAACTGGCAAGATCAGATATAAATACTCCTAAGGCTGTTGTGAGTTGATAAAACACTTCATCATAAAGTTGCATTGCTTGTTTGGTCAGGTCTGGTCTTGCAAATCCTGCAATGCTGAGCTTTGCAGCATCTGTTGGTTGCTGCTGATGTCTCTGGTAGTCGGTTGCATCGGTTTTCGGATCACCAGTACACTGAACCGAAAACCGTTTCTTTCGGAGGCGTCCGATTTGAGAACCGATGAACTGATGATACTGCGCATGCGTGTAAGTTTTCAAGTATTTTGTTAAACATCGGAAAGTGTGATAAAACTATATACATAAAAAAAAAATAATAATAATAATAAAAAAAAAAAAAAAAAAAAAATATATATATATATATATATATATATATATATATATATATATATATACGTTTTTTTTTTTTTTAAGATAGGGGCTACATGTTTCTAATCTGTATATTGTAGATTATGTATGGGCCAAAGGGGTTTTCAGGGAAGTTAGACAATAATTAAGACTCTAAAGACATGTTTAATATGAATAAGGGATGGTTTATGAAATATCTGTACTGTATTTATAGTTAATGATGACAGATTCACAAACTGAGTTTGTAGTAAACAGAACATGGACACGAGTAGAGCAGCTGATGATACTGAACTGCAGCATGTGCCGGTGTCCTGACATTTTATCCTACCCTGTCAGATTTTCCTACCCGGGTTTTGATTGATTCTCGTTCTCGAGTCAAGAACCGGTTGTATCAGTTTTCAGATCATCAGTACACTGAACCGAAAACCGTTTCTTTCGGACGCGTCCGATTCGAGAACCGAGGAGCTGATGATACTGCGCATTCGTGATTCAGCATGAAGCCGACTGACTCACAGCGCGTCTGAACCGAACTGATTCTTTTGGTGATTGATTCTGAACTGATTTTGTGCTAATGTAATGAGTGCGGGTAAACCGAGGGCTTGAATGAAGGGCAATCTGACGAAACGTTAGTTCATTTAATAACAAATACATCGCAATGGATTATGTATCCGGTGAACTGTTTTTTTTTTTTCAACCGGTTTATTGAATCAAACCGTCCGAAAGAACCGGTTCGCGGAAAAGAATCGAGCTTCCCGTCACTAATCCACATTGATATCCAGTGAGTGGTGCGTGTGTTTCGTCTGCAAGCATGAGACTTCTGCCTGCCGGTGTGGTGCAGTAAAATGACAGAAGGGGAGACATTCATTAATTTATCACTTCAATTTTATGCTGGTTTTATTGTTACACGTGACGCGGACTCGACTGTACTCTGAATATTTTCCGAGTCCAAAATGTTCAAGTCCGTGTCAAGTCCGAGTACAAATTCACCCGAGTGCGTGACAAGTCCGAGTTCATTCAAAATTGGACTCGAGTCCGAGTCCAAGTTCGAGTACCCCAACTCTATCTGATACACACTGTCTGTACAGATAAAATATATCTCGATCTATACGGACTGGCGTTTGTACAAGTGTTGCTAGGTTTGTTTTCGCAGACTTCACTCAGACGAACGTCTCTGTTGCGAACATCGCTCAACTAAAAAGATTCTGCCTGGGCGAGACCTTTTATACTGACTGGGTCTGTGACGTCATGAAACAGTGACGCGTCTTGTTCCAGTTGCCATGGAAACGGATTGTTTACCAACAGCAGCATTTTGGCTGATTGGCTCATTAGGTCAGAAAATAAAGAATTATTTTTAATAGCGTTTTTCATCGCGTTTATGTCCGCGTTTGCTGCGATTCATCTCCAGCAACACGGCATGAAAAAATTACTAAATTACTATGTTTGAGTGCAGTTTTACCATCAAAAAAAATTATTCGTTTAAGTTAAACAGTTCATTTTCATGCTTCATGATCGCATGGTTTGAATCTGAATCAGTCGGAGGAATCCTTCACTGAATGAACTTGTAAGGCTACTGTAAGTACAAGTATGTTTAGATATTAAGTCATTTTTTGTGTACTGAAGACTCGCGATACTCCACTTATGGTCATTTCTGACTAACTTTACCTTAATTGGGACTGATTTGTTCGATAACAAATACATTTTGAAACAGAGTAATTTTTAATGATTGTAATCATTTTTGTTTGAAGTAATTTAATTTATAACATTTTTAATAAACGTAAATGCATAATGAAGGGTCATTCCCACAGAACGCGTTTTTGATATCGATCTTGAACGCATTAGCGCGCTCACGCACAAACGCTCTCTCTTACACACACACACACACACACACACACACACACACCAGAGTAGGCTATTTTCATTTCAAGTGATCCCTAAATCTTCTGTTCAAGACAGTATTGTGTGACTGTTTATAGTGGATCCTTTTCATATTTAACGTTATGTTATGAACTTGCAGCGGTCAAACGCATCTGTCAAGCGCAATGCAACAAAAACTCAGGCCAAACATGCATTGAAAAATCTTGCAAATGTTTTATTCAAACATGTTTTATTACTAAAATGTTCTTATTCTATTTGTATCTTTTTCTGGGGGAAAACTGGTATGTCAGACTAACTGAGACTTGTCTACTGTTGCCCTCCTATTGGTTTAAATTGATTTTATTTGCTCTTCTCATCTGTAAGTGGCTTTGGATAAAAAATGATTAAATGTTCATGTTAAATTAATATCTATTAAATGCAATACGCCAATCATCTAATGCCATGAATATGTAAATGTGTTATTATTTGTTTTCGAGCTTATTTTGTATTAAATAGCTTTGTCTAGAGAGTATTCTTCCTTTTTATTACGTGTCATTAACAATGTCTACAAATTTTCCTAGTGGTGAACAACTGATATTTCGAAGGCTACATAAGCCTAAATTACGAAACTTCTACTGAAACCACTGACTCTGGCTGTTTGATTGGGTTTGATACACGATTCTAATCACTGATTCAAAACAAGTGATTCGTAAAGGTTCACGAAGCAGTGCGTTTCTAAAGCGCCAGTCACTGTACCGTTCAGACAGAAAAACTTGCTTAGAAAAACGCGAGCTTTGGAGCGAGAAAACACGCAAGGTTTAAGCTTTTTTAAAAGTTTACCTCCATTTAATTGGAGGAATGACCTCCCCAACTCAATCCGAGCAGCTGAGTCCTTAGCCATCCTCAAGAATCGGCTTAAAACACATCTCTTCCATCTTTATTTGACCCTCTAACTCTAACACTCAGTATTCTAATTCTATTCCTAAAAATAATAATAATCTAACTACCTTTCTAATCTTTTTGTATTCTATTTTCTTTTCTTTCTTTATGCAGTTGTGTGTGTGTGTAAATACCTCTAACACTAGCTTTGTTCTATTTTTTTAAATCTGTTTTCTTTTTATTAATTATATTATTTAAAAGCCCATGCTACGTGTACTGTGTTAACCTAACTGAGAGTTGTTATAGCACTTATATACATAGCATTGCTCTTTTGTTGTTTTTGATTGCTTCCACTGTCCTCATCTGTAAGTCCCTTTAGATAAAAGCGTCTGCTAAATGAATAAATGTAAATGTAAATATGTATTGTTATGTACTTAACAAATAGTACAAATAACAAATAAATAGACTTTGGATCGTCTTTAACCAAAAATGGTTATTGACAGCAGTCTTCAGCTTTAAATTATATTTACATTAATTGCAATATACAATACATTTGATTATTAACAAATGTATGATAACAAATGTAGCTATGTACTTTAAAGACCATTTTTGACATTACAGTGCACTCATACTTTTCTGTACTTAAGTGTGTTAACTTTTCTCTCTTAAGGTACATTTACTAGGACATTTTATTTCATCAAATGTATATTATCTTTTTATGTAGAGTTATTTTAAAATATACTTATAAGATACAAGTAAACCACAAGTGCAAGCTTGTCTAATTACAGATGAGGTTGGAGTACATTAATATGTCCAGTTATAAAGTTTCTAAATATTTCCATACACTCATATCGATGCGTTTCCTTTATCACCGTCTTCATCCCGTTGCTTTTGTATTGTTACAGTTTTTGCAAGTGTGAGCAGCTGAACTTAAATCGTGTTCATGCAATAACAGTCACAAAAAAATTACATGAAACAATCAAGGAAAACTTTAATGGTAGCACTTTAAATTCTCTAGGAGCTCTAGGATGACGTTTTTTCTTCTTGCTTTACATTTTAGTTAAAACAATAAGGGAGTAGTCTCCGTGGCCTTATGAATTATGAAACATATTCAAAACAAGAAAGAACTGGCAAGATCAGATATAAATACTCCTAAGGCTGTTGTGAGTTGATAAAACACTTCAGATGTCATCTCCCAGTTATCATGAGTCCGCATGCTTGTTTTTTGCTGCTCGTTACTGTGTTTTCTTCTGTTCCAGGCCTTTGACTTGTCCCTCCAGTCTTCTGATTCGGGTTTCCAGACTGCCTGCTGTCCCACCGCAGCTGCTCGTAGCGACTCCAAACACCGCACAGATGAGCACTAGTAGAGTCAGTCTCGCTGTAGTGTGTTCAGTGGAGGCGGCGGGGTCAGAGACGATCCGCACAAACAGCCACAGCACCACGACCGCCTTAATCAGCCAAAACACTTGCCGCACAAGCCCCACGGTGACTCGAAGCAACAAGGACAGGAGCCAGTATCCAATCAGAGCCAGCAAGGCCCACTTGGTCACAGCAGACACGCCCTCTGCGGTGAAATGAGGCACTGATATCTTCTCTTTGAATAGGACACAGACAGAAAGAAGAAAGAACAGATGTCAGTTCAGTGTAGCAGTTTCTAAGGTGTTTAAAGTGGTTGCTAAAGAGAGGGGTCGGTTGATGTTTTGGGTGGTGCTAGGGTGTAAGTCTATAGCATTTTTTTGCGCCATTTTCCTGTTAAAAAAATTAAAGATAGTTCACCCAAGATGAAAATTAGCCCATGGATTAATCACCCTCAAGGCCTCCTAGGTGTATATGACTTTCTTCTTTCAGACGAATCCAGTCAGAGTTATATTAAAAACTGTCATGACTTATGATGGCAGTGGGTGAGTGTTTCTGTTCAACAGTCCAAAAGAAGTGCAATAGAGCACATCCATCCATAATAAACAGTGCCTCAAAGGGCTCATAGGGGTGAATAAAAGCCCCCTGTAATGGATTCATGCATTTTTGTAAGAAAAATATCAAACATTATAAACACTTTTCTATTTTTTTTTTTTTTAAATAACTCTGATTGGATTTGTTTGAAAGAAGAAATTAATATGCACATAGGATGTCTTGAGAGTAAGCATGGGCTTATTTTTATTTTTGGGTGAACTAACCCTTTTAAATCTGAACAGAATGATAACTAAAACTATATCATCATCCTCTCCAACAAAAGGTAATTTTATGTTTAATATAAGCTTTAAAAGCTCAAGCTCTTTAAAGTCAAATGGGTTCTGATTTTCTGCGAATATCTGTCTCAAATCAGAGGTTGCATACTTCGAAGGGAGGATTCAAAGACCTGATATGTCACAGGGGTTGTCCCAATTCGAAGGCTCCTTCAAATACAGCCTTGAAATGCATCCTAGAACTGATGGATCCTCCACGATCCCAAAATTAACTGCACGCTGATGACGGCAGGAAGGTTTTTTTTTATTTTATTTTTTTTGGACAAAAAAAAAAACACTTAAAACCCCCAAAAAACACTTAAAAAATGTTGACATTTCTTACTTAGATGCCACTTTATAGATAGTTTATGCTATTTATTATGTGCATAAATGGACCAAGGTGACAATGTTAAGACAAGTTGTTAACAAAGACAGTTAAATATAACAAAAGTATAGTAATATTCCCTTAATGAAAATGAACCATGGTTTTACTACAGAAATACCAAGGTTGTTGTAGTGAAACCATGTTAACCACAAATTAAGCATGGTTTTGCTACACTAACAATAGTTTAACCATGGTATTATTAATAAAACTGTGGTTATATAAATAGTAATCAATCCACCAAAAAAAGAAAGAAAAAGACATGGTTAAAGCACTTTTACCGTGGGGGTCACTAGGCCATTTTTAGGGGGGCTATAGGTTGACTGTAATCCAATACGTACCTTTCTATCAAAGTTATCTGACATTTTCAAGATTAACTAGCTCTGACACATCTTAACTCTTGAGTTCTTGTCATTTTATTACCATTTTCTAAACATTGTGTAAATAGCACAAATATATATAAATAGAATCAACATAAAAAATTGAACAATTTCAAACAGGGCCAACTGATAAAACCTGCACTGGGGCCCGGCAAACCCCAGCTACGGCCCTGCTCATATGTTTCTGAGATGAATCAGTCATTTATGTCATTTTCTCTGTTAGTACTCTTCAGAATTACAGCTTGAGCTTGCCAAAAAATGGGAACCCGTCATGTGGTTAATCTTTGAGAATATGCATATTTAAGTTGAACATTTTTGAAAGGATTTAGATTTAGATCTAGGCACCTGGAGATGACCTTTACTCACCGTTGACTCCAGTTGCTCTGAGAATCTCAGATAAATACACAGCAATGACATTCAGTCCACTGGCAGCTCCTTCAGCAACAAACTGCAGCAACATTTCGACAAACTAAAGAAAAAAATCAAGGAAGAGAAAAGTGATTCGATTTCAGAACTTGTCTATGTAGTGCACATTCCTTTTCTTCCAGAGGGCGGTCTTTATCTGAACTCAACTCATAGATCACTGGCCATAGCTAATCATTAACCAATACTGACTGACAGAGTGACGCAATGCACATCTGATTTAATTAAAGCAATGATTCAGGGTTCAATGCAAATTCTATAGACAGCGTATGTGACATGCTGTTGGTTGATTAATGAAATCTTGTTTTCATTAATGCACCAACAATGTATATCTACAGGGCACAACACCGTATCATAACAGTAAGGTTTTTAGTAAGTGGACGGTTGCAGTTCTGTTCTGATGGAATCACAGACAGCAAGGAAAACACTGCAAATTATAAAATGCCAATAACTATATGATCATACATAGTTAATACATAAAATTATATAGGTACATTAGTTTTTAAAAGGGAGGAATTATTTTCCTAAGAAATCTCCTTTTGTATGGCAAACTGCTTACTATGGATTTCCTTTCAAAAATTATATCCTTTTCATTTTCATTTTAATCTCAGGACATTTGAAGTGCTACTCCTGTGACCTGTCCCTGAACCCTCAGGCGCGCTAGCGCACCCACTCGCTAAGCAGACAACCACGCCTCTACTACCGCGGACGTTTTTTTCCACATTTTTTTAAATTCGAATATTAATTTTCACCTTCGAAATTCTTTTTTTTTAAAACTATTCGAAAACATATTCGAATTTTGAATATTCGTTGACAGCTCTAATATATATATATATATATATATATATATATATATATATATATATATATATATATATATATATGTTTTATATCTTGATTTATACCCCTGAAAAGACGGCCTTTCCCCTGAGACTCAAACATTTAGAGACAGATTCCAAAAAAAAAAAAGCATTTGATTCATAAAATTTCAATGTAAACCTGAACAACAGCTTCTTAAACAGGTTAATCCTCTCCAACGTGTGTAAATATGTGAACTAGATCAACTTTTATCGGCGGGTGAGTTGATTTCCCACGACAGCCGGCCATGCAGTTTTAAATGCTAAACAAAGAATGTATGAACAAAGTCAATATATAAATATTCACACAAACCGTTTCAAGATGAAACCAAGAAATGAGACCTTACGCTTTCACTGCTGCTCCCCACAGTTTCTCAAATGTTTGTATTCCTCAGGATACGTCGCCCCTTTTAGGGTTAATATTAAATCTGGATCTTGTAGCAAAATAGTTTAGAACCACTTAAGACAACAACGTGGACAACTTTATAGTTCAAATAACATATACTTGTATGGTACAATAAATGTAAGAGTTTTAAGAGATCTGAGCTGTGCACTTCTGGTTTTAAACCGTCCAGGATATCATATTTCCTCAGTGTTTTGCATATGTTTTTCAGGTTTTTACATATGGAGGGATGAGCTGAAATTACATTCTGAAAAAAAAAAGCATGCTAGGTACACAGCGCTATATTTGTACTGAACCCGAAACATTATTTTTAAACAGCGAGAACTGTTCAGATCATTTGTGAACATTCAAACAAAGGATGCAAACTTGCAGGTTTGTTAAGGAAATATAATAGTATTTGTGCAGTAGCACATCACAACACAAATAGAGCAGCGCGTGCACATGTATCTGTGTGTATGTGCAAGCAAACCTGCCAGAATGACAGCTGGGCATCCACATAAACTTTGTAAATCACAGACATGCACAGCTATCAGACATACATTACTTTTGATCAAATAGACACATATGGAACCAGGTCACCTTATTTGGCAAAGGATAAACACAAACAATCAGAAACAGTGTGCATGACTTCATAAAGCAAGTCAATAAGAAAATAACCACTATACAAAGCAGCATTGTTTGCCATTCTGGGCGTGAGCCACCAAGCACTTGCGCACCTGTTATGGCATTTTTCTTCAGTAGCAGTTGCGGCTTTCATACAGACGGTCGGTTACACACACAAATGAGCTTGTGCATGTCAAAACAAGTACACATATCAGTCTGTGGGACACTTTTACTTGTTCTTACCATTGCAACAGAATAGATATTCTCGGGCCAAACACTGAGTCAAGGTACAACACAGCATTCTGGGTCAAAGAGAGACGAGGGGCGGATGGGTGAGAGGATGGAAGCAGAGGGAATTATGCCAAAGAATGAGTGGAGGAGTGGAAGGGGTTAAAAGAGGATAAACAAGTCAAGGGGCAACAGGAGAGAGGGATAAAAGTGGGTAGAGAAATGTGAATACCACATACCACAATGAGCATGCATTAGGGAATAAGAGAAGTAAAGGTCCAGTAATCTTAATATTGATAAGTGTGTGTGTGTGTTTATATATATATATATATATATATATTCAAAATCACATTTTTTTCTTCTGGATGTCTTTGGTTTGCATGATGTCACATGTTTCTCGGATGTTTCTCCTGAGGCTGTGTAAAGTCGTGTTTCTCCTCTAGAGTCTTAGTGTGTGCTCAGATTTGCCAAAGCACCAAATTCTACGAACCTGATTTCAGTATGAACTCCTACATTGCTCATCCAATTTTATTTATATCAGCAAATCTTACATTATTATTTTTTTTTTTTTTGTCTGTTCTCATTAAACATCTGAGGCAAAGTTGATACTTCAATGAAAACTAATCAAGACCTCTGTTAAATAAGTAGCCTATATGAGAGAGCAGCCTTTATGGGATATTTGTGAACAAATTTGAGCAATGCATTCCTGTGTGAAGTGATAAATGAGTCATTAAATAATTTCACCAATAATAAAAAAAAAAAAAAGTTACCTGAACGCAAATCTCAATCACATGGGTGCCAACAATGGACTCCACGTATGTTCTCAACCCGTCCAGAGGCTCCAGAATAACAGACCCCAAACCAGAAGTGAACTCTTCAGCAAACCCGTGACACAAGACCGACCGAACCAGAACCAAAAACCCGAAGAAAAGCAGCTTTTCAGAACCTCTCGAGACAACGCTGTGAACAGACATCCTTAAAACCCCGGATCTACGAAAACAAAGACACGGAATAATCGATGTGTAACTATAATAACAGATCGGGTTTGTCTAGCAGTCGTCTTTGCGTTTCAGTAACCTTGAAAAAAAAATTAATGAATGTACTACGGGTTCTTGATTGAGAAAACTAAATGGCTGAACAACACAACCAAAAAAAAAAAAAAATAAATAAAAAACTGTACAATTAGATGTCATATGTTCAGTTTGTCATATATATTACGATAATTAAGTTCTCAAGCATGCTCTTGCCAAGGGCACTTAAAAATAGCGCCTCGATTACTGTATGTGGTATCGTACAACAAAGCGTTAAGTCGATAAAATAAGATACCATTTAATTTAAAGAAACAATCTAATGCAAAAAATATTGCTTTTTAAAAAAACAAACAAAAAGTCTATTTATTGGCGTTTCTTGAGCGAGTATCCGAGCTTGATCCGGTTTGTGAGGATCTGTGGATGTTGAAGGTGTCTGAGGAGCTGAGTGCCCACGCCTTCTGCATTCCTGCGCAGGCAAGAGAAACCCGTTCACACGCTGCTTTAGTTTAAGACACGAGGTGTTTCAGTGGTTTAGACACGAGCTGATAGATTTACAGAAGAGCCGAGGGGCCTGTGGATCTGCACTCCTGGGCATGTGCCTTTAACTCACATTGAAGACCAGATATGACGAGAATGAATGAATGAGGATATAAACCAACTGTTTAATGAGCCTACGTCTCATCATACATCAAAATATACTGAATAACATTACACTCACAGTTATGAGATTAAACACTTAATTTGTCCGTGTCCTTGTTACATTTAGGCTAATTAGGTAATTTACTCTAAAAAGTAATTAATTACTAAATAATTATATTTGCGTCATTTGATTACTATACTCATACTGTCTCTTTAAAAAGTGTTGGATTGCTTCTTACCAGTTACTTTAGGTAACACTTTACTATTGGGCTATGATAACAATAAATTATGCATAATTACATGCAAGTAACCCTAAGCCGAACCACAAAGCAAGTACATGTAGTTATTAATATTACTCCTATTACTTCAATGTATATTTACACTCTAACAAGAACACCTTAAAATAAAGTGTAACCTTACTTTCTAAATTCCAGCTATATCAGCCTTGGCTATTTGAACAATACACTGCTCTTTTAATTCAAATAAATATATATATATTTTTAACTAAATAAAAAGTTGCATAATGTATAATTCTTGAATGACCAAAGGATTTAAAGGAAAAGCCCGACATATGATTAAAATAAGATTTTAAATTTAGATTTTGTTAAACACACCATTGCTTTATATAGAATTATTCTATGGTTTATAAAGAATTTAATGCAATTAAATCAGAACTTATTTAATTTCAGAAAAACAGTGTAATCTCTTACTTTTAATTGGTAATAATAACAATGAACTATGCATGCAACTAACTCGAATCCAAACCCTAAGTTTAATTATTACCCAGTACTTGTACTAAAGGACACCTTAAATTACAGTGCAACTACAAATCATATTAGTGTTTTTACTAGTCAAATTAGTTTTTTTTTTTTCATTTTGCTTTAAATCATAGAAATATAGATTTTGTTTTCTGCATTTAGCCTACTGTTTCTTACCTTATTGAACGTCGTAATGAACACTTCTGCAAATTATGATCATACCATTTAAAAACAATGTGAAAAGAAACATGGTTGCAGGTTTGAACTCCACACGGTTTGATTTATAAACTATCACCACTGCATAAAATGCTTAGTCAAACATAAATCCAGAAGAATATACTATAAAAACTGTTTTAAGCATCAGCTAAATCACATTAGTGACGACTTAAAGCTTGAAGAAACAATGTCAATACATTTCAATATTTTAATGGATTTCAATAAAGCAGTTGCACAACCATCACTACAGGCAGTCAAAAAAAGAAGACAGTACAAAAATCACAACACCAGCTGATCAGCAAACTGAACGCAAATGAACTATTGCCCAGTCGACTAGGCAGTTTGTCTTCAATGACAGGTCTCTCTTATGTGGATGGGTTCACACTGGCTCTAGGTTGTAAATGCAAAGTTGAGGTGGAATGGGAGATCTGGTCGAGGCAGTTTTAACTTAAAAGCGAACATTCAGGACACTCCTGGAAGCAAGAAGCAGCATTTGTTGTGAGAAATGTTGGCTAGGACAAACCTGTGGAATGCGATCAGGTTAGTTCTGCTAAACCGACGCTAGAACATTTTGAATGAAAAACAAGTGGAATGTTAAACTGTTGATGTTCGCCCAACGCTACAAGACAAACGCCAGCCTCTGAACAGTGTTGAGCAACTGGACCAAACAGATGCAGATGAATCGTGAACCTCATCCGATGTAGATGCGATGGAAATCGTTGGCACCAAATGCGGCATTGCACTTTGGGCACTTCCTCTGACGGGTGTCGTAGCGCGTCTTCACGCACTCGAAACAGAAAACGTGGAAGCACTTCGTCAACACGGCGTCCTTTACGCGTGAATTGCAGCATGGACACGTCAGCCGGGCCTGTGAAACAGAGAAATACAAAGATCCTTCAAAGACATGAACACAAAGCTCTTTCTGTCCCTCTATTCAACTGGACAACGCAAATGACCTTGTAGTCATTTATTTCTTCATTCAGGATCTCGTCTCCATTTCGGATGTTCTCCGCAGGCTTCTTGGCCTTCTCGATCTTCCTGCGAAGTTTGGATATGTCCTCCTATGAGGTCAAAGAAACATCAGTTTATATGAAATTTGCACAGAATAGCCATTTTTACTCAATAAAACACAAAATACATCACTTTCTATCGACAGATGACAAACATCATTAAACACTGCCTTCATATTTACTGAATCAAATCCGATATGTGACCCTGGACCGCAAAAAAAAAAGAAAGTCAAAAAGGTCAATTTTTAGAAATTGATATATATATACACATCATCTGAAAGCTTTCCATTGATGCATGGTTTGTTAGGATCGGACAATATTTGGCCAAGATATTTTGATATTACTAATCAAAAATTAAGTTTTAATACATTTACGATAGGAAATTTACTAAATATCTTCATGGAACATGATCTTTACTTAATATAATAATGATTTTTTTGCATAAAAGAAAAATGGATCGTTTTGTATTTTTTGGCTATTGCTACAAATATACCTCAGACTGGTTTTGTGCTCCATGGACACATATTTGCTGCTTATTAATTTTGGGGTGCGGTCACTTTTATTACAAAATACATGCAATACATTTTTAAGCATTTTTGTCATTTGTAAAGTGAAAATGTCTTGTATTATGCCTTAAATCACCAGGAAAACCGCTACAACGACATGATTCCTATCTTCCTTTGAGCCAGGATACAAGTATTTGTTCAGTTCTCAGATGATTTTAATATCTGAAGACATGATTTAGGACAAATCCTGATTTTGACTTTTTTTTGTCCCCATTCCTTTGCATATTGTAAGCACATGTAGTGATACAACTGGAATACTTATTTTTGTCATTAAATCTAAAACATTCAACATTACAGTCAATACAAACATCCATTCCTATAGACAGATATGAGATATCTTTGAACCTAGTATCATCAGATGATGTTATATTAGGTCAAGTATGCTGGCCTGTTACACATGTCATGTAAAGCTGTACCCACCTGTGCACGTCGGGCATTGAAAGACTCCTTTTCTCGAGAAATGCTGTTTTCAATCACCTCCTCTCTGACCGAACTCAACCTCTGCTGCACCCCTTCCAGCTGAGTGCGCACCTCCTCCGAGAGCAGCACCGACTCCTGCGCCTAAAACAGAGTTGAAACGGAGTTAAGAGCTTTTTAATTGACACTTTCCCCCCAGATTGTATTTATGATGACACAAACTGCATATATGCGAGTTCATCTGCAACTGGTATGTGGTTGTACCTTGCGTTTGTTCATCTCTAAAGCTTGTGTGCGGAGCCCCAGCTCCCTCTCCGCAGCATTGATGGTGCCCTGCAGGAGGCGCTCTTTCTCCTCCAGCTTCCGAACCACCTGCAGCTGTGCATCCACCTGAGAGCAAAATACATTTTTTAATTAGACATTTTAAATATCTTATAAATATATATATTTTTAAAAATTTGACAAAAGATGACACTTTTAATAAAGTTAGAAAAATGGCATTACAAAGGTAAAAACGAAATTCCCTGTGCATCACTTTCAGGAGTCAAATATCACTCCGTGATGAAAAGGCTAATTTTAAATCATTATTTGTAATTATTATTTAGAAGGTGCACCCTGATTTTTTTTTTACTGTGCTCCTAAAAAAAGCAAGCATAGAGCCCTGATGGGGGGTCATTTACATTCAATTAAATCTCTTTGAGAAATGTATATTCCCTAAACAAATGTCCATATAAAACTGATGCATGCATTTCATGTAAAAAAAATACAAATTAACACCTATTCAACTTCCCAAAACAATCGTTCAACCTGAAGATCATAAAAACAAATCACTGTCCTCCAAACAGTTGACTCGAAGATGAAGCCACCTCACAGCCCACCTGTGTTTTGAGTGTGAGCAACTGGTCAGCCAGCTCCTCTTTCTCTTCCTTGAGGAGCTTGTGGATCTGGTTGGATTTGATGCGTTCGCTCATGAGTTTGAAGTTGGCGTCATCTTTCTCTCGGAGCTGCTGCATCAGACGGATGTTCTGCTCCTGCATGTCCTCAAACGCCTGGCCAGTAACGTCCATCTCACTCAGCAAAGCGTCTTCCTCCTGAGAGAGAGAGAGAGAGCGATGATTGAGAATTTTCCAGAGTGTTTGTCGTTCATTACTCAGTAAATCACAGCTCTACCTGTTTAGCCAGAGAGAGTTTCTTATTGAGTATGTCGATCTGCTCCTCCACCGAGCGGATCTTTCTGAGCGCCTCTTCATCGGCCATCTTCTTTCCTTCCCTCCTCTCCCTCTCCTCCAGCTCTCGCAGTCGCTGACGGAGCTCCTCGGCCTGCACAAACACACAAAATATGAGAATAAACAGGTTACGGCTGAACTACTTCAATATATGATTCATCTGTTGATCATTTCTTCTGATATTCTTAAACAATGTGCTTCCGACAGAGTACCTCTGACTTGGCCTTCTTCTCCGCAGCCATCAGTTGTACTTTATCTCTCTGTTCTTTTGGTGCGGAGCGGTACATATCCAACAACAGCTTCATCTCCCGCTGGGACTCTTGGGCTTTCCTGTATCATAATCACATCATGTTAGCACTTCCCACAGCCATTTTCATAATAATCAATACAGTATTGTTCAAAATAATAGCAGTACAATGTGACTAACCAGAATAATCAAGGTTTTTAGTATATTTTTTTATTGCTATGTGGCAAACAAGTTACCAGTAGGTTCATTAGATTGTCAGAAAACAAACAAGACCCAGCATTCATGATATGCACGCTCTTAAGGCTGTGCAATTGGGCAATTAGTTGAAAGGGGTGTGTTCAAAAAAATAGCAGTGTCTACCTTTGACTGTACAAACTCAAAACTATTTTGTACAAACATTTTTTTTTTCTGGGATTTAGCAATCCTGTGAATCACTAAACTAATATTTAGTTGTATGACCACAGTTTTTTTAAAACTGCTTGACATCTGTGTGGCATGGAGTCAACCAACTTGTGGCACCTCTCAGCTGTTATTTCACTCCATGATTCTTTAACAACATTCCACAATTCATTCACATTTCTTGGTTTTGCTTCAGAAACAGCATTTTTGATATCACCCCACAAGTTCTCAATTGGATTAAGGTCTGGAGATTGGGCTGGCCACTCCATAACATTAATTTTGTTGGTTTGGAACCAAGACTTTGCCCGTTTACTAGTGTGTTTTGGGTCATTGTCTTGTTGAAACAACCATTTCAAGGGCATGTCCTCTTCAGCATAGGGCAACATGACCTCTTCAAATATTTTAACATATGCAAACTGATCCATGATCCCTGGTATGCGATAAATAGGCCCAACACCATAGTAGGAGAAACATGCCCATATCATGATGCTTGCACCTCCATGCTTCACTGTCTTCACTGTGTACTGTGGCTTGAATTCAGAGTTTGGGGGTCGTCTCACAAACTGCCTGTGGCCCTCGGACCCAAAAAGAACAATTTTACTCTCATCAGTCCACAAAATGTTCCTCCATTTCTCTTTAGGCCAGTTGATGTGTTCTTTGGCAAATTGTAACCTCTTCTGCACATGCCTTTTTTTTTAACAGAGGGACTTTGCGGGGGATTCTTGAAAATAGATTAGCTTCACACAGACGTCTTCTAACTGTCACAGTACTTACAGGTAACTCCAGACTGTCTTTGATCATCCTGGAGGTGATCATTGGCTGAGCCTTTGCCATTCTGGTTATTCTTCTATCCATTTTGATGGTTGTCTTCCGTTTTCTTCCACGTCTCTCTGGTTTTGCTCTCCATTTTAAGGCATTGGAGATCATTTTAGCTGAACAGCCTATCATTTTTTGCACCTCTTTATAGGTTTTCCCCTCTCTAATCAACTTTTTAATCAAAGTACGCTGTTCTTCTGAACAATGTCTTGAACGACCCATTTTCCTCAGCTTTCAAATGCATGTTCAACAAGTGTTGGCTTCATCCTTAAATAGGGGCCACCAGATTCACACCTGTTTCTTCACAAAATTGATGACCTCAGTGATTGAATGCCACACTGCTATTTTTTTGAACACACCCCTTTCAACTAATTCAACTAATTGCCCAATTGCACAGCCTTAAGAGCGTGCATATCATGAATGCTGGGTCTCATTTGTTTTCTGAGAATCTACTGAACCTACTGGTAACTTGTTTGCCACGTAGCAATAAAAAAATATACGAAAAACCTTGATTATTCTGGTTAGTCACATTGTACTGCTATTATTTTGAACAATACTGTATATCAAGCAGAATGACTTACTTTAGATCCACTCGCACTATTTTGAGCTGCTCCATCTCCTTGCGTTTGGGTCCTCCAATCACAGCGCAGCGTTCAGCTGCTAGGTCTTCTGATTGGCTGCTGCTGGTGCTGGCTTTCTCCCGCTCTTCTTTCACTGCTACGCCTCCAGTGCTCCCACGAGTCACCCGCTCTCTTTCTCTCTGCTCCTTCTCTTTCTCCTTTTCTTTCTCTTTCTCTCGTTCCTCCTCTTTCACTACGGTCTCAGTGTCTGTACCTGGTTCAGTCTTTACGGTTACACCTGAAGAGAAAACAATGATGTAAATAAGCCTGTCGATAAATCTATTAATCGCACAATTAAAAAAAATGAGCTCGATAATTTTTTCAGACGCGATAATTTATTTTTTCAATTTTTATTTATTTATTTACACTATGTTAAAACAGGAGGATTTTCTGCTATTTACACTACTTCATGCAAATAGTGGCACTCATCTGTATTGTAGCACATTCAAAAATAGTATGCAATAATAACGTACTGAGTGTAAATTACAATACATCCCCTCCTACACCTACTCTAATACTACCAACTTTTTGATCATCTCCATCAATTTCATTGAAAATAAATGCCTTTCCGATGTGATCTGAGATTTGAAAAGGGAGAAAAAACAAATGTTTTGCAAAAGGCGGATTTCAGCTCGGGTCAATCGTGTCAAAAATGCCTACAGCGCGTGTTTTATCATCTACACCACTGGAGCTGTCGTCACATGACTGTGGTTTGTTGTGTTGACCACCCTAATCACACGTTAACAAGGCGGCCTATTTGCACCTAATGTAAACCTTATGTAAAGAGTGTGTACCGGTGGTACTGGGTGTGGCGGAGCCGCTCTCTGGCTCAGTCTTTACAGTAACGTCAGCCGTCGGGGCAGGAGTGTGTGGGGAAGCGGTCTCCTCCTTCACATCCATCTCTGTGCTGGACTGGGATTGGACAGCAGCATTACCTTTGGCAGCACGCAGCTAAAAGAGAGGACAGAAACCTCAGCAACTACTTATATTTGAAACATAAACATATTAGAGTCAATAAGTTTGTGGTGTAACCTGGCTGAGCTCTTGCTGTGCCTCTCTCAGTCTGAGTTTATATTTCACCACCTCTCCCTTCAGCTGCTGGTTATGAGTCTGCAGTGTGCTGATCAGATGTCTCATCTCCCGGTTTATTGGGCCTGAGAAAGAAGCAAAGAGTACTACACACGGTCAATCAAAAAGCTGATCTGAGCAAAAAGAGACCAAAATCATTAGCAAGAGACCAGAGGAAGTTTACCTGCTTGTTCATTCGCAGCTAATGTCTGCTCGAATTCGATCCTGAGCATCTCGTACTCCTTGCGCACCTGTGCCAGCGTGTCTTCCAGCTGAATCACTTCGGTACGGACCTTGCGCTGCAAGGACACCTCGTCATTCTGAAACAGACACACATAAGTTATCATCTCATGACAATAACATCCTCAAATTGTGACAGCCAGCCAACCTCTGTATATGAGCCTGCCTCGTCTAGCATCACTGAATTCACTGTTTACACACATCATCACTCCATGTACCTCCATGTGGTCCAGCTGGCGCAGGCGGGCCGTCCTGGTGGTGTTGAGTCGAGCTTTGGTCTCGTCCAGCTGAGATTTCAGCACTAGTGACTCATTGTAGAGCACAGAGAACTGAGACTGCAGACAGCGATACTCTGCGCTCTCTTTGGCCACCTCCTCAGCCCTGGACAACAGCTCCACCTGACGGAGAGAGAACAACACACGGCTTCTCAGTGAACATGACCGACTCCGACAACATTAGAAAGTGCTCTACCCTTCAGACGTTTGGGGTCAGTGTGATTTCTCTCATCAAGAAATCTCTTCCAGCTACATGTATGTGAATAAAAACAGTAATGTTGTTAGTATTTTTAAATAATTGTTTTCTATCTGAATACATTTTTAAAATACTATTTATTCCTGTGATACAAAGCTTTACTTTCAGCATCATTACTCCAGACATGATCTTCAGAAATCATTCTAGCACGCTGATTTGAAGAAACATTTCTTATTATCAGTATTGAAAACAGCTGTGCTACATAATAGCTTTGTGGAAACCATTATTATTTTCTTTATTTCAGAATTCATTGATGAATAGAAAGTTCAAAAGAATAGGATTTATTTTAAAGCATCCTTTCAAATAAAAGCTTTCTAAATAAATAAATAAATAATCTTCCTGACCCCAAACATCAACTCTTGTGCAGTTTATTTGACTTGGTGGCATTTACATTATGGTCTAATCAACCTGAGATATATTTCATTATTATATTACCGCTACCACACAATTTGTACATTCTAATTTTTAATTTCATTAAACAATTTCATGTTTATTTTGAATAATCTTTTGTTCTTTCTATTCTACAATTATTTTTCATTACAGGAAGCTGCAGAAACTTCCACTGAAACTAAAGAAGTGTTTTGCTCTGTTCCAGAGTATCTGTGTCTTCAAGCGTTAGCCTCTGAAGAGCTGACTGCTTCTGAACATCATGTTTAATCTGGTTTTCCCTGAGCAGGATCCAACACTCACAATAAACACATAAGATGGATCTGACAAGGTAATGTGTATGAAGGCTTTACCTTCATGTTATTGTTCTCCTGGTACACCGTCTGCAGATCCTGCTGGAGCTTCTGCAGCTCACTGAGCCGATTCTCCGCCAGCTCCCTGTTCTGCTCCAGCTCACTGTTCATCTCCTCAAACTAACAAGAGACCAGAGAGGATTTCATGCTACATTACACATCAGTGTTAGACACTGCACAGATACCCTTATGTGACAAACAGAACAATAAATGACCAACTCACATTACAACTTTTGAATGATAGTGTACATTTACTAGAACCGAAAACATATATTAAAAATTATATGACGTGTCTGCTTGAAGATTAAACAAGCCTCAATACTCAACTGAAGGATACTACAGCGTGCAAACAGCTGCTTGCTTCAGGTTTACAGTGAGATTCATTCACACTAAACGTGCACATGACTGGTGGTTTACCTTTCTTTTGTTAATCGTGATGGTTCCACATACGCTGCTTGCCTCGCCATACACCTTATAACCTTTACTGTTCACCTGGTTATGATGGAAGAGCACAATATCAGCTATGACACATTGTAAAACAATAAAAATACTGTATCTTGGGTTTACTACTCCAAATAAGAGCATCTTGATATATGGCAGTGTCTTTTTCAAAAATCCACTGTCCTTTGCTATTATTTGCAGGAACCTAGATTACTGTAACTGACATTAAATTACTGCTTAAAGTCTGTATCATCCATGACAGTTGTCTAAATCAGCAAGACCCACTCACCCTTTCCAGCACCTCTACAAGGTGTGCGTTGAGCCGATTCTCTCTCCGTCTGATCTTCTCCATGTCCCACTGCAGCTCCTCGATCAGAACCTGCAGCTCACTGATCCTGTTATCAGCACGATTCGCCGCACGGCCCAGTGGACGAGACTACACACACACACACAGTGAGCCCTCAATGAGGTGACACGTTTCCCAGATAAACATGTCCACAGATCAAGCACCAACCTCGCTGGTCATGTGACTGTGCTTCTGCTGGAGGCTGTCGGTCAGCTGGCGCAGACGTTCATTCTCGCTGGTCAGGAGCGTGTTGAGGCGGACAGCGACATCCCAGAGACTGCCATCTGAAGGAATCAGTAAGAATATGCACATTAGACGTGACCCGTTATAGTTTTTTTGGTTTATTTGATGGACGGTTTGTCTCGCCTGTTCCAGACTCCACATCTTTCTTCAGTTGGTCGACTGTGTTCTTCAGGTTCTCGTAGATTTCGACCACACGCCTGGCCTGTTTGCAGCTGGACTCCAGTCGCTCCTGCAGCTCTGCGTCGATCTCCTCGCTGCTGCTGCTGGCCAACATGGCCAGAAAAGAGCTCGCTGCCTCCCCCTGTTGACCTGTATCAAACATCACTGTTATTAGTAAGTGTCTCAATTTGCACATAGTTAATGTTACTGCTGCTGCTGCTATTATCATCATATAGTTGCATTCAATCAACATGTTACTGTACTATTATTTTGCACATAAATTAATACTGAACACTTGCACGTACAGATGTACATAGTCTATACTTCTATATCTACATAGTTTTTATTTCTACTGCATAGATTTATTTTATTGTTTTTTATATTTGTCAAGCCAAGACTCAAGATCCAGATCAAGACATTAGGCAAATTTTCCCCCTCAAACAGTAAGCAGTTGATTTCCATCTACAACAGTTTCTGGTACCTCTGTCCTTTGCTCTCTCCTGGTTTGAGTCTCCGTCCGGCTCCGGTGTTCCAGGTGTTACGCTCCGTCCTTCAGGAGGTTGGCTTTCCACAGGCTCGCTCCCGGATTGGTCGTAGCGACGCACAATTAACCGCACATTTTCATCGAACTGGGAGAGAAAGGAGGAATAGAAATCAAGATTAAAAATGGCTGTATTTGAGAGCGATGTAACTCCAGATTATGCAGACTGTAAATATCACCTGGTTCCAGTATCTGTTGAGAATCAGCAAACTGGCATCATCTGTCGCCTGACGAGTCTCCAACCTCTCAACTCTCTCTCTCAGTTCATCCTCAATCACCTACAGCAACATATGCATACATGGATTTATGTGACTGAATCACTGTTTCTGCACCATTTTCAGTGGAAGACTCAATCTATAACAATAATGGTTTAATATAGTCCATTCAAAAGTTTGGGGTTGATCAGGTTTTTGAAAAAAAGGCTCTTAAACTCATTTATTTGATCAAAAATGCAGTAAAAACAGTAAACCAGTTAAATATTACTATACTTAAAAATAACAGTTTTTTAAACTATTTATTCCTGTGATCAAAGCTGAATTTTCAGCATCATTGCTCCAGTCTTCAGTTTCACATAATCCTTCAGAAATCATTCTGATATGCTGATCTGATGCTTAAGAAAGATTTCTTCTTATCATCAATGTAAAAAAACAACAGTAATTTCAGGATTCTGTGATTAATAGACATTTCAAAAGACTCAAATGTATTTAAAATAGAAATCTTTTGTAACACTATACATATAAAGGTCTGTATCTACCTGTCTTTGGTCAAGGGCCACTCCCAACTTCTTGTTTTTGATCTGCAGAGCTTTAATATCTTGCTCTTCCTGCAAGAACGAAATACAGTGTCAATGGGAACCAAATGACAAGAAACCAGTTTTAAGATCTACAATCCATAAATGAAAAGATTTAGAATGAACTACTCCATAAAATAGTCAAACTCTCATATAACAGAGATTCAGATGATTGACACAGACAGGCTCGGGACAAAAAACACTGGGGCACCACAAAAAAACAGACAGCTCAAATCAAGCACGAATATCCCAGGAAGCATCTGACCTGGTTGGACCCTCCTCCCAGTTTGATGACCGTTTCGACAGCGGTGCTTCCTCCAGACGCAGTGCTCATCCCCTCTCCATCCTCACCGCCCTTCTTCTTCTCTGGAGGAGCGCCGAGGGGAGCAGAGCTGCCGGCGTCACTGGGGCGCTTCTGACCTGACATCACGCTCCTCACTGTGGAGCAGGGCGAGAGACCTTCAGTTATGCTTTAAAACAGGTCTAAGTTTATATTTAGTCATTTAGCAGAAGTTTTTATCCCAAAGCGACTTACAAATGAGGACAACAGAAGCAATGAAAATCAACACTTGCTCAGTCTCAGTTAGCTTTACACGTAGCATTCTTTTTGTCAGTTAATTATAAAATAAAAAGTAAAAAAAAAATAGAATAGAAAAACACAGAAAAGGCCTTTTTAAAGAAAACGTAGTTAGAAAACAAACAGTTTTGTTTATTATATAGTAAATAAAAAGGAAACTAATAGATGGAATAAAAAAAATGAACAGATAGCTAGTGTTAGAGGCTTTTTGAAAGAAAACAAGCAGTTAAAAAATGCTAATCTTAAATGGTAAAGTACTTTTTTTAAAGAAAACAGATAGACAAAATAGAATTAGAATAGAGCATGCTAGAGTTAGATGGTTAAAGGGTTAGTTCACCCCAAAATGAACTCGCTGTCATTAATTACTCACTCCCATGTTGTTCTAAACCTGTAAGACCTTCGTTCATCTTCAGAACATGAATTGAGGTATTTTTGATGAAATCCATGAGCTCTCTGACACTCTAGAGACAGCAACACAACTGAAATGTTTCCGGGTCCACGGAGCAAACGTAGCAAGGACATCAATAAAACAGTCCATGTGACATCAGTGGCTCATCTTCAATATTACGAAACTATGAGAATACTTTTTGTGCGCAAAGGAAACAAATATAATAACTTAATTTAACAGTTCTTCTTCCCCGAGTTACTGTCTTGCACCAAATGCATACGCAATACTTTACCCCAAGATCACGTTAATATGTGCGCTTTCCCCCTCGAACATAAATAACGATGATTACGTTCTTGGATACACTCAAACGGTGGAAGACGTAACTCTGGGAAGAAGAACTGTTAAATAAATTATGCTATTTTTGTTTTCTTTTAGGGCTGAACTATTTTGGAAAATAATCTAATTGCGATTTATTTTTAACCAATATTGTGATTTAATATGCAATTATTATTTTTTTAAAGCTCTTTATGTTCTGTATTAGTCAACAAACACAAGCTATAAAAGATTGAATAGTTTATGACCAACACAATATTAGAAAGATTAAACAGATGTTATTTTCTGTAGGCCAGGCCTTTGTTATGATGAAATTAGGTGATGCATGAATTAATATAAATGACATTTTTATTTAACTACAATCACAGTAGTATATTGACTGATTTGTTGACCTTCCAACCTTGTATGTAATAATTATGACAATAGAAAACACTGACAAATAAGCCTGGTGTAAACATTAATATACAAATCACACAAACTGAAGTAGATTGCAGAAATATAAAAACAAATCTGTTGCGTTACCACACTACTTTAGGTCATGAAAATCACTGTAATATATATACGTGTTAAAATGTGGACTTCATTTTTTGAACAGTCTGTTAACTTTAGACAGACACAGACTTTAAATAAATTGCATGCCAGGGTTGCTACTTGTGCATTCTCTTGCCGTATTTTGATGTCTACAGTGATCAATCTTCAAGTCGAACATTTCTCTTTACTCTTGTGTCATGTGACCAGCCTCTGCGGTTAAAAAATATTGTGTTTTTCATATCGCGATATTATCACAAATGCAATTAATAATCCAGCACTATTTTCTTTGCGCACAAAAAGTATTCTCATTTCTGGACCTGGAAAGATTTCAGTTGTGCTGCTGTCTATGGGAGGGTCAGAGAGCTCTCGGATTTCATCAAAAATATCTTAATTCATGTTCTGAATTAATGAATGGTTTGGAACAACATGAGGGTGAGTAATTAATGACAAAATTTTCATTTTGGGGTGAACTAACCCTTTGATTAAAGATGGAAGTGATGTGTTTTAACCATTTCTTGAAGATATAATACGCTGACTAGTAAAATAATAATAATCGTTGTTGTAGTTATTACTGTTGCTGTTTTATTGTATTATTCATGTTGCATTACAAATGCAATGGATGTACTCATTATTACTCTAATCACATAGCAAAACTATAACTTAAGGGTTTAAAATATTGTTATTAATATTTAAATATTAGGTCACACTTTATTTTAGGGTCCAATTCTCACTATTAACTAGCCATTAACTATGACTTTTGCCTCAATTAATTGCTGCTTATTAATAGTTTATAAGGTAGTTGTTAAGTTTAGGGTATTGGGTAGGATTATGGATGTCATGCATTATGTGTACTTATAAGCCTTAATAAACAGCAAACATGTTAATAATAGACATGCTAATAAGCAACTAGTTATTAGTGTGAATTGGACCCTATACTAAAGTGTTACTAAATATTATTTTAATTATTATCAATTATAGTAGTAATTTAACACTTTTCTTATTAGTAGTAGAGGTGCTAGTATTAAAATATGACTAAACCTTACACTAAACCTAAACTGATTTAATTGATTATATCTGATGGTAACATCATGGAAGCCTGCCTTAATAAATAACATGGTACTGAATGGTTTACATACTACTTCAGAAAACAGAATGGTATTTTATTGTTAAAGGGTCACATTTACACATGTAGCCGTCATTAATAACACGTCAGTTACGCAAATGTAAGAAAATATATGATTTGTAGTTAAACCGCGTCGAGCCGCGACAGCGATCTACGAAAACACTGCGATCTGACGCCTCTCCGCGCTAAAACTCGATGTGGATCGTTTAATAACGCTCTAACTAAGCAGGTTTTGTACTCGTGTTAATTTCTTACCTATTTTTGTTTTCTACTGAGTGAGAAATGTGTTTGAGGATGTAGCTGTTGCACTTCATCCATCGGCCGAGCCTTCGCCGGAAACACTGCCCTGCTTCTCTTCTGCTGCTGACGCTGTCTCCAGAACTGCAGCGCCGCCACGCGGCGGAGGGACGAATCACAGCGCCACAACTCCGACAAACTTCTTCTTCTTAAGGTTTTATTGGCGGTTGACAAGCAACAAAATGGTGTATTACCGCCACCAACTGGTATGGAGTGTGGATCAAAATGACATTTTATATCCTCTCATTCAAACTATTTATTCTAAGATACTGAAAAATAAAACTATAACATTCATTTCCAGATTTATTTTGTAAAATATCCCCTAAAATAAATCACATTTTTATTTTTCTTAATTTTTCTATTAAAATCCTTCTTTCAAGCTCGTATTTCTGACAGTATATCATAACATGTTCCACAGTTTCTTCTTGCCCACAAAATGTACACCTTCCCGTATCATGTTTACCCATTTTATAAAGTGTACCGTTTAATCCTGTATGTCCAAATCTCATCCTTGATATTACTATCTCCTCTCTCCTGTTTTTTCCTGCACTTCTCATCTCTCCCACTTTCCTTTGAATTCTGTAAAACCATCGACCTTTTTCCTCCATATCCCATTGTTTTTGCCAACTTACCTTCAACTTTTCCTTAATAATACTCTTGAATACATTCTTACTTATACTAACACTTAAGTTAATTTCATTATTTTTAAAGGCTTCCTTTGCTGCCTTATCTGCCATTTCATTTCCTTGGATACCAATATGTGCAGGTACCCGTAAAAAATTCACTGTAAGCCCCATCATTTGTGTTCTGTGTAATGTTTGCTGTATTTCTATTAAAATATCTGGTCTACTTTCTGAATGACTGTACTGTATGCTAGCCAATGACGAACTTGAGTCCGAACAAACAACTGATTTTAAAGGTCTTATCTCCTCTATCCACTGTATTGCTAATAATATTGCAATCATTTCCCCTGTATAAACTGATAACTCATCACCAATCCTTTTCCTTATTGCTAACTGAAACTCTGGAACAATAAAAGCGACTCCTATCCTATTGTCTATATTCTTTGATGCATCTGTAGCTGTGGTAATCATTAATATATTTCTGCACATTACATGAACTCCATTCTTTGTCCCTGTTTTTCTTTTCTAACAATGTAAAATCTACTGTAGCATCTGAGAGTAACCATGGTTTTATTACTGGTAGCGGAACAGTTGGACTCACTATTAATTGATTAACTTTGAATTCTATTGCTTTCTGTATTACTGTCCATCCAAAACTTTTAGTTTTTCTACTCTCTTTTTCCCAACAGGGCTTTAAAGTGTCTTGTGTAGGATGCTCTTGACTATGGCCTTGTAAATTAGCCCAATAACTTAATGATAACTGTATCCTTCTCATTTCTAAAGACATCCCCCATTTCTACCTGTAGTGCTACGATTGGTGTAGTTTTTATAGCTCCTGTACATAATCTCAATACCTGATGCTGAATACTGTCTAACCTTCTAAGTGATGTATCTGCTGCTGATCCATACACCACACAACCATAATCAAATACAGATCTAATCAGCCCACTATATATGGCTTTTAATGCTTTTATCAGCCCCCCATTTACTTCCTACTAAACACCTCATTATATTTAACACTTTCGTACATCTGTCCAATATTTTCTGGATATGCATCGCCCATGTAACTCTTTCGTCAAACCACAACCCTAAAAACTTAAAACTTTTCACTCTTTCCAGTACTTCATTATATAACTTTAGACTTACCTCACCTCCAACTTTTTTCCTTGTAAAAAACATTATCTTTGTCTTATCTACTGAAAATTTAAAACCCCACCTATATGACGATTCTTCAACTACTTTAATAGCCTCCTGTACTTTTTTAACAATAAAATCAATGTTCCTTCCCCTTTTCCAGATTGCCCCATCATCAGCGAAAAGCGAGAACCCCAATCCATTTTCCAGATCCTCAAACACATGATTTATCATTATCGAAAATAATAAAGGACTAACTATACTTCCTTGAGGAGTTCCATTTTCTATCATAAATTTCTCTGAATAACTGTTTCCTATTCTAACTTTTATTGCTCTCCCTAATAAAAAATCAACACTTGCTCAGAAAAATCCCCTCAGGGCTACAATGACCACAGGTCCGATGACGTGCCAGTGGTGGTAAATCACAACTTAAAACATGTTTTTATAAAAATATTAATTGCTAATGACCTTTAGTAGTTGTATAAGGTGGCGTGAACACAGATTTTGGATAAAATATTTGTCATTGTTTGCAGACAGAACCATCCAAACAGTGAAACCACATAATATATAACCGGTCTACAAACATTTAAAAAAAAAAAATGTTTTATTATTTATTATTATTGGTAAGTTAATCTATTTTATATAGTCTATTGTTAATTCTACAGCAGCCTATTGAAGAATGCAATCATTTAAATTAGTTAAGTTGTTTATTTGCTTCACTTAGGCACTATATTTTTATTATTAAATACATCTATCATATCTCTTCTTAAAATAATGCTTATGTGTTTGACTGTACACCTTAATCGTAATAAACAAATCAGTAACACTTTACAATAAGGTTCATTAGTTAACTACATTAATTAGCATTAACTTATAATGATCTGCACTTATACAGCAATTGTTCATCTTTGTTCATGTTAATTTCCACATTTAATAATTCTTTATTAAAATCTTGTTAGTTAATGCACTGAACTAACATGAACAAACAATGAACAGATTTATTTCTATTAACTAACATTAACAAAGATTAATAACTGTAACAAATGTATTACTTACTCATTGTCATGTGCTTATTTTCCTTATTATTAAACTTTATTGTTAATCATATTGATGAGAAATATGATGTATATGTAAAGTGCATAGGCTAATTTAAATCAGTTTTGTTCTATAATATTGTAATCGTTTTTTTCTTCGCACACACACATGCACTTCACATGAACGCCCTTTTCAAACAGAAACTTATAACGCACATGATTTCTGCCACATTATATAATGACTACAAAAAATTACTAATTATATATAATTTTATTTCAAATAAAGGGAAAATTAAAAGTGAGTTTAATCCAAGCAGCTCTAAAAGATCTTAGAATAGATCTTCATCCTTCTGAAGGCGCTCAGCCAGTGTTTGAGGTGTTGCCATTTAAACATGCTAATCACTAAAACAAAACATTTAGAGTACTGTCTCTGGAAAAATCAACAGTGATTGATCAGCCTTTATTTATGTACAGTATTGTAGACGTTATTACCTAGGCGAAGCAAAATTTGCCGAAATATAGGCTACAGTAAGAGCACCTGCATGGTCCATCAGATGCCTGTCAAAGTTGAGTTTGTTACTATAGCAACAGTAAAACTGCATGTTGTGATAACGAGAAAACGACATTTGTTATGTCAAGAAAACGAGACAATTAAGTCGTTATAACGAGAAAACGACTTTCGTTATGTCGAGATAATGAGAAAATTAAGCCATTATAATGAGAAAACAACATTCGTTATGTCGAGATAACGAGAAAATTAAGTCGTTATAACGAGAAAACGACTTTCGTTATGTTGAGATAATGAGAAAATTAAGTCGTTATAATGAGAAAACAACTTCAGTTATGTCGAGCTAACGAGAAAATTAAGTAATTATAACGAGAAAACGACTTTCGTTATGTCAAGATAATGAGAAAATTAAGTCGTTATAATGAGAAAACAACTTTCGTTAAGTCGAGATAACAAGAAAATTAAGTCGTTATAATGAGAAAACAAGAAGGAAAAAAATTATAATGCATGGCCGCTTAGAACTTCCGTATCTATGAGAGCACTCGGGTTGCTCAAATTCTCTGTTTGACAGAAATCTACCAAAAAGGGGCGGTACTACACAAAACGCGACTCGACGCTGATTGGACTATTTAGAGGTAGCAAAAACAGTCTAGAATAGTGGAAGCTAACAGTAACACTGTGGTTGAATGTAAAAAAAAAAATCCCTCCCTTTCCTTTGGTGGAGCAGCGCCCAATCTCCCTAGGAGAAACTGCCACTGCCACCCCTTCCCTCAGAAGAAATCGCGGACCAAGGGCAGACCGGACTGAAAGGGCACATTAGTGTCGGACCTCAAAGGGGCAGGGGCTCAAAATCCCTATTATATTAATAATACAGATTCTAATAAACTCAATATTCCAGGTATTCAAGTTAAAGTTCAGTAAAGCAATAAGTGACTAACATTTTAGATGTAATATTGCTTGTTTTTGCTCAATTTTGCCAATGAAAGTAGTTCCAAACAGATCACAGGACTGTTTTGCTTGGTGTTTACTTATTGGATGAATCAGCTTTTTGAACAAATTGGTTGAATAAATGATTCAGTGATTCACGCATTAACACGGTCAAATGCTTTGTTTCTGAATGAATCTGCCATTTGAATGAAACGGTTGAATCTCAATGACTCACTCATTAATGCAGGGTACACACCAAAAGATAATCAGGCTGATTTTGGGCCAATTTCCCCCTTTCCGACAATCCTAGCTATGTCCCGATTATCTTGATGGTTCTACAGATTATCTTATCAGATTTTCCCTTGGTGTGGGATGTGTTAAGTGTGTCCAAACCTGATCCGAAGAACGTCGGAGCTGCCCCGATCACGTATCGTAAATATTCAACATGTTTAATATTTATGATCAGAAATCCTGATGTGTGGGGGGAACCCCGAGGAAAAATGCACACATGCTCTGGAGACTACCACTTAAAATTATACAATATTAGAAAGCGAGATGATGGAAGACGGAAGCAGTCATGGCACAGCACAAAGTGAAATTGATGTGGACAGCAGAGATGGAGGATCAGCTTGTTGATTTGTGGCAACAGCACGAATGTTTATACGACGTGTCATGTATAAAATTATTCCGAACACTATCATTGTGATTTCTTCCATAGACAGTAAAAGAAATTGACACAGCGACCCCATTGGATTCAATGGAGACAAGAAAAGTCAATTAGAAGCACCCACTTATGGGGGTCGAGCATACTGTGCAGACTCAAACTGAGCTTGGTGAAGTAAATGTTACGTGAACAGCCTGTCTGACAATTGTAAGTCTTCTAATCGCTGTGCCAAGAGAAATTTGAATCACCCACCGAATTCCTCAAAACGTTGAGGACTGGCGTTTGTAATTTCACATTTCTACCATTTTTTTCTCCATGTATTATATTATTTCAAATATCAGTATTCAATGTTTTATGTTAAAAACAAATCATTAAGCCTATTTAAGCATCTATACCTGCAGGTTAAATAAATCCAAGTACTTAATGCTATTTCAGATGCAGATTCCAGAAATGATTTCTCATACTTTTACTTTCAATACTCAAGTACGTTTAACATTTTAAAAAATACTTTTCGTACTTAAGTACAAAAAATATAAAATACTTTAAGACTTTTACTCAAGTAATTTTCCAAATGGTGACTTCAACTTCTACCAAAGTCATTTTCTGGTGAGATATCTGTACTTTTATTTGAATATGACTTTTAGGTACTTTATACACCACTGCCAAAAAAGCAGGTTATGTGACATACCTAGATACTGTATGTTCAAGGATAAGTGAGCAGATAAACTCAGCTTTCGGTTCCGAAATCAGACGTCACTTTCAGGCCACATAAATAACCATGGCAACTTGCTCTCTGAAGATAACAGGTTAGTTCACTTCAGCACTATCAGCACATGCATAATCAGTGCATGATCTACTGACGAGCCTTAAGTGGGCGTGACTATATAACTAATATGGTTATTATATTTTATTGGCACATCATCTGAATAAATTATAAAACACTATTATGACAAGTGTGACACGTGTCCCGAGCTCCCGTCAGCGTCGCCCTGTGTCATGATTCTGCCCTCGTGTCCTTGATTTTCCCTAGTCTTGAGGCAGAATCATGGCAGACCCGTGTTTTGTGTACAAGCACATGGCCTTGTCTTTGGGCCATGTGCTTGTGTTGTCTCGTTCCCTTGCCCCGCCCCCCTTGTTATCCTAGTCTTGTTGTGATTGTCCTATCTGTGCCACCTGTCGTGTCTTAATTTTTCCCCTATTTAGATCTCCTAGTGTGCTCTGTCTTTCGTCGGTTCATTTGTGATTGTACCTCACTTGTGATTTGAGATTGTTCATCATTTGTCATTGTTCCACGTCTGAGATTGTTCCACATATGTGTTTCTTCCCGTCAGTCTCCCGAGATATCGTGTCCTTGTAACCCCTCCTAGAAGTCTTTGTACTACCGTGAGTGTTTGTTAGTAGTTAGTGTTAAGAGTCTTTGTTTACCTTTTTATTGTGTTTTGTAGAGTATTTAGTGTCTTCCCTAGTCATTGTTTTCCCCCTCGTGGGTTTTGTTTTCCCCTTTTTGTATTAATAAACCCTGTGTTTGTTACATCCTGTCTGCATCCGAGTTCTTCCCAACCCCTCCACATAACAGAATGAACCGACCAAATAGGAACTCAGCAGACAGGATGTCCCCCACTCCTCAATCCCAATTGGAGTTCCGCCAACAGTGTTGGATGTCGTCCCCCGCCGAGAAGAAAAGGGTTTCCCTGCCATACTCGCCTGAGAACGAGTGGGTTCTCTACAATTATGCCCGGCTGTGGGAGAAGTTCTCCCAGGAGGCACCACAGGGTACCCCCCAGAGGTCCCAACCATCTACCCAGCTGCCAGTGATCCCCGAGGGTCATCTCCTGGCAGTTACTACACTGGGGGAACAGGCAGCTCCCTCCCAGAGTCCTGAGGCGCCTTCCACAGCCATCAGTCTCCCCAGGAAGCGTGGGAGACGATTGTCGTGGGAGTCGGCTTCAGAGTCTTCGGCGTCCGAGTCTGCCCTGCCCCAGACCCAACTCCCCCAACCCACCTATGACCCAGCTGTGGCCCCTGCACCGCGGCCAAGGAGGAAGAGGAAGAAGAAGGGGCCTGCCGTTCCTGTAACCCTGTCTCCTCCTGAGTCGGCGAGGTCTCCGGAGCCAGCGGCGGTGAGCGCTGGCGTGCCCGAGCCAGCAGCGGTGAGTGCTGGCGTGCCCGAGCCAGCAGCGGTGAGCGTGCCCGAGCCAGCAGCGGTGAGCGCTGGCGTGCCCGGGCCGGCAAAGATGAGAACTGTTACTAAGTCAGCAGTCACGAGGGCGGAGGAGAGAGCCGCGGCTGACTCTGCAGCCAAGGCTTTACTACAATCGGTCTCATCTCGCAAGGAGATGCCCATTATAATTGCTGTAAAGTCTTTTTCTGATTATTTGTCCCGTCTTGTTCAGATTTTAGAAGTCCCCGTCAGTCCTGTCTCGTCCCCAGACCCTGTCCCCAGAAATCCCGAGTGTCCTGCCGTCGTCTCCCCGTGTCCCGTGAGTGTTGCCCCGTGTCCTGCTGATGTAGTCATGTGTCCTGTTGATGTGGCCCCGTGTCCCGTTAATGTTGCCCCGTGTCCCGTAGGTGTCCCGTGTCCTGTTGTTCCCCCGTGTCCAGTAGATGCTGTCCCCCCGTGTCCAGTAGATGTTGTCCCCCCAGGTCCAGTAGATGTTGCCCCGTGTCCCGTAGATGTCCCGTGTCCAGTAGATGTTGTCCCCCCAGGTCCAGTAGATGTTGTCCCCCCGTGTCCAGTAGATGTTGTCCCCCAAGGTCCAGCTGTCGTCTCCCCGCGTCCCGTAAGTCTTGCCCCGCGTCCCGTAAGTGTTGCCCCGCGTCCCGTGTCTGCTCCTGTCATGTCCCCTGTCAGTTGTCCCGAGACCCCTCCCCGTCCCTCACCACCCAGACCTGCCCGTACCCCCCGTCGTCAGCCTTCGTCCTGTCCTCCTAAGATTCCTACCCCACCCACCCACCCTGGTCTGTCCCCCATGAACTTTGTGGTCCCGCCCCCTCCCCTTCCCTGTTTGTTTTTTTTGATTTGTCACCCTAACCCTGCCGTTGTGTACTCATGTTTGCCTTTGTTGTTATTTGTCATGTCTTGTTGGTTTGTGTCTGTGTCCCAGTCTGTCATGTCCCGTGTTTGATGTTCCCTTGAGGAGCGTCTGGAAGCCGCTCCTTAAGGGAGGGGTACTGTCATGATTCTGCCCTCGTGTCCTTGATTTTCCCTAGTCTTGAGGCAGGATCATGGCAGACCCGTGTTTTGTGTACAAGCACATGGCCTTGTCTTTGGGCCATGTGCTTGTGTTGTCTCGTTCCCTTGCCCCGCCCCCCTTGTTATCCTAGTCTTGTCGTGATTGTCCTATCTGTGCCACCTGTCGTGTCTTAATTGTTCCCCTATTTAGATCTCCTAGTGTGCTCTGTCTTTCGTCGGTTCATTTGTGATTGTACCTCACTTGTGATTTGAGATTGTTCATCATTTGTCATTGTTCCACGTCTGAGATTGTTCCACATATGTGTTTCTTCCCGTCAGCCTCCCGAGATATCGTGTCCTTGTAACCCCTCCTAGAAGTCTTTGTACTACCGTGAGTGTTTGTTAGTAGTTAGTGTTAAGAGTCTTTGTTTACCTTTTTATTGTGTTTTGTAGAGTATTTAGTGTCTTCCCTAGTCATTGTTTTCCCCCTCGTGGGTTTTGTTTTCCCCTTTTTGTATTAATAAACCCTGTGTTTGTTACATCCTGTCTGCATCCGAGTTCTTCCCAACCCCTCCACATAACAGAATGAACCGACCAAATAGGAACTCAGCAGACAGGATGTCCCCCACTCCTCAATCCCAATTGGAGTTCCGCCAACAGTGTTGGATGTCGTCCCCCGCCGAGAAGAAAAGGGTTTCCCTGCCATACTCGCCTGAGAACGAGTGGGTTCTCTACAATTATGCCCGGCTGTGGGAGAAGTTCTCCCAGGAGGCGCCGCAGGGTACCCCCCAGAGGTCCCAACCATCTACCCAGCTGCCAGTGATCCCCGAGGGTCATCTCCTGGCAGTTACTACACTGGGGGAACAGGCAGCTCCCTCCCAGAGTCCTGAGGCGCCTTCCACAGCCATCAGTCTCCCCAGGAAGCGTGGGAGACGATTGTCGTGGGAGTCGGCTTCAGAGTCTTCGGCGTCCGAGTCTGCCCTGCCCCAGACCCAACTCCCCCAACCCACCTATGACCCAGCTGTGGCCCCTGCACCGCGGCCAAGGAGGAAGAGGAAGAAGAAGGGGCCTGCCGTTCCTGTAACCCTGTCTCCTCCTGAGTCGGCGAGGTCTCCGGAGCCAGCGGCGGTGAGCGCTGGCGTGCCCGAGCCAGCAGCGGTGAGTGCTGGCGTGCCCAAGCCAGCAGCGGTAAGCGCTGGCGTGCCCGTGCCAGCAGCGGAGAGCGCTGGCGTGCCTGTGCCAGCAGCGGAGAGCGCTGGCGTGCCCGTGCCAGCAGCGGTGAGCGCTGGCGTGCCCGTGCCAGCAGCGGTGAGCGCTGGCGTGCCCGAGCCAGCAGCGGTGAGCGTGCCCGAGCCAGCAGCGGTGAGCGTGCCCGAGCCAGCAGCGGAGAGCGTGCCCGAGCCAGCAGCGGAGAGCGCTGGCGTGCCCGAGCCAGCAGCGGAGAGCGCTGGCGTGCCCGAGCCAGCAGCGGAGAGCGCTGGCGTGCCCGAGCCAGCAGCGGTGAGCATGCCCGAGCCAGCAGCGGAGAGCGCTGGCATGCCCGAGCCAGCAGCGGTGAGCGTGCCCGAGCCAGCAGCGGTGAGCGCTGGCGTGCCCGGGCCGGCAAAGATGAGAACTGTTACTAAGTCAGCAGTCACGAGGGCGGAGGAGAGAGCCGCGGCTGACTCTGCAGCCAAGGCTTTACTACAATCGGTCTCATCTCGCAAGGAGATGCCCATTATAAGTGCTGTAAAGTCTTTTTCTGATTATTTGTCCCGTCTGGTTCAGATTTTAGAAGTCCCCGTCAGTCCTGTCTCGTCCCCAGACCCTGTCCCCAGAAATCCCGAGTGTCCTGCCGTCGTCTCCCCGTGTCCCGTGAGTGTTGCCCCGTGTCCTGCTGATGTAGTCATGTGTCCTGTTGATGTGGCCCCGTGTCCCGTTAATGTTTCCCCCGTGATTTGAGATTGTTCATCATTTGTCATTGTTCCACGTCTGAGATTGTTCCACATATGTGTTTCTTCCCGTCAGCCTCCCGAGATATCGTGTCCTTGTAACCCCTCCTAGAAGTCTTTGTACTACCGTGAGTGTTTGTTAGTAGTTAGTGTTAAGAGTCTTTGTTTACCTTTTTATTGTGTTTTGTAGAGTATTTAGTGTCTTCCCTAGTCATTGTTTTCCCCCTCGTGGGTTTTGTTTTCCCCTTTTTGTATTAATAAACCCTGTGTTTGTTACATCCTGTCTGCATCCGAGTTCTTCCCAACCCCTCCACATAACAGAATGAACCGACCAAATAGGAACTCAGCAGACAGGATGTCCCCCACTCCTCAATCCCAATTGGAGTTCCGCCAACAGTGTTGGATGTCGTCCCCCGCCGAGAAGAAAAGGGTTTCCCTGCCATACTCGCCTGAGAACGAGTGGGTTCTCTACAATTATGCCCGGCTGTGGGAGAAGTTCTCCCAGGAGGCGCCGCAGAGATGAGAACTGTTACTAAGTCAGCAGTCACGAGGGCGGAGGAGAGAGCCGCGGCTGACTCTGCAGCCAAGGCTTTACTACAATCGGTCTCATCTCGCAAGGAGATGCCCATTATAAGTGCTGTAAAGTCTTTTTCTGATTATTTGTCCCGTCTTGTTCAGATTTTAGAAGTCCCCGTCAGTCCTGTCTCGTCCCCAGACCCTGTCCCCAGAAATCCCGAGTGTCCTGCCGTCGTCTCCCCGTGTCCCGTGAGTGTTGCCCCGTGTCCTGCTGATGTAGTCATGTGTCCTGTTGATGTGGCCCCGTGTCCCGTTAATGTTGCCCCGTGTCCCGTAGGTGTCCCGTGTCCTGTTGTTCCCCCGTGTCCAGTAGATGCTGTCCCCCCGTGTCCAGTAGATGTTGTCCCCCCGTGTCCAGTAGATGTTGCCCCGTGTCCTGTAGATGTCCCGTGTCCAGTAGATGTTGTCCCCCCGTGTCCAGTAGATGTTGTCCCCCCGTGTCCAGTAGATGTTGTCCCCCAAGGTCCAGCTGTCGTCTCCCCGCGTCCCGTAAGTCTTGCCCCGCGTCCCGTAAGTGTTGCCCCGCGTCCCGTGTCTGCTCCTGTCATGTCCCCTGTCAGTTGTCCCGAGACCCCTCCCCGTCCCTCACCACCCAGACCTGCCCGTACCCCCCGTCGTCAGCCTTCGTCCTGTCCTCCTAAGATTCCTACCCCACCCACCCACCCTGGTCTGTCCCCCATGAACTTTGTGGTCCCGCCCCCTCCCCTTCCCTGTTTGTTTTTTTTGATTTGTCACCCTAACCCTGCCGTTGTGTACTCATGTTTGCCTTTGTTGTTATTTGTCATGTCTTGTTGGTTTGTGTCTGTGTCCCAGTCTGTCATGTCCCGTGTTTGATGTTCCCTTGAGGAGCGTCTGGAAGCCGCTCCTTAAGGGAGGGGTACTGTCATGATTCTGCCCTCGTGTCCTTGATTTTCCCTAGTCTTGAGGCAGGATCATGGCAGACCCGTGTTTTGTGTACAAGCACATGGCCTTGTCTTTGGGCCATGTGCTTGTGTTGTCTCGTTCCCTTGCCCCGCCCCCCTTGTTATCCTAGTCTTGTCGTGATTGTCCTATCTGTGCCACCTGTCGTGTCTTAATTGTTCCCCTATTTAGATCTCCTATTGTGCTCTGTCTTTCGTCGGTTCATTTGTGATTGTACCTCACTTGTGATTTGAGATTGTTCATCATTTGTCATTGTTCCACGTCTGAGATTGTTCCACATATGTGTTTCTTCCCGTCAGCCTCCCGAGATATCGTGTCCTTGTAACCCCTCCTAGAAGTCTTTGTACTACCGTGAGTGTTTGTTAGTAGTTAGTGTTAAGAGTCTTTGTTTACCTTTTTATTGTGTTTTGTAGAGTATTTAGTGTCTTCCCTAGTCATTGTTTTCCCCCTCGTGGGTTTTGTTTTCCCCTTTTTGTATTAATAAACCCTGTGTTTGTTACATCCTGTCTGCATCCGAGTTCTTCCCAACCCCTCCACATAACACCCTGGAAACGGAGCAGGCACACCGGCACCTGCTCGTCATGAGCTGAGCCGCCACACCTGTGCCCCATCACGCTCTGGCTTCATAAACCTCACAGAAGAATACAGAGGTGAGATATGTCTCCAAAGACTCTGCTAACCACTACCTGTGTTATTTCCCCACAGACAGCAGTGTGTGACCGCCAGCCCCCACTACGCATGGACTTCACGGACCCACACAGCACTGCGCACGGAGAGAGAGAGAGAGAGAGAGATAGATAGAAAGAGAGAGAGAGAGAGAGATAGAGAGAGAGAGAGAGAGAGAGAGAGAGAGAGAGAGACCGAGCACCTAAAAAACCCTCACGTTGGCTGTTTCCCCCACCTACTGGTTAATAAAAATCCACCCTTGGGGTTACTTACCTGCATCCTCGTGTCGTGTACTTCTTCACCCTGTCTGGTGGAGAGTGCAGGTATTGCAGTGAAGAACTCACTGACCAGGACCCCTCCACATTCAATATCATCCCACTTGGATTGCCACAGACACTTTTTTTTTGGGTTGTCTGGCTCACGTTCACTCTCTGTTTCAATGGCTTCCCGACAAGGGGAAACTGAACGCGAGCTCACCGCACTCCACATTGCCGCTGCTCCGCGAACTCCGCTACCTGACCCCCGTGCCCAGGCTGCACAGCTCATCCCCAAGATGACGGTGCATGATGACATCAAAACATTCCTCCAAATGTTCGAGATGATCGCCCCCGAGCGGAGCGGTTCGTATGAGGAGCTGAAAAAGAAGATCCTAGGATGGGTTGGATTATCACCAATTAGCGCCACCCAAATCTTCCACGACTGGACCTACAACCCACGGCGTCTGGCCCGTGCTCAAGTCACTGACCTCTCGCACTTTGCCCAACACTGGCTACTTGCCGGGGGTCCCACCGCACACCAGGTAGCGGAGCATGTAGTAGTCGACAGCCTCCTTCGGGCCCTTCCCCGCTCTCTCCATCAGGCAGCTGGCATAAGGAACCTCACCAACGTCGACAGGCTGATGGAGGCCATCGACCTGGCGGAGGCCACCCAACACCGGGAGGTTGGGGAGCGAACGCCACCTTTTCCCACGAAGAGTGGTCCAGGAGCGATGCACGCCAGAGGGCACCCAGCGACCAGGAAGCAGGCTGACGGTTCCCGGCCCACAAGACGAAACCATGCCCACCGAAGCACCCCACTCCCCTGGACGGTCTTGGCAGGCAGGCTGAGCCGTACACGTGGAAACCCCAGAACAGGCCCCGCGGGCAGAAGTGAGGATAAATGGCCGGCCGTTCCTCGCCCTCCTTGACTCGTCAGGCCAACTGTCCTTCCTCCATGGGCCGAACCCAAAGCACGGCTGCCTATCACTTGCATACATGGTGATACCAGGAAAGTGCCGGCACGGCACGTCACCATCACAGCGCCACCCGGCGCCTTGCCAGTGGAAGTCGGGATCGTCAGGTTTGACGACCGCCTACTTGCCACCGCCAACCAGCCAGTCAGCCCTGCCAGGAACCGCCAGAAGCAGAAGGAAGCAAAGAAGCCCCGATGGTGCCCCGTGCTGCTGGCCTCGGACAGGCCAAGGGATGGTGAGTCACCCCATCATAACCTGAACCTCTACTTTGACATCTTCCAGCAGGTGACTGGGGCCTTCACCAGACAGCAGCACGAGGATGACCGCCTGAAACACTGCTGGGCCCAAGTGAGGATTGGCGATGGGAAGGAGCTCCAGCCGGCACCCCACCCAACTCCTCAATTCATTGTGAAAAATGGCCTGCTTTACTGTGTCGCGCAGCAACAGGCGGAGGAAAAAACCCTGCTGATCGTCCCTCGGTCCAAGACAGAAGCGGTGATGGAACTGGCACATGCACATCCCATGGCCGGCCACCTAGGGGCCCAGAACACAGTCCAACGTATACGCTCTTCCACTGGCCGGGCCTGGAGGCTGAAGTGAAGCATTTCCGTTAAGCCTGTACCACCTGCCAAAGGACGTCTCCACGCACATCCTGGTCATCCTGGACTACGCCACCTGCTACCTTGAGGCCATCCCCCTCCATAAGGCCACCGCAAAAGCCATCGCCCAGGAGCTGTTCCTGCTGAGTAGTCGGGTCAGCATATTCTCCCAGATACTGACTGACCAAGGTACCCCGTTTATGTCCCGGATGATGGCTGACCTCTGCAAGCTCCTAAAGGTCAAACAGCTCTGCACCACCGTGTACCACCCCCAAACGGATGGCTTGGTAGAGTGGTTCAATCAAACACTCAAGCAGATGTTACATTCAAAAGTCAGAGCTACAACACCTGGTCAGTCAGTTTACAGATGTGTTCTTTCCCCAGCCTGGGTGGACCCACATACTCGAGCATGATGTCCGCACGGCACCCGGAGTCATAGTCCGGCAGCGACCCTATCGTGTCCCGGAGGCTCTGCAACATGCCATCGAGGAAGAGATGTTTAGGTTAGGGGTCATCGTGCCATCACACAGCCCATGGTCCAGCCCCATCGTCATGGTTCCAAAGCCCGATGGCACCTTCCGCTTCTGCAACGACTTCCACTGCTTGAATGGTCTCTGAGTTCGACAGCCACCCTATGCCGTGGATTTACGAGCTGTTAGATCGCCTGGGAAGGGCCCAGTTCATCTTGACCCTTGACCTCATCAAGGGCTACTGGCAGGTCCCCTTAACAGAGCAGGCCAAACCAAATACGGTGTTCTCAACCCCAAGTGGCCACTGAGAGTACCGGGTCCTTCCCTTCGGACTGCACGGGGCCCCCGCCACCTTCTAATAACTAATGGACGTCCTCCTGCAGCCCCACCAAGCCTATGCGGCTGCCTACCTCAACGATGTCATCATTCACTCAGAGACTTGGGAGGACCACCTGGAGCAGCTGCGGAAGGTTCTGTTGGAACTCCGCTGGGCTGGGCTGACTGCCAAACCCCAGAAGTGTCACCTGGCCCTTGCCGAGGCCAAGTACCTAGGCTACCAAGTGGGCCGTGGCCTCATCAGGCCCCAGGAGAAGAAAGTGGCAGCTATCGTCTCCGCGCCGCGGCCCGCCACCAAGATGCAGGTACCTTTTTGGGGTTGGCGATCCAGCCTCCTTAGGCTGGATACACACTGGATGCATGGCGCTAGTGCCTCAGCTGCGTGGCGTGTCTGTTTTTTAATTCGGCTCCCATGTTAACAGGATAGAGGTTGCAGACTGCCTGCATGAGGCGCACGTCTCAGGCACGACTCGAGCCGCGCAGAAAACGCGTGCATGCTGGAAATAGAACCAACGCCAATTTTTCACGCGACACGCACGCGTGTTGGAAGCGTTTCCAGGCAAAATATAATAGGAAAATATGTTTATATGTAATTTCGTACACAAATACATATTAATTAATGACATTTTGATATTTGAAAGTCTATAGGTTGACATAAATTCAGATATAAATGTAATTAAAAAAATAAATAAATAATAATCGATTTTCAAATATTGCACCTGTCAAACATAGTCTATTTTGCCATCAATACTGTTGATGGTGTCCTTTATCAGTAGGCATAGGTGTAGGTGTGTAAAAAAAAAAAGTTGACATTGTTGTCATGAAGACAAGAGTCTGGTCTGTCGACGGCCTCCCTCTATGTCACCTACAGCAGCAGCAGCGCGCCAGCGCCTCGTAAGACACGATTCTGGTGTGTAAAGACACAGAAAACGCGAGGCAGCCGCCACGCTCCTGACACGCAGCAGAGACGCCATGCAGCCAGTGTGCCACTGGCCTTAGCCTCTCCCCTGACAGACCTGACCAGGAAGGGGCAACCGGAGAAGGTCCCCTGGAACCCTGAGATGGAGAGAGTGTTCCAGCGGATAAAAGCAGCCCTCACATCGGCGCCTGTGCTCAGAACCCCCGACTTCAACCACCCCTTCCTGTTGCAAACGGATGCATCTGATACCGGGTTGGGCACCATCCTTTCCCAGGTCCTTGACGGTGAGGAACACTCGGTAATATTTATCAGCTGAAAGCTGACCCCAGCGGAGCGACAATACGCGACTGTCGAGAGAGAGGTATTGGCCGTCAAGTGGGCAGTCCTGGAGCTCCGCTATTACTTCCTCGGCCGTCAGTTCACCCTGATCACTGACAACTCCACTCTACAGTGGATGGCCTGAGCCAAGGACACAAATGCCAAGGTGATTCAGTAGTTCCTCGCGCTCCAGGACTTCCACTTCACCGTACAACACTGGGCAGGGACGGCCAACGCGAACGCGAATGCCAACAGTCTTTCAAGGATATGGGCAGCTTTCGCAGGTCTGTCAGGGTCCACTCCCCGCCCTCCCCCAATCTCCCCGCTTCTCCACAGGAGCAGGACGACGCTTGGGGGGTGGAGAGTTTGGGGGGGAGTGTGACAGGTGTCCCGAGCTCTCGTCAGTGTCACCCTGGAAAAGGAGGAGGCACACCTGCACCTGTTCATCATGGACTGAGCGGCCACACCTACACCCCATCAAGCTCTGGCTTCATAAGCATCACAGACGAACACAGAGGTGAGATATGTCTCCAAAGACTCAGCTAACCAATACCTCTGTTATTTCCTTGTGTTGTGTGCTTCTTCACCCCGTCACACAAGGTTGTGTTTAAATTACTATATTATAAATATGTATTACATTTTATATTATCATCTCACATGGATCGACACTTTCTATAATGTATTTCTATAATAAAAATACATATCTGATATGACTTAAAATATAATTCACATCAAACAAACAATATAATTCTTATTCTCAAGGATTAAAGAGTAAAACTTTTTCTTAGTGTCTCTTTCCATAGCGACTCGTCGCTCTGTTGAGAATGTCTTGACTCTTAACCACTGATCTATAAAACAGAACATTAAGGCTCGAAAAGACTATTTAAATATATTTAATTTATATAGTCATATTAGAATCTTGCATGAGGCTCGATTCACATCAGAAATACATAGTTTTTGCAAGAAATATAATTACTATTGTTCAGTATAATGTACGTACAACTACTAAAATTATTTAAAAAAATATTTATAAGGAATAATCACTATTTATTCCATGTTTTAATTTTTATTGTAAATCCCCTTTGATTGCTAAACATTTACATTTGTTTAATGTTCATTATTTAAAAGATATATTAATGTTTTATCCCTTCATTCAGTAACCAGAAAAATGACAATGCAGAATTTAAAAAAAAATTTTTTTTTAACTAATTGCAGTGATCCAAAGTGATTATCTGATTATCTTGTGGTACCCGGGAGCCCATGAAAAAAACACAAATGGATCAGTTCAATCTAGGTTCAGTTTTACTGGTTATGTGATGCATATAGAGTCAAGCAGAAGTGAAATATTGAACAATAAGAAAATGTAGCAAGAGCTAAAATATCCTAATATGGCAGTGGTAGGCTATGTCTTATGACCATTGAGTAATGTCTATGGGCAAAAATATAGCAAGGGCAGCAAAGCACAGCAGACACAGGGTGTTCTGCTTTTTAATCTCACAAATAAAAGTAGTTTATATGTATTCAAATGATTTGATATGCTAAACTCAGTAACAATAAACAAGGCGAGAAAAAAATAGAACATTTCATAACACTCTAAACATGTAATTTTTGTTAATTTTTTAAATAGATTGATGTTGAATTATATACGATCATGATTTATATTAATTAGACATGCTTTTGATTAATACAATTTAATGGGAGTTCGGAATACAGTAAAATAAAACTGAATTTGGGAAAGAATAAAACGGATTTCATAGGGCCTTCATTAGCGTACTTATTTGTTGTGGTAATTTGAAGGTCCTGTCAAAATGTTGATGGTCTAGTAGATAAATAACTTTAGTCTGTATGTTGATACATTCATTTTCTTTCAAATACGATCATTGTGAGCTTATAGTACAATACTTGGACATTTCTAATCTGGCAACAGTTGAACTTACTCCCGGATGCATTTTTGGAACCATATACCTTGGGTAAGCAAGGTTTGGGGTTAATCAACCAAGAGTTCAGGGTTTAACAGATGGTAAGTTAACCTTGCTTTCTGGAATACACCCCTACTCCCGACCAGGTTAGGTTCATAGCGTACTGACTCTGAGTATAAGTTACCTCTCTTTCAGAAACAGGCTTGACCTACCCTTCTTTCTTCGTTATTGACAAACCTCCCATGCTGAAACAGAAAACTCTTTCGCTTTCCTCCTTTCAGGGTTAACATAGGCCTACTATGGTGTGTACTTTGACTCAAACACTTACTTTATTACAGTTATTAATGTGTCACGCTCTGTGCACAAACTACTATTTGGACTCTGTCCTTGAGCATGTATTTGAATCTCTTGATTTTGAATGCAGAGTTCATGTTGTAAAAATCTCCTGATTTTTGTTCTCTTGGTTCAAAGTATCAGTGCATATCTTTGTCTTCATCATGCAGCAAGTTTATCAATGCCCTGACTGCTCAAACCCTTTCATCATATCACGTCTTGCCTGTCTGCCAAAATGATTTCATCAACCGCTGTTGATGTAATTCGCCCAACCAGCACTCAGTTTCTGTGTTTGTGACTGATGTAAATGACAATCAGACAATTTTGTTAAAGATCGAAAGAGATAGAGAGTGTTCTACAGTTTGGTCAGACATGAGCTGAGCGACTTAAAAATTAACGAAAATTTAGATAAAAAGCTAAAAATATCTTCACAAATTACAAAAAAGTAGAAGATTCAATACAAAACAACATCTAGGCAAATCTTTTATTGAATTTTGGACAGGTTTTTATTTTTTATTTTTTTACCACACTTGAATATGAAGGGAGTTCAGGAGAAGCAAATCAGAGATAATCACAGGATAACTGTCTTCAGAAGAAGAGTTTCATGCTGGAAAAGATAACATCAAAAAACATAAACAACAACTAAGACAAAAACCTTACAGAAGAAGAAAAGTAAGACATTTTAAATAAGAGTGCTATTTCATAGCTCTCTGTGAGCTTTTACTTAGAGGAAAAACACAAAGAGACATTTTGGACAAAATGTTATTTTTTTTAGTAATTTTTTTCCTATGTTTTGACTTATTTTTCATTTCAAGAGAAAATAAACAAAACGCATTTATTTCAGTTGATTGTTTACATTCTAAATCAACAATGGTCAGTGCAGCATCTTGGCCCGGGCCCTTCACCTACCCTCTCAGCCCCCGTTTACACTAGTGTGCTTCATTTTAAAATGGCACTTTAGAATTAAAACGAGATTCGTTTACACTGGCATTTTAGCTATGTTTCAGAAATGATCTCTGTCTACACGACATAACCGAAAACGCATGTTACGTGCCCATTCATGCACTCTGGACATGCACGTAAAAGTGTAAACAAGAAGTTGGTTTCTTCACTGGCGGGTTAAAAAATGAGCATGATAACTGTTCATGATACGTTTACACGGTCGTCATGGATACACAGAGACTATGTGGGCAGCCATGCCCTTGTTTTCGAAAGTCTCCGTTTTAGTCCTTTTACATTGAAACATAGCCCCGGAGTTTTCAGTTTTCAAACATGGAAAATGCCGTGGTGTAAACGTTAGGCTTAACCCTAGCAAAAGTTATGCATTTTAAAATGAAAATGCACTAGTGTAAATGGGGCCTCAGAAGAGTTCAGAGAAATCCAAGCACCTCACTGATCTGTAGGAGCCAGTGCAGTCGATTACTCAGTTACAGACATTGACCAAAATTGTATTAATGCCTTTACAGTTAGACCTCAACTTCCCATTTCTGAACACTGCCAAACAGTAGCTACTTTACCCGAAACAGTCCTCAAACATCAAACTAATTTCTGCTTAAAACATAAACTCAGTTGGAACTAAGAAAGCTCTGCAATACTAAAATGCTGGATGACTTTATCTCCACAGATTTCATTCCAGATACTCAAATGGAATTAACTCCGCAACCTCCAATTTATTATATATTTTAAACCTTGGCCTCTATATCTAACATTAAACAACCAAACAAACAGAATAAAATAAAAAAATAAAAAATAAAAAAAAAGAATATGTGGTTTGATAATGAAAGGAATTGTCTCAGAAAAGATCTTCGATGACTTGCTAATTAAAAGCATAAATAACCAGCCAATCAGACACTACGGCTCGCCTAATCCAGCTGTTTGAAAAATAATCAGCTCATTTGCAACAAAAGAAATCAATATTATGAAGCTAAAATTGATTAAATTGATGAATCAATAACCCAAAACAATTTCTGGAATCTCTTTAAAAAATGTGAACGCCCCAAATCAAACACATTATTCCAGAGCGGCAGTCTGGAGGTCTTACTTTAAACCTCTTTACCAAAAACTAGAACCAGACCTCAACCGGCCTCAAACTAAAACAAAGAGAAAACTAGAACATTTAAAGAAAACTATAAAAAAAAAAAAAAAAACATCGGACATGATAACAACATCAGAAATAACAGAGAACATTGGATTTTAACCAAAACAACGTACATTCTCCAAGCACTTTAATTAACAAAAATCTAAAGGGCAAACAAAAAAAAAATATTTACATGTTTTGTTGTTTTATAAAAAGCTGTCGATTCTATTTGGCATGATGGTTTACTATGCAAATTATTACAAATTGGCGGAAAAATATTTGATGTTATACACTCAATGTATAAAAACAGTAAATGTGTGGTCAAAATTGGGAATCTCAGAAGTATGTTCTTGCAGCAGGGTCATGGAGTGAAGCAGGGATGCAGTCTGAGACAACACTGTTTAACATCTACATCAGCGAGCTGTGGTACTCTGAAGTCAAATGCCCTGCTTTATGTGGACGACCTGGTTCTCCCACAGCCAAGGGTCTCCAGCACAGCCTGGCCCTGCTGGAACAGTACTGTGAGTCATGGGCACTGACGGTCAGCCTGGACAAAACCAAAGTAATGGTGTTCCAAAAGAAGGCCAGGTCTCAGGGAAGCAGTTCAGTTACAGAGCAGAAGTCCAAGAACACAGCATAAGCTACACTTGTTGTGGCCAAAGGTTGTGAGTTCAAGTCTTGGGCTGGCAGGAATTGTAGGTAGTTGGAGTGAATGTTCAGTGCTCTCTCCATCTTCAATACCACGACTGAATCGACCTTAATTAAGCAAGGCACCAAACCCCCAACTGCTCCCCGGGTGCCACAGCATCAATGGCTGCTTACTGCTCTGGGTATGTGTTCATGGTGTGTGTGTGTGTGTGTGTGTGTGTGTGTGTGTGGGTTAAATGGAGAGCACAAATTTCAAGTAAGGCTCACGCTTGCTCTTCAGCTTCAACCCCAAGACATTATTAAAGAAATGGACAAAAATCTAAAAGACACTCATGATGTATCTCTAAAAATACACATTGACTTTCAAAATAAACTCAATGCTATTCATCCCTAAACAGAACCACTAAATTTGCTAATTATTTATTGATTAAACCATTTAAAGAAAGACAAATCATCTTCAAATACAGATTAAGTAACTATGATTTACTCTACAAACAAATCTGATCCAGCTAATCAAGGTCCCCAGGATAACTAAAAACTTCCAGGCTGATGCGATTTGGAGTTGAATGGAGCTAAACTCTGCAGAGCTGTGGTCCTCCAGGAATTCAGAGACCACTGGTATAGAGAGACAGTAAATGAGAGATAGTGTTCCTGTAGCTCAAGTGGTAGAGCACATATAGATAAAAATTGATAGCCTGAATGCACTGTAATTCGCTTTGGATAAAAGTGTGCTAAATGCATTAATTTAATTTAATTATTTGGGAATGATGTTTTATCTTTAGTGCATTATTTACATAAAGTGCCACATCTGAGGGTATTCTACTGGTATTCTACTGAAAATGTTTTTGAGGGTATGTGTCTCATAAAAAAGAAAACATATAATGCTGCTAAAAAGAATATTATTCAGTGTAATGAAATGTGTTTATCTTATTTTTAAGGTTCAAAAAACATTATTTTCCTCATACTGTACATTATTGTTTCTCCTGTATGCCCCGCCTCTCTGAAACGCGTCTCTGAAAAGTGAGGTGTGCTGACAAGAAATGTTATGTGCCATTAACATATTGTAATCCCCTGTGTGGCTGGAGTGACGAGACATAAACATTAAACCGCACGAGGCGATGGCTTGGGGAGACATGTGCGACATAGAATATGATGACAGCGCTGCGCTGGAATTTCTCCACATCGCTCGCTCTCCCCTACCCTAGTGCAGGAAATGAGCTTTGTCGAACCAGTCGTTTTCTCTAACGAGGATTTACAGCCCCCCCCGGAGGCATATGATGCTATCTCCTTCGGTTGTGGACGATATGACGACTATCTTATCCACAGCAGACTTTGGGTCGCAGGTAAACTGGGTAAACTGGGACTGGATTGGGAGGTTGAGAAGGCCGAGGCCCAACCTTCATTTAAGCTAGACGACCGTTTTGTAACTAGTCGTACACCTGCGCAGCCCCGCAACCCTCTCACTGCAGTCCCCACGCTCAAACATTGACTATCACAACAAATTACCATCGTTCACTCATTCTGGCGCCCCTATGGATGAGTGGCGCCCTTAGCATTTGCCTATACCGCCTATGCCGCGGGCCGGCCCTGAATACCGCGTTCTTCCCTTTGGCTTAGCTCTGGCTCTCCGAACTTTTTCAAAATGCATGGACACAGCTCTGCCCCCGTTGTGGCTCCAGGGCATTCGCGTGTTGAACTACTTAGACGATTGGCTGGTGTTAACACAATCCATACTCAAGCAAACTCTCACCAGGATCTTGTGCTGAATCATCTAAATAGCTTGGGCTTATGCACGAATTAGAAGAGTGTTTTAATTCTCTCTCAGTGGATAACCTTTCTGGGAATAGACTTGGACGCTTCTAAGCGGCTCGCACGGAAACGTTGAGCTTGTGCCTCAGAATTTTGGGTCTAATGGCAGCGGCATCCCCTGTAATCCGCCTGGGCTTAAAAGTCGACGAAAAGACGGAACATTTCACCCTGTTTTCTTCAGCATCGGACAATTTCAGTGACACGGAGGTGTGTTATTTCGATAAGACACTGGATGTCAACCAAATTCCTTCTAGCCGGAGTTTGGCTGGGGATTTGTGCTTCCCGAGAGACTGTCACGACGGAAGTCTTTGACCGGTTGGGGAGCTGTTTGTTAAGGACGACCAGCTCATGAAGTGTGGACGGCGACACAACGCAGTTGGCATATAAACAGGTTGGAATTACTGGAGGTTTTTCTAGCTCTCCAGTACTTCTCGAATCTGCTGATCGGCCGTCATGTACTGCTCAGGTCAGACAACGTCTGAATCACCAAGGAGGATTATGCTCTTGCCCCCCTGTGCAGGCTGGTGAGAAATATTTTTCTTAGGTCTCAGAACAGATTTCTGTCGATCCGAGCGGTTCATGTCCCCGGATGTTTGAACTTCGGAGCAGATTTGCTATCCAGACAGACTCTGGAGCAGGGGGAAAGGAGGTTGCACCCCCAAACGGTGAGCCTCTTACGGCAGATTTTTGGAGAAGCAAGTGTGGACTTATTCGCGTCGAGCATGACTACGCATTTCCCGCTGTGGTTTTCCCTATGCCCTCCATCGCCCCTAGGCTTGGATGCGTTAGCTCACAATTGGCCCAGAACCAGCTTGTATGCTTTTCCCCCGATTCGTCTAATTCCAGCAATGTTATCCAGGATACAGCTGGACAGAGTGGAGCAGCTGCTGCTGGTGGCTCCGTGGTGGCCCACACAACCGTGGTTTGCGGACCTGGTCAGTCTGTTAGTGGGCTGTCCATGGGAGATTCCCCTCAGACAGGATTTACTATCGCAAGCACAGGGAATGATTTGGCACTCAAGGCCAGATCTATGGAAGCTGTGGGCGTGACCTCTGAGCGTAGTGAGTTAGTATGTCCCAGTCTTTCTGTTGAAACTACTGAGATTATAATGAATTCTAGAGCAGCTTCTACGAGACACTTATATGCTTTCCACGTTCTGCGCTTGCGTTTCCAAAAGTTGCAGTTAGAGTTTTATGTAAATCATCACCATTGGCCCACAAGTTCTATATCAACAGCTGCTCCCTATCCAGAAACAGAAACATTCCCTTTGTGTATTATGATATTTTCTGCAAGCTCTATGTAGTCTGAGTAGGCTGATATCTAGCCTGTTAACACGTGTCTTGTTAGTTTGGTTTAGTGAGCAATAATTAATATTTTAGGCAGTATGGCTGCACGATAAATCACACGCGATATTTAATATATCTTGTCAGTAAAGCCGGTTCTGTAATCAGCGGTAAATCTTCATCACCTGCGCGCTTTCACATGGAGCAGCATTAGCGTTTGACTTAAAGTCGCTACACAGAATGATTCGAATCGCTCTCGCGGTACTTTGATGCCATACAGTGTTCATTCTCTGCAGCTACTTCAAGTCGAATGCGCCTAATGCTGCTCCTTGTGAAAGCGCACAGGTGATGGAGATTTACAGCTGATTACAGAACCGGCTTTACTGACAAGATGCGCATTAAATCACCTAGATATCACACTATAGAGACTGTGTCTATTCCCCGGAGCTAGAAAATACAAAAAACTTCCAAACCAAGTTAAGGTTAACAATTTAATTGAGGTTCAACAAATAAAAAACAAATGTAATATGGATAAACAAATGATAAAGCTTGGCTTATTGAATATCAGATCCATTTCTACGAAAACACTTTTTGTAAATAATATGATAACTGATCATAATATAGATGTGCTCTGTTTGACAAAAACCTGGCTAAAACCTGATGATAACATTATTTTAAATGAGTCCACCCCCCAAGATTACTGTTATAAACACGAGCCACGTCTAAAAGGCAAAGGTGGAGGTGTTGCTTCAATTTATAACAACGTTTTCAGGATTTCTCAGAGGGCAGGCTTCAAGTATAACTCGTTCGAAGTAATGGTGCTACATGTAACATTATCCAGAGAAACAAATGTTAATGATAAATCCCCTGTTATGTTTGTACTGGCAACTGTATACAGGCCACCAGGCCACCATACAGACTTTATTAAAGAGTTTGGTGATTTTACATCCGAGTTAGTTCTGGCTGCAGATAAAGTTTTAATAGTTGGTGATTTTAATATCCATGTCGATAATGAAAAAGATGCATTGGGATCAGCATTTATAGACATTGTGAACTCTATTGGTGTTAGACAACATGTTTCAGGACCTACTCATTGTCGAAATCATACTCTAGATTTAATACTGTCACATGGAATTGATGTTGATAGTGTTGAAATTATTCAGCCAAGTGATGATATCTCAGATCATTATTTAGTTCTGTGCAAACTTCATATAGCCAAAATTGTAAATTCTACTTCTTGTTACAAGTATCGAAGAACCATCACTTCTACCACAAAAGACTGCTTTTTAAGTTATCTTCCTGATTTATCCAAATTCCTTAGCATATCCAAAACCTCAGAACAACTTGATGATGTAACAGAAACTATGGACTCTCTCTTTTCTAGCACTTTAAATACAGTTGCTCCTTTACGCTTAAGGAAGGTTAAGGAAAACAGTTTGATACCATGGTATAATGAGCATACTCGCACCCTAAAGAGAGCAGCCCGAAAAATGGAGCGCAGCTGGAGGAAAACAAAACTAGAGGTATTTCGTATTGCTTGGCGGGAAAGTAACATATCCTACAGAAAAACATTAAATACTGCTAGATCTGATTACTTTTCTTCTCTTTTAGAAGAAAACAAACATAACCCCAGGTATTTATTCAATACAGTGGCTAAATTAACGAAAAATAAAGCCTCAACAAGTGTTGACATTTCCCAACACCACAGCAGTAATGACTTTATGAACTACTTTACTTCTAAAATTGATACTATTAGAGATAAAATTGCAACCATTCGGCCGTCAGCTACAGTATCACATCAGACAGTGCACTATAGACCCCCTGATGAACAGTTCCACTCATTCTCTACTATAGGAGAGGAAGAATTGTATAAACTTGTTAAATCATCTAAACCAACAACATGTATGTTAGACCCTATACCATCTAAGCTCCTAAAAGAGGTGCTTCCAGAAGTCATAGATCCTCTTCTGACTATTATTAATTCCTCATTGTCATTAGGATATGTCCCCAAAACCTTCAAACTGGCTGTTATTAAGCCTCTCATAAAAAAACACAACTTGACCCCAAAGAACTAGTTAATTATAGACCAATCTCGAATCTCCCTTTTCTGTCCAAGATACTAGAAAATGTGGTATCCTCACAATTATATTCCTTCTTAGAGAGAAATGGTATATGTGAGGATTTCCAGTCAGGATTTAGACTGGATTTATTATAGTACTGAGACTGCTCTCCTTAGAGTTACAAATGATCTGCTCTTATCATCTGATCGTGGGTGTATCTCTCTATTAGTTTTATTGGATCTTAGTGCTGCGTTTGACACAATTGACCACAGCATTCTTTTGCATAGACTTGAACACTTTGTTGGCATCAGTGGATGGCATTAGCATGGTTTAAATCGTACTTATATAACCGCCATCAGTTCGTAGCAGTGAATGAAGATGTATCATATCGATCACAAGTGCAGTATGGAGTACCTCAAGGCTCAGTACTAGGGACGCTATTCTTCACGCTTTATGTGTTACCTTTGGAAGATATCATCAGGAAACATGGTGTTAGCTTTCAATGTTATGCTGATGATACTCAGCTCTATATTTCTTCACGGCCCGGTGAAACACACCAATTTGAAAAACTAATGGAATGCATAGTCGATATAAAAAATTGGACGACGAGTAATTTCTTACTGCTAAATTCAGAAAAAACAGAGGTGTTAATTATAGGACCTAAAAACTCTGCTTGTAATAACCTAGAACACTGTCTAAGACTTGATGGTTGCTCTGTCAATTCTTCGTCATCAGTTAGGAACCTAGGTGTGCTATTTGATCGCAATCTTTCCTTAGAAATCCATGTTTCTAGCATTTGTAAAACTGCATTTTTCCATCTCAAAAATATATATAAATTACGGCCTATGCTCTCAATGTCAAATGCAGAAATGTTAGTCCATGCATTTATGACTTCAAGGTTAGATTATTGTTATGCTTTATTTGGTGGTTGTTCTGCATGCTTAGTAAACAAACTACAGCTAGTCCAAAATGCAGCAGCAAGAGTTCTTACTAGAACCAGGAAGTATGACCATATTAGCCCGGTCCTGTCATCGCTGCACTGACTCCCTATCAAACATTGTAGAGATTTTAAAATATTGTTTATTACTTATAAAGCCCTGAATGGTTTATCACCTCAGTTTTTGATTGAGCTCCTTTTACATTATACTGCTCTACGTCCGCTACGTTTTCAAAACTCAGGTAATTTGATAATACCTAGAATATCAAAATCAACTGCGGGCGGCAGATCCTTTTCCTATTTGGCGCCTAAACTCTGGAATAACCTACCTAACATTGTTTGGGAGGCAGACACACTCTTGCAGTTTAAATCTAGATTAAAGACCCATCTCTTTAACCTGGCTTACACATAACATACTTATAATGCCTTTAATATCCAAATCCGTTACAGGATTTTAAGGCTGCATTAATTAGGTAAACCGGAACCGTAAACACTTCACATAACACCCTATGTACTTTCTACATCATTAGAAGAATGGCATCTACGCTAATATTTGTCTGTTTCTCTCTTGTTCCGAGGTCACCGTGGCCACCAGATCCAGTCTGTGTCCAGATCAGTGGGTCACTGCAGTCACCCAGATCCAGTACATATCCAGACATGATGGTGGATCAGCACCTAGAAAGGACCTCTACTGCCCTGAAAGACAGCGGAGACCAGAACAACTAGAGCCCCAGATACAGATCCCTGTAAAGACCTTGTCTCAGAGGACCACCAGGACAAGACCACAGTAAACAGATGATTCTTCTGCACAATCTCACTTTGCTGCAGCCTGTAATTTAACTACTGGTTTCGTCTGGTCAGAGGAGAACTGGCCCCCCAACTGAGCCTGGTTTCTCCCAAGGTTTTTTTCTCCATTCTGTCACCGATGAAGTTTTGGTTCCTTGCCGCTGTCGCCTCTGGTTTGCTTAGTTGGGGTCACTTCATCTACAGCGATATCATTGACTTGATTGCAAATAAATGCACAGACACTATTTAAACTGAACAGAGATGACATAACTGGCCTTTAACTATCATTTTGCATTATTGATAAACTGTTTTCCAAATGAATGTTGTTCAGTGCTTTTACGCAATGTATTTTGTTTAAAGCGCTATATAAATAAAGGTGATTGATTGAATAAATATCACACAAAGGGAATGTTTCTGTCACCCACTAAAAAAAATATTTAAGACTAATTACCTGAGATCGTCCGGGATTTGCCTACTGATGCTGCTTATCCATCTTTAACAAGAGAGGCTGACATTGATTGTAAACAAAATCATTATTAATCACAGGATTGGGACGAGACAGAAAAAATGTTGGCGGGACCTGGAATTGTAATAACAAGTTTATCCTCAACTTTATACACAAATATAGCCTACCTTTTAAATAAATAAAGTATAAACTGTAGGCGTATATTTTAATTTTGAACTCAATTGTACTTGCCCTGTCTCTTTATGCTCTCCTCCTGTTTGCTTTGGTCTGGCTGGTAAAGGACAGATCATTAACGGCTGGTCTATGTGGTAATACAGTAGCCTACATCGGGCAGTACATCCAAAAGCCCACTTATCATTCATAGACCTCAAATATAGCTTTTCATCTAAAAGATGTATATAGTAATACATGGTCGCCCAATCTAATGTTAACCTACAGCAGTGGTTTTCAACCTGTGGTCCGCGTCCGGTGGTATTGCAGGTGGGCCGCCAATTATTTTCTGTTCATTTCCAGTCCATTCTAGGGCTGTGCGATTAAAAGAAAACGTCCTAAAATCACGATTTGAGCGTGCTCGATTTCTACATCGCTTTATACCACAATTTTCCGCGGCCCTGACCTCCCGTATCCGATCCCATCAGAATGCATTGTGCCTAGCGCGAGAACAGAGACTGGGCATATGCCTAACTCCAGGTTCACACACTGTCTGTGATGCGCCTTTTTTCTGAGCCAATGTTGACGGATCAGAGCGCTCTCACTGCGGTAAAAGGATAGAAATAAAAACGTGCGATAATTCATGTCTAACACATGAGCATAGAGTGAATTTGTTAGTGAACAGGATGCAGTTTAAGTGAGAGGAGACACGTTTTAAGTGTGCACACTCTCTCCTCGCAAAGCAGTGTGTATCTGAGCAAGCACGACTGGTTTTGTGACAGAGCAAAGGAAATCTGCTGCGAACAGAGAGATTCGCACTCGTGCATTATTTTAATGTGCTTTCGCGATATATTTATGCGCTCTCACTGCTGACCGCATACACTGCAAACACCTGAGGCACCGCTACAATTAATGAGCTCTATGAAGAATGCATGGCAAAAAAGAAAAAAAAGGATTTTTTTTTTTTTTTTTGCCACAAGTCTATACATTTTTTTTACATCTTCACTATAATGATAATTTTGACTTATATCTGTTTTAGAGATGACTTTTTGATAAAGCTCTGATTGGTTTTCTTTTGGAAATATGTTTCAAATTAATCCTGAATGCATTTATGACTGTAAAAGCATATCGATGTGTGTCACAATTGCAAAATTGATAAAAAAAATCGCGATAGTTTTTTTTTTTGTTGTTGTTTGTTTGTCCATATCGCACAGCCCTAGTTTATTCAGTAAATACAGTTTAAAATCTAGCTTCTGAGTACTAAGTTATTAACCCAACAATAGCGGGGTCAGTTAATTTTTTTGAAGTGGGCCGCGCAAACATATGTGTTTGGTTGTGTGGGCCGCGAGTTGAAAAAGGTTGGGAACCACTGACCTACAGAAATGTGCGCTATTGAACTGTGTGTGGACACTGAACAGCAAGACAGATGGAGGCAAGGTGCTCTCACTTGCTCTTAAAATACTCCATCGTTCTTGGTCATAGAGATAAAAGTAATAAATCTTTCTAATCCGCATACGTTTATTTGTGTGCAGACAGAATAACAACGAAACGTTGTGCTTGTGTAAGAAAACAAGATGCGGTTTCTGTCATCTTGGTCATGTGAACTTGAGCAAGAAACTCCGTGTATGAAAAATAAATCTAGAGTGCCACTCCCAGAGTGCAATGTCTATGCTCAAATGAAAAAATAAATAAAATATAAAACGTGTATTAGCATGGATGATTTACATTAGGCTACGTGTGTGCAATGCACAATGTGCATTGTTTAAGATGGCTTTCAGTTCAATAAAAAAAAAAACTACGTTTAAATTTTTTAATCAATTAAAGTGGGCATGCTGTGATCTGTGCTGTATTTTTTCACTGTAACGGACAGATTCCGGCCAAAAAAAATACAACATGGGAATGAGAGAGTCATTCCGTGAAACGAGACGGGATTTTCCCCCAGTTTTTTCATCGGATTGGGATGGGAGAGATTTGAAAATCCACTCCCGTGTCACAGTCACCCTCTACTGCCACGTTTCCACCGAAATTACCCAGAACATTTATACCAGGAACTTTTTCCCCCTCAGACCTGTTGCTTTCTGCGCTTCCAACGCGGTGTAAAGTACATGGAAGATTAGGCAAATAGTCTGGTGATGTAGGTCTGCGTCTTTTTTGTTATTAAAAAAATGCATTTGTTTTTTGATTTCGTGCGTTATAATTTTACACGTGTTTTTAAATATTTGATCTTCGCTTATTATTTTTCGATCTGTGGCTGCAATACATTTGGCGGGATTCTAATCCCATAGGAGAGTGGTAATTATGTCCAAACAGTGAGAAACTCGATATTATCTTTATGTCATTTCAAGTTTTCACTTTCACTATTTGAGCATTGTGCCCATGTCAAAAAACAAAACAAAACCAACAACAAAAAACTAATATATTCCGATTTGAAGCTTATATAAACGCGAGCATCAACCGATCACTTTATTTAGCGTTCATGTAAACACTACATTCAGCTTCGTCAATCGTAATGAATTCAGTCCGACTGAACCTAAAAGTGTTCATGTAAACGTAGTAGTTTCTTTTATATTCACTAATTGGCCTATGTTTTGTAATGTCATATTGAAGTGGGACGCTACACTTTCTCTGCCAGAAGTGTGGCTTTCACAGAAAGTTTGGAAACTGAACATCAGGGGCGTAGCCATCTTTTCAGAAGTGAGGGGGACAGAAATTATATATATTTATATATATATTTATATATATATATATATATATATATATATACAATTTATGTAATCTATATAGCCTACCAATCAACAGTTTTTGAACTGTAAGATATTTTGTTTTTAAAGAAGTCTCTTCTACTCACCAAGCCTGCATTTATTTGATCCAAAATACAGCAAGAACAGTAATATTGTGAAATATTTTTATATTTAAAATAACTTCTTTCCCTATTTGAATATATTTTAAATTGTAATTTATTCGTGTGATCAAAGTTGTATTTTAAGCATTTTTACTCCAGTCTTCAGTCTCACATCCTTCAGAAATTTTTTTCAGTATTCTTTGATAAAAATAAGGATCCAAAGATCAATATTTATGTGAAATAAAAAGCTTTTGCAACATAATACACTATATCATTCAAAAGCTTAGAGTCAATATATAATTTTTGTTTTTTGGAAAAAAATTATAGAAATTAACACTTATATTTAGCAAGGACTCTTTTGTGGGGTTCGAGTCTCAGGTTAGCAACACCACTGCTCCCTGGGCACCGCAGCATAAATGATGACCACTGCTCCGGGTGTGTGTTCACTGTGTGTGCACTTTTGATGGGTTAAATGCTGAGCACGAATTCTGAGTATGGGTCATCATACTTGGCTGTATGTCACTTCACTTCACTTTGAATTGATCAAAAGTGATGATAAAGTAAAAATTTGTCAAAAGATTTCTATTTCAAATTAAATGCTGTTCTTCTGAACTTTCTATTGATCAAAGAAACCTGAAAAAAAAAATCTACTCAGCTGGTTTCAACATTACCATAATGTTTTTTTTTTCTTTTTTTGAGAAGCAAATCAGAATATCAGAATTATTTCTGAAGGATCATGTGACTGGAGTAATGATACTAAAAATTCAGCTTTGAAATCTCAATAAATTACATTTTGAAATATATCCAAATAGAAAACAGTTAATATAAATAGGTTAGTAAAAATATTTCAAAATGTTTCTCTTTTGCTTTACTTTGGATCAAATAAATGCAGGCTTGGTGAACAGACGAGTCTTATTTAAAAAATATTAACAAGTAAACTTTTGACTGGTAGTGGATACTATAGGCAACTTTAATGTTTCTCAAATTTCTAGCTTTCTATCACATAATAAGGCAGAATAGTTTATATTCTGTAATAAATGCTATGTCAATTGGTACTGCATTGTTCATCCTTTATTTATCACCTGCTGGAGATTACTTGAAAAACCATATATTGTTGTGTAGCAGGCATAGCTGCCTAGTTAATGTTGGTAACAACTTGATTACTTGCTGCATGGTAATCACCTAATTAGATCGAGGTGCGCTAGTGAGTGAATAAGGAGGGTTTTCTGAGTTGCTGGGAAGCGTGTTGACTGCTGCAGACTTGGACGCCGACTTTCCGAGTTGTTCCCGCATGGGGATCTTTTGAGCCACACACAATTTGGTATGCATCCTGGGCTGTGTTTATCCATTTGTGGTATGACGTTGGAAGGGCTGATTTACTAGTATTCAGGTGGGTAAACTATTGATTTAATGGAGGAATATTCGCGATAAGACTTGTTGGCTACATGGTGTTCCCCTCTGTTTTAGTTGAAGGAGTCAAGAGCTGGTAATATGTCCGCATGATTACAGCGAACTGAGTGGGACCGCGACTGGGCTTCCCCTTCCTGTTTGGTTTTTTATCTTCGGGTTTCGAGTACCTTCGCACTGTTGCGCGTTGCCGTGACGTTCCGCCTTGCCTCATCCGCGCCTGTTTGATCAGCATCCAATGAACTTGACGTCTGGAGATTGTGAGACCCGAGTTTAAGTCCGCGTGGCCGTTTGGTCACCTTCACACTGTTTCAACTGGGGAGATTGTGTTTTGTATGGAGTGAATTGTGTGAATGAATACATAAACTGATGTAAGTTGTGTGTGCGTTCGTTTATTGTTGGAAGTGTGTGTGAGAAATAAGTATGAATGGTTGTGAGTTTGTGTGATCCTATGGAGTGGTGTGTGTGTGTGTAATGTTTATGGGTAGGTGATTGAATTGGTGGTTTTGTTTATTTGTATTTCTTTGATTAACTTTGTTTTTTTTGTGTGTGTGTGTGTGTGTATTGATATTGGATCTTTCCTTTTTTTGTTTTATTGACTTTATTTGTGACAATTTGATGTTAATTTGTAGGGAAGGAACCTGCGTCCTTACTGGACCATTATTCCCTGGGTGAAATTCCCAGGGTGGCATAGTCTGTGTTGTAATTGAGTCTTGAACAACGAAACCCACCACTTGGGTGCCACATTTGCAATCCCCGCGTAATCTACGCCCCTGCTGAACATTGTGTATGATAATGCGGAACCTGAAAATCTACTTTTATCTCAAATTCCAGCCCTGTTCTTCACACTTGATTCAATGCTATCCAAAGCTTCTGATAACTTATTTTCAATATGTGTAAGACTAAAGCCAGGAAAGGCTGTATTATGGGACTTTTGGACCATTGTTCCAAAGCCAACATGGGCAGATATTCTCCCACACCCGTCCTATATCGCAGCTAATGGTGTTCCTGGAGGCAGAGCGTGCGCGTTCGCATCACTTTAGTCCAGCCTCTGCGCGCGGATAAATACGCTCGGTCCCGATTCACTACAACCCACCGGCGTCCGAGGAGAGCCACTACAGCTGTTAGTTTACAGTGCCTTCACATCGTTCAAGCAAGTATGGGTTTTAAATCTTTTTTCTTTCTTTTTGATCATTATCTTTGCATCTACCACATTAGTAGCCTGTTAATATTTATTTAGAAGGGTAGAGTAAAACAAAAACTTGCCCGTTTTAAAACGTAAACAGGTAGAACTGAATTCACAAGCTGCAAATGTGTCAATGCAATGATTTCGCTAAATATTCAGGTTTTGCTCTTTAATGCAAGTTATAAATCACTGTAAGAATATTACAAATATTTATAACGGTCTTGGTTGTTTGTTGGTTTGATAGTGCATTTTGCAAATTATCTAATGGTATGAATACAGGCACTGCATTTTGCTGTAGCTGCCCACTGCTCCGGGTGTGTGTTCACTTCTCACTGCTGTGTGTGCGCACTTGGATGGGTTAAATGCAGAGCACCAATTCCGAGTATAGGTTACCATACTTGGCAAATGTCACGACTCACGACTTTCACTTTCACTCTGTGAAACTTTTTGCACATTCGCAATAAAAAACGGAAAAGGTTTTCTCCTGCGCTTCATCAAGGCATTCCCATAATATTTGTCACCACTCAAATTAATGCATGACTCTACATTATCTGTATAGCATGTGTGTAAGATTCTAATACAATAATGAAATACTTATTTTATGACGAATAAATCTTTCAGTGAGTAAAACTTGCTTTGTCTAGTAGGCTATTATGGACTAACATTATTATATTATATTATCTTTAAAAAAATTTTTTTAAATGATTATAGTTTTAAATTATAGTCCCTGGATCAGTAGAATACACTTGACATAAAAAAAATAAATAAAGTAGCGGTGATAGTGGACTGATTAGTTACGTTTACGGACCTGTTGCTATGACAGAAACTAAGGGGGCTGTTAAATAAAACAAGTTTTCCAAATAAGCCAGGTTTCTTTCTTTCAAGCTCAGTCATTGTGGCAACTTATGCTGGCAAACCTGGTCCGGAGCAGGCTAACTGTCAGGCTAAGCTGAGCTCCTCTAACACTGGCCAATAGGAATGCACTGATATTACCAATGACTCTCTCACATTGGCTACAATTAGTTAACTTTATATTATTAGTCCAAAAATAAAAGTATACAGAATATGCAACTTTGTTTATATATGAAAACATTTTAACAGTTGCTACTTGCCCATTCAGTTGATCAGCAGTTTCTAGCATTCAGCCTTTCTCTCTGGTTTAATGACAGCTGTACCTTTTATGGTTATTAGAAGAACATTAAAACATCACCATCTAAAATAGCTCTTTAAAGCATTTAAAACACTAAAATTAAAAGTTAAAACCACTGAATTAAAATAAATGATAGAAATCAGACTACATTTTAACTGTTAAGAGGAACACACATTTATTTGAGATAGTAGGGCTGTATTAGCAACTTACATTTGTTTGTAAATGTTTAACACTGCTATTTTATTTAGTCTTGTACTACATGTAGATTTTTTGAAACATGCGTTTGCAAATTTTTGATGGAATTGTTGATGGTTTGTTATTGATAAAGGACCGTGTATCTCAAGTATGTGTGCGTGTCAGTTAGTGTTCAGTAAATTAACGTGTTTGTTTCTATAAAACATTTGAGCTCTAAAGTACACGAAAACGAAACTTCACGAAATCTGTCTAAAACGGGAAGAACTGGTCACACCCACCATATAAACACAGACAGTTTGACAGGGAAGAAGTTGGCTGTAACATCCAAGGAGTTTTTCCACGTAAGCACATTCAAATGCATTAAACATCACAAATATTTAATGTTCACCATGGTGGATCGATTTAATCCATGATCGACATTAAGGGCTGCTTAAGAATAAACCTGCACCTCAAATTATCCGGACTCATTGAAATTAAATTGTCATTTATTAAACCGCTTTAGTCCCAATTGATTTGTTAGGTTATTTCAATTCAGGTTTTGGATCCCCGCTTTTCTCAGCAAATTTTATGAAACAGCCCCAACCAAACAATCCAAGATCATGCCAAATCATCAACAATCAAATCCAGCTAACTGAGTTAGAAATGTACGAAGTGTACTGAAAGGAATGGGCGAGGAAGCAAATGCAAGTATATGTTATTTTAATGAGTAGAATAAAAAAATGTTCAGAGGATAACCAGCAGGAACAACAGGATGGAGAGAGATGAAGTCACAGGTGGCCAGGATGTTGAGGAGGGATGGGACAGCAGGAGAGCGTGACGCAGGAACTGAGATGAGCGTTCCAGTGGAGAAGTGAGTGGATGGGGTTCCAGAAGGGCAGTGATCCAGCGTAGTGAAGAACAGGCAGAAGCAGGGATGAGAAACCAAGCATGTGAACAGACAGCTTACAAACAACGATCTGACAAACACAAGATAAAAGACAGGGCAATAAATAGGGAGCAGGTACTGAGTGGCAGCTGAAGCTGATGAACAATCAACGGAGATGACCACATGAAACAATCAGTGCAGACGAGAGACACACATAACTCCACCCACATAGTGATCAACAGAGACGACGGTTCTACCAACCATGACAGTACCCTCCTGTGCTAACTTGTTGGAAAGGGAACGGAATGTTGTTGGTAGAAAGCCACACTTTTCAAAGGCGTGAGCGGAGGGGACCGTGACTTCAGACTCCAGACTAGGAAAAACTGGTGGCTGGTAACCTATACTGCACTCAAACGGGGAGAGGTCATGGATGACACTGGTAATGAGTTATGTGTGTACTCAACCATAGAGAGTTGTTGGCTCCAGGATGAAGGATTTTTGGAGACCAAACATCGCAACATTCTCTCCAAATCTTGGTTGGCACGCTCAGACTGAATGTTGCAATGTTGCTCTTGGGATGATAGCCCGAAGACAGGCTAACCATAGCTCCCAATAATTTACAAAATTCTTGCCAAAATTTAGACACAAATTGGGAACCCCTGTCAGAGACCACGTCCATTGGGAGGCCATGTAACCGAAAGACGTGGTCAATTACAATAACCGCTGTCTCCTTGGCTGAAGATAATTTGTGCCACCTTCGAGAACCGGTCCACTACAGTCAAAACAACCGTCATGCCATTAGAGGGCGGGCAGGTGGTAACAAAATCTAGTGCGATGTGAGACCAGGGTCTCGAAGGGACAGACAGCGGTTGGAGTAACCCTTCTGGGAGGTCGGTTAGACAACTTACCACTGGCACAAACTGAGCAGGCCAAAACAAAATAGTGTATGTCGCGAGCCATAAGTTGCCACCAAAATCGTTGCTTTACTAAGCACATAGTGCGGATTACTCCTGGATGACAAGCGACATTGGAGCAATGACCCCATTGAATAATGTCGGACCATAACCCCTCCGGAACGAAAAACCAATCTGGTGGACACCTGGGCATTACCCCTTCTAAGGCCTTCTTGACCTTTGACTTGACCTCCCATATGAATGTGGAGATAACTACTTTCTTGGGTAAAATACATTTGGGGGTCACCGGGCGTTCAGATGGATAAAAAATGTGAGATAAAAATTAATTCCATAACACTGGGCACGGGTTTGATGTTCTTGGAACCCAGGCGGTACAATAGAGAAAGGTCAAAACGTCAAAAAAAAAAAAGTGTTCACCGAGCCTGCCTGGAGTTCAGTCTTTTGTCAGATCTAATATACTCAAGATTCTTGTGGTCGGTCCAGATGATAAAAGGTACCCCTGACCCTTCTAACCAATGACACCAATCCTCCAACGCTAACTTGACGGCCAACAATTCTCTGTTACCAATGTCATAGTTATGTTCGGCGCGTGATAAACGATGGGAAAAAAATGTGCAAGGGTGCATCTTGTCATCTGAGGTAGCGCGTTGGGAAAGCACTGCACCTACCCCCACCTCTGACGCATCGACCTTCACCACGAACTGACGTGTGGGATCAAGGGCGACTAACGTGGGATCCGAAACGACTTTTTAGCTTGGTGAATAGAGCTTCGGCTGTAACGGACCACCTGAACATCATTCTGGGGGAGGTCAAGGCGGTCAGAGGAGCAACTAGTTGGCTGAAGTTGCAAATAAATTGGTGAACACCAGAAACTGCTGTAGGGCCTTACGGGAATCTGGACTTGGCCAATCTATCACAGCCTTAACCTTGTCAGGATCCATACGTACTCCCTCAGAAGAGATGATGTAACCTAGGAAAGAAACCGACTGTGCATGAAAAATGAATTTCTCCCCCTTGACAAAAAAGCCCATTCTCTAGCAACCTCTGAAGTATACTCGCCTGACATGCTGAACGTGTTCCTGGAGAGACGAAGAAAAAAATCATTGTGTCATCCAGGTAAACATATATGAATTGGTCTACCATGTCTCTCAGCACGTCATTCAAGAGAGCTTGGAAAACGCTGGAGAGTTGTAAAGTCCAAACGGCAAAACCAAATATTCAAAGTGCCATCTGGGGGTGTTGAAAGCGATTTTCCATTCATTCCCCTTCCTGATGCGGACCAATCCAGTTTTGGGAAGATAGATGCTCCCTGCAACCTCTCGAAGGCTGAAGACATCAACAGAAAAGGATAAGTATTCTTTACCGTGATGTTGTTCAGCTCTTGGTAATCAATACAAGGTCACAGAGAACCATCCTTCTTACCAACAAAAAAGAATCCCACCCCCACAGGAGAAGAGGAAGGGCGGATGAACCCCGTTCCTAGAGAATCAGAAAAATATTTTCCATGGCCTCCCTCTCAGGAATGGATAGTAAAGTTTGCTTGTAGGCGGGGACCTACCTGGTAATAACTCTATAGCACAGTCATAGGGACGATGCAGAGAAAGAGAAGCAGCACAAGACTTACTAAACACCTCCTTCAGGTACAGATACTCTTCGGGCACATTTGACAGAACCGCTGCCTTCTCCTGAAACACAGAACCAGACACGGAAGAACAAGCAGACACCAAACAGGACTCATGACAACGCTCGCTCCACATAGTGATGGAGTTGGAACCCCAGTCCACTCGTGGATTGTGTTTAGCCAGCCATGGGTGACCAAGGACAATGGGTGCCACAGGGGAGTCCAGGAGAAGGAAAGGAATAGTCTTGTTGTGATTGCCGGAGGTGATCAGGGTTATGGGTCCAGTAGTGAAGGTGATGTTGGGAAGTTATTGTGTGCCTTGATGGAGATCTGGTGAGAGAGAGAGAGAGACGTGATGGAGAGTTTCAACTGTTGTGATAGATGGGTGTCAATGAAGTTACCCTCTGCTCTGGATTCCTGGAGGGACTGACCAGAGTAGGTGTTGTTGTTGGCCCATCTCAGTCTTACCGGAAGGAGAGTGGATGATGAAGACTTCCTGGCAGAGATCCCACCCGATAGTAGCCCCAGGTTTATTACCGGGCTTCCTCCTTTTACAGGGCAAGAGAGTAGAAAATGTCCAGAGCCACCGCATTATAAACAGAGTCCATGGGACCTCTACTTCTCTCTCTCCTCCCGGGACAGCCAAGCTCTTCCCACCTGCATGTGCTCGACCGTGTTCTCTGAGCCTTGGCTGCCAGCTCCAGTATTGCTGAGGAAATGTGTATAACGGGTGTGCTGCCCCAGTCGCTCAATGCGGGCATCCACCTGAAGAGCCAGGGCCAATCAACCCATTGAGACTCTGTGGTAATTCCAGCATGTAAATCTCCCCTTGAACACGGTCGGCCAGCCAATACAGGAACATATCCCACTGCACCTCCTCGTTCCATTTACATTCGGCCACCAACGTGCGAAATTCAATGGAGTTGTCAGTAACGGAAAAGTCTCCCTGTTTAAGATCCATGAGCCTTCTGGCAGCCTCCTTGCCGGCTACCACACGATCGAACACCCTCTTCGTTTTCGCCGCAAAAGTATGGAACAAGGCACAGAATGCAATGCACTCACATGAGCAATGGGAGTACGAAGGCCACCTTAGACTCCTCCATCTCAAAGGTGCGAAGCTGCAATGAGAAATGCATGGAACATCTGGTAAGGAATGCTCTACTGAAGTTCGGCTCAACGGCATAACTCTCAGGAACGGGTAGGCGGGGCTCCGGCCAAGATGGCTTGACTGAGGAGCAGCTCGGGGAACAGACGGTGCGGGCGGCACTACGGGAATGGTTAGCTGTTGGATATGCTGGGTGAGCTCGGACACCTGCGCCACCAGCACTTGAACTGCATGTGCGGTGTTGAAGATGCTCTCCTGCTGTTGATCCATTCGGGAAAACCTGTGGTGAATGAACTCAGTCAGAGAAGTTGAACTCGCTGCTTCCATGGTTGGTCAGATCGTTTTGTAATGAAAGAAATGGCGAGGAAGCAAATGCAAGTGTACATAATTTTAATGAGTAGAATAAACAAATGATCACAGGATAACCAGCAGGAACGACAGGATGAAGAGAGATGAAGTCACAGGTGGCCAGGAAGTTGAGGTGGAATGGGACAGCAGGAGAGCGTGACGCAGGAACTGAGATGAGTGTTCCAGTGGAGAAGTGAGTGGATGGGGTTCCAGAAGGGCAGTGATCCAGGGTAGTGAAGAACAGGCCGAAGCAGGGATGAGAAACCAAGCATGTAAACAGGTAGCTTAGAAACAACGATCTAACACAAGATTAAAGACAGGGCAATAAATAGGGAGCAGGTAATTAGTGGCAGCTGTATCTGATGAACAATTAATGGAGATGCCCACATGAAACAATCAGTGCAGACGAGAGACACACATAACTCCACCCACATAGTGATCAACAGAGATGACAGTTCTACCAACTGTGACATGAAGAACGTGCCCCTGGACATGTTTGTTCAGTGTCTTTCTCTGGACTAATGTTCAACATTCAGGACAAATATTTACAGATAACAGTGAATAACACAGTGATCCAAATAATAAAAGTTCTGTTAATTACAAATTTGGGTATACTTTGCAAATAAATTTTTTTCTGCTCTTTTCCAAGAATGACACATCAGTTTCCAGCTCTCTCTACTGAGCAGAAGAAGGAGCTTGCCACAATTGCCCAGCGCATTGTGGCTACTGGAAAAGGCATTTTGGCTGCAGATGAGTCTACAGGTAAAAATTAGTGGTGTTTTGTATAGAACAGAGTAACAAGTACACTGAACAAAATTATAAACGCAACACTTTTGTCTTTGCCTCCATTTTTTCATGAGCTGAACTCAAAGATCTTAGACATTTTCTATGTACACAAAAGGCCTATTTCTCTCAAATATTGTTCACAAAGCACCTCTCCTTTGCCGAGATAATCCATCCATCTCATAGGTGTGGCATATCAAGAAGCTGATTAGACAGCAAGATTATTGCACAGGTGTGCCTTAGGCTGGCCACAATAAAAGGCCACTGTAAAATGTGCAGTTTTACTGTATTGGGGGGTCTGGGGGGATCTGCAAACCAGTCAGTAGCTGGTGTGACCACCATTTTCCTCATGTAGTGCAACACATCTCCTTCGCATAGAGTTGGTTGTTGATTGTGGCCTGTGGAATGTTGGTCCACTCCTCTTCAATGGTTGTGCGACGTTGCTGGATATTGGCAGGAACTGGAACACACTGATGTATATGCTAATCCGGAGCATCCCAAACATATTCAATCTGTGACATGTCCAGTGAGTATGCTGGCCGTGCAAGAACTTGGATGTTTTCAGCTTCCAGGAATTGGGTACAGATCCTTGCAATATGAGGCCATGCATTATTATGCTGCAACATGAGGTGATGGTCGTTGATGACTGGCACAACCATGGGCCTCAGGATCTCATCACAGTATTTCTGTACATTCAAAATGTCATCAGTAAAATGCACCTGTGTTCATTGTCCATAACATATGCCTGTCCATACCATAACCCCACCGGCACCATGGGCCACTCAATTCACAACATTGACATCAGCAAATCACTCACCCAGAAGACGCCATACACGCTGTCTGCCATCCGCCCTGTAAAGTGAAAACTGGGATTCATCCATGAAGAGAACACCTCTCCAAAGTGCCAGACGCCATGGAATTTGAGCATTTGCACACTCAAGTCGGTTACAAAGACGAACTGCAATCAGGTCGAGACCCTGATGAAGATGATGAGCATGCAGATGAGCTTCCCTGAGATTTTTTCTGACAGTTTGTGCAGAAATTCTTTGGTTATGCAAACTGATTATTCCAGCAGCTGTCTGGGTGGATGATCTTGGTGGTGAAGATGTTGGATGTGGCGGTCCTGAGCTGGTGTGGTTAAACGTGGTCTGCAGTTGTGAGGCCGGTTGGATGTACTGCCAAATTCTCTGAAACCCCTTTGGAGACAACTTATGATAGAGAAATTAACTTCCAATTCACTGGCAATAGCTCTGGTGGACATTCCTGCAGTCAGCATGTCAATTTCACGCTCCCTCAAAACATGCAACATCTTTGGTTTTGTGCTGTGTGATAAAACTGCACATTTTAGATTGGCTTTTTATTGTGGCCAGCCAAATGTACTCCTGTGCAATAATCTTGCTGTCTTATCAGCATCTTGATATGCCACACCTGTGAGGTAGATGGATTATCTCGGCAAAGGAGAAGTGCTTACTAACAAAGATTTAGACAGATTTGTGAACAATATTTGAGAGAAATAGGCCTTTTGTGTACATTGAAAAAGTCTTAGATCTTTGAGTTCAGCTCATGAAAAATGGGGGCAAAAACAAAAGTGCGTTTATAATTTTGTACAGAGTACATGCTATATTAATTGATCAACAGTAAGCTATAAAAATATTTAAGATGATATGAAATAAATACTATAACTGTTTTTTAACAGCCTTGTTTTACTTTATATTCTCTATCACCTTTATGGTTGTAGTAAAACTGAATTGTACTTTTGAAGACCTAATGGTAAGCTTGCATTCCAGATGTTCTTAAATGTGCATTTCATATTTTAGGGAGCATGGCAAAGCATTTTCAGAAGATAAATGTGGAGAACACTGAAGAGAATCGTCGCAGCTATCGTGACATACTCTTCTCTGTAGACAATTCAGTGTCTGAATATATTGGTGGTGTCATCTTTTTCCATGAAACACTGTACCAGAAATCAGCCCAGGGAGTTCTGTTTCCAAAAGTCATCAAGGACAAGGGCATCGTAGTTGGTATCAATGTGAGGTTAAGGCACACTTTGGAAGATTTTTTTTCTGTAACTTAATGTAAATGTGTTTATGCAATTATTTGATTGATATTGCCCTATAGTTAACCAAAGCACTGCTTGAATACTGTGGAAGCCTTCTTTCTTTCTGCATACAAACACAAGGGCTTTTCAGGAGTTTGCCATGTAATGTTATAAATAAAAGCTGTGCTTTGTGTCTGAAGGTGGACAAAGGCACTGCAGGACTGGGTGGTACAGATGGAGAGACAACCACACAGGGTACATTTTTACTTATAGGGTTAGGTTCATCCATAAATTACAATTTTGTTATTAATTACTCACCCTCATATTGTTCCAAACACTTAAGAACTTTGTTAATCTTTGGAATACAAATTAAGATATTTTTTATGAAATCTAAGAGCTCTCTGACCCTCTATGGATAGCAACGCAACTGAAATGTTCCCAGGCCCAAAAACGTAGCAAGGACATTTGTAAAATAGCCACTGATGTCACATGGTCTCAAATTCAATTTTGCAAAGCTATGTGAATACTTTTTGTGCACAAAGAAAACAAAAAGAATGACTTTATTCAACAATTCTCCCTTGAGGTAGTCTTCTGCCTTTTGGAAGAGTACAATGACTTATGTGTGTGCTTTTTCCTTAACATAAACAACGTTGTTTACGATCAGGTGAAAGCATGCACATGCGTCATAGTACTTTCCAAAATGGCAATAGATGGTAACTCATGGTTAATTTTTTTTCTTTGCACAGAAAAAGTAGTCTTGTAGCTTTGCAAAATTTAAGTTGAGTTACTGATGTCACATGGTCTGTTTTAATGATGTTCTTACTACATTTCTGGGTCTGGGACCATTTCAATTACTTTGCAGTTTATGGAGAGTCAGATAGCTCTTAGATTTGATCTAAAATATCTTAATTTGTGTTCTGAAGTTGAACGGAGGTTTTACAGGTTTGTATGACATGAGGGTGTGTAATTAATGACATAATTTGAATTTTGGGGTGAACTGTTCCTATAAATGCATCTTAACATGACATTAATCCACCCTGACTTGTATCCATTTCAAAGGAAGCTATTTTTGCTTGATCCATTTCACTCAGGATTGGATGGTCTGTCTGAACGCTGTGCCCAATACAAAAAGGATGGTTGTGACTTTGCCAAGTGGCGTTGTGTGCTTAAGATCTCTGACAGCTGCCCCTCTGCTCTTGCTATTGCTGAAAATGCGAACGTTCTTGCCAGATATGCCAGCATTTGCCAACAGGTACGTTAAACAGAATGTGCTTGGTTTATGGGATCTTTTATATGACTCTAAACAATTGATAGCATGCCAGTAATTAGTTAATTCTTCACAAACTGTCCACAAGATACATTTCCCTCATGAACTCTTCCTCGCTCCTGTAGAATGGCCTGGTGCCTATTGTAGAGCCTGATATCCTCCTAGACGGCGATCATGATCTGCAACAATGCCAGTATGCCACTGAGAAGGTAAGCTTCCTCCCAGAATAACCAATAAAAGCAGAGCAAAGCCAAACTATCCATCAAAAATCATTTTCAACAACTTGCATCCAAAGGTCCTGGCGGCAGTGTACAAGGCTCTCTCTGATCACCATGTGTATCTGGAGGGAACTCTGCTCAAACCAAACATGGTCACAGCTGGAAACTCCTGTACCAAGAAGTACACCCCTCAGGAGGTTGCTATGGCAACAGTTACTGCATTCAGACGAACCGTGCCAGCTGCTGTCCCGGGTAAGACAGTCCTCCACTGGTCCTTTAGAGGATGGCGTTCATTTAAATGCTCTTCAACATGTCTCTTCTGATTCTCAGGGATCTGCTTCCTCTCTGGTGGTCAAAGTGAGGAGGAGGCCTCTCTGAATCTGAACGCCATGAACCAGCTTCCTCTGCACAGACCCTGGAAGCTGAGCTTCTCTTATGGCCGTGCCCTGCAGGCTTCAGCTCTCGCTGCATGGAAGGGACAAGCAGCAAACAAGAAGGCTGCACAGGACGCCTTCGTCACACGTGCCAAGGTAATCAATGACGTTATAATTCAAGCTTAAAATACTGCATGTGGGCAATAAAGTCACAACTATAGTACAACTTTTCTAAACTTTCTAAATTATATTGTGTTGTCAGTTTATAGGCCTACTATATCAGCTGAAGCTGCATATATTGATTTGTGTTTTGTTTTTTTTCCCCCTTCAGATTAATAGTCTTGCATCAAAAGGTGAATACAAACCCTCAGGTCAGGCTGACCAAGCATCTGCACAGTCCCTCTTTTCTGCCAGTTATGTCTACTAAACTAACAACAGCAAGTTGTGCTGGAAAGTACACAATTTACATATAAAGTATATTCAAGATGCTGTCAACGTGTGTACATGTTAACTGTAGAAATTAAACATGTTCATGCAGTTCTACCAAGAATGACTCAACTAGACTCTGTTAACCCTGGATAAGTTTAACTTTTCATGCATATGCACCATTATGTTTTTCATTTTGAAATAAATGATAAAATGCCTGCTTTATTTTGAGTTGATTTCTTGGTAATTAGGAGGAGAGTTGCCAGCCATTTACAGCTCTTGGACTAGCACTTAGAATTCTTTACTAAGAATTAACTTGGTTGTCAAGGTATAAAACTAATATGGTTTTGAATCCGATATCAGCTGGTTTGCTTGACTAGTTCCTACACAATAACGTGCTGAAAGGTGAGTTACAAAAAGAGAAAAGTTGATTGAAGAACACCACAATGTCATGAAGATGTTTCTGTCTTGCTTCATCTTCTGCTCTCCTTCCCCAAATATTCATATTCTGATAGGGAAAAGACAAACCATACATGTTATTACTGTATCAGTTAAGGGTTATTAAATGTTCAGCTTGTTAATGCAGTTAAATTAGAAAAATTTAAAGCAGATGGTGTTTTCATAATTAATAATATGATGTATTTAGACTTATTGTGGCTCCTTCCACTATCAAAATCTTTATCACGTCAAAGTGCCTGGCATATTTAAGGCAATTGTGTTATACGGTATATATACAAACCTGATTCCAAAAAAGTTAGGACACTGTACAAATTGTGAATAAAAACACAATGCAATGATGTGGAAGTTTGAAATGTCAATATTTTATTCAGAATCCAACATAGATGACATATCAAATGTTTAAACTGAGAAAATGTATAATTTTAAGGGAAAAATAAGTTGATTTTAAAGTTCATGGCATCAACACATCTCAAAAAAGTTGGGACAAGGCCATGTTTACCACTGTGTGGCATCCCCTCTTCTTTTTATAACAGTCTGCAAATGCCTGGGGACTGAAGAGACAAGTTGCTCAAGTTTAGGAACAGGAATGTTGTCCCATTCTTGTCTAATACAGCCTTCTTGTTGCTCAACTGTCTTAGGTCTTCTTTGTCGCTTCTTCCTCTTTATGGTGCACCAAATGTTTCCTATATGGGTGAAAGATCTGGATTGCAGGCTGGCAATTTCAGTACCCAGATCCTCCTTCTACGCAGCCATGATGTTGTAATTGATGCAGTATGTGGTCTGGCATTGTCATGTTGGAAAATGCAAGGTCTTCCCTGAAAGAGATGATGTCTGGATGGGAGCATATGTTGGTCTAGAACTTGCATATACCTTTCACCATTGATGGTGCCTTTCCAGATGTGTAAGCTGCCCATTCCACATGCACAAATTGCAACCCCATACCATCAGAGCTGCAGGCTTCTGAACTGAACGCGGTCCTTGTCCTCTTTAGTCCGGATGACATGGGGTCCCAGTATTCCTAAAGGCGGGCGTACACGGTGCGAATTTGGATGGTCGGAAGATCGTATGTCCACGCACACGGCACGAGTGAGTTTATCTGAAATCTCGTACGGACGAGATGATATACGACACGATTTTACAACCTGCGAATTCCAGAAGCAATCGCACGAATTTGATAGACGCGTTCAACTTGAAGCAGCGCTGCACGCACAGGTGATCATTCTGTGCGTGAAGCGGTGCTTCAAGTGGAACGCGCCTAATATAACTGCTCTCCCTCTCTCCTAACTGCAAATAAAATATTGATACGAGCCGTGACTATTTCCTACACGTACAGGTTATTTTTCAGCAATAGGAAACCGGGACGTTTGGTTACCCTGTGTGTGTGTTCTTGTATATGGTTTATAAATATCTGAAATGGGTATTAAAATGTAAACATGGTTTGTGAGGACAATTACTGTGCCTTCGTAAACCAAATGGCTTTAAAAAATACTATACGGTGTTTAATAGAAATTTTAAACATGCATTTTTCGTGATGGATAGAGGTAGTGTATTGGGATATACAGTATAGAATACCGTTACGTTTATGGATAGTCCCTGTAAACTACACATGCGTGTGTGAGAGAGAGAGTGAGAGAGAACTAAAAAGGTATTGGAATACGTTGCTAGAAACATCATACAGCGCTCGCTGTTCCTGACAGACTTCAGCTGCCGTCTTCGTATTTCTTCTTCTGTAGTTTTCCTAGTTCGTGATTGGTCAACGTTCAACAGCTCGTTCAACCGCACAAATGGCACAAATTCAAACCGATAGCTCATGAACTTTTTAGACATGTTTAAAAATGTTCGGGAGGTCGGGAAGTGCTCGTAGGCCACTCTGCTCGGCTCGTAATTCATCGCAAATGATACGAGCCGCGACCATACGAGAATACGCGATTTCCACACGATTGAAAAAAAATTGCATGCAAACTCGTACGACAGCAAAAATCACACAGTGTACGCCCGCCTTAAAAGAACTTCACATTTTGATTCGTCTGACCACAGAACAGTTTTCCTGTAGCTGCCATCAGAGGCAACTTCTCATATATTTCATTCATTATATGCACTTTACATTTAAAAGGTCAATTAATAATTAAAATGTTCGGTTACACTTTATTTCGATTGTCCACTTTAGACATTTGACTGACTATAAGTAACTTTGTAACTATATGTCAACTACATATCAACTAAATCTCATAAATTTGCATCTACATGTCTACTAACTCTCAGAGTAGACTGTTAGGGTAGGTTTAGGGTTAGTGTTAGTGCTAGGTTTAGGCTCAGTATAAGTTGACAATAAGTTTACAAAGAAAGTGTTAGAAGATATTAAGCAGACAGTCTACTAATACTCTACTAACTGCTGGTTGACATGTAGTTGCAAAGGTACTTACTGCTAGTAGAATGTCTAAAGTGGACTATCAAAATAAAGTGTTACCAAATGTTCAGAATAATCATTAGAATAGATAAGTAATATAATTTTGTTAATACATGTCAATTAATTTCATATTATTCAGCTAAAACCTTAGAAAAGGGGGAATCTATTTATTTTTTATTTTGTTCCGCTTGGGATTTATTTAATTGTTGCTATCAGAATAGTTTCCGGTGCACTACATGTAAAAAGAGCCACACGAGGTGCCGCACTAGTAACATATGTCTGTAAGAGTTAAGCCATAAGTGGTGCTAAGAAGAGATATCAACTTTTTGTTTAAAAGAAGCTGTAACCCTCCAAGTTTATTCCTCTTGAGTCAGAGAGGCCAATGAGGTATGTGTTTTATCGTATTAACTGGCTTCCGTATGTGAACGTTTGTTACGTGATCGTGTGTTAATGTATAATTAGCCAATTAAGTTAATTTACTTGTGGGTGGAAATGTGCACTTTATTTATTCGTTTGTATGTATTTTTTTGTTTATTATGTGATAAACATCTCTTTTAGAGGGTTAATTTAAGTTTTGTGTATTTTCTTTCATAGTTCTGACGTATGGAATGATTTTCCAGACATTATTCAAAAGGAATTGCAAATTGTATTTGCAATTGCGTTTTTAATTTGTGGACGCATAAAATGTGACATAATCCAAACGCAAATGCAATTCACGCATTACCGTTTGCATTTTCGTTTAAGCGAACGCACAGTGTCTGCCAAATTTAAAATGGAAATGCAAAGTCCGTTTGCAATTGTGTTTCCCATATCTTAAGAGCTATGAGCCTGTCATACTTAAATAGAAATATTAATTACCACATTGCCTTTTCACTCTCTCTGCACTGTGCATGTAAACTGCCAAAACTCAAATGAAATCGCAATTCCTTTTGCATTTGCATTTCCAACGTCAACACGGAAACCTGTCAATCAAGTGACAGGGGTGGGGCCATTTTATTGGGCGTGTTTGCATTGGAAAGTGACGTCACTCACAGTCGATAAAATAAATCAGTAATAAAACAGGCAATTGACATAATATTTAGAGCAGCAAGGTTCTTTTCCAACATTCAGTAACTTTGTCGACTTCATCAGAAGAGAAGCCAAAATAGCGTGCAACCAAGTAACGTCACTCCATGCACTCAAGGGAAGTGACTCAGAGAGGGTTAAGCCTACAAAGACTCGAAGTGTTGGAGCTAAGGTGCTGGCAAGCAGTGCAGAAGAGAAATCAAATACAAATAAATGTGTCTTCTGTGAAAGATTATACCATAGCACTCACACATGTCGAAAATTCATAGACAAGCCAATTGTCACGAGGTGACAAAATTCAAACTTTCAAGGCAGAACTAATGTTCGCCGCGATTGCCTCCCGCCGGACCAATAACAACGGAACACCGGGCTAGTTCCGGGTTAGCGAAAAATCCCAGCGAATGGGGTGATCAGCGGAAATCGCCGGCAGCTGTGCACGTTGGGACACGTTGCCATTAGGGTAGGATAAAAGGAGAGAGGATGCACCAAAGAGGGGGCTGTGTTTGGGGATTGTGAATCTCGGAGGAAGCGTGAGCGGTGGAGAATAGGAAGTGGGGCTGGCAAACGGGCACGGCCTTGTGAGTTTGGGAGAAAGAGCACGCCGACTCAACCGGAGGAAATCGCTGGACAGTAAGATCGTTTGTGAGAGACTGAGTAGTTCAATCGATCTCCATCCTCTCTCTTGTTTATGGGACTCCCTGACGTGAATGCCAGGTCAGAAAATGGGCGACGGCCATCTAAATATGTATTTCCCACTGAGTGTTGAATTGCAGTGATGAAGTGATGTGATGCACTTTTGATGTGTGAAGTGTGAACTTAAACCCGCCAGGTGTCCACTACTTACCTGAGTTTTCTGTCACGTTCTAAGACGTAAGAAGAGGCTAACACTGTTGTAATCCACAGATATTTGAGTGTACTATCTGACAGCCCATTGTGAAGAGGGATTTCATACTGGAATACTCACCTGACTGATTTGCAGTGAAGTCCTCCAGCTGTAAGTTCTCTGTCTGTCATTGCTAAAGAAAGGATTACGTATCTGTGTATTCACCTGTCTGCTTTGCAGTGAACTTCTCCTATTGTAAGCTCTGTGTCTGCCAGCCCTTCAAGAGGATTTCATACTGGAAATACTCACCTGACTGCTTTGCAGTGAAGCTCCTCCAGCTGTAAGTTCTCTGTCTGTCATTGCTAAAGAAAGGATTACGTATCTGTGTATTCACCTGTCTGCTTTCAGCGAACTTCTCCCGTCGTAAGCTCTGTGTCTGCCAGTCCATCAAGAGGTTTTCATACCTCAATACTTAACGGACTGCTTGGTAGTGGAGCTCCTCAGCCATCAGTTCTCTGCCTGTCATCTGCAGAAGAAGAGGAGTATGTACCCGAAACACGTACCTTAACTGTTCCACTACAGTTCCTCTGGTCGTAAGTCCCGACCCGTTCTTCCCCTGGGAAGAAGAAGGGAGTACGTCACCCGAAATACGCACCTGAACGGTCCTACAGTAGCCTCCTCCCAGTTGTGAGCCCTGACTTGTCTCTCTCACTGGAAGACAGCAAAGTCACTTACCAGAGCACCACCCTATATTGCACTCTGTGGGCCTCCGGCGGGTCCGCAGGACAGAACGACCCTGCCCAGAAGACTCACCATTTTAGATTCCCTTTTTATATTCAATAAAATACTTTGTTACTTGAAGCCTTGTCTGTCTTGCCTGGCCTCTGTCCGACTCCCCAAGGGTGGTACGGGTCTTAGGGGTGGGTGCAGCCTGATTGGCCTGTCCCGTGACACAATAATGGAACGAGTCAAGTTAGTATAAATGAAAGGTCTATGTTTTGGATGCCTCAACTCTGGTTATCATTCAAAGAAATGTGGAAAGAGAAGTGTTTGTGACACATGGAAAAAGGAAAACACCCAACCTGTTTACATGAGGAACGGGACAACGAAATAGGAAAGAACAAAGAAAGTGAGAAGGAACAAAAGGAAAGCAAAAGCATTAAGGACACAAAGGAAATCAAACAAAATAAAGAAGCTCCAAACGAGGCAACATCGCACCGTGTAGTCCAAAACAACAGCAGTAACCTCACATCCACAATTAATCCAGTTTGGTTATCCACAGCAAGCGAACCAGAACACGAATTCCTGCTGTATGCCCTTTTAGACAGTCAGAGTGACACCACATTCATTCTACAAGAAAAGGCAGATGCTCTGGATTCTGAAAAGAAACATGTACAGTTAAAGCTTTCTACACTGTGAGCCAGAGATACAGTCATTCCAAGTGAAAAGCTGTCTGGGCTACAAGTCAGAGGCTTTTATTCATCAAAGATAATCCCTCTTCCTGTAACCTATACAAGAGAGTTTATTCCTACCAATCTAAATCACATCTCCACTCCTAAGACAGGGAGGGAATGGCCCCACCTAGAGCACCTTGCAGAAGAGATCACCCCTCTCATAGAATGCAATGTTGGTCTGCTCTTAGGTTACAACTGCTCGCAAGCACTGTTACCCAGAGAAGTTGTGTCAGGAAAAGACAATGAGCCATTCGCACAAAGAACAGACTTCGGCTGGACAATAGTTGGTGGTGCTGACCCTTGTGTTGACTATGGTGATGCTATTGGAAGCATCCATAGGATCATTGTCAAAGAAGTGACACCTAGTCAGTCATCAGATCAGTTGCCAAATGAAGTCCATTACATTTGTTGCACACAAGTCAAAGAAGTAGTCACACCACCAGATGTGATTAAAATCCTTGAGTCTGACTTCAGTGAAAGAAAGGTGGAAGATTCTCACTTCTCTCAAGAGGATCTGCGCTTCATTCCTATAATGGATGAAGGAGTTAAAGTGAGAGCAGATGGACGTTTCTGGATCGCTGCTATCTTCCAGACAATTTTCAAGAAGTTCAGCGATATGAACTCCACTATTTTTCAGATGCAAATGTTGCAGGATATGGTGTCTGTATCTATCTAAGAGCGATCAGTAAATCAGGACAAATCTACTGCTCACGTCATTGCCAAGTCCAGAGTTGCACCCACCAAGGTAACTACTGTGCCGAGACTGGAGTTGTCCGCAGCAGTAGTAGCAGTGCCCATAAGTGACCTGATCAAAGGAGAACTAGAGTTGGAAAATGTTCAAGAATTCTTCTGGACGGATTCACAAGTCATCTTAGGATATATAAACAATGAAGCAAGGCGTTTTCATGTCTTCGCAGTGAACCATATCCAGCGCATCTAGGAAAGTACTAAACCAACACAATGGAAGTATGTCGCATCAGAAGACAACCCCGCTGACCATGCATCTCGAGGACTCAAATCTAAAGAGCTCATTGCTTCCAACTGGTTTAGTGGTCCAAGTTTTCTCTGGCAAGATCAACTTCCCAGTGGAGAGATAAAGGTGGGAGAACTTGATACAGGAAGAGAGGGCCCTTGAAAAGTATGAATCTGAAATATATTTTATTTTACCTGGATATTTTCATGGGTGGGGGGCATGGGGGCCCATCAGGACTGCCTATCTATAGGGCCCGGAATCTTGTGTAACGCCCCTGTTAGCTTTAACTCTAGTTATACTCACTTGAAACAGCTAATCAAGCTCTTACTAGACACACTAATCTTCCAGGTGTGTTAAGGCCAGTTGGAGCTAAACTTTTCAGGACATTGCCATCCAGGATCTAGTTTGGAGACCCCTGTCCTACAGAGTTGTTACTTTGCACATGCTTTTTGATCAGTACAAATAATAATGTAAAATTATTTTCTTAGAATAGGAGATATGCTGTCTCTCGCATCACAAACATTATCAGTAGTTAAGTATGTGGTCTTGAAGGGGACCCTTTTTCTCTCATTTGGACTCGGTCTTGACTTGGACTCGAAACTTTAGGACTTGGACTTGACTTGGACTCAGACCTCTTTGGACTCTGTCTTGACTCGGTCTCGACTAGTCCTGGACTTGGACTCAACAAAGCTGGACTTGACTACAACTCTTGAATGATCACTATCATCAGCAAGTGAGACATCAAGGGCGTGGCATGACCATGAACGAACTGAGATCTAATGGCCTATGGATTCTTGGCTGTAGTCAAGCAGTATCATCGTTTATTTACAACTGTATCAAATGCAGGAAATTCAGACGTCGAAAAGAAGAACAAAAGATGGCAAACTTGCCTAGCGAACGAATGGAGACAACTCCTCCCTTTACACACTGTGGGATGGATTGTTTCGGCCTGTACTATATTAAGGAGGGAAGGAAAGAAATAAAACGCTATGGACTGCTGTTCACATGTTTGTGCTATCGTGCAGTACATAAAGAGTTGCTTGATGATTTATCAACTGATGCATTCCTCAACTCACTTCGTGCTTTCATTGCTCTACGTGGAAATGTCCGTCAACTGCAATCAGACCAAGGCACCAATTTTGTTGGAGCAAGAAGGGAGTTCTTGGAAGCTGTAAAACAAATGGACCAAGAATGCCTAAAAACAACAAAGTTGTGAGTTTGTCATGAACCCACCCTCTGCCAGTCATATGGGTGGAGTCTGGGAATCCATCTTGGATCAGTCATCCCGAACCCTTGATAGTTCATCCTTAAGAACCTACCTATATGAAGTGATGGCAATCGTAAATAGCAGACCTATAACAGCAAACCTACTCGATGATCCTAGCGAACCTCAGCCACTTACACTCAACCTTCTCTTGACAATGAAATCGTCAATAATACTGCCACCACCAGGAGATTTTTTAAAGGAAGACCTTTACCTTTCTAAAAGATGGCGTAGAGTGCAGTTCCTGGCCAACAAATTTTGATTTTTTTTTTATCTCAACAAATTAGGATGACGTGGAAAAGTTCATTTATTTCAATAGTTCAACTCAAATTGTGAAACTTGTGTATTAAATAAAATCATTGCACACAGACTGAAGAAGTTTAAGTCTTTGGTTCTTTTAATTGAGATGATTTTGGCCCACATTTAGAAAAACCCACCAATTTACTATTTCAACAAATTAGAATATGGTGACGTGTCAATCAGCTAATCAACTCAAAACTACTGCAAAGGTTTCCTGAGCCTTCAAAATGGTCTCTCACTAGGCTACACAATCATGGGGAAGACTGCTGATCTGACAGCTGTCCAGAAGACAATCATTGACTCCCTTCACAAGGAGGGTAAGCCACAAACATTCATTGCCAAAGAAGTTGGCTGTTCACAGAGTGATGTATCCAAGCATGTCAACAGAGAGTTGAGTGGAAGGAAAAAGTGTGGAAGAAAAAGATGCACAACCAACAGAAAGAACCGCAGCCTTGAGGATTGTCAAGCAAAATCGATTCAAGAATTTGAATGAACTTCACAAGGAATGGACTGAGGCTGGGGTCAAGGCATCAAGAGCCACCACACACAGACATGTCAAGGAATTTGGCTACAGTTGTTGTATTCCTCGTTAAGCCGCTCCTGAACCACAGACAATGTCAGAGGCGTCTTACCTGGGCTAAGGAGAAGAAGAACTGGACTTTTTCCCAGTGGTCCAAAGTCCTCTTTTCAGATGAGAGCAAGTTTTGTATTTTATTTGGAAACCTAAAGTAAATTAAAGTAAATAAAATAAAGTAAATTGTCACATATTATACTCCCAAATTCTTCATACAGTGGACTACAAGTAAAATTTGGGACCAAAAATTATTCAGACACTTTGACCTGACCACATTTTGCCAAGTATTTTTTTCTTTAATTGATAATGCAAACTTTTTACATCACAGACTGAACAAATTCAACAATGCTTGGTAATTAGTCAACAAAGTATTGATAGTTGTGTAAATATTGTCATACAGTTTTTTTCTTTTGAATTCTTGGTTGATTGTAAATCCATTACACAGTTTCAAAAGTTATGAAAGTTATCTGACATTATCAATGTAACGGAGGCATGTTACAACTTTATATTACGCTGGCTGATGCGACCAAATACGGACAGGATTCCGGTAAGAGAATCAGGGTTGGAGAAGAGATTCTTCACAAAGATGCCTTTTATTTAACAGTCTTTAGGTTGTCATCTGTACTAGTCATTTTTTGTTTCGTCAGTACTTGCCACCACTACACATATTCATTTCACTCACTACTACACCTAAATGCACTCACACCACATTCTCTTTCGCACATTTGGTGTGCTTATTGTTTTCTTTTTAGAGTTAAATGATTATTGTTACTTTGAGATATGATAATTATGAAATGTCCAAATGCTTATTTAAATGTTCTTTTTTCTTTATGGACAATGTATAAACGATTGTGGACGTGAATCTGCTGTGTCAGAAATGTACAATAGTGGTACGCAATGCCAATGGGGACCTAAAAACAAACCTTAATTTGAACTGTTGTTTTCCCCTCTGCTAATTGTGGTTTTGTTTTTTTGTTTGTGTGTTTCTTATTGTTTAAACTTGTATTGTTTTTTTTTAGTTTGCTATCCTGGGTAAATTAAAATTTTGTCAGGGTTGAAACCTGACTGGCACCCGAACATTTTCCTAAAGAGTTTATTTATGCTATGGCGGCCAATAACGTTACAGCTTCATCAGGGCCCGGTTAAATCAAGGATGGGTCGGAAACTGCCGTCCTTTTGAGGGAACCACTTCTAGGGCCCCCCAGCCAGAGTTCCTCAACAGTCTTAGAAAGGACCCAGATAAGCATGCTGTCCACAGAAGTCCTGACGTCAACTGGCTGGGTAGACGGCAAAGGGGCAGGGTCCTGAGTCAAGGCTGACCAATCCACGGCCTCTGAGTACGCTGTTGACGTGCTTTTTTAAAAAAAAAAATTTCGTTTATTTGTAAGGGACAATGTACAAAATACATTAATCTTACGAAGATATGTTTTGTTTTGAGTTAGCAAATGCTAATTTCCATCTGCAGTCCCGGGCAGGTGCACACAATATTAAAACATTACATTACAAATAACTGTCAGTAGAACTAATAAATACATGCAATATTAGTTAAACAATGAATATTTAAAACTAATCAGATAGTCAAATGAAAGCTAAACAAAAAAAAAAAAACATCAACAATCTAAAATATATACAACATAGTCAAAAATATTTACCTCAATTTTACATTTGTAAACTTGAAGTCTGCTGATGCTGACACAACTGGTTATCGAGGATGTATAACTTTAAGTACGCTGTTGACGTGCTTTCATCTATCGGCTCTTCTTCTGACCTGCTGAATTAGACCAGGTCGTTTGCGCTGGCAGAAGGATGTTGGTCTAGATGGGAGAAGCAGACAGGGAAAAACTCTCTTTGAGGAGAGATAAATGCACACCGGCCTTGAGCCGATTCAAGCTCGATCTCATCTGAGCACTGGGATCCTCTGCCCAACTGTATCTTCCTCACAGGCTCCTTGGAGGATAGAAATGGGAGGGCATGAGGGGTTGAGTCTTTTTCTGAAAAGGAAGATATCCGCAAGCGCAGAGAGGCCAGACTCATATCCACACAATGTGGACAGGTCGTGTAGATGAGCGCGGGGTTCAGCATGGGATTTACCCAGGCATCGCACACACTCATCGTGCTCATCACCAGCGTGCAGGGGGGCCCTGCACGAGCCACAGCTGTGGCACGACATTTGCAACAACGTTGTGAAATTTGCTCTAGGAAATTAGTTCTTTTAGACACCTCAGCAAAGAAGATGAAAGACCATTGGTTTGTGGAGTTTCTATCTAACTCCACAAACCAATGGTCATGTAGTTTTACTGCATGATTGAAAAAGGCTTCAGAAATCTGAGAAAATGGACTTTCCCTGTTGGCGTCTTAGCCTAAACGGCAATTAAAGGAAGCTCCTGGTTATGTATGGTGGGTACCATTATGTGTGTGTGTGTGTGTGTGTGTACTGTAACGAACCTTATTTAAGTGTATGTCTTGTACTTTGACTCAAATGCTTACTTCATTGCAGTTATTATTATGTCACACTCGCAAACTACTATTTGGACTCTGTCCTTGAGCATGCATTCGATTCTCTCTCTTTTGAATGCAGAGTTCATGTTGCGAAATCCCCCGATATTTGTTCTCTTGGTTCAAAGTATCAGTGCACATCTTTGTCTTCATCATGCAGCAAGTTTATCAATGACCTGACTGCTCAAACACTTTCATCAGACCACATCTTGCCTGTCTGCCAAAATGATTATATCAACTGCTATTGATGTAATTCGCCCCAGCCAGCACTTTTTTATTCTGTGTTTGTGTCTGATGTTAATGACATTCAGACAAGTTTGACTCATTCAACACACACACACACACACACACAGAGAGAGAGAGAGAGAGAGAGAGAGTTTGGCTTAAACTTCACAGGGCCACAGCTCTACAAGTTTAGCTCCAACTTAAATCAAACACACATTATCCAGCTAATCAAGGTCCCCAGGGTGCTGTTTCATAAAAGACACTGAGAAGTGCGAAGATTAAAAGCCAAAACCTGACTTGAAATAACTAAACAAATAAATCGGGACTTTGTTGGTTGTAAAATTGGTTTAATAAACAACAATTTAAGTTCACGCAATCTCACTAATTCTGTCTAGGTTCAATGAGTCTGGATAATTTGAGGTGCACACTTATTCTTAAGCAGCCTTTATTGTCGATCATGAAATAAATAGATCCACCATGACAAAGGGTGAATGTTTATGCCATTTTAATGCATTTGAGACATTGTGTTTTCCTCAGTGCATAGCTGACATGTTACTGTCATGATCCTGGTTTCTTCTCCTCTTTCTCTGTCTCCCCCTTGTGGTCTCATACTCACTCACACTATCACGCACACACATCCACTCCTCCACTCATTATCGCTTTCATCTGTTTCCCCTTTCGTTCCCTTCTCCACACCTGTCCCCTCTTTTGCCCTTGATTGTCTCTGCTTCTTATTCCCTCTTTCTAGCCTTATCTTGTTGTCGGATTATTCAATGACCTCTCGTAATACACGTCTGTTCCCTAGTCTTGTCTTGTCCGTGGGAAGTAGTGGTGGGCAGAGCGAGGCTTCATGAAACACTGAAACAGTTGAAGCAAAGTGCCGTATTTGTTTCGAGGCTTCGAAACTTTACCGACACCCGTCCCCACGGTGACACCTAGTGGCCAATTGCCCATGTTATCTGAAACAACTTTGACAACAAGCCATTTAAAAATAAATAAAAATATTTTGTTTTCGTTAATGTGGTGATATTTTAAAATCCTATAATAATATCCTATATCATCCTATATCATAATAATAACTAGGTTATTTTGGTCATGAAAAATGAATAAAACAAATAAATCCACAATGGTCTAATTTTTTTTTTTTTTTAAGATTTTTATTCAAAAATATTAATTGCTCTGCTGTGGAAGGGCTTAGCCTACTTCTTTTTTTACTGATAATTTCTCCAGCCTTAGAAAAAATCCTCTCACAAGGGACACTTGTTGCTGGCATGCATAGATATTTTTTAGCAAGGACATACAAATGAGGAAAAATCACAGCTCTCTCTTTCCAGTAACTTAGTGGATCATGGGTTCTTGGCAAAAATGCATCTTTTAGGTACTTTTTAACTTCTACTGTGGCATCTGCTGTGGCACTGTGTATCGCCTGGGTTTCATGGATACGACTATCAAAAAGTTCCCATAAACTGTCCTGGGTTTCTGTTGTTGATGTTGTTGTTGATGATGATGATGATGGGCCTGATGTTGACTGTGGCTCTGAATGAAAGTAAAAACAACAATTAGTTACTAAGTCTAAACTGACAGCATATATGAAGTATAAGTCACATAATTATTCAGATGACATAACTCCATAATGTCAGATGAAGAGTGAAACTGCTTACCAGGAGTTGCTGTGTTTGAACGCATCAGCGAAGCACACTCCAGTTTGGCAGGATTTCCAAAACCCACATTTTTGAACCTTGGGTCCAGCAGTGTAGCCAGAGCCAAGGCTCTGAATGACTCGTACCCACCACATCTTGAGTGCAGACCTTCTTGCAGGTATGTGCCTGTTCAAAACACAAGCAAACCATATTGGTTATATTGATAAAAAATAATATGACAGTTGTGGCCAATACATTACATACAGTAGTATGGTCATTGTGGCCAACCTAATTGTGCAGTTGATTCCTGTGCTGATTGGCCTTTTTTCTGCGATAGCTTGTGCTGCAACATCCTGTAAAGTGGTATGAGCTTTGAAGCAGACACTCTCTGTTCCTCTGACAACTCTGTCGTTGCGAGTTTGAAAGGCTGCAGTAGTGACAATGATTCTTGTATAATGTTATACTCAAAACTTGTCAGCGGAGCAGTATCACTGTTTAAATTTGATAGTGCTGCACCCACTGGCTCTCGTTGCTCATACAAGCGCTGCAACATGTCGTAAGTGCTGTTCCATCTTGTGTCCACCTCCTGCATCAGTTTCAGAGCTGGTCTGCCCATCAAGCCCTGCATCTCCACAAGCTTGTCCTTTGCTTTGCAGCTGGATCTAAATAACCCCACTATCTTTCTGGCTTTCTGTCGTATTTCATTGATGAGTGGGGTTTGATCTAGGGCCTTTTTTACAATTAAATTTAAATTGTGGGCAAAACATGGGACATGCCGAAGGTTCAGTAGCTGGGCACTTAAGATCATGTTGGATGCATTATCAGTCACCATACACTGAACTTTGGTGGTTATTCCCCACTCGGCCATTAGCAAAGCTTTAGCCTCCATGAGATGCTGGGCTGTGTGTGTTTGGTAAAACCTCCTTACACCCAGTACAACAGTTGCCAGCTTTGCCTCTGGTGTTATGTAGTGGCAAGTAACACCAAGGTATCCGTCCATATTAATGGAGGACCAGATGTCAGCTGTAAGGCTAACAAAATCTGCCTTTTTTAGGTCCTCCATTGTCTTCTCCTTAGAAATGTTGTACCTTTCGGTTACCATCGTTTTAAGTGCCTTCCGGGATGGGAGGACATAGCTTGGATCAAGTTTGTTCACAAAAGCCATGAAACCCTCATCCTCCACGATAGTGAAGGGCTGCAAATCCTTTACCACCATGTCTACAAGAGCCTCATCCAATTCCCTCTGTCTGCCTTTTAAAAGAAAATAAAGATAAAAGATTAAAAGTACTTTCACAAAACTAAATTTCAAGAAAAATAAAAGCTTTTTCAAGTTTGGAAAAGTTTATGCTCAGTGTGCAAAGACAGATCAAATACAATATAAAATTACAACAATTAGGAAAACCAAAATGTTGTCTTCAAGCCTATAAAAATATCTATGTAATACAGTGACTAAGTTTGTGAGATGTTACATTTACATATTCAGAGTGAAGCTGTTTTCAACATGATTGGGAGTTTTGGAAAAGATTGACGTTACGTTGTAAGGCTGGTGGACACAAGCCTAAGTCTATTTAAAACTATGGACTTTCTAAACAGTGTTACATGAAGTACATATTATATCAAACAATGTATACCTTGTTTAGATGGCCCAGCAGTGTCAGTAGCAGGCCTAGGTACAGGGGGAATGTTACCATCCTCTGCACACTGCAAAATGGCAGGATGAGTGCTCCTCAAATGGCGCATCATGGATGATGTATTGTTGAAGTAACACAATACATACATCTCACTTTATTTGGGGTTTCCAAATGGAAATGCTCCCACACCACAGATTTACGGCATCTCTTCTGTGGAGCCTCCATTTCTATCTATTCTATTAATGTCTATATATATCTATCTATCTATGAATCTATATATTTATGAAAGTATATATATATATAGGCTATATGAATCTCTCTCTCTCTCTCTCTCTCTATATATATATTAATATATGAATCTATATATAAATTTATATATCTATGAATCTATCTATCTATATATATGAATCTATCTAAATTCTATATCTCTAACTACTGTGCTATCTGTCAATATCTAACTTAGCCTATATAAATGTGTCACTATATCTATCCTAACTATCTGTCACTGTCTTTAGTTTATCAGTAAATATATTTAACTTAAATGTAACCTAAATATAACTAACTAAATCGCACTATAAATGTCAATAAATCGTAAACGCTATCTCAAAATCTTTCTCCTCTCACAAAAACCCACGAGGTGAAGGTGCATTAACTCCTCTTTTAAACTTTGTGGCAGTTGAGACAGATGTGCGATTGTGTGGTTTGTTCCCGCCCCTGTCAATCAAACGCAGACTCGGCAAGCGTGCCACCTGTCGGTCGAGACACTTATGAAACGCGCAGAAGCTTCGTTTAGCCATAGTCACGTGACATGGGTGTTTTGAATCACAGTTCGGAGCAGTGTTTCGAAACATCTACGCTTCGGGATCTCGACACTGTGTCGAAACGTTAGTTTCGCGTCAGCCATCCCTAGTGGGAAGTCAAATCCTTATTTCAATTGTAAGTTATACTTCCATTGTACTGTGTATTATCCATCTGTGACTGTTTGCAGAGTACCTGTTCACGCTGCCTGCTGTCTTCACTGTTTCGGACTGGCTGTATGCATCTTGGGGTCCCTACCTCTGTCCTCGTGGAAGTTTATGTAGTTTTTCTTCGATACAGTCGTCTGGCTTTTCTGTTCTGGCTCTGATTGAAGCCTGTGATTTTGTTCTAATTATTCATTGAAGAAACTTTACTTCATTAAAGACCGTTAACCGCATCCCGCCCTGGTCTTCCATCGTTCTTACCTCTAACAGTTACAGGTATATTTTTACATCTGTAAATGTTAGAAAGTCATGCAGATATACAAACCAGATTCCAAAAAAGTTGGTACACTGTACAAATTTTGAATAATAACAGTATGCAATGTGGAAGTTTCATTTTATTCAAAATACAACACAGATGACCTCAAATGTTTGGGAAAAACAAGTTGATTTTTAAATTTCATGGCATCAACACCTCTCAAAGTTGGGACAAGGCCATGTTTACCACTGTGGCATCCCCTCTTCTGTGGTTATTCGGGACTGAGAAGACAAGTTGCTCAAGTTTAGGAATAGGAATGTTGTCCCATTCTTGTCTAATCCAGCCTTCTAGCTGCTGTCTTAGGTCTTCGTCGCCTCTTTCTCTTTATGATGCGCCAAGTGTGTGGTTTTTTTTTTTTTTTTTAAATGGGTGAAAGATCTGGACTGCAGTCTGGTCCTTTCAATACCCGGATCCTTTTTCTACACCGTCATGATGTTGTAATTGATGCAGTATGTGGTCTGGCATTGTCATGTTGGAAAAGGCAAGGTCTTCCCTGAAATAGACTACATTTGGAGGGGAGCATATGTTCTAGAACTTGGATATACCTTTTCAGCATTGATGGTGCCTTTCAAGATGTGTAAGCTGCCCATGCCACACACACACACACACACACACACACACACATGCAACCCCATACCATCAGATATGCAGGCTTCTGAACTGAGCGCTGATAACAACTTGTTGTTGTCCTTGTGCTCTTTAGTCCGGATGACATGGCATCTTAGTTTTCCATAAAGAACTTCAAATTTAGATTCGTCTGCCCACAGAACAGTTTTCCACTTTGCCACAGTCCATTTTAAATGTGCCTTGGCCCAGAGGAAACGCCTGCACTTCTGGATCATGTTTAGATATGGCTTCTTTTTTTTTGGCCGGCAACGGCGAATGGCAGTGGTTTGTTCAACAACAATGTTTTATGGAAGTATTCTTGAGCCCATGTTGTGGTTTCCATTACAGTAGCATTCCTGTATGTGATGCAGTGCCGTCTAAGGGATGAAGATCACGGGCATCCAGTATGGTTTTCCGGCCTTGACCATTACGCACCGATATTGTTCCAGATTCTCTGAATCTTTGAATTATATTATGCACTATAGATGATGATAACCTCAAACTCTTTGCAATTTGTCTCTAAGAAACTCCTTTCTGATATTGCTCCACTATTTTTCGCCATGGCATTGGGGGAATTGGTGATCCTCTGCCCATCTTGACTTCTGAGAGAGACTGCCACTCTGAGAGGCTCTTTCTATACCCAATCATGTTGCCAACTGACCTAATGAGCTGCAAAGTGGTGCTCCAACTGTTCCTTGTATGTACATTTAACTTTTCCAGCCTCTTATTGCTACCTGTCCCCAATTTTTTGGAATGTGTAGCTCTCATAAAATCCAAAATGAGCCAATATTTGGCATGACATTTCAAAATGTCTCACTTTCAACATTTAATATGTTATCTATATTCTATTGTGAATAAAATAAGTTTATGAAGTTTAATAATTCCATTCCTTTTTTTTATTTAAAATTTTTATTTTACAGTGTCCCAGCTCTTTAGAATCGGGTTTGATTACATTTTGCTGTCAGGAGTGGGCGAGGCTTACGTCAGTGAATAAGCGCTGCTGCATAAATATGCGATTAAACTGACGGAACTCCAGAGAATAATAGAGCAATAATTCTGAATAAAATATACATACCCACTCGCATACAGTTGGCATAGGAAAAAGGGTTAAAGCTTAAGCAGTAAAGAGAAGATAAATACAGACAGGAAGCTATGGTATAATTTGATATTCAGCAGATCTACCGCCTGAAGGAAACATCAGTTTCTTAGTTCAAACACACCTTTGTAAAAGGTGCACATGGTACTTAAATGTATCTGTAACAATATAAAAACATTCATAGTCACAGGAAGGAGGGGGCGGGAACGGGAACCAGCAAACATTTGAAGAAAACTTTAATAATAAAATAAACAAAATATACAAGAACATTAACAGCATACACAATGCCCTAAAGTATATCTGAATAAATCAAAGAATGTTTTTCTATGTATTGTTCTATAATTAGAGAAGTGTCCCTTTTTATGTCCATTATGTGTCTGTTTTTGAGAGACTTGAGTTAAGAGTTGCTTAGCCAGATTCCTGGGTGTCATAAACCTAGTGTTATCAGATAGTGTGCCTTAGGTTGCTATGGAACCAGAGGCCTGTTCTGCCTTTTTTGAGGTGTTGCATTTTGGGGGAAGGGAAGATATTATTTGTTAAATATAACAAATAGTTGTGTGTCTGATTGGTCCAAATGCTACAAATGTTTTAATGTTCTACTAATAACCATAAAGTATAGCTGTCATAAAACCAGACAGAAAGGCTGCATAACTGCTGATCAACTGAACGCACATGTAGCAGCATGTTAAAATGGTTTCAAATATCCTAAAACAAAGTCATTAAATCTTTGGCACAATACATTAGTCAAGTTTGCTTTATTGTCAATTCTTCCACATGTACAGTACATACATACAGAGAATCGAAATTGCATTACTCTCAGACCCCTGGTGCATACAGATAACACTAACAGTAGAGCCTAAAATTTGATCTAGATCAAATATAAGATGCAGCTATACAATAAGGGAATGTAAAAAAGACATATAATACAATTAAATTAAATAAAGTTACATAAAGCAGTGCAAGGCACATAGCAGATAGAGTGCAAAGCAGTGAAGTGAACAAACAATGCAGATAAAAGTTTTTAGTGCAAAACAAGCTTATTCTGTCTGATTAAAGTGACAAAGGGCTCAAGAGCAGTTATTTTATTTAACTGACTGAAGAGGTAGTAGATTAACGTCAGTTCCATGCTGAATGAGGTAGTGAGCAGACCAATGGTGCACAAAGTGACTGGTGCATGCCATAGTATGTTAGTTGGGGGGTGGGTTTGGAAGGACCTGGGGATGTGGTCCATAGTTCAGTGGTGCCTGCAGCAGAAGAGGGATGGGGGGGGGGGGGCAAGTTCGGGAGCGAGTTAAATTTCCTGACAGCCTGATGGATGAAGCTGTCCTTCAGTTTGCTGGTCCTGGCCTGAAGACTCCGCAGTCTCCTCCCTGGTGCAGTTAACTCCACATCTGAGCCGCTGTCATACATACAGTCGGCATCTAGTCATAGTTGGGGGCTTGGTGAGGGCAGAGTCAGCGTGGGGGAAATACAGTGAACATCGTGTGTATTTGAATGACAAAAGTGCACATATTGAGCGCTAATTCCCAGAGACGCTTAGAACAATTATAGTCTCTTCTAACTTTATTATTCATATACACTAGTCCATATCGATATTTGATTCATTGTACAGCCCTACTGTAGATGTATTCATTAAAAAAATAGCCAAATTCCATGACGTTCTGCTTTAGTTCCATTTTTGACTATATTCCGCGATTTATCCATGTCCTTGCGCAAACACAGACAGGGTGAATTTATGAATGAAAGTGTAAAAGTTCAGACACAAAACTAAGTTGTTACTTATCTTCACGCTTTTATAAGTTGGTATCAGGAAATCCTTGGCCTTTTCTAGTGGGAATATGGCGTATCACGTAGACTGCACCTCTTAGCAGAAGGGTTTTCATGCGAGTTAAAGTTCCACACTAGGCTACTGTTATATAGTTTTGCTTCAGGTAGAATGATAAGGCTAACTATATATGCTTGCCACTTTCTGAAACAACCTTACACAGTTTTGATAACGTTAAATAATGAAATAATGAATAATGAATACACTGTTAATGTAGCCTACTGTAATGAAATGCCGACTGCACACATACACATGCTTAGTCTTGGGATTCCACAACTTCCCTTGATCATCCTCACAATTTATTGCTTGTACCCATTTTGTCCTCCTTTCCAGTTCTGTATGTTTTTAAGGAAGGATGTAGAACTTCAATTCATAATTTGTTAGTTTATTGGAGGTACAGAAAACGACACAATAACTCTTTGGCATGATTGTCCCGTGTATTTCAATTGGCGCCATGGCAATGTTTTCCCCCACGGGCTAAATTCACATCACCTGACGGGGCGTTCCCAGACCAACCGTCTGTATCTATGGGAAAACTGCATGTTGCCAGATGTTGAAGGAGTTCTTGCTGTCATGGACCGCAACACAGTGCTCGTTTGCTTTAAAGCAGGGCATCCTCCTGCAAAGGACCACTCCGACTTTTGGGGACTTAAGCTTATTCACAGTATCCCCCAGAGTTAGATAAGTCCATACATACCTTTTTCATTTCTGTGCGTTCTGTTATTTGACACACCCACCGCTAGCCTAGCTTAGCACAACGACTGGATGTAAATGGATAATGGTAGCATAGTAAACCCAATAAGTGACAAAATAATGCAAACATTTTCCTGTTTACATGTTGTGATCTGTATAGTCACAGCGTGTACAAATAACAAGGCTATATGAGATAGAGACCATTTTTAATCATATAAATACTGGGAACTATATTCTCACTAGGCGTAAAGAAAGAAAGTGAAAGTGACGTGACATTCAGCCAAGTATGGTGACCCATACTCAGAATTTGTGCTCTGCATTTAACCCATCCGAAATGCACACACACAGAGCAGTGAACACACACACACACACACTGTGAGCACACACCCGGAGCAGTGGGCAGCCATTTATGCTGCGGCGCCCGGGGAGCAGTTGGGGGTTCGATGCCTTGCTCAAGGGCACCTAAGTCGTGGTATTGAAGGTGGAGAGAGAACTGTACATGCACTCCCCCCACCCACAATTCCATCCGGCCCGAGACTAGAACCCACAACCCTTCGATTGGGAGTCCAACCCTCTAACCATTAGGCCACGACTTCCCGGGAGCAGGAAGTCGTGCACAGTTAGGAGCACAGCTAATGTTACTTGGGCGGAGTGGCTACTTGAGCGGAGTGATTAGCGCAGCACACGAGACGCCCTGTTGATGGTTCCGTAAACAAAACAAACGTGACTAACTAGCTAGACTTGACTCGTGATCATTCAGCCATGATCACACTTATTTGGTTTACTATGCTACCATTATCCATTTACATCCAGTCTTTGTGCTAAGCTAGGCTAGCGGTGGGTGCGTCAAATAACACTTACAGAACGCACAGAAATGAAAAAGGTAAGTTATGTATGGACTTATCTAACTCTGGGGGATACTGTGAATAAGCTTAAGTCCCAAAAAGTCGGGGGGCGCTGTTTCTAGAAAGGATGTAAGACGTGTTTCCCCGCTGCTCTGAGAGAAAGTGTTCCATTTACTCATTTATTTGCACAGTTTTGTATAATTTCTTTATACAAGTTGTAAAAATAGTTTACTAACATTAGAAGAATCACTCGCATTGACTGTAAGTCACGAATATGTCGTCTTCTCGAGCGAAAACCGACGCGGGTAAGAGCGGCCGCGGCAAAACTGCACACTCGCCGGAGGATGCTGATGAGGCCTCAGCAAACATCAAGTTTACAGACAGTTCATCTGCAAACATAACTGTCATTCAGGGCATGTTGGAGTCAGTCAAAAATGATATTTGCCAGAAAATTGACTTATTGTCATCGGATCTGCGGTCAGAGATCGTCACAGTTAGACAAGAAGTTAAAGACTGGCTAGGCCCTTTGCAGCAAAAAGTTGACGCTAACGCTGACACTATTAGAGAACTGGAACGTTCGGCATCTGATCACAGTGATCGCATAACTGAAATGCAATCAGTCATATCCACGCTTCAAAAACAGGTGGTACAACTGGATGCCAAATGTGAAGATCTGGAGGGAAGATCCAGAAGGAACAATATTCGCCTCGTCGGATTACCAGAGGGAGTTGAGGGTTCGCATCCAGCTGACTTCGTCTCTCAGCTTTTGCAGAGCTTGCTGCATCTTCAGGAGAAACCTCTACTTGACAGGGCACATCGTACACTGCGTGAGAGGCCAAGGAAGGGGGAGCCCCCCCGTCCCCTTGTCATTAGAGTCCACTACTTTCAAGCCTGTGATGAGATTCTACGACGCGCCGCGCAGCTATCTCCTCTGATGCATGATGGAAATAAGATATCTGTCTTTGCGGACTATACAACTGCTGTTGTGAAGAAACGAGCTGCTTTCAAGGATTCAAAACGTCTCCTTCACTCATGCCCCGGGGTTAAGTTTGGCCTTCTGTTTCCAGCTGTGCTGCGGATCACTCTCTCCAATGGTGCTGTACACAAGTTTGAGGACCCGGCCGCCGCATCGGACTTTATAAAAAAAACTGTCTTACCTGCTAATACCTGAGGTAAATATCATGTAGTCAGTTTGGCTTTAAACAGTGTGCACTGACCAAAATATGGCTATTGTCACTCTGCTCGATAACTTGCCTGCGAGTGTTGTTCCTATTAATATAATTATGTTAGTTTAACATAAGTTCGCACACGTTATTGGTGTTATGGACAAAGTTTAGTCCTCTGTTTTTATTTATTTGTGTTTAATTATTATTATTTTTATTATTATTATTGCACTTTCTCCCAGGCAGCATAGAGTTAATTGTAGCTGTCCGAGTGTTAAAAGGGTAAAGTGCATGTGTCTCGTTTGGGGAGATGCTTCTGCTGAGGTGGGTGGGGGGTGGGAGAAAAGGGGTTTTGTTGCTGTTTTCATGTGTTTTTTTTTTTTTTTTTTTTTTTTTCTTTCTTTTTTCTCGCTTTGTTTTCTCTTCCTCTTTCCTTGGTCTCCGCTCAATTTTTGTCAGTTTCACAGTAAATAATTATTTCACATTCAAAATTTGATCCATATCATCTATGCCACAACCTAAAATGACGCAACATCTAAGTGGGAGGAGTTTGACATTTATTAGTTGGAACTGTAATGGAGTGAACAATCCCGTTAAGCGTAGCAAGATACTACATCACCTCCAACATTTAGGAGCTCACATTGTCTATCTTCAAGAAACACATCTTAAAATTCACGACCACCTATTGTTGAGGAGAAGATGGGTTGGGCAGGTATTTCACTCCAAATTTCAGGGTAAAGCCAGGGGTGCTGCAACTCTTATACACAGGTCAGTTCCTTTTGTGTGCTCTGATGTCATAGCAGATCCCAATGGTAGATTTGTCATTGTCACAGGTAAAATCAGTAATTTTCCAGTTATTCTCGCCAATGTTTATGCGCCTAACTGGGATAACGATAATTTTTTTAGACATTTATTTTCTGTACTACCTGATACTTCTTCTCAACATCTTATTTTGGGAGGTGATTTTAATTGCTGGATTAATCCCAAACTTGATCGTTCCTCTGTTAGACATAATACACCATCAAAGTCTGCAAAGGTGATTCAGTCTTTTATGGAGGAATTTAAGGTCTCTGATCCTTGGCGCTTTTTTAACCCATCTGGGAAAGAATACTCTTTCTTTTCTCAGGTTCATCATACTTTTACTCGGATTGACTCTTTTTTGATAGATAACAGGTTAATTTCTTCAGTTGAGTTATGCTCATACAACGCTATTGTTATTTCAGACCATGCCCCGGTTAGTATGAAGATGTGTATTAAGGAACTCGAGGGCACACGGCCACCGTGGCGTTTAAATACCCGTTTGTTGTCAGATGAGCAATTTGTGGAATTTGTTTCTAATCAGATAGATTTGTTTATATTGACAAACAAGTCTTCAGATGTTTCAGCATCCCTCCTTTGGGAAACCATGAAGGTGTACTTAAGAGGGGAAATCATCTCATACACTGCATATAGGGAAAAAATGAGGAAGCATAAACTATCAGAGATCATTCAGAAAATCGCCCATATAGATAATATCTATGCAGTTTCTGCATCCCCAGATATATATAGGGAGCGTCTTGCTCTACAGGCAGAATTTGACATTCTTTCATCATGCTACGCAGAGAATTTAATGCTTAGATCTAGATACAAATACTATGAAGAGGGTGATAAGGCAAGTAAGTTGCTGGCCCATCAATTAAGACAGGATTCATCCTCGCATCTCATTCCTCAGATTCAAACCTCATCAGGGGTAACAACAAACCCTCAGCTAATTAATGATCATTTTAAAGAATATTTTATTTCCCTATATACATCTGAACAAACTGATAACCCCCTTGCTTTTGATGTCTTTTTTAGCAAACTGAACATACCCATTGTCGATTCTGCTGCCCATTTGGAAGAACCAATCACTATAGAAGAACTCACTCAAGCTATTACCTCTATGCAAAATGGTAAATGTCCAGGGCCAGATGGGTATCCAGTAGAGTTTTATAAAAAAGATTCTAGACAAATTGGCCCCCATGATGATTGACATGTATTTTGAATCATTTGATTCACTCAAGCTCCCCCAGACACTTAATCAGGCTTCCATCTCTTTGATATTAAAGAAGAATAAAGACCCCTTACACTGCACTTCTTACCGCCCGATCAGTCTTCTTAATGTTGACTTTATTATCAAAGATATTATCAAAGTTGTTGGCAATACGTTTAGAGTCCATTTTACCATCCATTATCTCCCCGGATCAGACCGGGTTTATAAAAAATAGACACTCTTTTTTTAATATTAGGAGACTGTTTAATATCGTATACAATCCCTCTTCTTCTGTTGTCCCAGAGGCTGTCATTTCATTAGATGCAGAGAAAGCATTTGACCGGGTTGAGTGGAGGTATATTTTTTACACTTTAGAAAAATTTGGTTTCGGTTATAAGTTTATCTCTTGGGTGAGCTTACTGTATTCTGGCCCACAAGCTTCTGTCAGGACCAATAATACTCGTTCAGGTTATTTTCCCCTCCATCGGTCCACTCGCCAGGGATGCCCTCTGAGTCCGCTACTCTTTGCCATTGCTATTGAACCTCTCTCTATTGCACTGCGATCTGATTCTTCTATAATGGGCATAAAAAGAATGGGTACAGAACAAAAGGTATCTTTGTATGCGGATGACCTTCTTCTCTACATTTCAGATTTGGATAGGTCAATACCTACAGCACTTGGTGTCTTAAAATCCTTTGGTTCAATTTCTGGTTATAAATTAAATCTAAGCAAGAGCGAGATTTTTCCACTGAACTCTGCTGCTAGAAATTACCCTTTACATAATTTTCCATTTAAGATCTCTCATCATAGATTTACCTATCTTGGAGTTTGCATCACAGATACATTTAAAGACCTTTTTAAATTTAACTTTTCTAAGTTGCTTCTACAGATGGAGAAAGATTTTGAGCGCTGGTCACTGCTTCCCCTGTCCTTGGCTGGAAGAATCAACTCTGTTAAAATGAATATTCTTCCAAAATTCTCTTATTATTTTCAGTGCATACCCATTTTCCTTCCTCCACACTTTTTTCGTCAAATTGATTCTCTAATTTTGGGTTTTATTTGGAATAAAAAGATCCCCAGAATTCGTAAGGCTTTTCTTCAGAGACCCAAAATACTTGGGGGAATGGCTTTACCTAACTTTCAGTTTTATTACTGGGCTACAAATCTTAGGGTCATGCAATACTGGTTAAATCAAGATTTTTCACATGATTCATTTGTATGGCTTACCATGGAAGCTACCTCATGTATGCCTACTTCGCTAGCAGCCTTAGTACATGCTCCCATTAAATGCTCATCTTCTCCCTACACCAAAAATATTATCGTTAAAACTACATTGAGAATCTGGAAGCAATTCAGACTCCACTTTGGTTTACAAACCTCTTCTATTTCTGCACCTATAGCAGCAAATTTTGCTTTCTTACCATCATTAATGGATAGGACTTTTTCTCAGTGGTCGGCATTAGGTATTATAACATTTAAGGATTTTTATATAGATAATGTATTTGCGTCTTTCCAGCAATTACGGGAAAACTGTGCAATGCCCAAACACAATTTTTTTTAGATATTTGCAAGTTCGTAGTTTTGTCCGGGACACGCACCCTCAGTTTCCTAGTCTCCCTAGTGTTACTCCCATTGACTCCTTCCTCAAACCTATTCATGTTATGAAGGGTATGATCTCACATTTTTATGAAGAAATCTGCTCCTTACGTGAAAGCTCACTTGCATCTATCAAATCTCAGTGGGAGGAAGACATAGGAGAAAATATTCCAGAAGAACAATGGGAAAAGTTTCTAAGTCGTGTGCACTCCTCATCATTCTGTGCCAGACAGGGTCTGATGCAGTGTAAAATCCTTCATCGCAGCCACTGGACCAAAGTTAGACTTTCTAAAATATATCCTGAGGTAGATCCCATGTGTGATCGCTGTCATCAAGCCCCTGCATCTACTGCGCATATGTTTTGGTCTTGTCCATCTCTACACAAATATTGGTCTTTGATCTTTAAAACATTATCTGAAGTTCTTGGAATTTATGTCCAACCTTTGCCTGTCACAGCTCTATTTGGTACTCTTTCTCTTTCACTTGACATGCCCAAATATAAGACCGATTTTGTAGCTTTTGTTACTCTTCTGGGGATACGCCTAATTTTAATAAATTGGAAATCACCTACACCTCCCACTCATTCTTCATGGATTAATGATATCTTTCATTTTATCAAACTAGAAAAAATTAGGCATACAATAAAGGGGTCTTCTGACAACTTTTATAATATTTGGGGACCTTTTCTAGATTGTGTAGGGAAGTGAAATGGTTTTAAACACCTGTCTATATCCCCTCTGGCAGTAAAGAATCTTCTTACACGCAAGATTAACCTGAATATGTCTTTGGATGACCAAGCTTTATATGGCTTCTCTTTTTTTTTTTATTATTTCATCATCTCTCCTTTTTTTTTTTTTTTTTTTTTTTTTTTTACTTTTTGGTTTATGTTGCTGTTCTTGCTTATTGTTTATACTTATGTCATTGTTTTATTCTCTCATGCTGAATGCTGTTTGGACGTAAGTTGCATCATATGACGGATCCATAATTGTATATTTCCTTTTTATTATTCCTTTTTTTATAACTTAGAATTAACTTTATTCTGTCTCTATTTGCTATTTGGTTCTTTCTATGAACAAAAGAGACGGAATTGATTACATTTATGTGATATTACAATTGTATCTGTAATTGTGTGATGTACTCTGTTTATGTGAAAAAATAAAAAAAATAAAAATAAAGTGGGGAAGGGAAAGATTAAAAGATTAACTACAAAAAAACAAAACAAAAAAAAAGTCCCAAAAAGTCGGAGTGTTCCTTTAACACACCCTGAGGTGCACACGAACGTTTTTAGACTGTCTGTAATGAGCCGATTTCATGTATGAAGCCTATTACTACCATCATTTAAATTTTCATAAAATTCTGAAATTATCGTACATTACAGGATTTTTTTCATGATTGATCGTACATCATACAGAGGTAAAAATTATCGTACAAATACGATAATTATCGTACGTCTGGCAACACTGGTCCCAAGTTTTCTTCTCCTTTTTTAGTGTGTATCTCTGTGGCAGAATTACAGCGCCACATACTGGTCTGGCATGTATACGATCCTTTTGTGTCGGTTTTGTGGTTTTAGTATGGATATTTCGCAGATATTTCTTGAGAGGGGGGAAACGAGATCAGATAGAGAAAGCTCTGGCTTTGTGTGGACTTAGCTCAGTTTTTCAAAGCGTTTTTGAAAAATCGCTTACCCTGCCGTTAAAACCCTTCTTCCAAAGTCCACAGATATTCTCGCACACCCAACCGAAGTCCCAGCCAATGGTGTTCCTGGAGGCAGAGCACGCCCGTTCACATCCCCTGAGTCCAGCCTCTGCGCGTGGATAAATACCCACTCATTGGAATCGCTCGGTCCCGATTCACTACAGCCACCGGCGTCAGAGGAGAGCCACTTCAGCTGTTAGTTTACAGTGCTACTCGCCTTCACACCGTTCAAGTATGTATGGGTTTTAAAGATTTTTCATTTTTATTATTATTATCATCACATCTACCACATTAGTATTTATATTTATTTAGAAGGGTAGAGTAAAACAAAAACTTGCCAGTTTTAAAACGTAAACACCTATAACTACTGTAAATTCACAAGCTGCAGATGCGTCAATGCAATGATTTCGCTAAATATTCAGGGTTTGCTCTTTAATGCAAGTTATAAATTACTGTAAAAAATATTCCAAAGATTTATTTAAAAAATAGAACTGTCTTGGTTGTTTGTTGGTTTGATGGTGAATTTTGCAAATTATCTATTGTTATGAATGCAGCCAATGCATTTTGTTGCTTTTTTATACGTAAAGCATTTCCGCTTATACTATAAAAGTAAGGATATCATTTTCTTTCATAAATACACAGTGTATGAAAGACGATATTGCAAAATTTCTGAAATATTTTGCACATATTCGGAAAGGAAAACAGCAAAATGTTTAGCAGAGGACTGAACCCTGGACTTGTTTGTTCAGTGGGAGGAGCCAGTGTGTTTCTCTTGACTGAAGTTCAACAGTCAGGGCAAATATTTACAGATAGCAGTGAATAACACAGTGATCCAGATCATAAAAGTTCAGTAAATGACAGATTTGGGTATATTTTCTGTAATGTTTTTTCTGCTCTTTTCCCAGAATGACACATCAGTTTCCAGCTCTCTCTACGGAGCAGAAGAAGGAGCTCGCCACAATTGCCCAGCGCATTGTGGCTACTGGAAAAGGCATTCTGGCTGCAGATGAGTCTACAGGTAATAATTAGTGGTGTTTTGTATGGAACAGAGTACAAACTATATGCATATATTAACTGATCAACAGTAATCAATACAAATATTTAATATGTTGTGGAATAAATACTATTTAAAACTTTTTTTAACAGTGTTGTCTTATTTTATGTCCTCTATCAGCTTTATGGTTGTAGTAAAATTTAATTGTATTTTTTTAAAAGTAGTGGTAAGCTCACATTCCAGGTGTTCTTCGATGTGTGTTTCATATTTTAGGCACCATGGCGAAGCGTTTTCAGAAGATAAATGTGGAGAACACTGAAGAGAACCGTCGCAGCTTTCGGGACTTACTCTTCTCTGTAGACAATTCAGTGTCTGAATATATTGGTGGTGTCATCTTTTTCCATGAAACACTGTACCAGAAATCAGCCCAGGGAGTTCTGTTTCCAAAAGTCATCAAGGACAAGGGCATCGTAGTTGGTATCAAGGTGAGGTTTTGGTGCACTCTTGAAGATTTCTTCTATAACTTAATGTTAATGTTTATGCATTTTATTTGCTTTATTGCCCTATAGATAACCAAAGCACTGCTTGAATACTGTGGAAGCCTTCTTTCATTTCTGCATACAAACACAAGGGCTTTTCAGGTGTTTGCCATGTAATGTTATAAATAAAAGCTGTTCTTTGTGTCTGAAGGTGGACAAAGGCACTGCAGGACTGGGTGGTACAGATGGAGAGACAACCACACAGGGTACATTTTTACTTAAAGGGTTATGTTCATCCAAAAAGGAAAATTCTGTCATTAATTACTCACCCTCATGTTCCAAACCCTTAAGACCTTCGTTGATCTTTGGAACACAAATCAAGATATTTTTGATGAAATCTAAGAGCTCGCTGACCCTCTATAGACCGCAAGACAACTCAAATGTTCCCAGACTCAGAAATGTAGCGAGGACATCTGTAAAATAGCCACTGATGCCACATCTCAACTTCAGTTTTGCAAGGCTACGAGAATACTTTTTGTGCACAAAGAAAATAAAAAATAATGACTTTATTCAACAATTCTCTCTTGAGTTAGTTAGTCATCTGCCATTTTGAAGTATACCATGATGCATGTGTGTGCTTTTTCCTGAACCTAAACAAAGCTGATTATGTTCAGGGGAAAGCTTGCGCATGCATCGTAGTATTCTGCAAAATGGCAGAATACGGTAACTTGTGGTTGAAGAATTGTTGATTTTTTTTTTTTCTTTGCACAGAAAAAGTATTCTTGTAGCTTTGCAAAATTGAAGTTGAGCCACTGATGTCACATGGTCAGTTTTACAGATATCCTTGCTATGTTTCTGGGTCTGGGAACGTTTCAGTTACTTTGCTGTCTATGGAGAGTCAGATAACTCTCTCTTCATCAAAAATATCGTAATATGTTCTGAAGTTGAGCGGAGGTTTTACGGTTTTGGAATAACATGAGGGTGCGTAATTAATGAATAAATTAATTTTCATTTTGGGGTGAACTATTCCTTTTGAATGCATCTTAACATCTTTCCTGACTTGTACCCATTTTAAAGCAAGCTATTTTTGCTTGATCCATTTCACTCAGGATTGGATGGTCTGTCTGAGCGCTGTGCCCAATACAAAAAGGATGGTTGTGACTTTGCCAAGTGGCGTTGTGTGCTTAAGATCTCTGACAGCTGCCCCTCTGCTCTTTCAATTGCTGAAAACGCAAACGTTCTTGCCAGATATGCCAGCATTTGCCAACAGGTATGTCTGACCGAATGTGCTTTGTTTATGGGATCTTTTATGTGACCATAGATAATCTTCTTCACAAACTGTCCACAAAATCCTTTTTTCCTCATGAACTCTTCCTTCGCTTCTGTAGAATGGCCTGGTGCCTATTGTAGAGCCTGAGATCCTCCCTGACGGAGATCATGATCTGCAACGGTGCCAGTATGCCACTGAGAAGGTACGCTTCCTCCCAGAATAACCAATAAAAGCAGAGCAAAGCCAAATTATCCATCAAAAATAATTCCCAACAACTTGCATCCAAAGGTCCTGGCGGCAGTGTACAAGGCTCTCTCTGACCACCATGTGTATCTGGAGGGAACTCTGCTCAAACCAAACATGGTCACCGCTGGACACTCCTGTACCAAGAAGTACACCCCTCAGGAGGTTGCCATGGCAACAGTTACTGCTCTCAGACGCACCGTGCCAGCTGCTGTCCCGGGTAAGACAGTCCTCCACTGGTCCTTTAGAGGATGGCGTTCATTTAAATGCTCTTCAACATGTCTCTTCTGATTCTCAGGGATCTGCTTCCTCTCTGGTGGTCAAAGTGAGGAGGAGGCCTCTCTGAATCTGAACGCCATGAACCAGCTTCCTCTGCACAGACCCTGGAAGCTGAGCTTCTCTTATGGCCGTGCCCTGCAGGCTTCAGCTCTCGCTGCATGGAAGGGACAAGCAGCAAACAAGAAGGCTGCACAGGACGCCTTCGTCACACGTGCCAAGGTAATCAATGAAGTTATGATTCAAGCTTAAAATACTGCATGTGGGCAATAAAGTCACAACTAAATTATATTGTGTTGTCAATTTATAGGCCTACTATATCAGCTGAAGCTGCATATATTGATTTGTGTTTTTCCTCCTTCAGATTAATAGTCTTGCATCAAAAGGTGAATACAAACCCTCAGGTCAGGCTGACCAAGCATCTACACAGTCCCTCTTTACTGCCAGCTATGTCTACTAAACTAACAACAGCAAGTTGTGCTGGAAAGTACACAATTTACATGCAAAGGATATTCAAGATGGCGTCAACATGAGTACATGTTAACTGTAGAAATTAAACATGTTCATGCAGTTCTACCAAGAATGACACAACTAGACTCTGTTAACCCTGGATTGGTTTAATACTTCATGCATATGCACCAACTTATGCTTTACATTTTGAAATAAATGATAAAATGCCTGCTTTGAGTTGATTTCTTGTGTAAACATTAGCACTCAGAATTCTTTACTAAGAATTAACTTGGTTTTTAAGGTATAAAACTGGAAAATAATATCAGCTGGTCTGCTTGACTAGGTCCTACACAATAACGTGCTGAAGGGTGAGTTACAAAGAGTAAAGTTGATTGAAGAGCACCACAATGTCATGAAGATTTTTTTGTCTTGCTTCATCTTCTGCTGTCCTTCCCCACATATTTCTATTCTGATAAGGAAAGGCAAACCCTACATGTTACACACTGCAGTTACAATTTACAGCAGAAGATGTTTTCAGAATTAATAATAAGACCAAAATCTGCATTTATCATACCTCTGGGGTGGCGCCATATTCAAGAAGTTTGGACACCATGTTCTTGTCCCTCTTCTCCACTGCTGTATGTAAAGCGGTCTGTCCATTATAATCACTCTGGCTCATGTTTGCACCAGCTAAGTACCACGCTTGCAGAAGCTGACAGTCTTTAGTCAGAACAGCCCTAAATGAGAGAAGACCGCTGAATGCAAATGTCTACAACAGTCTGACAAGTTCATTTGTAGTTTGAAAACACTGACTTGATAAGTTCCATGCCAACTCGCACAGGATTTAGACTCAACGTGGCTCCTTCCACTATCAAAATCTTGATCACGTCAAAGTGCCTGCCATATGTAAGGAAATTGTGTAATATATATACACACCAATATTTAAATCTGCTCAAAATCTTACTTGTTTCTTATGGCGAGATGAAGAGGTGTGCAACCAAAGCGGTTTATCAACTGGCTTGCTGCTCCAATAGACAGTAAATATTTAACCATATCAGTTTTACCCTTTTCACAAGCTCTGTGCATGACAGTGTTGCCATCATAATCACCAGCATTTACATCCATCTGAAGACAAGATGAGGTATTTAAAGCAAGGATTAGGAATTATATAACAGACGGCCACATGAAAGAGTAGAAAAATAGTCAAAAGCATTCTACATCTTCTATGCATGATCGTTCGTACCGTGACAAGAATCTCTTGCAAAGACAGTAAGTCGTTGTTGTCTATGCACCTGGAGGCGAATGAGGGCAGCAACAAGGCCACAGTTGCATTGACATCCTGGGTAAAAAAATCATATTTGACGTTACACCACTTAAATCAATTCAGTAAAATAGCAATTAACCCTAAAACTGGCAATGTGTTTCCTGTGGGATACACACATTGTAAAGGCTGTGGGGAGAGGCAGGGAAAGTGGAGGTGTTTAAACGGTGTTTGTTGTGAATATTGACATATATTGACTTTGTTCATACATTCTTTTTTTAGCTCACGGGCAGCATTTAAAACTGCATGGCTGGCCTTTAGTGGGAAGTCTACTCACCCTCCGATAAAAGTTGATCTAGTTCACATATTTACACATGTTGGAGGGGACTAACCTGGTTAAAAAGCTGTTGTTCAACATTAGCTTATTAGGTTTACATCTAAATGTTATGAATCATGTAATCTTGACAAAACAGATATCGTTGGAAAAGGTTCCATATTTGGTGACTGTTCTGTAATTAGAAGTGATATCGTGACAGAAAATAATTGATTTGTGACAGAAAACTGGATCAAAAGAATTCAATGGAGTGTCACCCAGTGGTTAATTTTGGTATTTTGCCCAAACAAAATCTCACAGAAACCACAATTTTGATGAAATCAACTTCAAATTTGTAACATAACTTGGTTAAACATCTGGGGCCGGATTCACAAAAATCTTAAATTCCACGAAGTTCGTAAGAATGTTCTTAAGTGCAATTCTTGAAAAATTCTTAATAAGTTTGCAAATATTTTCTTAAGAACATCTTAATTTTTTTCTTAAGAAGAAAATAACAGCCGTTATCTGGATGAATACATGACGTGCTGCTATTGTCCACTATTGTCTTGCGCATCCAGTAGATTACCCTAATAATCATAATAAGCACGCACCATAGACTGTATATTTTCGTTCAGGCTTTGACTGGCGCTCAGCTTCACCTTTTTAATGCAGCCTGTTTTTGAACAGTTACTTTTAAAATAGTCTGTCTCAAGCTGCAGCGATATGTTTAATTAATTTTGTGCCGTGTTTTTGCACTCTCATCTGAGTGAACGCTTCCGGTATTTGAGTCCGCGCTTCTACAGCAAATGCATTCTGTACATTCATATGCGCTGAATACTGCCAAAGATTATGTATTTTATACGCTAAAAAATTTACGGCGTTCAAATAAAGCTCCCTATCTGACTCGTTTTTGAGTTGCTAATGAGTTTTGATGTCAGCAAAAAGCAGTGTCACACACAGACTAATCATGAGCGATCACGTTAAATGCTAAAATATAACAATTCATTTGAAATAACCCAATAAATTCATTAAATAATAAAGTCTGGGGCTGTCCTAAATTTAAGAAGTTATTTACGATTATTTTTAAGAAGATTCTTTTCAAGAATTTGAATTCTTCTTAGGTTTTGTCTTAAGAACAATCTTAAGAAAAAAGATAAGAACATTCTTACGAAGATTTTTGGGGGGAATACAAAATATTCTTATCTTTTTTCTCAAGGTAGAAGAAAGATAAGAAGAAATTGGCAGTTAAAGGTACAATTTGTAAGATATTTGTAGTAAAATATCCATAAACCACTAGGCTAGTGTTATATATTTTGTCCAGCTAATTACTAACAATATCTCTAATGTTTTCAACTACTTGTAAATCATGAGAAAATTCCCATTCTAAACAGTGACACGGACAATGCAGTCGCCTGTTAATGACGTTAGTTCTTCTTCTTAGTTTTAAGGCAGATTGCAACCATGGCTTATCAGGTGCATATCGAGTATGTAGCATGGCTATGAATCTAATGATGTTAGTTACCCTTTGTTACCGCCTTTACTGATGTAGAAACCACATGACAACAGTGTCATGGACAAATACGGAAGTAGCTTCACGACAAACTTTAACTAAAAAGAGAGGCCGATCTCGCTTGTGTTTTACTCGACAGGTGAGTTTTTTTGACTAGTATCTTTACAGAAAACCTATGCTATTATAACGATCAACAAGATTAGTATTATGGGGCATACACGCCATACATGCCAAACGGGGGTATCTGGGGATCTGGATCGCGTCTCTAGACCCGCGCGAGGACGCGTCTCATCCATAGTCTGATCGCATCTTTGCATTGACTTTGTATGTAATCTACTCTCGCAAATCGTTGAACTCGCGTTAAATCCATGATTTATCTTTCCGTCTGATTTGATGGCTGTCAGTGGTTGGGTAGAAGACAACAAATCCCATCATTACACGCTCCTTCTTAGCGTCATTAAACCACGCTATTGTTATTGTTTTGATAGTGCGCCCTCTAGTGGCAGGTCCTACAACCTGTACCTTTAAGAAGAATTTTATTCTTAAGAATGTTTTGTGAATCCGGTCCCTGGATTAGCAATTTGTTAGCAATTTAAGTGCAACATATTAAGTATTAAGCATTTTTTTTTAATATAAAAAATAATATACTTATTTAAATATTATAAAATATAATATACTTTTTTATACTTTTATATATACTTACTTTTTTTTTTTTTTTTACTTTCACTTCAGCAATAATTTGCTATGTGTTTTCTTTAAAAAGAGACCAACTTTAGGTCTGTATTCCTAAGCATTTATGAATAACAACCATGTTGTAAGGAGCACTGATAAACAAGTGTTCTGTGTTCAGTTCATTTATACCCACAAAATGGCAATGTATCCGTTGGGATACAAACATTTAAATCAATATTAAGTTGTATCATTTGTGTCCCAATAAGATGGAAATTAGCAATAAATAAATTTTCTGATGTATCTTTATGGGTTTGCCATTTTTAGGGTTAAAAAAGAAGAGGAAGGAGAAGATGCCAAGCTTATAATCTCACTTCAGAGGTCTTGTATTTGAGCCAGCCGAGACTGAGCACCTCGCCCACGGTGCAGAGGAACCGTCGCTCTCGCGTTCTAGCGCCCAGTTTAGTTAATGGGAGAAACAACGGATCGTATGGCTCCTCTCGTTTCTCCTTGGTCTCATCTATGAATGTATAGGTATACGTAAAGGAAAATTTAAGAATTAAAAATACATGAGATAAAAAACACCATCAATAATTTTAAATAGATTATAATTACAGGCTATTTTATAGAACTGACAAAATGGTCATAAAAGTTGGTGATATATGTTGAATTTTAATAACGTTTTTTTATTATTATTATTACTTACAGTACATTTTGAAGATATATTTATCCTGTAAAGCAGTGCTGTAGCGACCGTTAAAATAACCTCAAAGCTCCCGCTCCTGACGCGCGCGCAGTCACGTCATGAGAAAAATGACACTGACGAAAAAAGCTGTTGCATAAATTATAGTAATTTTGCGAATAAATTATTTTAATCGTCAGACAATTTAAAGCTCCTAATCTAGAATGGAAAACATTAAGTTGCACACTACCGCTATACTCATAACTATTTCTGATACGTAGTAATAAGTAATAGTAGTGTTTCACTTTCACTTAAATGTTAATTTGTAAGAAATTAAAATTTACGTTTTTCTTTAGTGTAAGTTCACCTATGTGTTTCAGGGAGACAATGACAATACATAATCAAATCAATCTTTATTGGCAATTGGACACAAACAACCCATCTACCCTACCAAAATACACAGGCATGCGCAGTTTCTAAGCAAGTCTTTCCACAGTTACAATTAAACATATACTTGGAGAATCATTTCCAGCAGGAACAGATGTTGGTGTACTTTAATGAAACTAAAAGACCAGAGGGCCTTTCAGAGATCCCACTCATTGATTACCTGCTGTTGATCCTGTGAAACCTGAGACTGTGTGCATGGGGAACATTAACAAAATGTACTTTATACTATTTTCTGGTTTGAAAATTGTGCTCAAAACCACTCTACAGATTACTTACTATGAATTTGCAAATTCTAAAAATGTAAAACTTTTTGCAGCAGAACAAAACTCACACAAGACATTTACATCACAAAATGAGGGTATCAAGGTTGGATAATTACAAATTTGAACAATAATAATAAAAAAAAAAACAGTCCATGTAATAAAACTGTGTGCGATTTGAATCTACCGTGAGATCCAAAACAAAAACTGCTTTAAGTTTGCTATTTAACCTTCAGTCACAAAACGGCACTTAATGCAGCATGACCTTATTGATTACCATATATGATATTGTTTATATAACAAAATACCATTAGTTTAAAAAAAATGTTCCAAATTTAGGCATAACCATCTTAATGCAATCTTGCAATCTTGTCCTAAAAGGATTTTGGTCATACACAGAATGTTTTATTAGATGATGTTGATGATATAAATCGTCTGTATTATGGTGAGTATAGTATTTTACGGTTGAAGTGTAAACTAATGTGATTTAAAAAAACAAAAAAACACCAGTCTGACACCAAATAACGAAGTCTAAGTCTGTACATCCACAGACTTCAGATAAAGAGCAGTATTGCTATAAAAGCTACTTTTTTTTTTTTTTTTTTTACATGTTGCCTCAAACAGAGGATGTCAGTCAAAAAATATCACATTAACATAAATGCAAGTTGTCGCAGATTTCACAGGTGCAAAAGCAAGGGATCGGAGAGTGTTCTCTACAACTAACCTACACACAATCTATCTAAAAATAATGACCTAAATGGGTGCCCTTGTTCAAAAAACCAACAATGAATAATTCATTTTCTTAACACACTACAAGGCAGAAGAAGCTCCTTTGAGAATGATATGGAGTCGTGTTGGTTTGTTTTACACTACTGAAAATAAACCATTTAAATAAATTCTAAACTATCAACCCTTTTAAAAACATCAACAAAAAAAGAAATCCCTCGTCACAATTGTCCGTTTAGCGACTCCATTGTGAACCATCAGTTCAGTGAAGGTCTTGCAGGCCAGTTGAGGGCAAGGACATCTGTCAATGAGATTCACTTGCATGGAACAAGGGCTGAAGGATTGACGCCCTTTGACAAATGGTGTCAATGTGAAATTCGCCCAGCCTACAATGGCACCACAACTTTATGTCCCAAAACTTATGTGGAGCTCCCATCACATTATGTAAACCTTCTCAGCCTGGGAAAAGTTGAAAACCTCTTTGGTCCTGGGGCATACCACCTTGTCATCTTGACGAATTGACAAGAGAGACTGAAAACCAGAGGCAAGGGAATGTTAATCACTATATATACACAGGAAATCAAATATTATATACTTAATATATATATATACAGAATTTCAAATAGCATACACTGGAAGTATACAGTGCCTTTCGAAAAGTATTCATACCCCTTCATTCTTTTACGTTTTGTTATGTTGCTGCCTTATGTTAAACTGCTTTAAATTAAGTTACTTCCACATCAATCTACACTCCATACACCATAATGATAAAGCAAAAAAACAAAAAAGCAAGGTTTTTAACATCTTTGCAAATCGATCATGTTTACATTCTGTGGATACTCTCCAAAATGGTGCTACTGTGACGAGGAGACGAATTGTGGAATAAAGTTATTTTTGTTTTCTTTGTGTACCAAAAGTATTCTTTCTCATAGCTTTGTACAATTACAGTTGAACCTCTGATGTCACATGGATTAACTGCGTCAAGCCACACATCTGGAGAAGAGTTAAAAAAAATAAAACAGTTGCATTGAATGTTCACAGAAGCATGCAGTCTCTGTTACTCTTAATGGAAGAAGTTTGAAACAACCAGGTCTCTTCATAGAGCTGTCCTCCTGAGCAACTGATGCAGAAGGTTTGAGTGGTGAACAAGAACCTGATGGTCACTCTAGTTCCATGCTCCAGGATCATATGTGGAGATAGGAGAAATATACAGAAGGACAAACATCACTGCAACACTCCACTGATCTGGGGTTTATGGCTTTGTGGCAAAACTCAATCCTCTCTTCAGTGAAGACCCACGAAAACACGCGTGGAATTTGCATAAAAACCCCCAAAGGACCCTCAGACTCTGAGAAACCAGATTCTCCGGTCTGATGAACCTCAATTCTAAGCATCATGTTTGAAAGGAAGCAGCTCTCCTCATCACCTGCAGAGTAGCATCATGCTGAGGGGCTGTTTTTCTGTAGCAGGGATTGAGGGACTCGTCAGAGTAGAGGAAAAGCACAATGCACCAAAATATTGAGATAACCTTATGGCGCTTTTCCATTACCAGTACCAGCTCAACTCAACTCGACTCGCTTTTCGCTCCGTTTTCCATTGCAGATATTACCTCCACAATAGTACCTGGTCGTAATAGCGACACCGCAGGAAAATGCCTTGACGTGATCTTCTACGCGACACACACCCGCTACCCACACACACAGGACAATGGAGGAAATCAAGTGTATGCTGTTTTTGATCCTCGGGATGTGGCTGTTTCTCACAGCAAGACGACAAACATTGTTTCTGGAGAGGCTGAGGGCAGCATAATGAAATGTTGAAAAAAAAAAAAACAGGAGAGTTTACTCCATCTGGCGCTTGCAATGATGACGCAGTGAATAGTGACGATTCTCTCCGACCAATCAGCAGTCTGCCATATTTCCACCTCACATTTTAGTATCGCCTCAGCTCGCTCCTAACTTCGCCAGAGGTGATACGAAAAAAAAGGTACCTGGAAGCAGGTACAGGTACAACTTTTACACAGTGCAAAACCAAACAAAGGAGAGTTGAGTCGAGCTGGTACCGTGTAGTGGAAAAGCGCCGTTACTGAAAACCCAGTCCAGCCAATTCAGAACCTCAAACTGGGCAGAAAGGTTACCTTCCAAAAGGACAATGACCCTAAACACACAGCAAGAGTGGCTTGTAGACAACTCTGTAAATGTCCTTTAGTGGCCCAGCCACAGCCTGGGATTGTTTATTAATTCTTATGCAATGTGTCTATTTCAGTTTTTTATTTTCAATAAATTTACTAAGTTGTGACAATTGTGTTCTTCCCTTGTCAATATGGTATGTGGAGTGTAGATTGATGTGGAAAAAAAAGCAATTTAAAGCGGTTTACCATAATGTAACAACATAACATAAGGGTATGAATACTTTCGCAAGACACTGTATATACACAGAGTACCGAAGAGCAGAACACAAAACTAGCCTCAAAACTCACATTGTATCCATAAACATAGCCATTAGGCAGCATCATGGGTGGGTTGTTCTCATTCATGACCTCGCCAGAGATTTTGCACACCAGCCTTGAGTTTGCACAGTGGGCCATTGGAAGAGGTTGAGCCAATTTGTTCAGCGACTTACTGCAGACAGGACAGTCTGGGTTTTTGGAAGTGCCATCTTCTTTGTAACACTGCCTGTAAACTTGGAATTAAGGTTACTTAACTTACTCAACAGCCTTGACGTTGCTTAAAAGAACAACATTTTGTGTATTTCATGTAATGCAATGTGTTTATGTGGTTTTATGTGGTACACATTTTCCACCTACTGTGCATAATTTGTTCTCCTCTATGCCCCACCTTTCTGAAACATGTCGATTTTTACAAAGCTCATCGTTCTGAAAAGTGAGGTGTGCTCTGATTTGCCAGCTATCCAGTGTGTTGTGATTGGCTGAATATTTCAAGCATGTGACGGAAACGTTACACCCCATACCCTACTGTGATGCCATATGTTGCGACGTGATGAGACAAAACCAATAAAACCCATTACAAACAAGCTATTTGTAGCATCCGTTGGGGATATAATTACTGATTATAATGACATACACTGTCTTTTTACACGCTGAGTATCATGCTGCGTAAACATAAAACCATGTCTGCATTTGTGATCGGAGAAACGACAAACAACAAGACTACTCTGCACTGCTCAAAACTCATGGTTGAATCATTAGGGGCTTATTCTTTAAAATATGTAAATGTGCTTACAGTCTGTCAGTCAGAAGCGCCATACTGTACTTGCAAAGTTGGAATTGCCCCACTTTATAGAAACAGACAGTCATTTTACACAACTCTCACAGGAAACAGTCCTCGTCTTCCATAAAATGCACTGCACACATCTGAATATTTGGGTTGAACTGTTCTGGAACAGTGTTGTAAATACAACCCAACCACTGATTTCTAGTTGTGTCCTCTTTTGGAAGGCCTAACAAAGTAGCTTCGTTTTCACATCGAAAGACAGTGTCTTCACAAAATGGCGCCAGGCGGCAACAGCGTGAATAAAAGTTACGGCTTCTTTCTTTGCGTGAACATTTGGGCAGCGTTATGCAAATCTTCCCACATAGTGACGTGGAGATGTGGGGCGTGTTTAAACAAGCCGTTTTATGAGGGAGTGGACAAGTCTTAATTTTATAAAGATTAACTCTTTGGATTTGAAACTTTAGTCTTAGCAATTTTACAGATCTTCTTTATGCACCAAGAGCTTGTAACACTCCAAAGACAAAATAATTTTTTTTAATCACATCATACAACCCCTTTAACAGTAATTTAAAATAATGACCTTTGTTTCTATTGTCACTGTATGTTAAAATCACCTAACATTACTAAAAATCCAGAGTTTCATATATGATCTGGCTGGACGTGCAAACTGAAAACCCTAAGGATGGTAATTGTTTTTCTGCAGAGAGGATACGGGGTTTTGATGGCAGACAGCCCTGCCTGCAGGGTAATGGTAAACACGGAGTTGTTCCCCAGCTGGTGTAATCTGTAGTTGTCATATCTGAACTGCTGGATCAGCATTTTCCAGCGAGCTGGATCCAAAAGATCCTGGGAGAAAAGACGAGAAATGTTACAGACCACTGAACTTGTACCTGCTACGATGGCATATTCAGACACAATTAATGATTAATATCAAAACAGGTCCTTAGAGTGGTAGACATATTTCAGATAATATAGAAACAGAAAGGCAATTTACCTTATACGGTGAAATGTGCGTGTCTGAGGGAAACGCCAGCATGCCCATCACCTGCCGTACCTCGTCCAACTGCCCTCCTTCTGCTTGGCTGAAGTGTTTGCGTGCATGTCTAAAGGACATTCATTTTGATTTATTAACACCAACTATGCTTTGTTTAACAATAAATTCAAGTAATTCAGAGAAACTTGGAATGGCAGTCATGTCAAGTCCAGCCATGAAGACCTAGCATCTCATACCTTACTGCGTCCATCCGTTTGTTTTGTCGAATGAGTTCAATAAATTCCTGGATCCTTAAACTGAACTCCAAACAGCTCTGAAAATTTAAATTAATTGCATCGTTTTCAGGCAATGGCAGGATGAAAAATGAAACATCAGCCAATGAAAACCCAGACTGCAAGAAATATAACCACAATGTGGCTCCATAATGACGGTATATATTATAAGTAAATATTTGAAAACTGCAAGTGAGAGAAAAACAAACCCAGCTGAACTCAGTTTCTTACTTTCATTTTCCGTAAGCGAGACTTGTTATCGTGGCACCAAGCCAGACAGGTAGCCGTTTCCCGATGCTCGAGAGATTCTTCAACTTCTTTCGCAGTAAGGAACATTTCTATGTTGACCAAATCCTACAAAGACAAAACATCGCATGAGAAAGAATCTTCCTCGCCGCACAGAAAAAGTGGCGACGCACCTCAATCCCGCTTTGTCTGGCTAGCTTGACTGCGGTGTTGTAGTAGCCACAGCGTAGCAAGTGCTCCACCATCATGCGGTCCATGCGCTTCTTCTTCCAAACATTAACACTGGCTGGCTGATCACTGCTGTGTTCCTTCAGGTGCTCTATGCGCCGCTTGCATAACTTGGCGCTCTCATCTTCTGCTTGGATAGACTCAGCAGCCTATCAGATACGAAACCATTTCACTCTTTACTGTAATTGGTACGAATGCACTAAAATTTGAACTATTCAACTTGATGCTTCAGCTACAGCATACCTTTCTCTTGAGGGCACTGAGCTTCTCAACCACTCCGTCCAGGAGAGAGACCACGGTATCCACCACCGGAAAGCTACTGAGTGTTTTCTCCAGCTCTGCCACCACCATCGTCACGTGACTGGTCTCCCGGTCTATATTCTTTTGAGCTGCTCGGAAGCGCTTGTTCAAGGTTTCATAAGGAACCTGTTGAGATAAAGAACTGCATTACATTACCAGGCACAGATTCGGTAAGCTCAGAAATATCGTTCTTTATAGTGTGGGTTCACAAAGCACTTCATCCATCATTACATTCTCTCGTGAGGGAATCATTTCTGACAGTTTACCTGAAAATATACAATTCTGACATTTACTCGCTCTCATGTCGTTCCAAACTCCTAAGACTCGCGTTCATCTTCCACACACGAATGAAAATATTTCTTTATGAAACCAGAGATTTCCATAATCTTTCAAAAATATAATTGAGCAGTTTTATTAAAGTTTTCTGAGGAGACATGATCATGTTTAAGAGTAGATAAACACTCTACATCAGTCAATGCTATTTTGCAGCTATGACCTTTGTTGGATTAAAAGGTGAAACCCAATTTGGCAGGAAAAAGTGAATATGAGCCAGAATATACGCAAACAACTGAAAAAAGCACTGATGCATAAATGAGCCGGCAACTAAGCCAAACCACATCAAATCATACCATACCAAATATTTCATTTCAACTGTAAGATATTAAAGAAAAATAATAATTATGCATTTAACAGACGCTTTTATCCAAAGCGACAAACCCAACCTTGCACTTGATAGCACAATGCTCTACCAATTGAGCTACAGGAACACAATATTAATTAATATTAATTAGGAACAACATATATTAATTTCTTTCATTATCAAACAACAGAAGATAAACTACTGTTCTTGTGTGCCTATACACATAACCTTACAAATGTACAAACCTGGCTGTCAAAAAGAAAAATGTATTGCTTCACAGTTGTACACAATTTGCTTGCATACATGAATGCCAATTTGAATGATTTATGACTCTCTAAACTTAAGTATTACAAGAATCAGTGCATTGGCTTCCAAAAAATAAATGGCCCATGCATATACATTTTATTCATAATTCAATAATCCCTTAAGATTTTACACAAACCTAATAAAGTGACTAGTTCACCATGATGCAGTGATCAAGAAGGTAACGTTACTGGAAATCATTCCCGAAGCTGCAAGACAAGCTCAGATGCAACATGCCCTTGACATACAGCAGTGAAGACCATATATTATTGACATTCAGTGTGCGTGTACATAAACAGGCGTCATTTTACAGGAGATGCACGAGCTCATCGGGTTACAAAGCATACAACTCATCACCAAAGGATTCACGCGATCGTTCATCCAAACCCAGGCCATCAATCGGGAAGAAATCTGTGACGCAGAGAACAAAGGTGCTGTGTGGCCAAATATTAAATAATAAGCCCCTCATCGAGCACCCACACCTGAGCTATAAACGTGCTCACAGCTGACACTGATCAACATAACATGATCCTAATATGGTGCAGACCGAGCTCTGGTCATGTGTGTGTTCCTCCGGGATTCATCTAGACACACGAAAATAACGAAAAATCTGAATCACAGCCTCCGACGACAGCGTTCAACTCCAAATCAGACGCATACGAGACTGACCAGTAACTCACTCGATTATAAAGCAGCTATAAATCCGATGCGATTCTCGTCAATCTGCCTTAAACTGCATTGCTCGCTGGTTACACTAGTGGACAAACCTGTGATGGGATCAAAAGCGCTTTAATAAAACAAGACTAGTTGACAGGCGTCAGACTGACGTTATTGCTCTCATTTATAGATCCGTCGATATACAGCTGTACAGCCGATGTGTGTCTGCGATCACCTCGGTGAGATCTGTTTGTGTTGGACTTGTTTTGCTAAGTTATCTAGCCCTAGAGCTAACCAGTTAACTGTCTAAATGCAGTCAAATACTTTTCATCTGATCGATCGTTTCCGTTAGACGGTCTGTTTTGACGGTTATATAACGCAGATGGGATCAGTTCGACCGCACGGTTTGAGTATAGAGAAGAAAGGCTTGACAGACCTTTAAAGTTGGGTATTCCTGCACCTTTAGGGCCATCGAGAGTTGAGCTGCCGTCTCCTGCACCGCCATCTTGCTTTGGGGAAACTGAGGAGCGTTTGTTCGTCTTCTTCTCGGCTTTGGTCTTCATCAGACAATGACGACAGATTGCTCAAAGCTGCCTCCTAGTGTGACGGTGCGGTTCAAAACCTTCGAAGCTAGTCCATTTTGTTTTTACTTGAAAATATGCAATCTTTAGATTAAAGAGATACTCCACCCCAAATTGAAAATGTTGTTATTAATCAATTACCTTCATGTCGATCCAAACCTGTAAAGGTTTTGTTCGTCTTCAGAACATAATTTAAGATATTTTGAATGAAAACCGGGAGGCTTGTGATTGTCCCATTGACTGCCAAGAACATTTTTTCCCCAGGAACTGTTTTATCCCCAGACCTGTTGCTTTCTGTGTTTCCACCATGGTCTAAAGTACTGGGAAGATTAGGCAAATAGTCTGGTGATGTAGATTTGCGCGCGGTTCTCAACTCAAAGTACGCAAATTTCGGACTCACATCCTTCGTAGTTTGGACTTTGCACATTTGATTTGAGAGTGTGATGTCCGCGGCGACGAAATCCGGTATTTCTGCAAACAGCAGCGTACTTGATAACATCAGTCAGCTCGCCTTGACTACTGCAATTTTCCTCACTGTATATTTCCAATAAAACAAAATAGGATATCAAATACCACTGCCTCCTTTCATTTTCATTTAAACATAATAATAGCCGCAGAAATGTACTTCAGGGAAATGTGTTTATATACAGCCATTACAATGAAACAAAATATTATATCAATTGCCTCTTTTTAATTTATTTTAACATATAGATAAATTGAATAAAGATCAAAGATTACCTGTTAGATTTACCCAAAACTAATTATATTTTATCTTTAACCACTAAAGAGACATCAGAGCCAGCGGCACACATCAGAAGGACTAGCTGAGTAGAGGCTGCTCTCGGCGGATAAATGATCACTGAGCTCCCACTGATCGCGTGGAGCTGATCGTCTCCGAAATCAGTGAAACACATTTTAAATAGGCACTGTCAATATAAATAAACCACAGAACATTTTAAACCACTACATTCTTGCCTGAAATACTTTTAAAATTACATTTCATGGCAATAAAATTTGAAAATGATCGAATGAATGGAGGTTGAAATCACAATGCTGCGTGAACTCAACCAATCAGCATGTTTAGCGCACAAGTCCCGCCCCCAAAAGTTTTGGAACTTTGAAAAAGTACTACCTTAAGAGCAGGGACTTTCTGAGGGGCATTTTTTACCTGGAAATTTAGTTCCTGGTTCCTTTGGTGGAAACACACAGAGTACCAGTCCAAAGTCCCTAGTTCCTGGGTAAAGTTGCGGTGGTGGAAACGCGGCTTTACATTGTCAAGGTCCAGAAAAGTATGAAAGACATTGTAAGAATAATCAACCGTAACGTTATGAAGCGACAAGAATACTTTTTGTACGTGAATAAAACAAAAATAATGACTTTGTTCAACAATTTGTCTCTTCTGTGTCTCTCCGCATCAACGCAAATTGTGTACGCTCTTCTGTGTCAGTTGCGCCACAAGGATAAGTTTTCTATGTTTATTTACGCTTTGATTGGAAAGAAAACAGTGCATTGTTGTGGTGCGGCTAATACAGAAGAGTGTATGTTGCCTGCATTCAGCATATATTTTTCAAAATGGCGCTACAGTGATGCAGAGAGACACAGAGGAGACAAATCGTTAAATAAAATCTTTACTTTTTCATTTTATTCGCGTACAAAAAGTACTTTTGTTGCTTCATAATGTTACGGTTGAACCACTGATGGCAGATGCACTATTCTGACGATGCTTTTCATACTTTTCTGGACCTTGACAGTGTAAGTTCTTGGCAGTGACAAGCCTCCTGGTTTTCATCCAAAATATCTTAAATAGTGTTCCGAAGACGAGACATGTAGGCTATATTAGTTAATTTAGGGACTTATAGACTATATTTACCACAATAAATAAGCTATAAATATCCATCTTTTTTTTCTTTAAATAATTATTTATTCTTTAAATGATTACCTTGGGCTCTGTATTACAATTAAATAAAATAGTATGGTTTGTACTTTGTAGCACAACCAAACTGCAGATTCATTTAAAGTTTTTTAAATAATATTCAGCTAAATATTTGAATGTTATGTTGGTGTGAGAACAAACTTTTCAAGCTGAAACACATCACTGATTCTATTCCTACATACAAAACAGACGACAAAACATGTCACAGGAACACTTTTTCTGACACAGAAAATATAAGCATGTATATGTGCAAATATATACATTAAAAATTCTAACTATAAAACTCACCAGGAGTGTGTGTGTGTAAACCTACTGACCTCATAGCAGCTTCCAGGATATAAAGCATTTTAAGAAAAAGCATAGTTTAGATTTTTTTCTTTTTTTAAATATTTGACAAGATATCTGCTGACAAGAAGTAGTAATATTATTAATATATTTATTTTTAAATATTTATTTATGTATAATTTATTAACTATAAGTTACATTTATTGTTCACTCAAAATGGAAATTTATTTAGGCTTCATCCTCAAGTTGATACAAAACTATTAATTTTTTTTCTGCTGAACACAAAAGATTATATATGAAAAATGCATAGAATGTAATCAAAAAGTTTCTGGTCACCATTGTATAGAATGTGTATAGAAGTCAATGGAGACCAGCAACTGTTCACCCATTTCTGAAAGATATGCACTATCCCATTAATAATGTGTTTATCAACAGAATATTCTAGTGATCTTCAGTAAATTATTTCAAAGTAGAAATGTTACTATTTGATAAACTTATATAGGATGTGGGTTGTTTTCTGCCTGTCTCCAGAATCATGGATTTCAGCACTATTTTATAAAAAGTTATTTTCCACTCTCTAACCATCCCCCCTCACTCTCACACTGTGTCCAAATTCAGGGTCTGCATCCTCCTTAGGATCCTTCCTACCCGGTTGAAGGAGGATGGGTCCTCCGACGACCGCAAAAACCGGAAGTCGGTGTTTGTGAATTTGGACAGCCTACCCTTCTTTCAGTTCCCTCCCTTAACCGTTGCTCATATCGTGACAGCGCCAAGCAAGACGCGGGTGAAGAGCTCATCGTTCTCTCCCCGGAGCTTTATAAACACTTCTGTCTGCTCTTTCGTCCTTAGAAGCGTTAAAACAGCTTCAATCACTAACAAATAAGCTGTGTGTAAGGGGATATTCACACAGGCAGTAAGGAAGAAGCTAGTTTACAAAAGTAAACGTTTTTTTTTTTTTTTTTACATATACACGTACACATGTAAAAAAAAAATGCTTAACGCTAAAACAAAATGCCTAACTAGAAAACCACTGAAAATATATCTTTTTGAAAAGCCAGTTTTTAAAAAACATCGAAAATAATACTCCTCCCCCACTCCGCTACCGCTCGCTTCGTCCTGCCCAAAAAAGAATTATGGGATAGGTAGGACGCGAAAGGATCCATCACACCCATCCTTCGAATTCGGGGAAAAGGAGGACGCATTTGTGGGCCGCATTTGAAGGATCCTACGAATTTGGACAGCCTTCGTCGCGGCGCTGTGACGTAACATCCTTCAAATGCGTCCTCCGAAGGATGTAGACCCTGAATTTGGACACAGCGTCACTCTCTCACATCGCGCTCACGTTTCTGTTTCCTGGACCCTCCCCCATCCCTCTGCGTCCGCAGGAGCAATGAGCCTTGACTTGATTGGCTCTCGTCCGAGCGTAGCCTGTGCTGATTGGCTGCCTCTACGGTCACACGGCTCCGATTGGTCGCATTTTCGTTACATGTTTTACCCGAATCCCGGGCACATTCGGGGACTTTAGCCTTCAGAGCGGGTGATGCAAGGTTTGTGATTGTTTTGCGTTTCTCTTTGAGCTGGGTGTGTGCTTGTCAGTAGAAGCCAAGCCGCACTGATAGAGCCTTGTTTTCACATGCTCTTTCTATTTCTGTCAGGCAGATGAAGGCGCCTGTGGAGCGGCTTTGGAGCGGCGGGCTTTCTTAGCTAACACACTTGCATTTAAGGGGCACTTAGTTGTCAACACTGTGGCTGAATTCGGGTTTCTATGAGTAAGTGAGTACACAGTCACTTGATATTATAAATTCAACAGTCTTCTTTAATGAGTAATCCCTGAGGACATGGTAAATACAATCCCGACAATAGCTTTAAAAGTTTAGCTATTTTTGCAGGAATCCAGCTAGCATTAAATACGTAAATTACACACGTGTATATATTTCTGTGTGTGTGTCCGTGTAATCTGCATATATCGTTATTAACTTAAAGGATTGATGATTAATATATAAAATATTGTAAATATATCAAAAATGAATATATAAAGATCGAACTGGACTGCGGATGAGCTTGAGTTTTACATTAACGTTTCTGAATGTCAAACTGGAGTTGAGTCATTATATATTACCTGTGTTTTATACCTACAAAGTTACTCCTTATAAATATTTGAATACATTCATAAATACTTTAATCCTCATAAATATTTGTATATGAAAAAAAATCATCAGTATTCATGGGCAATCGGAAGTGTAGTACAAATAACATTCATAAACTTTCAACATCAAGAGTTTAGGTTAAAATGACACAAAATATGTATTTATAATTGGACGATAATTGGAAAAATAGCTTTCACTTTGTTTAACCATTCTCTCTCTCTCTCTCTCTCTCTCTCTCTCTCTCTCTATATATATATATATATATATATATATACACCATTCTATTCTATTAAATCCTGTGATGTGACAAATTATTTTTGTCAAATGTAAAACATTCCACGTAGTCTAAATTAATATGAGGTCATGATAGTGTAATAAGTAAAAAAAAAAGCACTTTAGTTTTAGAGGAAATCTAGCATGGTACACCCATAGACTGTGTAAAGGTTAGACCACATGTCAACTTCCTCAAAGTATTGTCACCTAGGTGTCTAGTTACTCTAGTCTACCTTCATAGTAAGTCAGCTCTTATATTTATCTGTTTATTTACTCTGTGTGGTTTACTCCGGTCGTATTTTTAGTGTGTGTTTGGCGTGTAGTTGAGCAGAACATCAAGTGTCTCTTTAGGATCCTGTACAATGTTGTCTGTTGTTGAGAACACAGTCGACTGGAAGCACAGCTGCACCAATAGCGTAATCTTGAACGAACCACTGCCTGTTCTCTCGCATTCACCATCTAGATATTCCTTCGACACGATCTGTTAATGGGCTTTGATCTAATGATGGACTGTTAGGTCTCTGCGGGTGTTTCAATGAAATTCTCTTGCTTCTGCACTCCCCGTTTGCAGCCAAGTTTAATAGGAATGCGTTCAGTCACACTGAATTTATTTAGGGAAATGTTATCCGTGCACCCCCTTCCCTTCAAGATAGGCAATGTGAGGGAGTTTACCCATTCGCCACGCTGCAGTGTGTGTGTGTGTGTGTGTGTGTGTGTGTGTGTGTGTGTGTGCGCTGGCAGGGAGGCGGCAGCAGCAGCAGTGTGTATCTAAAGCAGTGTAATCTTTCTCAGAGGCATCTTTCTTATACTCTTTGCCTCTCCCCACTTCTATTTTTCCCTCTTTCATTGTCTTTTTCAATGGGTTTTTGAGGTTTTCACTGGTGTGGTTTGAGATATTCCTCATTCGTCATAGATCGTGTCCTCTGACAGGCTCTTTTCCCAGCTGTCCTCTTGAATTGATTCGACTGTGGTGGATGTGCGGTCTGGTGTTGAGATGGTTTTCACCTTGTTATGTCCTTGCGCTGTTTTACAACGAGGAAAAATGCCTGGTTGGGTTTAGAGAAGATATATTCCTATTAGGATTTTGCAGTAGCAAAGCCGAGCAGCTCTTTATGTACGTTAGTTCAATTCTGACTTGCTTAATGACATGAAAGATGGCTTTAGAGAACAAGTTGTACCACAAGTTTGTGTGGTGTGGCGATTATTTTTATTACAGATCTGTTATAACTCGTTAGATAGCATTTTCTGTCGTCTGGTGTCTGGAATGTTATGTTAAGTAATAAAACTAGTTACTTTAGGTTTAATGAGTTAGCTAGTCAAACCAGGCTTTTTCTGAACAAATCATGGATTTTCCATTCATCTTCCTTTTGGATCAATGCACGAGCGGCCGTTTTATGGTGCAGGAGTGATTAGCCAGCTTATTCAGTGTGGCCGAAGAGCTCGGATCACATACGTGACGCATACTGTGCGCTTCACTTGCCAAAACCAGTGCTCCCCTGAGGTCCTGACCAGCGCTAATGAATTCATAAAGAATGGGGCTCTTCTGCTTGAGTACCAATCCATCTGACTTCTCCACTGGAGCACACACACACACAAGATACAGTGTGTCTGTGTTCCCAGCCTGGCTTGTTATTCACACAGAGCAGTCGAGGCCTGGCAGACAGCAGAAATGTAGTACAGTACATCACTCAACATACAGTATGTAGCCTTCAGCCTTTAGAGGTGGAGTGAGTTAACCTACAAATGCTTTGTGAAAACTCGGCGATTATATAAGTATGTTTTAACCATTTGTTAGTGATGGGAATCTTTAGGCACCTCAAGATTCTTAAAACGATTGATCTGTTTTTTCTTACTAATTAATGAGTTTACTGATGTTGAGTCCATTTTAAAATAAGTACAAATTAATAATAAATTGTAATGATTGTATGTTAAAAGGATAGCTCCAAACCTGTGTGAGTTTCTTTCTTCTGTTGAACACAAAAGAAGAAAAGTTGATGGATTCCATAGTGTTTTTCCATAATATTTTTTACATTTAAATGCATTTATTTATTTAGGGTGAATTAAATATAGCTTCAGAACAGATCGTTGCAAATGTAAAGTAATCGATCAGGGCTGTTTCCCAAAAGCATTGTAAGCTTAAAGGGTTATTTCACCCAAAAATCATAATTATGTTATTAATAACTCACCCTCATGTCGTTTCAAACCCGTAAGACCTCCGTTTATCTTCGTAACACAGTTTAAGATATTTTAGATTTAGTCCGAGAGCTCTCAGTCCCTCCATTGAAGCTGTGTGTACGGTTTACTGTCCATGTCCAGAAAGGTAAGAAAAACATCATCAAAGTAGTCCATGTGACATCAGAGGGTCAGTTAGAATTTGTTGAAGCATCGAAAATACATTTTGGTCCAAAAATAGCAAAAGCGACGACTTTATTCAGCAAGGCTTGAATCAAGGGCAATCATCGCAAATGACGTCATTACATAGAGTGCAAAAGAACTGGTGAACGGTTTTCTGTTTATTGAATCAAACTGTCCGAAAGAACTACTGGTTATCCGAAAGCCGATGCAACCCGTTCTTGACTCGTGAACGAGTCATTATCTGGCTCGGCTCGGTGTTCATCTTCAGTTCTCTCTTCACAGCAGTTCAGTCAGTGTACTGTTTGAGTACATGAATTACTTTGGGATATTGGTTTGTTTGAACTCAGAAGGAGTGTCAGCCACATTAAAAAAGTTAACAGCTTAAAGGGGCTTAAAGGGGCAGTCACACTAGACTTTAAACGTGCAAAATTATTTCGGACACCGCTGCGAATATGGGCGGGAGCAAGATAAAACGGTCTCTCTTCGATTATCACAACATTAATATGTGCTTGTACTGTGCCTTTTGCGACGGCGTCGAAAGCTTCTATTATATTGTACTCTCTGTATCTCTCTTTCTATAAATATATACACCCTAAGCAATAAAAAATTATACAACTGCCTCATTCAAATGTACCATCTGTTCCTGTTTCAACGGACACTGCGAACCATGCAGCTTCTTTTTTTAAATTTTTTTATAATCTTTTAAATATGTATTATAGAAAATAGGACTCTGCGCTACAGCTAAAGTTATATAGCGCTTCCTTCATTTTTGAATTTCTGTACAGAGAGGTCACGCAGTGACATATCGATCTTCTACTGGTCCCACATCTTCACGTGATGCAAATTCGCAGGTCAGATTTCACCAAACTTGAACGTTGGAATGCAGCGAAATGCAAAATTTTTCGCATGAGCTTGCGTTTCCGGTCTGACGCATTCGCATGCGTATGAATGGAAGTCAGTGGAATGAAAAGTGAGGTGTGACCGACCCATAAGTCATTTGTGGATTAATGCGTATTGGAGATGCGAACCGTTTTTAAATGATTCAGTTTGATTTGGTGAGCTGGTTCAAGATGATCCACTTAGATTGAGTGATTCGTTTGCGAACCGGATATCACTAAACTGCAGTGTTTTGAACTCTCTCACAACAGACACGGAGGAGAAGACAATGCTGAATAAAGTCGTAGTTTTTGCTATTTTTGGGCCAAAATGTATTTTTTATGGTTCTACAAATTCTAACTGACCCTCTGATGTCACATGGACTACTTTGATTGTTTTTCTTACCTTTCTGGACATGGACAGTAGGGCCCTCAAAATTGCTCAAAAATAACATTTGAATATTCCCTATAAAAAATACATGAATATTCGAACTATTCAAACATCTGTTTGTGCATGTTGTCAATGACGCGCATTATGTCAATAACAGGAAAAAATAATACAAAGAGACGTAACTAATTGTATAGGTAGTCTATTTAAGTTTAAACATATATGACAACGTATTACCTAAACAAAAACAAGGAAATCAATGGCCAAGACTGTAGACCTCAAGCTCTTTCACCCTCACGCTCTCTGTGCATAATGGTTTAAATGAACAAACACATTTTTGTGCAAGCAATCTAAGGTCGCGACTGTTGTCCCAAATATAGCAGGCTCCATTCAGTGATTGAAACAAATATTATTAATATTAATTGAAGTTTTACAGCATATAAAACTGAAATTGAATGCTCAGAGCGAGCTGTGCTGTGGTAAACATGGACCTTTTCCTTGAAATGAAACGATAAATAATCAAATCTCGGATCCATTGCTTGACAGAACTCCCCGAAGCGTGCCCCATCCGCGATACTGATCGGTCTCATGTCCTTACATGTCCATTATGGCCTCTTGTCGTGTTGCAGACAAAGAGCTTGTGGCGGGCGATGCAAAGTAACGTTAAGTGTCAAGACGTGACTGTTTAGCTGGAGTTCCACACATTATTCCATCCTCATTTGGGTGCACATTTTTGAGATGTGACCTCATATTGCTGGTGGTCGAATGGTATGCTAACTGTATCTTAAATTGCTTGCATACAACTTTATCTCGCGGGTCAACAATTTTACCTCATTTTCTCTGCTGCGGTCGAGTTGGGCTCTGCACTTGCTGGCATCTTCCATGAAGACGCGTCAACTTTCATCAGTGATGCTGTGCCAGACAGTGCGACTCCTGTGACCTGTCCCTGAACTCTCAGGCGCGCTAGCACGCCCACTCGCAAAGCAGACAACCACGCCTCTACTGCCGCGGACTTTTTTTTCCACATTTTATTTTTAATTCGAATATTAATTTTCACCTTCGAAATTCTTTTTTTTTTAACTATTCGAATACATATTCGAATTTAGAATATTCGTTGACAGTCCTAATGGACAGTATACCGTACACACAGTTTCAGTGGAGGGACTGCGAGCTCTCGGACTAAATCTAGAATATTTTAAACTGTGTTCTGAAGATAAACACAGTCTCACTGGTTTGGAACAACATGAGGGTGAGTTATTAATGACATAATTTAGATTTTTTTTTTAAACCAATGGAGCTATGATCAATTTAAGCTTACAATGCTTTTGGGAAACGCAGCCCAGGCGGATTGGCAGCATCTCTGATTGCCACAGAAAAAAGTTTTGACTGATTATTAAGTTTTTAAAAATCAAAAGCAAACATGTTCATGTAGTGATTATCTTGTGGTGGAAGTCTTATCTTATCTTATTCTAGTATAAATGTTCAAATAAAATTTTTTGAAAATATAACTAATATGTACTGTGCCAACTGGTAGACATTCAGCTGTACTGTTTATACTGCAATTTATGTGTGATTTAATTAATAACTCATTTCCACACTGAGCAGAAATCTATTTTGCAAATTAGCCAGCTACTTCCAGTGTAGAAAGCTTTGTTGGTTTTAATGGGAGCCATGTAGTTTTGAGGAGCCGTGCCACACATTTCGAGAGTAATGACGATGTAATAGTTGGTTACAGTTGCAGAGCAGCTCCATGACTTGTTGCATTAGTTCAGAATATGAATATGTGTGCATATATTTACAACAGCCACCAACACCACTCATTTAGTCATAACGTGTTACTGTTTTGTGGCTGACTAAAGTGTTTCATAATGTAAACCTGTTTTTTTTTTATGCTGCAGCAGTGAAAGACACTCAACAGTTTCTGTTTTAGAACTTAAAGCAAATGACTCATTAAGCAAAAGGACAAAATGACTCTTGAAAACGTGAGAAAAGTTGTAAAATGGTTTCGAATTGACATGTTCACACATTTGTGCTGATTAACATTTTGTCTATCCGCTGCTGTTTTTAACAGAGTGACTTGTGGGCCCCGACCCTGTTTGTACTTAATTTGTCTCTATTTATTTTTGGAGACATCTCTGAGCTGCCCGTCAAGACTGTAGGATTCAGTAATTGGTTTTCTGAGAGCTAAATAACCCAGAACCATGGCTGTCAGAGGCGTTTAATTAACCATGAACATTCATCTACTGTGGGAAGTGACAAAAAAAGAGAAAACCACTCAGTTTGTTTGTCGCTTAATAATTTCCAGTCATTTTATTTCCATTCTAAAAGACTATCATGCATTTTTAATAACCGGAAATGCACAGCCAGATTTCCTTCCCCCGATCTCGTTTTTCTACCGCAATTTTCCATTATCCTTTTTTTCTGTTTGCCCCCTCTCAGGAAACAAAAGATCAATTTTGCGAGAGCACAGGCTCCACCCCATTCCTCTTCAGTCTTTCTTGTAGCCACCTCGCGCTCGTTTCTCTCTCTCTAGCTCGCTCGCTCTAGCTCTCCCACTCCCATAAATGCAGTCACACTTGCATTCTGTGTGTGCATGCGTGTTTGTCCGAGTGAGAGAGTCGAAATAGAAAGTGAGAGAGTGGGGGAGAGAGAGGGAGTTAGAGAGGAAGAGAAAGACAAGGAGGGGTGGGAGCGAGCGCGTGTTTGTCCTTAAGCTAGCTACTCACAGAAAAGAAGGAATAAGAAAATTGAAGTAGCCGCCATATGCTGAGGATTTTGGTGAATGCCTTGCTGAGGAGACGCGCTCGTTTTTCTGGCGGATCCTAAGAGATGGGAAGCTCACATTTGCTGAACAAAGGCTTGCCATTAGGTAAACGTTTCCCTTTCCTTCTGCATGGGACCACAAGTGAAAGTCTTGTACGGATATCTGCAGATATTTGAGCGTTCGTTCGGCTGTCGTACAGTGTTCTGGCTTCCCCTCCCCCTCTTCCTTTCCTCCTCCCCTCCTCTCTGCTCGCTTTTCCCTCTTTCCTATTATCTTTCATCTGAACCATTCATCCACACACAATTGCTTGCTCTCTGCTTTCTCTTTCCCGTTCAAAGACAGCATTCGTCAGAGAGCCGGGGCTACGGACCTCTGATGGCTCGCTTTATTAACTGCATTAATCTTTCCGAGCTCTAAAGATTAAAAAAAAAAACACACACACACTATGCACTCTGGAAAATTTGAGGGGTTGGCAAGGACATGACTCTCTCTCCTATGGCCCTCCCTCACATTGTGCAGTGGAAATGTGGCTTCCAGTTCCGGCCTTGACTTACTTCCTTAAATTTAGTCTCTTCGAAGGAAATTCTTATTCTAGAAGAGTCCAAAAGTGGGAATACTTAGCCATAGGAAGAACAGGGTGCATGCTGCTAATGGGCAGCTATTTAATATCTTAAAATAAACATGTATTCGTAAGAGATTCCTGATCATGAAAAAAGCACATTTTTATTGTCTCATTTTTTTAAGAGGAGATCGACTAGTGAAAGTTAAAAATCTCTATGAATGTCATTACAGTGTTCAAGTGACTCCCTTTCCACCTTTTTGAAAAATCCAAAGTGCACATTTCCTGGAAGTCTGGGTTGAGAACAATGCATTGGCTTTCCACCAATTACAAAAAGCAAGCTTCACAACACTCTGACGAGCTAAAGCGTGTCATTAAAAAACAGGTTTTGTTCTTGTCGCACGGTGAACGTGAGGCTGGGATTTGAAATTGGCTTTCATTTTCGCCAGAAGGCAACAAAGGGGGGATGTCAGCTTGAATTATCGCCCGCGGGCAGTCGAGGTCTTTAGACGCCGTGTGCGACTGACCCTGTTGGTTCTTGTTGCTATGAACTAGCTAATTCAAACAGATCTAGCTCACCCTCGGGGCAGGGCAATATGAACAGAGCGCCGAGGGATTTCGACAGAACTGCCGTGTGTGTTTTTGTTTTCCAATGCTGGCATCTTGATTTACCTAGCTGTGGTTTTACATGCAAAGATGGAGCTTTTTCTTGATCGCAGGATTTGATCCGAGATCTGCGTGCTTTTGTGCGTGCTTGGATGCATCTATTGCATGTTGTTGGCAGTTTGTCCTAATCAGAAATAAAAGAGATAACAGTGGCTGTGTTACAAGATTACTGGATGCTGTTGGGATGGTTTAGATGTCACTAACACATAATTTAAGGGTGTAAAAGTTCATTACAAATGGAGAAAACAGCTGGTTCTGTGTGGGAATGGATACATGGAAGCCAGGGATCTCTTCACAGAGGTAAAGAGCTCTTGTTTGTGCATAAACATGTGTATTGAGTGTGAAAGATGAGGGTGGTGCTGATAGAGGTGGGTGTGTCTGTGATTACACCATGTCTGCACTTGCCAGCCTGTATATGGTAAAACTGGGAGAGGTCACAGGTGCACATATTGTACTTTTGTTATGTATATTTGTATTAATATATATGTATATATATTATATAGTAATTGAAAATAAGGGTTTTCTATGTGGATATATTATAAAATGTAATTTATTTATGTGATCAAAGCTGATTTTTCAGCATCATTACTCCAGTCTTCAGTGTCACATGATCCTTCAGAAATCATTCTAATATAATGATTTATAGTCAGTGTTGCTAACAGTTGTGCTGCTTAACATGTTTTGAGACCTGTGATGATTTTTTTTCTCATAATTTTTTGATTAAAAAATAAAAAACAAAACAAAAAAAAACAGTGTTTTCTGTTTGAAAATTTTGGAAAATTGAAATTTTGTGTTACAATATACAGTACTTTTCAAACATTTAAAGTCAGTTCATTCTTTATTTCTTTTTTAAAATAAATTAATTTGTTTTATTCAGCAAGGATATGTAAAATGGATAAAAAATTACAGTAAAGACTTATATTGCTAGAAAATATTCCTATTTTGAATAAATGCTGTTCTTTTGAACTTTTTACTCATCAAAGAATCAAAGAAAAAGGTATCACAGCCCCCCCCCCCCCCCCCCAACAGTTTTACACTGATTATAAATCAGCATATTAGAATGATTTCTGAAGAACCGTGTAACACTGAAGACTGGAGGAATTTGCATTAATGGAATAATAAAAAGTATTATTATTAATATTAATTAAAATATACCTAAATAGAAATAATTTATTTTACACTGTAAGAATATTTCATTATATAACTGTTTTTAGTGTATTTTTGATCAAATAAGTGTAGCTCCAGTGAACATAAGACACTTCTTTCAGATACATTTCCAAAATCTTTCTGAACTTTTGAACGGTAGTTTACAAAGACACTTGGACTTTCCATTGACAAGTCCGTTGGTAGATGATTCTTTAACTGACACTAGGCAGAAAGCCAACTTCTGCTACTCAGCCAAGCAGCGCACTTATCTCCAATGTCAATACAGCGCAACAGTCACTGCCCACCTTTTCTGCAGCCTTGCTTCCGGAAGTACTTTTCCCATTCATTTTCTTCATAGGGACTTAAACCAACCAGCTGTGAGATGAATCAACATTACAAACACTGCCTTTTCTTTTTTTACCTGTTAAACCTACATCCCCCATTTTGGGTATCACAGCTCACAATGACCTACCTAATTTAAAATTGCAACAGTTCCTGACTTAAGTGTGCTACACACACAATTTTAGTGTCTTTGGAAAGAAGACCCTTTAGGCTTTACTGTCCATCCAGAGTTGATAATGGTCAAAAAGATAAAAAGTTATAGACACTGAAGTGCATTGAAAATTTTTTCATATAAAAATAGATGAAATCATTACCTGGAGCAAGTCATGGGTTGAAAGTCACATGTCTCATGAGTTTCTTTTTCAGATCTGAAGATGATACCATGAAAAATTACATTGCTGCAACCATTTTTCTGAGACTATATCTAGTTCCCAACACCCCCTATGTAAATATTTACCAAAAAGCTATACCAAATATATTGAAGGGTTCTCCAAAATATTTTAGTCATTAGATGCTCATACAGTCAGTAATCACATGCTGATGGCCGGTTGTACAGATGATAATCATACAAATGCCCCTTAAAGTCAATAATCACACTCTGTTCATATAGACTGCATTCACACTGTCGTACACACAGTAATCACACAATGATTTGCGCAGATAGAGATGGTAATAATGCAGATACAACCCCATTCCCCACAAAGCACCCACACATATATGAAAAATATTGAAGAAAAGAAAGAATTGTATTATTTGTGCAAAAAAGCCGATCACTAAATTACACCCCCATCAGAGGACGGGTGCACAGATCGCGTCACAGCCGTCACGAGAGAGCGCCAGAATTAAAATAATCAATATTCTGCATATCTTCACTTTGTTTGTGGATGGTCTCATCCTGTTAGTGACACTGGCAAGGAATGCAACAAAATCAGAGAAACGCCACACAACTGCTTAATTTGCAAAAACAAACATTTATTAAACTATAGAAAATAAACATGAAATGTTTATTAGTCAGTATAAGTGCATAGTCAGTGTGTCAGCATGCATGTAATTGATACAAATGTAACAAATTCAAACTAACAAAACCAACGAAAGATAATGTCCAAATATCCGATCTAGGAAAGGCGGATCATACAAAAACTCCTCGAGTGCGGCGGTGGTCTCCCGCAACCTCCATAACCCTCGAGAACACCGGTAGCTCCATGAAAGGCAAACAAACGCCAACTAGCACCAAATCTTTCTCCGCCATCAGTTCAAACAAGTCCTTTTAACAGAGCGTTGATTCAGTGCAGGTGCAACACCACGTCATCCAATCTGCCAATCACCTGCAGCTCAGACAAAAGAGACGTCATAGTATGCTACAAAACAATGCTGTTTTTTACTACCAAGATGCAGTTTTTTTGAGCGTAGATTATTACATAACGGACACAAGCAATACTGTCCCTGAAGAGTGACAGTAAACAAAGGAATAACCATGAGACGTAAACAAAGGAATAACCATCCATATTACAACGTTATTGCTTCGTTGGACTAAAAGTGCTCTTTGGGATATTGTTCAGTGGACCCTTACCTTTCTAACTAAACTGGGATTTAGAGCTGTGGATGTGTTTATGACTCATTATTACGATGAATCTGGTACGTACAGAGTTTTGATTATGCATGTTTTTATGTGTACTGCTTACACAAATGTAGCAAATACATTCCTTATAAGCTTTCCATTGAAAAACAGCGATCTGTCGTCGATCCTTGAGGCTTAGATCTTTAGAATGATATGTAGTTTGTAAAGATTAATTTTGTCCCGTTACATTTAATCTATTCATAAATACTGACATGTGCAAACAAAGAGCGTTCAGAGTGCTGGCGTCCAGGTGCCGTTAATTAGTTATTAGTGCTAGTTAATTATCATCGATAATACACAATACAATACATATCATTTTAGGTTTATTTCAATATATTCAAATATAACCATATATAAGTAGTTTGAGAGTGTAGTCGATTACATTATTCACAGTGGTTTATGTAAGCGGGCTGCCGCTGAAAAGTCCTTTTGAAGTGGGTTTTATATGGTAGCATCAACATATTTTGGTCTTCAGTGAGAATTTGGCTTGAAGTCGATTAGCTTGACCAGCGTATGTTGGGTTATCACTATGCACTGATAATTCAGGTCTGAAAATGTTTGTAGTCTTAGACCAGTAAATGGCACAGTTTGAGATACTGGAGCTGCAGTCACGGTGAGATAATTCATTCATTGTTTTCTCCTTTAAACAGATTCTCTGTGTAGCTATTTCATCATAATTCCATCAGTCCTCTTACAAAGGGATTGATATCAAGACTCTGGCTGATTATATATCTACACAATCTAGTTATCACAGTTTTGTTATCATAAAACCATTTAGCAAAATGTTACTGACTAGTAATTGACAAGCTGACATCATCAGTGTTCATAACACTCAATGAACATTTCTTTGTTAGAAAGGGTTAGGAGATAACAGCATTAGTCCGTTTGATGTGTCTTTTATTAGAGGATATAAAACCCACAACTGCTTTTTGTTTTACTGTATCAGCAGTTGCAAAAATTGTTTTAATATTGAGCAATAAATCCAGGAATCATGTGACTGCTAATAAACACTATTGTCTTTTTCTGTGTTTTTGAGTTGCTTTATTTTAACCATTCTAACCATAATAACTAATATCTGTGCACCTCCTTGAGCCAAATCTAGTATTGGGTTTCATCATTTGGAAGTAGTCTCACAACAGTGAATTCTCTTTACCTGTGCAGACAAACTGAGATTTACACAGTCAGCGCTCACAAGATCAAGATGTGTAACGTGTGATTTCTGTCTCTCTGCAGGCATCAGGCCTCCCATAATGAATGGCCCCATGCACCCTCGTCCTCTGGTGGCGCTGCTGGATGGCCGGGACTGTACAGTAGAGATGCCCATCTTAAAGGACGTGGCCACCGTGGCCTTCTGTGACGCCCAGTCCACCCAGGAGATCCACGAGAAGGTATCTAGCACTTAACGTCACTTGCTGTTTTGGTACGGTAGCACTTTTCATCTTCGTTGTTGTGTTATTCTCGTTTTAAATTGCTACGGATAAAGCATCGGCTAAATAAATGTAAATTTCACAGTTCAGAACGAAGCCAAAAATGTTCAAATGTAACTTTCTCCACCTTTGAAATGTCTTTTCTGTTGGCTAAAACAACATTAACCAATAATATCTCAGCCTGTTTTTCACCAATCCAATCCAGATGAATAAAACAAACTCCTGCTCATGAATTCCCACTGTTTCACGAAGGAATGTCGCGTCACACATGTAAAATGCATTCAAGATTTATTACGACTGTGTGGAGTGTTGTTTTTTTTTCTCCACTGGTTCGTACAGATGAATATATCATGTAATGTATGTCAGAGTATGATTCTGCAATACATCATAGATCCCACTGGCTCGAAGTGATGGAGCCTCTTTGGCTTTGTTACATGGAAAAAGCACTTCATCTCGCAGGCTAAAAAAGTAGATTGCACAATGGGGTAATATTAATGAGGCTGTGAGCGTTTTTGCCAGAAGTGAGTAGAATGATTCATTAGATGAATTCACTGGGTAGCATGATGAAATCTCACAGCCATCCTTCCCGCTGTACTTCATCTGATTTATTTATTTCCTTCTCAATCTCACTTGCTCGCGGCCATTGATCAATCATTTTCTCTGTTGAAGTTAGATGTGCGGAATCAGATCTGTCGTGTTCTGATGTTTCATCGTGAAAAAACTCATTTCTCTTTGTCATCTGTTAAGAATACTGTGTGACATGTTTCTCAGCAAAGAATGAATCTCCGACTCTAGTGTCATATGGTCAAAGATAAACCATAAACTAAAGATTTTTAGAATGCAAGTTATAATGACATTTATAATTAATCTAATTTATGTATATGTTATAATGGTCTATTTATTTAATCTGAAAGATGAATAATTTAGCTTTTCATTGATGTATGTTTTGTTATGATGGGACTATATTTGGCCGAGATACAACTATTTGAAAATCTAGAATCTGATGGTGCAAAAAAATTTTAATACTGAGTAAATCGACCTTTAAAGTTGTCCAAATGAACTCTTAGCAATGCATATTACTTATCAAAAATTAAGCTTTGATATATTTATGGTAGGAAATTTACAATATATCTTCATGGAACATGATCTTTACTTAATATCCTAATGATTTTTGGCATAAAAGAAACAATTGATAATTTTGACGTATGATGTATTTTTGGTTATTGCTACAAATAATCCCCAGTGTCTTAAGACTGGTTTTGTGCTCCAGAGTCACACATTGAACTATACTTAGTATGAAATAAATGTATTTTAAATATAAATACAATTTCAGTTATTGGAAAAAAATGTAAATAAAGAAATACATCCAATATTAATTGCTTGCAATACTCCAAATCTGAAGGATACAATAATACAAATAAATAAATAAAATGTTACTTTTGGCCAGTAGTGGGAAACAAGCACTATTGACCCATACAAGTGTATGTGGATTAAATAAAGATCAAATATAACTGGCTGTAAAAAAGAGCAAGTGCAGCGTTTGATGGTGTGTTTGTTGATTTTCTGCTGTCAGTATTATCAAGAGTAACAGTTTTCCTTTTCACTCTACCCATGAACCTAAATGAAACCCATTTGCTCCATCCATTCAACTGGCTACACACCAAAGACCAGCCATCGCAGGCCGCCATAAATCATTCACTCTCAGTCTCAACCCAGTTCACTTAATTCCATCTCATAAAAACATTATCTCCCTCGCGCTGCGTCCGTGCTCCTTCAGAACGTGGCATGTTTTCTGCTGATTTGTCGATTGCTGTTGGCATGTTTTGTGTGGTTCTGGGTGGCTGCCAGGTTGATTCTCGATGAACACTCCCCAGGCTGCACAGACAGATGGCACTCCCTTTCTGCCCCTTCCCACAAACCTACAAAGAGCCTCCTTATTTGACTGCTTTAACTGGACAGAATGGCTGTTGAATGGACAGAAACTATAAAGAGAAAAGAGCTTCTGATAAGATAGAAAATCAATCGTCTCTCTGGGAGAGTGGATGATAAAGTGACGTGAAAACTGTCTTCTAAAAATGGCTGTACAAATCTGTTTCATTCTGTTGCAGCTCATAAACGACACTGATTGCTTAATGCGGTGACTTTTCTTGATGGGCGTCAAACCGAATGGTGTTTTTCATCATCAGCCACAGTTATATTGTGATAAATCTGTTTATGTTGTGTATTACTCACAGATTATGTCAAGTGTTTTCAAGTAAACTGATTTATCATCATGAACCATTTGTTAGTGAAGTTATACAGTAAAGTGTTTTTTGGTCATCAGCAGAAAACTAAATATGTTGAGTCAAATTAACAGCAAATCATGTTGCAGGCTTTTAGTGTTTGTCATAATACTTTCCTCTAAAGAGTTTCCCTCCACCTCAGGATTTTCTAATCAGATTAACAATGTAAAAGCGTGATCCTGGAGTGCATAATTAGTTCATGACAATTTAACACATCCCCACAGTCTCAGCTCTCACCAGGTTATTATCATTTTTATTATCTTTTTCAGCTAGTCGCCAAAGTAACATTTTTCAGTTAGCTTACATTTGAAGTAAAATAACAAACTAAAAAGTAAATATTAATACATCTATATAGTCATGTTTTTAAAAAAGGCAAAAAAAGGGCACCAAAATTAATAATAAAAAATAAAGAAATGTAATTAAAACATATTTTTTTCTGAACATATCCAATATGTGTACAAATAAAAATGCAAAAAACATATAATGCAAACAATAATATAATATAATATAATTTCATTGCAGCTTCTTGACCAGTGTGTGCCTGTGATGCTCTGCATATTAATACTATATTATGAGATAATAATAATGAATTAACTCACACTATCAGCATTTTAATCTTTTAATAAATATATAATAGAGACATGACCTATATTTATATTCATTATCATGTTATTAATTTCTTCCCTCGTTTCAGTTAAACTGTTGTGCCATATTAAGAATCCATTCCCTTGTTTTAGTTAATTGTTGGCATATTGTACTACTTTGTTCTCTAATTTTTTTTTGAACAGAGTCTTTTTATTGTTTTAGTTTCAGTTTCACGTTTAAATTAACACAGCAACAAATAACACCCATCCCCCACCCCATACTGGATCAATAAGAGATGTAAACAGTAGTCAGGCCTCTAGGTAACATCATACAATTCTTAACACAGGTTTGTGTAAACAGTTATACAAAATTGTCAGGTGACACACTTTCAAAGTAAATAAATGGTAGACAAGTAGACATAAATGGTATCCACATGTTATAAAACTTCTCAACCGACCCTTTTACAATGTATCTAATCTTTTCGAAATGTATATAACACATGACCTCTCTAATCCAGTCTCCATATGTTGGTGGGCATGAATCCTTCCACCTACACAAAATATGTCTTCTAGCTAGCAAAGAGCAAAAAGCGATCATGTTCACCTGGTACCTGCTAAAAGAAGCATCCACCTTGATCACCCCAAATAATGCAGTCAAAGGGCATGGGTGCACAGTTTTTCCACATATTTTGGAAAATGCATCAAAAATAGATATATAGCCAATATCCATGAAGTTTTGAACAAGTCCAAAACATGTGAAGAAGCGTAGCAGGGGTTTGTTTGCTTAGATCACATGCAGGATCCAAGTCCAACTTTATCTTGGACCGTTTGTCTTTGGACCAATGCAGATGGTGTACCACTTTAAACTGAATAACAGCAAGTCTCAGACACACCGAAGATGAGTGAATGTTTTGTATGACCTTTCGCCAGACCACGTCCGATATGTCTTCAAGTCAGATTCCCACCTGTGTTTCAGAATGTCCAGACTGGTCTCATGGTATGAACTGAGCAGTGTGTAAATCCGGCTCAAGACCTGTGATTTTCTTTTTTAAATATTACATTTCTCTACCAGTTGTTCAAATGAGGCAAACTTATTATCAATGTACAGATTATAAAGTGAACGTAGTCCGTTCAAAGCACAACTATTAAAAGCCTCATCAGTTACCGAAGGGATAAACATGTGGTTATTTGACACAGGGGCAGCAAACAATCACCCGGTAAAACCAAAAGACCGTCTACATTGATTCCAAATCTTAACTGTGTGGACAACAACTGGGTTAGAAGTTTGTATCATCTCGCTTTTCTGAACATTAACCTTTATAGCCAGAAATTCTCCCAAATTTACCAATTAAAATCAATAACTCAGGGATACTAGACAGAGGGTCCGAAATAAACAATAGCGTGTGTCATCGGCATAAAGAGAGACCTTATGCACAAAGCCCATACGATTTATACCTTTAATGACTAAGCTCTGCCTTACGGCAATAGCCAAAGGTTCAATCGCAAATAAGAGGGGCGAGAGCTGGCATCCCTGCCGTGTACCTAGTTGTAATTCAAAATAGCTGGATATATTATTATTGGTACGTACCGCTGCCATTGGCGAAGAATAAAGCAATTTTATCCATGATATAAATTTAGAGCCAAATTTAAATAAGTCTTAAAGAGTGAACCCCACTCAAGCTGGTCAAATGCTTTTTCAGCATCAAGGGAAAGTATCACCTCATTGTCTTTGTGGCTGGGCGAAGTGGGAGCATACAACACACCAAACAGTCGTCTAATGTTAAAGGATTGTCGATTGAAACAGTGGGAACTACCCTCTCAAGGCGCTTTGCCAAAACCATTGCGAAGATCTTGGCATCCGCATTCAGAAGTGACACAGGCCGGTATGAACTACAATTTAGAGGGTTTTTATCCTTTTTAAGTAGTAAAGAGATGATAGCTTGATGCATAGATACTGGAAGTGACAAGGTTACAGAAGACTCATTGAAAACTGACAGTAATAAAGGAGACAGCGGTTCTGAAAATTTCTTGAATAATTAAGCCGGAAAGCCATCTGGTCCAGGGTATGCATGTCTCTAATTGCAAAAACTATCTCAGTTACCGAAATATCTTTTTTCAATTCATCGGCCAGATCCGGACTTACAGAGGTTACTTTTATACCTTCAAAGAAGGTCTCCAAATTAGACTGATAAGAGGATGATTCAGAAGAGTACAGTGACTGGTAGAACTGACTAAAACATGAGTTAATTTTCTCATTGTCTGAACATTGATTACCTTGGTCATTGATTATAGCTGGAATATTTTGAGTAACTGATCTCTGGCGTAGCTGATGTGCAAGCAGACGTCCCGCCGTCTCACCATGTTCATAGTACCCATGCCTTGACTTAGAAATCAGGTACTTGGCCTGCTGGGTAGACAGAGTATTAAATTCAGTTTGAAGTGACATACGTTTCTTGACTAAATCTGGCGAAAGAGAATGACTATATTCCCTCTCCACAAGTAATATCTCGTCTGTCAACAATCTTAACCATTCAGAGCTTCTCCTCTTCTTGTTGGCACAATATGAGATTATCTGACCCCTTAAATAAGACTTTAAGGACTCCCAGACCGTAGAAAATGGCATTTCTGGGGTTTGATTAACTTACAGGAAGAATTTAATTTCTGCCCTTAAAAAAAAGACAAAGTTCTCATCTGAAAGTAGTAAAGTGTTAAATCGCCATGGGCGGTATATTGATTGTGAATCTGAAAAACACAATTTCATACTGGCCCATGGTCTGAAATGATTATGGAGCCATAGTCACATTCCCTGACTAAGTGTAGAATTCGATTGTTGATGAAAAAATAATCAATTCGGGAGTACGTCTTATGAACAGAGGAGAAGAATGAATATGCCCTCGAGGTAGGATTGCGAAAGCGCCACACCATACGTTTCCAGAAATGATTTGATTGACTGAGCAGACTTAGTAAGGGTTGTTCCCCTTTAGCTCCTTTAGTTCCGATTTCAACTCACCCACTGTACTCTGTAGGGCGACAACTCTGTAGGTCATCCGACCAATTAGATAAACCACCCTGTATATTGTTGACACTCGCTTTGACTTGGTCTAACTCTGAGTGAAGCACCATTGTGCTGTTTATTATTTCAGATATCACCGCTCGTAATTCCTTCTTAAGAAAGTCAAAGTCTTCTGCAAGGGCATCCTTCAGTTCTGATTTAATCACAGCTGAAATATCAGACCTCAGTGCGAGAAGTATTTCAGACTTAAAACCAGACGTATCCATTTCGCTGGGATTTGGTGAGGGTGGAGCCGATTCACTCATGGACTTACAAACATTCTGGTCCGAGGAGACATTCGGCCTATTGCTCGCAGGCCCCGTGTACTTGTATTTTCTGAGATTTGTCGCCATTTTCATAGTTTTTAGAGTCGACTTAACAAGAGGGTCCAATACTAAAGTTTCTGGCATCGAGTTTTGAAATAATACTTTAAGAAAACAACACTAAATTAGGTAAGCATGCCAGGGGCCCTGCCAAACACGTCCTACTGCTTTGCCGACATAGTGTGCCCCCCATCTGTTCTCTCATTTTAACCAGGCACAACATGCTCATGATTTACTAAAACGGGGTAACAAATATTTATGTTGCGGGAACAAATTCTTAATTTTTTATATTTAAGAAGGCTCTATGAGATGGTTGGACTTTCTCTCAGTTTGAGAGCTGTCTTCTTTGCACAGACTGACTGTACTTTGTGTCCCCTCTCTCAGGTTTTAAATGAAGCAGTGGGTGCTCTCATGTACCACACCATCACCCTGATGAGGGAGGACCTGGAAAAGTTCAAAGCTCTTCGTATAATTGTCCGCATTGGGAGCGGCTTTGATAATATCGACATAAAGTCTGCTGGAGACTTAGGTAATGGTTAAGAAGGTTTTCTGTGACATCCCACACATTGCACAACAGTGTGTGTGTGTGTGTGTGTGTGTTTGCTGTATGAAGAGTCTGACTGTAACCCATCCTCATCCGCAGGAATAGCAGTCTGCAACATGCCAGCAGCTTCAGTCGAGGAGACGGCAGACTCCACCATGTGTCACATCCTAAACCTGTACCGACGCACCACCTGGCTGCACCAGGCTCTCCGGGAGGGCACGCGGGTCCAGAGCGCAGAACAGATCCGGGAGGTGGCGTCTGGGGCGGCCCGGATCAGAGGAGAGACGCTGGGGATCATTGGTCTAGGTGTGTTGTCTCACATAGCCAGACGCTTGACTCTAGACATGAAGTCTGATCCACTTCACTGTGTATTCTGGCCAAGAACCGCCCACTTAGACAGAAAGAGATCCTCTGAACGAGCTATAAAGTAACCAGCTGCTGTTTGTTTTGTTCTTATGTGCTGTTTAGGGGTGAGTAAATCTGAATACACTGATTCAGACAGAAAACCCCCCCAAAACATTTCAAATTATGTTTATGGAGCTGTGAAGATAACAGAGAGGAAACTATTGTTAATGTGATCTACATTTCTGTCATCATTACAGAATTCATCTCTCATCAATTAGGATTTTTTTCTGCTGGTCTGTGGACTAATGCAGCCTAGAGCCCTGCACGGGCCTCAAATCTAGGCCCGAGCCCGACCCGTGTCCGACAGCTCATCATAATTATCAGCCCGAGTCCGACACGAGCCCGTGTTTCTATTTATTTATTTTATTACACAGCGGAAGCCTGCCCTATTTGCAACAATTAAAAAATTGGTCAGTTTTGTTTTATGTTTCTTTTCATTTCTTTATCAAGTTATTTTAGAAAAATGTTTGGAGCATTTTTTTTTTAAAAAGACGATTAACGTTAAACAGCCGAGCCGACAGCGAGTAGCCTAAAACATATTTAATCAATTAAGCCTCTCAAATTAACGCTAATACTTTACTTGGCTACAATAAAATCCATATATAAAACACTTCAAGCATATCACACAGACAGTTAGTTTAATAAATGTTTATTTATTAAACCACAGTGAGTAAAATAAAATACAAAATTGAAATAGCTACCTGAGGCAGGCTCGCAAACGAAATGAGAAATATCCTACAATCTAAACAAATTAAATTAATTAAAAACAAACTTGCAGGTTATCTTACCTCAAAAATGCACCACAGAACATTTACATTTACATTACTTTAGAGGCCTATAATAGCTACTACTACAATAAGTGGATATAAGTGTAGTATAATCGTGGGTCGCGCTGACACAAAAGCGTGTGTGCGTGCGCGTGCGTGAGACTGTCATGTCAGTATGTCAGTTTAATTATAACGGGTTGAATTATCAGATTATGAGGTTATGAAATGTCTTTCTATGTTTGTTTTTCTATCGTCGACATCAACTTCTCATTTTTTTATTTAATGTCTAAAAATATAAATAGAAGGATAACCCAAAAAAGGCAGAGGCCCGGCCCCGGATGTGAGCTATAACGTGAAAATTGGCTGAAATGCAGGGCTTTAATGCAGCCACTAAAATGATAATTTATATAATCTCACAGAATCATTAAAATATTAAGCAGTACAACTGATAATAATTTAAAAATGTATAATAAGTAATGTAATAATGCAAAAAATTCAGGTTTGCATCGCAGGAATAAATTACATTTTAAAGTATATTCAAATAGAAAACCGTTATTTTAAATTGTAATAACATTTCATAATATTATTGTTGTTTCTGTATTTCAAGTGAAATAAATCCAGTATTGTAGAGCACAAGAGTCCTCTTTCAAAAATCTTAAAAAAGTCTTCCTGAGCACAAACTGTTACACAGAAGAAATAATAAAACAAGCCGAATCAATAAAACGGCTAAAATATAACTCAATTAATTCCTAAACACCCTTTGCTTAAGATTTCAAATCAGAACAATAAAAGAAAGCTCACATAGGCTCATGAGGACTCATACAGCAATATTGGGATTTTTAAATACTCCACCCTCCTCCCCAGGGTGTAGGAAAATTCACATAACTACACACATTTTAATAAAACCTGTTTAGTTTTTTTTAGTTTTTTTTTTTGTAGAATTGTAATTTTGGCATGACAGTGACTGGCATTGAACTAATGTAATTTAAAAAGGTCCTCTCACACAAGTGATCTGTCTGCTCTCAGGGCGTGTTGGACAGGCGGTGGCGCTGAGGGCCAAAGCATTCGGCTTCAACGTGATCTTCTACGACCCGTACCTGTCTGATGGGACGGAGCGAGCCCTGGGGCTGCAGAGAGTCAACACCCTACAGGACCTGCTCTTCCACAGCGACTGCGTCACCTTACACTGCAGCCTCAACGAGCACAACCACCATCTCATCAACGACTTCACCATCAAACAGGTGAAGGCCGCCTGCAGCCACTCACAAGCACAAGAGCATACATGCGCTGGAGCCACAACTGTGTATCATCATTACTGTGTGTTGACCGTAGATGCGTCAGGGCGCCTTCCTGGTGAACACGGCGCGTGGAGGTCTGGTGGATGAGAAGGCCCTGGCCCAGGCTCTGAAAGAGGGCAGAATACGGGGAGCAGCCCTGGACGTCCATGAGACCGAGCCCTTCAGGTGAATAACAGCAACATGGGATGTTTAACAATCGTGTTATTTTGACATTAGGATGGATCGCTTGCTCCAAACCACATTTCTGTTCCACACCCTGTTTTTTTTTTTTTTTGCATTGTTATTTGGTTTCAAACCCACAAAACATGCATCTGTTTGCTACAAATATCTGCAGAGAGTGCTAGTTGTTTCCCAAAGGCAGTTTCAAACGAGACAAGCAGCAATAATAAAGTACCCCATTAAAAAGTGGTACACTTTCGAAAATTAGGTAAAATTGCTCTCATACCAATTGTGAAAGCCAGTGTTATTTTAGTATGTTTATACTATTATAATTTTCACTAATATTTTAGTATCAGTTTCATGCTTAATGTTTAATGCTTTTGTCATTTCTATTAAAGTTTTTTTTATATTACTATTCATCTTTAATTTTAATTTTGTTTTATTTCATTTCATTGCTTCAGCTTATTTTAATAATAACATTTATATTATTATTACATTAATTTATTTAATTATTCAGTTGCCAGTTAGGTCTGAAATGCAGTTAATTATCATATGCTCTGATTAATTAGTCTTGATTATTCTAGGGATGCACAATATTGGATTCACACTCTACTATGCAGAGATTATAAACAATGTTTTTTTTTTTTATATATTGTTGCTCAGAGACGCACAACAGTTGCACTTTGGCTTTGTTTGGAGCAATATATCTTGAAAATTGAGCTAAAGCAGATAATACTATGTCTAAAATGTAACACAGAATTAACTTCTTGTTTATTGTACTCTTGTATAGATACTCAGACAAAAGTAGTACTCTTGCTTGGGTGATATTGATAAACTATAGGTAATTATTTGCCCTCAGATGTTGAATTTTAGGGCCGTTCTAATAGACTAGACTGTTTGACAGCAACTGCATGCAATGTAAAATGACATAAAGGTTGCATTAAATGCGCTGGGTAGTAACTGATTACATGTATTGTCTGGATAACAAAAATCAAGTACTCGTAATTAGTATTATAGTATATTTTATCATGCTTATAATCACGTTAAAGTTATTCACGTAAAAGTTTTTCATGGATTACATGATTACATACTATTCACACAATGGCAGTAAATCATTGAGAAATTATCTCATTATCCTCATTATCTACACACATACATACACACATACATACATACACACACACACACACACACACACACACACACACACACACACACACACACAATGGTGTAAAAAGTGTTTATTTTTATTTTTTGCATATTTGTCTTACTTGTGAAATGTTCTTACACTGAGGCTGTTCTCACCTCAGACTCTTATACAGCTGTATCTGTGTGTCAGTTTTAGCCAAGGTCCTCTTAAAGATGCACCCAACCTGATCTGCACCCCTCACGCGGCGTGGTACAGCGAGCAGGCCTCCATTGAGATGCGCGAGGAGGCGGCGCGTGAGATCCGTCGGGCTATCACCGGTACGTCAGCACACGACACTATCAGCAACACTCTCTACTGCGTTCGTCTAATGATTGAAGAGCGCTGGGTGTCTGACCTCTTTCATCAGCCGAGTGAAATCCTCGTTCTCTCATTGCAGCTTGATGTGCTGTGATCAGTGACTCAGGGTTTGCTGTAATGAAGGTGTTTTCCTCCTCCAGGTCGTATTCCAGACAGCCTCAAGAACTGCGTCAACAAAGAGTTCCTCACACAGACCACGCACTGGGCCGGCTTGGACCCCACTGTGGTTCATCCAGAACTCAATGGAGCCTACAGGTACAACAAACTACCGAAGAATTCATTCATATTCATAACTGTATCCCACATTCGTAACATTTGTTACTGAATGTAGGATACAGGTGGTGCTGTTGTTTTGTATTTGCACAGAAATGGTTCAAATCAACACTTTGGGATACTCAATACATGCTCCTGGTCTTATTGCATGTTATTAGAAAACTCTTCTAATCTTTCTTTAATATATGTGACTCTGGATCACAAAATCAGTCTTAAGTCTCTGGGATATATTTGTAGAAATAGCCAAAAAAAATGTATGGGTCAAAATTATAGATTTTTCTTTTATGCCAAAAATCATTCATGTTCCATGAAAATATTTTGTACATTTCCTACCATAAATATATAAAAACGTAATTTTTGATTAGTAATGTGCATAGCTAAGAATTCATCTGGACAACTTAAAGGGCCATTTTCTCAGTATTTTGATTTTTGCATCCTCAGATTCCAGATGTTCAAATAGTTGTATCTCTGCTAAATATTGTCTGATCCTAATAAACCATTCATCAATGGAAAGCTTATCTATTCATCTTTCAGATGATGTTTCAGATGAAAAATTGACACTTAAGACTTGTTTTGTGGTCCAGAGTCACAAATGTCATAACTTGCAAAGTCTCTGAAAAGCCTATGCCATGCATGTTGGGAAAATAATCCGTTAATTTAGCAATAAGGGCTCATCATTGCCCATTACGATATCTAGAGTGCAGAGTGGACGGTAGCCAGTACTAATTATGTTTACTGTATATTAGGGGTGTAACGGTACACATATATTTGGTATTGTTACTTTTGAAATGAAACAAAATCTCCCCTTTGAAATTACGTCCATTTTACAGGAAATCTCAACAATAAATTGACGCTCTTTCCTGTGGCTTGACAGATCGCTGTTTTACGCCTCAAATGGCAGTGCAGAGCACGATCGTCCCTTCCTCTTTACTACTAGTTGTAATGTGAAATAAACATGAATGAACATCTCGCAGCGTATGTCGTAATCGCACAATCAGTCATTTAACCGCGGAAACAAAACGTCAGGTACCATTTCATTTACCTCAGGCAAGCCATCAGTGTCCACATCTTGTTAGTTTATTAAGTCTAGAGAAGAGCATTTTGAGAAAAATTAGACTCTGTTCTCATTATATTTTACTTTACCTGTTAAAAATGTCTTAATTATTAGTTTGTGTTATGAAACAAGTTATGACAGCCACTGTGTAATTGAATATATTTCAACAGCAAATAGAAATGTAGAAGTTTATTTAAAAATTGCATTATGTGAAATTTATGTTTGTATACAATTTGAGTGTTGATTTATTATATTTTAAAATAAATAGAAATTAAATGTAGGTTTGGACTGTTGTTAATTGAATGTAAAAGGGCTCCTATAGTTTAGGCAGAGATTTTTTTCGCCTAGGAAAGTTAAAATGTATAATTCAGTTTATTTAAAGAAAGAGCAATTTGTTCAGTGAACCACTGTTTAATAAAAAAAGCAATTTTATGTTTAGTTTTTTCCCCCTGCTGTACTGAAATCATACTGAACTGACGTCAAAACCGAGGTACGTACCGAACCGTCTTGTTTGTTTACCGTTACACCCCTACTATATATAATAATAAATAATAACGGAATAGAATAACTATATTCAAGAAATTAAACACAGACACTGATATCTACTGACAAAGTCTTTAATTTTTAAAACAGACACAGGGCATTTTTTGACATTTGATCCTTTTATGATTACTAGATAAGAAGTTTTGAAATAGATTTGATTGCGACTAATGAATCATTAATGAATCATTGAGACCAATATGTGAATATGTTCAACTGATTATTTGAAAGAACCAATTCAAGTGAACAACTTGCTCATGAATCAGTTTGATATATAATTATTCTAGAGTCATGAGTATAACAATAATGCATATTCACGATAGAAATGTTTGAAATCATCATTACTTTTACCTGTTTTTATAGAAACTTTTTTTTTTCCCATGCCATGGTAAAACCACTGTGACACACAGCTTATAAAATACACTCACACAAACGTAATGTTTAGTTTTACGGTTCATTAGCTTCACTGTTGGGTGTTTACGGTTGCTGTGCAAGTTGCTGCATTAATATACACGTTCAGAATTTTGCGCTAACATTTTTTTATTTTTATGTTTTTGAAAGATGTCTCTGATGCTCACCAAGTCTGCAGTTAGTTAATCCAAGATACCGTAAAAACATACAAATTTGGAAATATCATGACACTTTTGAATAGCTGTTGTCTTATGCAATATATTTTAAATTGCAATTTATTCCTGCGATGGCAAAGCAAATTTTTAGGGTTCTTTACTGAATATACATTTCAAAAGCATTTATGTGAGTGAAATAGGAATTTTGGAAAGTTATATGTGTCTTTACTGTCGATCAATTATTTAATGCATCCTTGCTGAATAAAAGTATTTACTTCAAACTTACTAACCCCAAAAGTTTAAAGGTACACTTTTGAAAATAGGCACATTTTCCAACTCCCCTAACGTTAAACAGTTGTGTTTTACCGTTTTCGAATCCATTCAGCTGATCTCCTGGTCTGGCGGGAGCACTTTTAGCTTAGCTTAGCATAGAGCATTGAATCTGGTTAGACTGTTAGCATGTAGTTTTGTGTAGTTGCAGAGTTACCGGGGAATATTTTCAGTCACTGTGTAATATCATTGCGGGAGTACAGTTCCTAGCCATTTCAGCCTAGAAAATTGCAACTTTTCATTTCCCGTCAGTCTTAGTACACGATGTAACCACAGAAGAGTCAAGTTTTAAATAGGACAAATATAGAAACTCTTTGGTCATTTTTGAGTGAGATGCTAACGGTGTAATCAGATTCAGTGCTCTATGCTAAGCTAAAAGTGCTACCACCAGACCTGGCTAAATGGATTCAAAAACAGTAAAACTCAACTGTTTAACTCTACGGGAGTTGGAAAATGAGCCTAAAAAAAGTGGAGTGTTCCTTTATAAAACCGAGATTATAGAAAATAATGAATCACATCATATGTGTGATATATTTAAATGTGACTCATCCAATCAGATTGCAGTAACCCTCCATATATATTCCATACTGACAAAAAGAATTATGTATAGCCTGAATGCACTGTAAGTCACTTTGGATAAAAGGGGTCATTGCTGTGCTGTCGTTAATGTTATTCCTCTTCCTCAGGTACCCCCCAAGCGTCGTGAGCCTAGCTTCAGGGGGTCTGCCTCCTCCAGTGGAGGGCATCATGCCAAGCACCGTGCCCATCACCCACAGCCTGCCCACCGCAGCCCACCCTCCACACGCCCCGTCACCCGGCCAAACCGGCAAAGCTGAACCCGATAGAGAGCAGCACCCCAACGAACAGTTGTAGCCCCCTCTTCAAAGGCTCTCCGTACCACTATAGAACTCTCCTGGTCCTTCTTTACCCCAAAGAAGAGGAGCACAAACAGGCTCCCGGGCTCAGAACCAGCCACTAAAAACAACCACGACTCTGAAGTAGCCAACTCTTAGACTGAAGGTGGTGGACTGCGCTCTCTGACGTGTCTAGTGGGGGAAAAAAACAACAAAAAAAGAGAAAAACTTGTGGATTTCAAACTTTTCCCTGATGCAAAATCCTGCTGTTTTAGATAGTAGTCTGTCCAAGTGCAGTGGGCGATCTTTTATCTGTTATTTTGTCTGTCTAATGGGTTTCATTGTTAAAACAACAGTAGCTATTACATGAATGTAACCTGTTTGTGTACAGTTTTTAGGACATGATCAATGGTTTGTAGATGAAAAAAAAAAAACTGAAACAGCATTATGGGAGGCATCTTACCACCTAATTATAGATATGATAACAAAAAGCATATTAGTTTCGCTCGTTTGATTTTAAAAGCCCCGAAAGAGGCAGGATTTGCACACCCTCTCAGGAAAATTGATTTCCCCCCCTCCCTTCCTTTTAAATTAAACCACATAGTGCATTGTTTTTTGTCTTTTGTAGTCAAAATTCAGTACATCACTTTAAAGAACTACACTCAGTATGTTTTTATTTTAGGAGCATGTATTACTTATGTGTTAAAGGTTAAAAAGTAAACAGAAAAGTTCAGTTTTTGAACAAAATGTAAAAAAAAAAAAAAAAAAAAAAGTGTCTTGTGCAAAGCTGGCGTAATGCTTGCCTGTTTGTGTGTGACTTGATTGTACCGTGTTTTCCGAGGATGCCGGGATAGTTGCAGCTTTCCATCGCCTACATAGTTTCCTTCCTGGTAAAGTGGTAGGCTAGCAATATACATACTATATATACTATGAGATATTCATATTTTTTGTTAAACAGAATCCAAAAAGAAATGTTTGTGACTGTATGCATTTGTATGAATTATTTTAAATGAAATAAAAGTCTGAGTTAAACTACACGGCTGCGTTTCACTAAAGTCATGGCAGGACAACAGAAACAGTGCAGGTTCAGTTCAGGTTTCCTTTGTATTTGAACCCATTTCAGGATAGAAACACAATCACTGTGAGCGCACGCTTGTGGACGCTACTTCTGTAATATGCAGATCAAAAGGTACCAATCAGGCAACATGCATCATGAAATACTTCATACAGTGAATTGGGATTTAACTCAAAGCTGTGATCGAGCTCACTCTGATGAATCTGTATTAAAGGATTTGTTCACCCAAATTTGATGTACCCTCACTCTCATGTTCAAAACCCATGTGAAAATGGAGAAATTTTGATTTCTTGACCAAATTGTTTGGTGTAGTAACATGGATTTAGAAAAGTAGAGTTTTCATGGCGAATGCAAATTTTGGATGAAATTTTAAACACTTCGAGATCTGCCACTATCAAGCGCACAGAAACAATTCACACCTTATTTTTTGTTCGATTATCCGTTTCGACTGAGCCCCACACATGACAAGCAAAGAAAAAATAAATAAATAATGCGCTTTAATAATTCGTTCCCTCGATGTAATAAAATGTGCACAATTACTATTTTGTTCTCTCAATTTACTAATTAATTCTCTCGTTTTATAAATCGTGTGCACAATTTAACAAATCGTGGGAACGAAATAGTAAATGGTGCACACGATTAAGCCTACTATTTTTTTCCTGTATGCCATGTGTGGGGCTCCGTATGTTTCACACCAATGTACACACACACACACAAATTTAAATACACATTCAAAAAACAAGATTCTTCTTCTATGGCATTAAAATCTCATTAATACTCGCACATAGTAGGTTTTGACATCATCAACGGCAAACTACATTACACCTTGCCTGTCTCGTAACTGATATATACTGAAGATACTATAGGTTTTCATTTTGTGGAAAAGAGCAGCACGAACATTCCGCTCAGTTTCTCTCTCTGTGTTCCACAATAGATCCATGAGGGTGGGAAATTCCTTTTTCATTTTTGGTTGATCTACTTTAACACACAAGACAAAACCATCAAACCAGTGCACTAGCTAGCAAGCGCCTGTAAGTACGTGGTCAGAAGCGTCGAGTTGAGGGAATGTTCTTTACACATTGCGGTGAAGGAGGTGATGACTCGGCATCGAAACTGATCCCTGCGCATGCAATGTCTCTCAGCAGACCTCCGTAGTTCCTTCATCCTGTCCTCTGCTTGTTCTGGATTTCGTTTTGGTGCGTTTTGCCATTGAACATAAGAAGAGGCCTTAGAGAGTCCCTGAGCAGTTTGTCAAACCAAAGAAAACGAATGGGCACTTAATTCTACACAAGCACTGCAGAGCGTTAGAAAGCATCTGATTCGTTTACAATCGACTTTGTTAAATAAGCCCTGTTCAATAGCTTTGTAAACATGCATGTGCCATCTGAATGTGTCAGGGTGGCTTCACATCATCTAACCCGAGTGTTCATACTGCATGCCATGCGCTAGCATCTGAGCGATACATTCTCATTCGGACCACAGTTATAGTTTCTATTATTCAATTTTGGGGGATATGTATTTTCATAACAGTTTGTTGTGATGCTGGCGACACTGAATCCAAATGGGGAATGTGATCATAAAGGGCATGAACTGAATTTAGTATGTGGGAGGGTTTGCTTGCGTCTGCCACTTGGGAGGTGCACTCTGTATTTCGGGCGTGTTGTGATGTCCGTTGGGCGTCAGTCTGTCCTGAAAAATGTACAGGTTGTTGCTGGCCGCGATGGCGATGATGTTTTCTTCGGGATGCCAGGCGGTATGGAGGATTTTCTTCCTGAAGTCCAGACTGTCCACGCTGACGTCCGTCTCTTTCCGTTTCTTGCCCACACACACCCGCCGCGGCTGCAGGACGGCCCGCCGCTTACACACCTCCCGGCTGGCCTCCAGGGTCACGTCACGCAGACTCGCCCGGTCAAACATTCGGAAGTAGTTGTTGTAAGCCCCTGTCATGATCACGCTGCAGAGGAAGAAGAGAGGGATTGAGAGGGAACAGATGCTGGTTATGGTTCAAAAGGTCAAAGGTGATGTTTTGAGGGTGACTGGCCTCACCTGTCCGTTCCGTTCCAGGCACATTCAAACTTGTCAAAAATACAATCGCTTTCATACAAAGAGCACAATTTGGTTCGCAGGTAGTCGTGGACCTAAAAACACAAGCAGACATGAGAATTTTGTAGAAAAACATTACAGTAAAGGTTAGTCATGTTTAGTGTGCAGTCAAGCTTCTTTATATATAACCAAATAACAGGAATGATGCTTGTAGCTGTAAAAACTGTACTGTTCCTGCTTTCCAATAGAGAATGAAAGGCATTTTTAAAGATTTGTACCTTAACTTTTGTCTAACTGCATCAAATTCTTATACCTTTCATCAAAGTGGCTGGATTTATATTGTAAAGTGTATATATATATATATATATATATATATATATATATATATATATATATATATATATATATATATATATATATATATATACATATATATATATATATATATATATATATATATATATATATATATATATATATATATATACACACACACACATACATATATATACACACACACACATCACTAAAAACATTCAATAAATAAAAAAAGAACAATAATAACAATAATAATAGAAATATATAAGATTTACCAAATTGTAAGGTAAATCTACTTCATTTAACATTATATCATGTGCATATATCTGTGTATATGTATTTTAGTATAACTGATATACTATTATAGTATTTAAGATTTTACTAGCGGTTATTTTTTTTTGGTAAAGTTTTAGTAATTTTAGTCATTTTTATTTGTATATATTTGTGTGTATTTTATGTTGTTTTAATTATACCTATATTGAGTTTTAGTTATATCAGTTCTTTAAACTTATTTTGAAGTAAGTTTTACCATTTAATATTAATATGTAGTTGTATTTTTTTTATTATTATTTAACAACAGTTATTTTTAATGATAACGTAATTTAATAATAACAGGTTTTAGTTTTATTTAACAATAGGTATAGGTAATTTTCTTTTATAAAATTATCTTTAAATTATATTTATTTTTTTAAATAATTATATATTGTTAATAGAAGGCAGAAACTTTAAACGTAATACAAAATAAATAATTTCCACATATTTTAAGAATTTATTTTAGCTTGTGCAATAAATGTATATAAAATCCAAAATTTTATCTCCATAATTTCACACCTATTTCTATTTTTACAGTAACGAGTCTCTTAGTGAAGCCAACTCCTCTTCACGTGCACTGAGAAGCATGGTTTCTCATATGAGTGAGTGCATAGGTGAGAGACCTGGTATGTTTCCACTGGTTTATTTTCCATGTTGATGTCCCAGACTTTAACGGTGAGGTAATCTCTAGTGAGCAGGTATCGACCGCTGTGACTGAACTTCACATCTGACACCGAGGAAACGATCTCGGAGAAGAAGGACCGCCGGGATGGATCCACTGCTTCTTCAAACACTAATGGAGTTTGCACATAGACACATGACATAACAACATACCAACTATTAGGACATTCATTCAAAGTAAAACACTTTACATTAAATTCTGGCAGTGGCAAACTGGGTTTCAATTCTGGAACTTTAAGTGATTTACTTAAACTTAAGTAACATTTTATTAAACCTAAAAAATATATATTTCTTTTTAGAAGTCTTGTAATGTGGGTGTTTTAGTGGGTATGTTCCTGGATCAAACATCTTTGTAATCTTGGAACGTGGTTATGGTGTTGCAAGACCAGCAAAGAATGTGCAGAATGCGCATGCGCGGCTCACGCTTGGCGTGCTGGTCACAGAGTGCGCGCGCTCTCATGTCGCAGAGGCGCGTGGTTCCTGTGCTGCTGCTGAAGGCCAGCAGGTGGCAGTGGTGAGGGTGAAACTCGGCCACTGTGATCACCTCACTGAGGTCCTCCATGTTTTCAGGCTTCAGATCCACAATATCTGAGAGAAATTCACTGAGGAAACCCAACACGTCTTTTAAAGGCCAGTTCACAGCAAGGATGATTAATATAATGATACATTTTTAATAATCATACAATGACAGGGAAATTTACTCAACAATGAACTACAACAATAAAATCAGAGAAAATATATTGTTTTTCAGAACAATTTTTTTTCCAGCTGATGAACTATAAAAACCTAACACTAACCGGAAAACAGAAACTACTCGACTTTTAAGGGCATTCATTTTTAAGGGCATTTACTTTTCAGGACGATAGCCTGTTGCAGCCAAAAAAAACAAAACAAAAAAAAAAACAAGGGCAGGCCTACTGTCACAATTTAAAGACTTTTTTCTTGCAATTGCAAATATAGTTTCAGAATTACAAGATACAAACGCACAAGTGTAAGAATTATGTGATATATACTCACAACTGTGGGAAAAAAATAGAATTGCAAGCTTTTATCTCACTTTATTTCTCAAAATTATGAGTAGTCTATATAACACGCAATTTTGACTTTATAATTCGCAATTGCAAGTTTACATCTAGCAATTCTGTGAAAAAGTTTGTTGCAAGATATAAAAAAAACTCACAATTTCTAGATATACACTCACAAGTGCAAGAAAAACAATCAGAATCGTGAGATAAAGTCACAGATAACTTATTTTTTGACTCAGTGGCAGAAATGGGCTTCTAGTTAAGGCCCATAAACAGCACAAAAGACACCTATATAATGTTAACAATCATTATAATGTTTTAATATTCATTCAAGTTCAATGAGAATTGGGAAATCCCCACTACAACTATATCATGATTACGACACAAAGCAACAATATTGTTAGAACAAGTATCAAACTGATTTCTTTCCCCAGGTGATGAATGACAGAAAACATTCAAAGCCAATCAGAATCCACCTGACTTTAAAGAGCTCGTGCATTTAAAGCAACAAGCGAACAACTGCAGTGAGTGCTTCGAATAAACAGAGCAAAATGCTTTCTTCTATATTTCCTCTGAAAAGATTTTTGGTGACAACATGTCAAAAACTACATTTTTGCTTAATAAACACAATTATAACACCCCATATCTCTCTGTGTAGTTCTGTCTTACGGTGCGAAGCATGAGGATACTGAAGCTGCGGTCAGTAATGTTGAGGTGCCACAGGTTTATTCTCAGGTCGTCGGCAGACAGGTACGTCTCACAGTCGCTGTTGACACTGATGGAGTTGATGTGATATGCATGAGCGTTAGCAAAAACACGCCGTGGAGACGCCTCCACCAGGAGATCCATCGGCCGCAGGACTGGCACCTGGACAATGCAGTAATTCACATCAGGAAACAAACTCATACAGAGAAGGAAACAGAAGGAGAAATGCAACACACCTGTAGAGTGGTGACTGTAGAGAGGTCCTTCAGTCTGCCCTCCTCATCTCTCAGATTATAGCCTTCGGCTCGCTTATCTCTCTCACTCACCTTCCACAGCTTTATGGTCTTGTCTGGAAAGAAGTAGAAAAAGTATGTTATTCTTAAAGAAACAGTACTGTGTTTCAGCGTTATGTTAGCAAGGGTTTGAGCTCTTACCATTGGTGGCGAGGAGGAAGTGGGCGGGGTTATGCAGAGGCAGCCAGCGAATCTTATTGATTTTCTCCTCAATCTCCAAACTTTTCAGGTAATCGAACTCAGGCTCATGACTCTGAAATGTACTATAAACATTATATTCGCCCTAAAAGAGAGAGGTAAGGGGACAAGATAACAGAAAATAGTCACACTGTTTGCATGAATTAATTAACTGTGTCCACAACAGAATTAATGGACTTTTCACATTTCCAGAGAAGTGGAAGTTATACAGTATCTTAGGTAAGTAAACCTCTATAGTGGTGAATGGAAACTACAAAAAAAGTCTAAAAGTCGGGTAGGTATCTTTGAGAATTTGATGTTTTGCATTGAGTTGATATCGCTTATGTAATTGGCATAATACATGTTTACATCATCATACATGTTACAAAATAAACATTAACAGGATACGCGCATTTACCATTTATTGGGTCTCATTGTAAAAACATGAGGGGAATAAACTTGGGTGTAAATCATTCATAAAACACTTCTTACACAATCTGTCAAAAGTGACAAGATCCGTAAAGCTGATTTTACGAGTCATTTAACCAGGCCTTCGTTCTGCTCTTGTGTCATCCATCTTTTGGGGGTAGTTAGACAGTTTTGTCCAATAAAACATTTTCTAGAATGATAATGTATCCTCCCAATGTATTATAAACACCACCTGCCTCCAACTCACAACAGCAAGACAATAATGGTGTCACTGACGTAAACTGAAAGTTACTGACTGACAAAAAAGAAGATAACAATCAAACAAAAATGCTTCAGTGTCCTGTTCTAGCTTCCTGTTTCAAAAGGAAGTTTGAGAAAAAGGGAACATAAATCAACGTGTTAGTCAGAGATTTGTCTAACCTGTGGTTCTCTCTGAAAGATGACAACTCTCCCACCCCTATCACCCGTGGCCAAGAACTCTCCGGACTGGTTGAACTCCACCGTAGAGATGACATCCGCTGGATCACACACAAGAATCAAATCAAGAATAAATCCTGCAGAGGCCTCTATCTATTGCTTAAGATCAGATGTGCCTGACACTGCTTTGCCAAACTAAACAAATACAATGTTTGTATTTGAACATAGATTCAAAAACAGGGTTACACCAGGATTATTATAGTTAAATGAAAAAAAAACACATCTATACATATACAACTTATACTTGTTTTATTTCAGCTAGTTGCTAAGGAAGCATTTCTCATTTTCATAGTGTAACTTTATGTACTAAAATGACTAATAACATTAATGAAACGAATATATAAAAAAAACTACAAAAACAGGACAAAAACACTACTAATGAAATTAAATAAAAAATTTAAAAAAATAAAAATTAATCTAAATGATTAAAAACTTTAATAGTCTCGCTCTAATGCTTGCTCTCTCTCAAAACCTCATGAGTTATCATCATGGGATGGTTGTAAACAGCATTGAACTAGTTCCCACTTGTTGGACTGCTTCATATAAAGATGCTTATCATGGTCTAGAAAAGTAATTTCAAGCATTTCAGCAAAGCCCTTACAAGGAACAAATTCAGTCAAGTGTGTCCAAACATTTGACTGGCAGTGTAGCCACTGTGAGTGTATTGTAGCGTGTGATTGTGTGTGTGTGTGTGTGTGTGTGTGTGTTACCCTCTGTGTACTCTGGCTCCAAGGCTGCGAGATCGGAACAGAGAACTGGGCTCAGCATTCTGAGACAGAACGGGGCGGGGCTGCAGCTCTACCAATCCTGCAAAGAGGCGGAGTCTCATGATCAGCCTTAAAATCTGAGAGGAAGGGTTATGACATGATACCGGTGTCTTGATGTCTGCCAGAGAGACTCTCTCACCTGCTGGAACGATTCCAGACACTGATATTCAAACATACAGGTCACATGAGCGCCAGCAGAGATAAACCACAACCATCCAGATTATGTACAGTATAGCCCTGATGTATTGCAATGGGCCTAGATTTGAGATTAGTGGATGTAATCCTGTTCTACATCAATAAAACATCAGATCATCAGGGGTGGGGGGTGGGGGGGATCTGCCACATATGTATATTAACATCTCCATCTGTTCAATAAGCCATTAAAAGGGATCACAAACCACATTTATGCATGTAAACATCCAGACATCATGAATGAAAAGGAAAATTCAAACGAATAACACGAAATACTTAGAAAAACACTCTTTTACCTTCTTGTCACATTGCTGTGCTAACAATCGTGTTCAGCTGCTGATATATTCATTCAGTTCCATTGCGGTGTTGGTTTGTATAAGAGGTGTCTGTGAAGGTGCGTGTTTGTTTGATGGATGAGCAGCACACCATCCATTTTTCAGCCATCAGCATGAAGGTCTGCTGCAAAGCGTCATGGGGTTTGTGAGCAGTAAGTCCACACGAAGAGGCAGATGATATAGAGGCTGAAGAAAAAGCACAATCTCTTGGCTCAGCTGGGATGCATCTACACTCTTCCGGTTAAATCATTCTTGTTGGGTTTTCCTGAAATCAGAGGTAAACACATGACAGCTGGACTTGTGCGTAGGCATACTGATGTTTGTGCAAAAGAATGAGGGAGGGGTGCAATTCTGTCTGTTCTGCTGCATAGACTCCTCCTCCAAAGCATATCACAGAGAGGGAGACACAGAGATGCTGAGGGACGTGCTCTCGTCCAATGGGGACACTGGTCAGGGAGTCGTGGCCAATGAGAGAGCGGCTCAGCATCACATTGAGCAGCATCCCCCCACTCCAGCCTCTGATACTGATATAGCTACAAGAGCGGTTGCTTGGTAACCGCATCTGTCTGTGAGAGTCAGGGAGGAAACATGAGAAACCTGTTCTGTAAGACTGAATGAATGGACTTAAAAATAACAGCTTTCAGGGTTTGTTTGTTGACAGAAGGGGACAGGACTAGAGCAGGTGAGGTGGATCAGTCAGGGTTGGAAACTATCAATCCAGAGCATCCTGAGAAGCCAACCACCACAGCAGAGCAGATGGAGGGAGGGAAGTTGATGGCTTGAGTATCCACGGAGAAGGCGATGGCAGGATGAATAAGGTGGAAGAACAGAGCACAGGTAGTATGGAGGCCCATGGTGGAAATACTGGGGGAACCATCACCAGAGGCGGAAGATGTTTATGGGTGGGAGTGAGGGGGGGGGGGGAAGTTGGGGGCTGTTCCTCTTCCAATCTTCTTCATCCAGATGCACTAATACTCCTCACTGGAGCAACATTAATAGCTGCAATTTCCATGTATTTTCTAGGTCCAGTATTTGGTCACATTTAAAGTCCAGTGAAGATGAATACAGGCAAAGTTTCAGGCTAGTTTACTAAGCAGAATATAAAGATCCAAATACATAGGTCCAGACACAGAGATTCAGTAATAATTAATTTTTAATGGCTAAACATGAAAATGTTTTTTTTTATTAGCCTATTTCATTTTTTATATTAATGTCAGCATGAAACTGAAGTTGTGACAGTCCTTTTGCAGTAAGGGTTCAGTGGCAGCCAAAAGTCAGTTCCTGGCAGCTGGACATCCAATCAGAAAGTGGCAGCAGTGTCCGCAACCAATCAGATGCCTGTGATGGGCAGTATGCATCCATACGTCTCCTGCTGCTAGAATAATATAAAAAAGGTTGTGTTCACTTATTACAAGAACCAATTCAAACCTCTTTCAGTTACCACAAAGTGGAGCAAGTAAAGAATTTATAGTCCATGAAATCTCATGTGGAAAAACATTTTTCCTTCACTCTGGGCCAAATTCCCTTTGTTTTTAACCCAGCCCCATAGGCAGCCAAATCACCCTGCAGCCCAAAACTGGTCGCCTACTGAAGCTAAGCAGAGTTTAGCCTGCTCAGTACCTGGATGGGAGACCTCCTGGGAAATCTAGGTCACTTAGAAGAGGTGTTAGTGAGGCCAGCAGGGAGTGCTCACCCTGTGGTCTGTGTGGGTCCTAGCACCACAGTACAGAGATGGGGATACTATACTGTCAACAAGCACTGTTCTTTGCATGAGATGTTAAACCGAGGTCCTGAATCTCTGTGGTCATTAAAAATCCCAGGATGTCTTTCAAAAAGAGAAGAGATGTAACCGCGGCATCCTGCCCATATTTGCCCATTGGCCTCTGATCATCATGGTCTCTTAACAATCCCCATATCTTCTGATTGGCTTCATCCGTCTGTCTCCTCTACACCAGTAAAATTCTGGCGCACTATGGCTATGTCGCGTCATCCAGATGGAGTGCCAGTGTTGGGGGAATGCATTACAAATAACGTGAGTTATGTAATCAGATTACTTTTTTCAAGTAACTAGTAATGCATTACTCTTTAATTTACAAATATATATATATATATATATATATATATATATATATATATATATATATATATATATATATATATATATATATATATAAAAAGTATCAACAGTTACCCATTTATTGACATACTAAATGTGAATTTATTCATCCCACTCGCAAAAAACAGATTTAGTATTAATCATAATTAAATAAAAAAGTGAAATGCAAACTCAGAATATGACACAAACCTGCAATAATTAAATAACACAAATCTAATCTCATTTTATTAACTAATGTATTTGCGGCTGACCTTTGATGATCCAGTAAGCAAAAATGACTTTAGATAAACTAACAATTGTGCTTCATTGTTTTTTATTGCTGAAGAGTGTTGAACCTTCTTCTCCTAGTCAACTAAACACAAAATAATAAGTATAACTAAAAGTTTGTTTAACTTAATATATGCACGTGCAAGTTTATGTTGATTAAACATGCACAAATGTTTGTACAACTTTTTGACCTTTAAGTTGAGTAAACTCAAAAATCTGCTGAAGCTGGTTGCCTTAAAATCTTAAGTTGGTCCAACTTATTATTTTTTACAGTGTATGTTCTACTGTACAGACGTGAATTTACTTTTCCTTCATGTGTTCAATGTGGTGACAGTGGAACAGTGATTGGTTGTTGCCAACAACCAATCACTGTTCCACTGTCACCACATTCCCAGAGCGTTTTTGTTGTGAACTATAAAATTACATCAATCCAAAATAAACATTAGCCGCTTCTTCTTTGCAAACACACACACACACACACACACACACGGCTTCCGTAATTTTATGCTGCACTTTTGGCTACAGACGATTCACTTCCTGAATAGCACATTCTCTTAAAAGACTGCTTACCGACAGATTTTAATGTTTAGCAAAATTTCAACTGATATGATGGGGATTTTTTGATTTTGATTTATTTATATATTTTGGAGTTCCAGATAAGTTGACTGCGTGCAATGACACGCACTAGCTGGAGGGGAGGAGTCTGTGTTCACGCAGACAGACAAACACTAGATGAAACTGAAAATAAGAAGATCGGAGACAAGAGCGACATCATCTTTAGGTAGGCTAATAAAGCTCGTTGTTTCTCAATACCGTGTTTTATTTGATCTCTTTACATATTCCCTTTACATACATATGTAGAATGGCATGGAGGCTGTAGAATGACGGTTGAGAACTAGCTACTTTCTCCTAAAGATGAGCTGAGCTGTAAAGGTTGTGTGTGAGGCAGAGGTTTGGGAGAATAACTAGCTAGACGTGAGGTACAACACTTTGGCACATGTATAAACATATCCTGACTGTCCCCGAGAATGAGTTACTCAATCATTCGCTCAAGTGATTAGTTGAGCAATTCTGATTTATTCAGTAAAACTGTGTGCCCTTATTTGGTCGATTCTGCGAGATGATCTTTTATTCAGATTAGATTTGAACCGCTAGAGGAAACAACGTACAAATATAAGCAACGTAAGTTGGAATACTTTCGGACTGAAAAACATTTACACTAAATATACACAAATCGCTTAATTTTTATAACTGAGAAATGGTGATTGGATGGCAAAAACAGATCTTAAATGTCACGTCACCTGGATCTTTGGGTATTTTTGTAATCTTTTCATTTACAGAACAAGTGTCTGAGCATAAAATAGCACATGTAAACGAATTATGACGGTGTCATAGAATTGCATTCAGAAGATACAAATACATTATTTCATATCCTTATCTAGGCTTTGTAAATATACATTTGAGAAAATGTACAGTATGTTCAAAATGTGATCAATGTCCCACATGAAAAAAAATACTATTGTAATTTATAGTAAATACTGTAGTTTTTTAACCATACTATAGTATATGTGTAAAGTAGTAAAGTGTATTATGTTGTATATATTGTAATATTTATAACACTTTGTTAATGAATGCTAGAGCATTCTGTAGTATTAACTAGTTAACTGATAAACTAATAAATACTGTAGTATACTTTAGTTTTTACTACAGTGAACTCTAGTGTATTCTAGTATTATTACTGTATACCCTATAGTTGTAAAAAACCTAGTACAGTATTGGGGTAAAGTCATTTGTTTATATTACAATAGTTATATTACCACATCAACTATAGAATTACTACAACAAATTAATTGATACTTTACTACAGTTTGGTTCAAAACTTCTATTGTATTTACTATAGATTAATATAGTATTCTCTTCCTGTAGGCATACAATAACCTTGGAAGAAGACGTGTACAGATACTCTCCAAGATGCCAGAACCAACTGTTGCGATGATAACCACGCCATTTTACCAGCAACAGCAGTATGAAGTCTCCAGGTTCCTGAAGGTCAAGCCACTGGCTTTGGGGGTAAAACAAACTTGTCATGTTCTGTGTTGGTTTTAGGTCCTGTTACTCTTTATTTCCTGTGTCCTTTGTTTCCATTATCATCTTGTTTAAAGGGACACTTTCCCTAAAAATAAAATTTTGTCATTAATCACTAACCTCCATGTCGTTCCAAACCCGTAAAAACTTCGTTTGTCTTCATAACTCAATTTAAGATATTTTGGATGAAAACCGGGAGGCTTGTGACTGTCCCATTGACTGCCATGTAACTTACACTGTCAAGGTCCAGAAAAGGATGAAAGACATCGTCAGAATTGTGCATCTACCAACAGTTCAACTGTAGTGTTATGAAGTGACGAGAATACTATTTGTACGTGAAGAAAACATAAATAAGGACTTTATTTAACAGTTCATCTCTTCTGTGTAGCGACATTTTGGAGAAACGTATGCTCTTCCATGTCAGCCGCGCTGCTCAGATGTGCTGTTTTTGTTTAAATCAAAGTGTAAATACATGTAGAAAAGTATCCTTGTGTTGCGGCTGACACAGAAGAGCATACGCAGTTTTTGTCCAGCTCAAATTCTCCAAAATGGCGATATGGTGATGCAGAGAGACATAGAGGAGAAACATTTTTAATAAAGTCATTATTTTAGTTTTTTTTGTGTGCTAAAAGTATTCTCGTCGCTTCATAACATTACAGTTGAACCACTGATGGCAGATGCACTATTCTGATGATACTTTTCATCCCTTTCTGGACCTTGACAGTGTATTTTACTTGGCAGTCAATGGGGCAAGCCTCCCGGTTTCATCCAAAATATCTTAAATTGTGTTCGAATGACGAAAGAAGCTTTTAAGGGTTTGGAACAACATGGGGGTAAGTGATTCATTTCTTTTTGGGGTGGAGTATCCCTTTAAGTCTTCATTTATTTTTGTGAAGTATTGTGTTTATTTTTGTATGTAAAGTTATCTGGTTTCTGTCTCCTCCTGTGTTCCATCTTTGTGATTTTGTTAAATAAACCAAGCTGCATTTAGATCCACATCTCTTCTTCTTGCCTCGCCAGTGTTCAGTGTGTATGGATTTACTGGCACTATATCTTATGTTTTTGTATTGCAGATTTTGGAAATATTGATAACCTTATTGAAACTCTGTTTGATAATCTGGAAAAAGAATTTTATCCTTATCTGGTCACCAGTCATTGTAAGTTAATCATTTCTGTATCAGTACAACATTATACAGAGAACAAAAACTCATTTCTGTTCCATTTCTATTCTGCAGTTCTTCATAATTGGAGCTTTAACAGTCGCAGCTGCACACACACGTAAACCGCGTCTGGTAAGTGTCTACGTCACTGTCTTGAGAAGAAGCAATAGGCCTATGTTTAAGAATGCAAACATTAGGGGAATTTTATTCATTTGTTTGTTTTGTATTGTAGGTCAAAACCTCACAAATGCTCAGCTTTGTGAATTGTGCGGTAGTTACTTTCTCCCTCCGTGTTCCCTTCATTTTCCGTTGGGTAAGTGGTTACACTCCTACAGTATGTGTGTGTCTAGTAGGCTGGGTATTTACACAAATTTCAATTCAGTTTCACAAGCTTGCGATTTGATTCCAATTCAAATTAGATTCAATGTCGATTCATTTGGATATACACTCACCAGCCACTTTATTAGGTACACCCCTTCAACTGCTCTAGTCAGCCAATCAAATGGCAGAATCTTAGTGAATTTAGACATGTAGACATGGTCAAGACGATCTGATCAGAAGTTGACATAAACAACATGAAAGCATGGATATATCCTGCCTTGTCTCAGTGGTTCAGGCTGGTGGTGTAATGGCGTGAAATATATTTTCCTGGCACACTTTACGCTCCTTTGTACCAAATGAGGATAATTTAAATATACAGTGGGTATGGAAAGTATTCAGACACCCTTAAAATTTTCACTGTTATTGCTAAAATCATTTAAGTTCATTTTTTTCCTCATTAATGTACACAGCACCCCATACTGACAGAAAAACACAGAATGGTTGCTGAAATGTCACATGATCCTTAGTATTCAGACCCTTTGCTCAGTATTTAGTAGAAGCACCCTTTTGATCGAATACAGACACGAGTCTTTTTGGGAAAGATGCAACAAGATTTTCACACCTGGATTTGGGGATCCTCTGCCATTCCTCCTTGCAGATCCTCTCCAGTTCTGTCAGGTTGGATGGTAAATGTTGGTTGAGAGCCATTGTCAGGTCTCTCCAGAGATGCTCACTTGGGTTTAAGTCAGAGCTTTGGCTGTGCCATTCAAGAATGGTCACGGAGTTGTTGTGAATCCACTCCTTCGTTATTTTAGCTGTGTGCTTGGGGTCATTGTCTTGTTGGAAGGTGAACCTTCGGCCCAGTCTGAGGTCCGGAGCACTCTGGAGAAGGTTTTCGTCCAGGATATCCCTTTACTTGGCCGCATTCATCTTTCCCTCAATTGCAACCAGTCGTCCTGTCCCTGCAGCTGAAAAACACCCCCACAGCATGATGCTGCCACCACCATGCTTCACTGTTGGGACTGTATTGGACAGGTGATGAGCAGTGCTTGGTTTTCTCCACACATACCGCTTAGAATTCAGCCCAGAAAGTTCTATCTTGGTCTCATCTGACGAGAGAATCCTTCAGGTGTTTTTTTTTTAGCAAACTCCATGCGGGCTTTCATGTGTCTTGCACTGAGGAGAGGCTTCTGTCGGGCCACTCTGCCATAAAGCCCCGACTGGTGGAGGGCGGCAGTGATGGTTGACTTCCTATAACTTCCGACTAGGAAGGGTTCTGGTCACCCCAAACATCTTCCATTTAAGGATTATGTAGGATACACTGTGCTCTTGGGAACCTTAAGCGCAGCAGAACCTTGGCCAGATCCTAGCCTTGACACAATTCTGTCTCTGAGCTCTTCAGGCAGTTCCTTTGACCTCATGATTCTCATTTGCTCTGACCTGCACTGTGAGCTGTAAGGTCTTATATAGACAGGTGTGTGGCTTTCCTAATCAAGTCTAATCAGTATAATCAAACACAGCTGGACTCAAATGAAGGCGTAGAACCATCTTAAGGATGATCAGAAGAAATGGACATAACCCTGAGTTAAATATATGAGTGCCACAGCAAAGGGTCTGAATACTTATGACCATGTGATATTTCAGTTTTTCTTTTTTAATAAATCTGCAAAAATGTCAACAATTCTGTGTTTATCTGTCAATATGGGGTGCTGTGTGTACATTAATGAGGAAAAAAAATGAACTTCAACTATTTTAGCAAATGGCTGCAATATAACAAAGAGTGAAAAATTTAAGGGGGTCTGAATTGAAGTGCTTTTGGGCTTGATACTATCATGTCAATATGGGCCAAAATCTCAATATTTCCAGCACCTTGTTGAATCTGTGCCACAAATAATTAAGGCAGTAAGGCAAAAGAAGCTCCAACCCTGTGCAGTGGAACAGTGGAATATAGTGCAAAAATGTATAAAACTGCTCCTCTCCAGAGTAGTCTATTTTTTCCAGCTGAGTAACTAGTTTATGGCCATTGGCTTTTCTGAGGTAATCATTACGTGATATATTGTTTACAAGCGGTTTAGTTACCTCGTGTATATTGTGACACTGATAGTCTACAACCATTTCACAGTGTCTAATCTGTCTTTTAAACTCTTTAGAACTGCCAACTTGTTTTTGAGTCATATTTATAATTATATTAATCCCTGTTTCGCTATTAATTAGGTTACTTCAGATGTGTTCTTCTACATCCCTGTCATCTGTGATATCCTGATCTTCATCTTATCTCTTGTTGTTGCCGTAACCTCCTGTTCCTGTTGCTGCAGACCAAAGGTAAACATTATCAAAGGATTAAAACATGCTTTAAAAAATCTGATGGAATAGTTTGTATAACTGACATCATATTGGTTCTCTCTCAGTCAATCCCTGTCATGGTCAGTTATATGACCACAGATTTGCCTGTCAACCCCATCATGCCGATGGGCCAGCCGGACGCCTATGCAGTGGCCCCGGTCCCACTGGTGCCTCTGCCAAATCACGGTCACGTCCCCAATGCATCTCCACCAATGTATAGTCCAGTACCAACTACACCTCCATCCAACTACGAAAAAGTCTCAGATGCACTTCCACCAAACTACAGTCCAGTCCCAAGTACCCCTCCACCAGCATATGAGGTAATTATGAGCATTTCTAAATAAGTGCAGACCTACTAAATCAGAAAATATATTTAAAAATGGTTAATACACACAAATAATCTCAACCTCTGATTATATTTGCTGTATTTGCCGTACTGCACAGCTCTGATACACTGTGTTCTGTTATTGCAGCATGAAGATTTTCAGGCCAGAAGATGAATAATATCTTCGGAATGTTTGACGTTTGCACAATTTATGGTGTTGGAAAACCAAAGATTATACTTTAGAAGTTTGTAAATTGAATGGATGAGAAACATGCCTCAGAGTCTTACGTTTTCATTATGTTTCATTTGTTGTATATTTCCCCAAATGACTGTTTTGTTTGATTTGATTTTATATAATAAATTGGCAGTTTTCTTAATTTATGTGCATTTTCTACTTTTTAATTCAACACAGTAAACGGCACACGATTGATTTACAGACAGACTTAACATTTAAAATCTTATCTTAGTGTTCAAAGTGTACTTTAAATTAAATAATAATGTTGTAATTTGCATCACTCAAGCAAGTGGTTTGCACAATCAAGTTATAAATTGACTATTCATTAATTTTTAGAATTATGGTCTGAAGATAGAATGACAATTTTAGATTCTAATTTGTGTTTGACCTGTGCTGTCACAAAATACTATTTCCAGCCCTTAACTTCTAGTACAGCATAACCTGTTCAGAAATATTTCAGAAGACCTGAAAACAAAACACTGCATATTCACATTAACACTTCATCTCAGCATGAAGATGGGTTTAGATGGCCAGAAAACTACTCTGTGGGTCTGATTACCTGCTCTATTATTTAGTTCAGATCACAGCTAATAAAATCAATGAAAAACGTTAGAATACTGTAATTAAATTAATAAAGTAGATGAATATCTGATTTCATAGGACAGCCTTTCATGCTAATTTATTTCAAACAGTATTCTCACAACTGTGTTATAGTGTTTTATGAATGCATTTGTGCAACTAGATATTTAGATCTTCTCTCTCCTTTAAATTAATAATCAAAGCCTAACAAATTTATGTTCTGTTAAGCTTATTTCCACCACAGAGTAAAGAATAAAAAAGCATATTAAGAGATACAAATACTTTTTTCTTACAATTGTGAGATTATATTTTGCAATTTAGATTTTTTTTTCTCAAAACTGCGAATTTATATCAATTGTGAGAAATTTATCTCAATTCAGACTTCATGACTCAGTTCTGACAATAGTTTTTTTCAGAATTGTGAGATAAAATGCAATTATGAGTTATGAAGTTCATACAGATATACAGGTTCTGGTCATATAATTACAATCAAACAGTTGATTTATTTCACTAATTCCATTCAAAAAGTGAAACTTGTATATTATATTCATTCATTACACACAGACTTATAACTGACAACTAAGGAAAAACCCAAATTAAGTATCTCAGAAAATTAGAATATTACTTAAAGCTGCAGTAGGTAACTTTTGTAAAAATATTTTTTTTTTTACATATTTGTTAAACCTGTCATTATGTCCTGACAGTAGAATATGAGACAGATAATCTGTGAAAAAATCAAGTTCCTCTGGCTCCTCCCAGTGGTCCTATTGTCATTTGCAGAAATACATCGCTCCCGTAAGAAACAACCAATCAGAGCTGCGGTCCGTAACATTGTTTGTGTTCAAAATGTAGAAAAATGTATATAATAAGCGAGTACACCATGAATCCATTTTCCAAACCGTGTTTTTAGCTTGTCCTGAATCAATAGGGTGCACCTATAATAAGTGTTTATATTCTGACTATTTTAGATTGCTTCAGGGGTACCGCGGCGGAGTAACCCAGTACCTTCGTGATTCTTCATAGACATAAACAGAGAGAAGTAGTTCCGGCTACGATGTTCTTCTGCAAGACGCAAGCAGTTCTGTTTATTAACCGCTAGAGCGTCAAAAGTTACCTACCGCAGCTTTAAGACCAGTTCAAAGAAAGGATTTTTAGAAATCTTGGCCAGCTGAAAAGTATGAACATGAAAAGTATAAGCATGTACAGCACTCAATACTTAGTTGGGGCTCCTTTTGTCTGAATTACTGCATCAATGCAGCGTGGCATGGAGTCGATCAGTCTGTGGCACTGCTCAGGTGTTATGAGAGCCCAGGGTGCTCTGATAGTGGCCTTCAGCTCTTCTGCATTGTTGGGTCTGGCATATCACATCTTCCTCTTCACAATACCCCATAGATTTTCTTTGGGGTTAAGGTCAGGTGAGTTTGCTGGCCAATTAAGAACAGGGATACCAGTCCTCAAAACCAGGTACTGAAACCCATGTCTTGTATACGTCTGCGTGTAGTGGTTCTTGAAGCACTGACTCCAGCTGCAGTCCACTCTTTGTGAATCTCCCCCACATTTTTAAATGGGTTTTGTTTCACGATCCTCTCCAGGGTACGGTTATCCCTATTGCTTGTACACTTTTTTTCTACCACATCTTTTCCTTTCCTTCACCTCTCTATTAATGTGCTTGGACACAGAGCTCTGTGAACAGCCAGCCTCTTTTGCAATGACCTTTTGTGTCTTGCCCTCCTTGAGCAAGGTGTCAATGGTCGTCTTTTGGGCAACTGTCAAGTCAGCAGTCTTCCCCATGATTGTGTAACCTACAGAACTAGACTGAGAGACCATATAAAGGCCTTTGCAGGTGTTTTGAGTTAATTAGCTGATTAGAGTGTGGCACCAGGTGTCTTCAATATTGAACCTTTTCACAATATTCTAATTTTCTGAGATACTGCATTTGGGATTTTCCTTAGTTGTCAGTTATAATCATCAAAATTAAAAGAAATAAACATTTGAAATATATCAGTTCACTTTTTGAATGGAATTATTGAAATAAATCAACTTTTTGATGATATTATAATTATATGACCAGAACCTGTAGAATTGTGGGATAAATAGTTGCATTTACTTTTTTTTTTTTATTCCATGGGAGAAATAATAATCTGCAATTGGTGATGAATAAAAAAACATGCAAAACATGTTTAAACTGAGTTTCTCTTACACTGACTGGAGGGGAGGAGTCTTTTCATATTTATTTTACAAAGATGGACCTACTAGATAACGTGAGAATGAAAACAGCAAGATTCAAGAGCAACACCAACATCAGGTAAAGCAATCTCTCGATATAATAATTCATGTTCAGGTTTATGATCAGCTCCATGGTTTCTATATATATATTTGAACGCTACATTCTCTTTAAAGAAAGATTGTGTTGGGCCGGCAGAGGATGGCTAGAGATGAGTAAAACTTCTATTCAACATATCTTTTCATAGCGTCACATGACAGATTCTTTTAACAATAGGCTTCTGTTTTAAAATTTCCCAAGTTTCCTATTGTTTTTTTTTAGTCAAATATAGTGGCTTGGAAACAGATGGATAACTGACTACAACAGTAGCTTGTACTACTAAAGTTTAGGTGTAATTTTCTAGTCGTCTATTTATTTTGCATACATCTTAAGGTGGTAAAACGGGATTTGTTACACGTGTGAATAAATAAATGTAATTTGCTATATCAATCTATAGACTACTCTTTATAAACCATATAAACACACCTATTTTGCCACTTTTCCCCGGACTATATTAGTAGCCTATATTCTGGTAATGTTGACTGGATGGACCAGCACCAGCCTGGTTTGACTATGGGCACACTTGGCACATTTTCCAATATGAAACAAATTTAAACGTGATTTAATAATTAACCCCGGCTGGGACATAGTGTCCAAAGATGAAGAAACACCCAGTTACAGTTACATAATCAATTCAATTGAATTAACTCGTTTAATGAACTGTTGTATAAAAGCAATGTCATATCTATATATACATACTTTATATGAGCCAGCCAGGCTGATGTTCAGACCTGCATTCTTTGGTCATGTGTCGCTGGGTAAACCCATGGGTTATGATTGTGATTGACAGGATAACGTTGCAGCCCTCTACATTCTTTAACACCACAGGAATGCTTTCTCTTTGTTGTTAAGCAGCTCTTCAGGTAAATCCTGACTCCCTTCTTTGAGAAGGACAGAATGATCAGTGAAACATTGTTTCTCCACACTCAGTAAGCTTTGGCTGACGAGAAAGACAAGACGTGCAAAGACAAGATACTCTCTTTATTTTCAAAGATGCCAAAACCCGCTGATGAGATGCCAACCGTGCCAGTTCACCAGCGAGGGCAGTATGACGTCTCCAGCTTCCTGAAGGTCAAGCCACTGGCTCTGGGGGTAAAAACACACTTCTGTTCCACATCAAGAGAAGTATTCAGTGTTCATGAAGAAACAGGCACTCAGTCTTATGTTTTTGTCTCACAGATATTGGAACTATTGCTAGCCTTACTGGGACTCTGTTTGACAATCTGGAATGTCCATTTTTCTCTTCTCTGGTCACCAATCAGCGTGAGTCGATCATCTGAATACCAAAATAATATTATACAAAGAACAAAAACTGAATTCTGTTCCATTTCTGTTCTGAAGTTCATTTTAACTGGAGTATTGACAGTCTCGGCAGCAAGAACATGTAAACCATGTCTGGTAAGTGTCAGTTTTAATAAAACGTGTAATATTTTTGCTTGAGGGCAACTTCATGGGTTTTATCTTAAAACTGATCTTCTGTACCACAGGTCAAATCCTCACAAATGCTCAGCTGTTTCAATACGGCAGCAGCTGCTGTGTCTCTACGCTTTCATTTTTATTACAGTTGGGTAAGTGGTTGCTTTGAATCTCACACATGTACAAATATATGTCTAGATTCAAACTATTTCTTGTGTTACCAGACATAGATGAAACTTGCCTTGCCTTATATATTGTGATGGAGATAGTCTACAACAATGTGTCATAGCCCATCCTCTATACTGTTTAGATCTGGCAACCGGTTATTGATTCATATTTTAGTTCATAATCACTGTGTGTCTATTATTTGATCAGGGTGTGATCTGTTTTCTCCTGATGGCCTGTGATACTCTCATCCTCATCTTCTCTGTCACTGTTGCTTTGTCCTTCTGTTGCTGCTGCTGCAGACCAAAGGTAAGATTCATCAAGAGCTTAAAGGGTTAGTTCACCCAAATAGCAAAATTATGTCATTAATAACTCATCCTCATGTCGTTCCAAACCCGTAAGACCTCCGTTTATCTTTGTAACACAGTTTAAGATATTTTAGATTTAGTCCGAGAGCTCTCAGTCCCTCCATTGAAGCTGTGTGTACGGTCTACTGTCCATGTCCAGAAAGGTAAGAAAAACATCATCAAAGTAGTCCATGTGACATCAGAGGGTCAGTTAGAATTTGTTGAAGCATCGAAAATACATTTTGGTCCAAAAATAGCAAGAACTATGACTTTATTCAGCATTGTCTTCTCTTCTGGGTCTGTTGTGAGAGAGTTCAAAACACTGCAGTTTGTCATATCCGGTTCGCGAATGGACTATTCGATGTAACTGGATCTTTCTGAACCAGTTCACCAAATCAAACTGAATCGTTTTAAACGGTTCGCATCTCCAATAAGCATTAATCCACAAATGACTTAAGCTGTTAACTTTTTTAATGTGACTGACACTCGCTCTGAGTTCAAACAAACCAATATCCCGGAGTAATTCATGTACTCAAACAGTTCATTGACTGAACTGCTGTGAAGAGAGAACTGAAGATGAACACAGAGCCGAGCCAGATATTCGGATCATCAGTTGTTCTTTCGGACAGTTTGATTCAATAAACCGGTTGAAGAAAACGGTTCACCGGTTCTTTTGCACTCAACATAATGGCGTCATTGGCGATGATTGCCCTTGATTCAAGCCTTCGGTTTACCTGGGCTCATAACATTAGCACAGAATCAATCACCAAAAGAATCAGTTTGGTTCAGATGCTCTGTGTGTCATTCTCCTTCACACTGAATCACACATGCGCAGTATCATCAGCTCCTCGGTTCTCGAATCGGATACGTCTGACAGAAACGGTTCTTGACTCGTGAACGAACCGTTTAAAACGATTCAGTTCGATTTGGTGAACTGAATGAATCGTCGCGAACCGGATATCACTAAACTGCAGTGTTTTGAACTCTCTCTCACAACAGACCCAGAAGAGAAGACAATGCTGAATAAAGTTGTAGTTTTTACTATTTTTGGACCAAACTGTATTTTCGATGCTTCAAAATATTCCAACTGACCCTCTGATGTCACATGGACTACTTTGATGATGTTTTTCTTACCTTTCTGGACATGGACAGTAAACCGTACACACAGCTTCAATGGAGGGACGGAGAGCTCTCGGACTAAATCTAAAATATCTTAAACTGTGTTCCGAAGATAAACGGAGGTCTTACAGGTTTGGAACGACATGAGGGTAAGTTATTAATGACATAATTTTGCTATTTGGGTGAACTATCCCTTTAAAAATGTCCCATCTTGAAAAAACTAATCCTGAAGATGTGTAACAAATATAACTTTGGTTCTCTCTCAGTCAAGACGTGTCGAGATCAGTTACATGAACGCAGATTTGCCTGTCAACCATGTTGTGTTCATGGGCCAGCCGGACCCGTCTGCAGTGGTACAGTCCTTTAGTTCAGTCATGTATGTGCTGCCTGCACCTGCACCTCTGCCAAACTACAGTCCGGTCCTAGATATACCTCCACCAGCCTACGACCAGATCTCAGCTGCACCTCCACCAAACTACAGTTCAGTCCCAAGCGCTCCTCCACCAGCATATGAGGTAACTATGAGCATTTCTAAATAATGCCAGGAAATCTATTCATAACTTATAATGGTTCATACCAATTTAAAACCTTTAAACACTCAGAATTACTTGCTAACATGCTTTAACTGTTGTACTGCACCGCTCTGATACACTGTGGTTTGTTATTGCAGTATGAAGATTTACAGACCAGAAGATGAACCGGATCTCAGTCGGTGTTTACACATTGGATCATGGGAGATGGAAAACCAAAAAATATTTGTATAAATGTGTAAATAATTTATAAATAATATTACGATGAAACAAATAAATTATTTTTGAAAATCAAATCTGTGAGTGCTTGTTGTAAAGGAATGTTGTCACATAAAACCTAATAAAACCAGTGAAGTCAAAAGTCACGCAAAACTGTTTAATGTTAAAGTAAGACTACTTTAAAAACAACTACATATGTTTAATGTGCATGAGGGGTTTTCCATTTTATTACGATTGTTTTTCTCTAAAAATGTTTAATGGTAAATTAGGTTTTTAATGGTAAAAATAATTCATTGTTGGCCTGATCTGCATCTCTATTATTCACTTAAGCTAATAAACTTAAATGCAACTAAAATGTGTACATAACCTATAAATTAGATGATTATCTGAATCATGTATAACCGTATCCAAACTAACCAGTTATTTCACTATAGCTGAGATACTATTACAGTCATTGTTAATATCTTGAATTCATGTTTTCGTTTTAATTGTAATTTAAGCTTTTATAGCTTCAGTTAAGTTTCGTTTTTGTTTCCGTCCTTTTTGGTAGATTTTGTTGTTTAAAAATTGTATTGTCGACATAGTTTTTCATTTGAGATAATTTAGTTTGATACTTCAGTACTTCAAGTTAAACTAAATGAAAATAATAAAATAAGTTCAAGTTTAGATATATCATTTTATTTTATTTCAGCTAAAGCTCATGTCCAACATTTCTAATGTTTTGTCATGGTTTCATTTTTAGATAATAACCCCGCTCACAGCTGTATGTCATAGATATTTGTGATATTCAGATCTCTCTCTCTTTTTAATAAATATTAACTAATTTAAGTAAACTAAAAAGATAAATTTCTCACTGAGAAGACTAACGAAAAAAACAGCGTGTATCAAAGAAGCTTAAAAGCTAAGCGTGCAAACATTTGTTAAAGGGTTACAGAAAGAACTTTTGGGTGATATTTAGCAAAACAGTGTTTTAACAATCCTCTTAATGATTATTTAATAGTTTTATATTATAGATAATATAACTAAGAGTCTATTTGTCCTTGGCTTGCCCATCAGAGGCTTTTTCTTTGTCTCTCGGCACTCTCCCCATGTTGTAAAACTCTGCGTTAGGTCTCATGTCAGTCAGATGGGCCATGCGGTTCGACAGAGCAAAGAAGGCAGCAATGGCAGCAATGTCCCAAATATCTTCTCGGTCAAATCCATGAGCCTCCAGCGTGCTGAGATGTTCTTCAGTTACGGTTTCACTCCTGCAGACTGTCAGAGCAAAGTCCAGCATGGCCTTCTCACGCGCGCTCAGCTCCGCAACCCTGTAATTAACTGCAACCTGTGCGACCAGACACACATTATCTATAATATTCTAGGAATACTGAGTCTGAGAGGGTGGTGAACAGTTTAACAGTATGTTTTGCTAAAGTTTTAGGTACCTGATCAGCCAGCATGGGTTTTTTGGAATAGATGCGGTGCAATGCACTGTGGGATACCACACAATACAAGCAGTGATTGTGAGCACTGGTCGCAACAACAATCAGCTCCCGGTCCGCTTTTGACAGACCACCTGTAACTCAAGTAAAATAAACCACATTATTATCACACCCTGATCCCTTAAAGCATTAAGTTATCTACATATAACATCAAATTTGAATTAAAAGCAATGAATGAAATAAGTTCTAGACTGTAGGTCTCCTATCTCACCATGTTTTTGAAACTAATAAGAAACTATAAAAATTTATTAAATTTCACTGAAAAATCTACTAGTGACCATGAAGTATGGATAAAAGGTCATACCACTTTCTTTGTTCATGAGGGCATTATAATAAGAGAAGAAAGCCCGAAATTCAGCAGGACGATGGGCGAGAACCTTGAAGACATTGGGCAAAAACCCTCCCTGTAGATGAAAATGGACATCTTCTATTAGTACTGACACAAACGTCTTCATATTTTTTGAGTAAATTAAGATAGACTTTTTTCATTTTTTATCTTGGTGTAAACCTTCTGTTCGACCTCCTCCATCAGCTCCACGATATCAAATGGCAGGTTCTTCTTGTTTGGCACTGGGTACCGGCTGATGACCTCTGACCCTCTGCTGCTGCTGCTGTGTCTTGTGTGACTCGCTGCTGTTTTCACAACTACTCTGCTTGCTGGGGAAAGTGAGTACTGCGAAGGACAGGGCTTGTTTTAATAATGTTACATGTATTATATCATTTCATACTAATAAACAACTTGATGTCAGTTTCCAAGTTCAACTCTTCAGTGCAGAACGATATGTATGTTTATGATTATAATGCAGTGACAGACAGATGTACAGCTGCACGCATGCTTTCTTGCATGACATTAGATTTACTGCTGCTTTGAAGCGATATCTGAATAATTCACAGTTCAGAGTACTAGCTCATTTAAAAACCTTACCAATAACCCCAAATTTGAGCGGAGGCTAAGCTTCAAAACGCTTCGTAACGACATTGTTAAACTTTATCGTGTAAATGACGATGTGTTCCGTGTGTTTATATCTCGAGCAGTGGCTGGTTCAGAGTCATATGCGCTAAAAGCGCAACCAATCAGAGAGTCGTATTCTGACACGCCTCACGAACATTCGACCAATGAAACCATCCCGTGGAGTTACATTTTACTTCCTGTTTACACAGCTGAAGGAAACGAGAAGCAAAGCATAATAAGAGACACCACGGAAGTGTAGCGTCAAAGTAAAAGCATGTTTATGCGTGAGAAAGAGAGAAAGGAAAATAAAATAAATAAATAAAAAACATTTTAAAAACACAAAAGATCTCGAATTCTTTTTATATTCAAATGTAGAAAACATATAAATAACATGTATAAAAATATTATATTGTCAAGAAAATATTGCAATTTTGTTATTTGATTATTATTTGTAAATACAAAATAAGAATATAATTATATTAATCAAGCTTTGAAATAAATATATATTTGAACATTAATATAATACATCGTTAATATTGGATGCTGGAGAATTCAGTTGCTTAACACTACAGCCGAACAACAACAACAATAATAATAACAGCAATTAATAACTGTTGTATTATTATTCAGATATATAAAAGTTTAATTAATTCCCTAGTGATAAAAGGTCTGAGCAGGGACCTTTATTTTGAAGTTCTCTTCTTCTTTAGACGCACTCATGCGAAACTGACTGTAATGTTTTTGAGGGGTTGCCGTTTTCTGTTAAAATCTTATCCATCTTATATTAGAATTTCTTCGGCATATTTTCACATTTTATATAAACGCACAATAATCTGATTATGGGTGGCCACGGGGTGATGTCAGATGAGGTGTCTCTGGATTATTCGGTTCATGAAGCCTGGAACGAGGCCACTAATGTTTACCTGCTGGTCATTCTGGTCAGTTTCGCCCTGCTGATGTACGCCAGAAAGTAAGCGCACATTCAGTTTCATATTCATTACTAACACGATAACAGTTGAACTTGTAAACACCAGACGTCTCCTCTAATGTTAACCATGAGTGTCTTCTGTTTTCATCCAGAAACAAGCGGAAGATAATGCGGATCTTCACTCTTCCTCCAGCAGCGAGCAGCTCCTCGGAGCACAACTTCTACGACAGTCTGCAGAAGGTCCGGCTCAGACAGCAGCTGGAGATGTACTCGCTCGGTGGGCTCAGAAACTGTCTTTTTGTCGTTTGGAAAATTTACCATGGAACATTTATCATAGTTCCTATCACAATATCACCAAGTTGGTACACTTATTGTTGCTATACACCAAATAATAAAAATAAAAACAAAACCCCTATTAGATAGAGACAGCTTCTGTGTGAAGGATATACTATATTAAATTGTTATGATAGCCCTTCTACTGTATATGCATTAGGTTCTATTAGTTAATTATTAATATCATTTTAATATCCTTTTGAAATACATCAAATATAAAATAATAACATTGTTTCATTTGATATCTATCTATCTATCTATCTATCTATCTATCTATCTATCTATCTATCTATCTCTCTCTCTCTCTCTCTGTCTCTATTAGAATATTTTAACATGTCATTTATTCCTTACTTTTCATCATCATTGCTCCAGTCTTCAGAAATCATTGCAGTAAGCTGATTTGCTACTCAAGAAACATTTATTACGGTGTTGAAAAACATGTGCTGCTTAATATTTTTGTGGAAACCATGAAACAGAAGATTGGAGTAAGTACAATAAAAAGAAAGAAAGAAATAAACAAACTTTTATTCAGCAAGGACACATTAAACTGACAGTAAAGACATTTATAATGTTTCAAAAAATGTATTTGAAAGAAATGCTGTTCTTTTAAACATTATTCATCAAAGAATCCTGAAAAAGGTGTGTGACGGTTTCCACAAAAATATTATGCAGCAGAAATTGTATTTAACATTTATGTAGCAAGAACCACATAATAAAAGCCATAATTGATAACTGAGCATAAAATCAGCATATTAAAATGTTTTCTGGTGGATCATGTGACACTGAAGACTGGAGAAATGATGCAGGAAATTCAGCTTTGCATCAGAGGAATAAATGACATATATTAAAATATATTACAATAGAAAACAGTTATGTTGTAAGCAGCTTTGGTGAGCACGAGAGACTTAAAAAACGCATATATATAAAAAATCAAATTATGCCAAACTCATTTCACACTTGTTTATCACGTGTCCATTTCTCAACAGGTCAGGGTTTGTCAAAATTGTGAAAATTATTTGGAAACTTTTTTTAGATGAAGTTGATCTGTGCAAAACATTAATTGAACAAAAAACCCTGAAGAGAATATCATGACACGGTTAATTTTTTGTTTTAATAATAGGATTGTAAGATTGTTACCAAGATTTTTTTTTCAAATGCTTCTTTTGTGTCTTTCCAGCTCGTAAATATGAGCAGCAGCAGCAGCAGCAGTCAGACAGTGTGCAGCTGTCGATGGAGTGATCTGACCAGAGGAGGCGCTCTTCACACACTAATGCTCACTTCATACCTCTCAGTCATTCAGAAGTGCTGTTTTATCACCTTGTGATATGATTTTCCTTTAAGAGCATCGATGGACTGTGAAACAGACTGCTCTCTGGTGTTGGAAGTGAAATAGGATGTATAATATCTCAGTGTTTCATATGAGTGGCAAACACATTGTGTGCCATAAGGTTGATCACTGTTTGGGATCTGCATCCAAACACTTTACCTGTCCTCAAAAACATTGTTGCAAAATTCTATTTAAGCTTTTGAAAGTGAAGATGTTGAGAATACCATACTCTGATTCTAGGTACCTTTTTTCAGATGTCTCATATTGCCCTCTAGTGCTAGATGACATGCATGTCAGTTGTTATAGGCTGTAAAATATGAACCTGCATAAAATAAAGATGTTAATATTAAAAACATATTACTGAGTCTTAATTTTTAACATTTGCCAGTATGTATCCATAGCAAACGTGGTAAGAAAGCGCTTCCCCCACTCTATATTAATACATTATTAACTGTAGTCGATACAATGTTCTAGAAATAAGTTCCAGCAGCTTTAAATAGCTTTAGTGTGAAGGTTGTATCAGCAATGCTTTGTCCTGTCCTGACCGCACTTCACTGGAAGTAGTGATGACATGCACTAACATGGGGGCAAAAATCCCAAAGATTTACATTTAAGGAAGTATTTGAATTATATTCATAAATCAGAATATCATGGAGCATGGAGGAGGGGGACGTCATATGATTTGGGATATTAAGTAACCACCTAGCAACTGTCCAAAACACATTAGCAAACATATAAAATGCCATGGGATCATTCTGATGACTCTTTTATGGGCAAGCACCTCTCACTTTTTGTTTTTTTCCAGTGTTAAAATGTAGTTTCTTTTCTTGTTTCAAAAACATCGGATGAACTAAGTGCAGTAAACGAGTCCAAGTGATAGAGAAGTGCGAAATGAAAAACAATGGAGTGAGAAATAAAAAGTTAAAAGGTGTGAGAGAGAATCACAATCCTGGCCGGTCTCGCTTTTGTTTTAGTTGCTTTAGTTCTTTTTTTTTTGGTCTTTCTTTCATGTCACTCTTCCATCATCCTCTAGCTTCTGATCCGCCGTGCTATCATTTCCCCAGATGAATCACAGAACGCTAAAGAAATGATGCCTTAGTCATCTGCCTCCCCCTCCCGCTGCTTCCTCTTGTGCTTTCCCACTGGTCTCTATGGAAATAAGATGAACAAACTCTTCTCTTTATCATTTTTCAACCTCCAATAATCCTAATTTTATTCTACAGGATATCTGCTTTTGCCTTTTCTATTAAACCCTGAGAGTCTCGTTGCCAAGTGTGCGCCGTTAGAACACAAACAGAGAGTTTTAGAAGAATCTTCACGCAGCTTTTTCCAAACCGGCCAAGCATCAATAAGCATCATAACAGCAGTCCATATGACTCATGTGCTATATCCACAGTCCCCTGAAGTCAATAGCTGGTGTGAGAAAAATAACAAAAGCTCGAAAAAAAAACAAGGAATAAGGTGACAGGTTTGACGCCACTGATGTTTGGTCAGAAAACACAAGAACCAGTGGTGGTTATCGGTGCCACTAACGTCAAAAAGCACCTTATTTAATTCGTCCAGTAGCGCATGCGTCATGCGGATGGTTTTATGAAGCTTTTTTGTCTCTTGACAGACATATAAACGAGCTGTGGGAAGATTCTTCAAATTCCTCTTTTTGTTTTCCACATGGGTTTGGAACGACATGAGAGTGAATTGAGTTTGGGGCGAACTGTTGCTTTAACACTTAAATAACACACTGTCCCTCTATCTGTCTCTCTCTTTCCTTTTTTTTTTCGGTCTCACCCCATCTATTGTTTAACAAACACACAGACCGCTGAATTCCAGGTACTGACGCGTGACATGCATCAACACAGATCTTAACCGCTCGTGCTGCATCCATTTGCAAGCTCAAAACAGAAAAAAAAGAAAAAATCAATAAACCAGAGGAAAAATAAACCAGCAGGATTGAGGAGCAACGTTCATGGCCGCTGGATTTCAACACGTTCATCAGCGTATGGTTGATGTTTACAGTCTGGGTGTCGTCCTCTGCTCTGTCTCAATCCACAGTGCTGTTCTGAGACCTGTGGCTGCTTGAAGCCCAGACAGATGTAAACATGGCCTGACCGCATGCACTGGCTCCAGGCCAGCAGCTGACAAAAACAGCCTGGAATGTCAGTGCCATGGCCCCCGTCTCTGGCCCACTGCCACAAGGCCCACAAACTGGTCAATGTTAAACAGAATCACTTTTTTTAAAGGCACGACACAAGAAGGTTGTGATCTGCTTATACAACATGCTTATGAATAGTATAAACATTTATAAATGCTGTGAGTAAGCAACATTTGAATTGGAATAACTGTTTATGAAACCGCAGCACACAGAATTTGAATGCATTATGCTGCTTTCTCTTTAGAGTACCATCCAGACCTGTTACGATTATTGTTATTATTTAATGTGGCTGTCCCCTCTGCTATTTATAAAGTTCAAAAAGCTTCAGACGGCCTCTAGTCTTGGAGGTCGCATATTAGGTTACATCTAAACTTGTAGTGCACAGTTCGATCAGATACCTTATCAGGACTACATTTTTAAATTAAAAATTAAATTAAATTTATGCATTTAACAGACGCTTTTATCCAAAGCGACTTACAGTGCATTCAGACTATCAATTTTTTACCTAATATGTGTTCCCGGGGAATCGAACCCACAACCTTGCGCTTGATAACGCAATGCTCTACCAATTGAGCTACAGGAACACTAATTTTAAGCATGATTGTGGCATTGTTTTTATACAACAGTTCAATCAAAAAGAAACTACATTTTAGACACAATAGTTTTGATCAGGCAATGAAAATAGTTCCAAACAAACAAACCCTCAGCATAACATGAATGACTCATTGGTTTTGAACAAATCCGTTTAGTGAATGATTCATGACTCGCTAAAAAACTTTCAGCTGTTTCATTTATGAATGAATGAATTTGCATTATTTAATGAATCAGTTGAGTGAATGATTCACTCATAGAATCTGTTAGCTGTTTCATTCAGGAATTAATTTCCATTTTTTAAAAACTGATTGAGTGAATGATTCAGTGACTCACTCATAAAGACTGTCCGCTGTTTTGTTCAGGAATAATTTCCATTAAAAAAAAAAAAAAAAGTGAATGATTCAAGTCAAGTCAAGTCAAATCACCTTTATTTATATAGCGCTTTAAACAAAATACATTGCGTCAAAGCAACTGAACAACATTGATTAGGAAGACAGTGTCTCAATAATGCAAAATGACAGTTAAAGGCAGTTCATCATTGAATTCAGTGATGTCATCTCTGTTCAGTTAAAAAGTGTATGTGCATTTATTTGCAATCAACTCAACGATATCACTGTAGATGAAGTTACCCCAACTAAGCAAGCCAGAGGCGACAGCGGCAAGGAACCGAAACTCCATCGGTGACAGAATGGAGAAAAAATCCTTGGGAGAAACCAGGCTCAGTTGGGGGCCAGTTCTCCTCTGACCAGACGAAACCAGTAGTTCAATTCCAGGCTGCAGCAAAGTCAGATTGTGCAGAAGAATCATCTGTTTCCTGTGGTCTTGTCCTGGTGGTCCTCTGAGACAAGGTTTTTACAGGGGACTCATGAAGACTTATAGCTGTTTTGTTCAGGAATGAAGTGTCACTTTTGAACAAACTGGACAAACGAATGATTCAATGACTCACTCATAGAAAGATAGCCACTTGCTGCCACCTATTGGCATAAAAATCTAATCTGCACTGACAAACCCCCACCACTTTTTGACATTTTTATGTATTTATTTATTTATTTTTATACGGAATTTGTATGAAGGTGAAATATTTTCCAAACAAATATTTCAAAAGATTTTCAAATTTGTCAGACACATTTACAGCGTTAATCAGCAGAAAGCTGCTAGGTTTAGAAAGATTTTGTACAAAAATGTATGATTTTTAGCAACAACGAAAAAAAGAAAGAAAAAAACCCATGACAGTCCAGTTCTAAACCTAACCCTCTGTTAGGCGCAAGCAAATTATACAACAAACAATAGCTATTTGTCTGTAAGTTAACATTTATCATTAGCCCACACAGCTTATATGGCTCTAAAAACCAACCGAATTTACTGCCATAATACATGTTATATATTTCTCTCTGAAACAGATGATGACATGATTTCATTCATCATTAAATGATTGGACTGTGAAAAGTGATTTCTAAATGACAGGTGGTTGGAGGGAAGGTGTAGAAAAATAAAAAGGCTTGGTGACGTCAGCCGGTAATTAAAAGAATTATATATTTTGTTTTTCTGTGGAGTAACATGCAGAAATGTATTGTACACGGTCACAAAAGGAAGTAAATAGAGTAAATTATTTAGACTTTGCTGACTTTAAAGGTACTTTATGCATTTCTGATTCCCTTACAGAAATTAGAGACTCATTAAGATACCTCTGTGTTTGAATTATACACCGGGACAAATATGGGTCACAATGAAATCCCCAACACTGCACCGAAACCTGAGCTTCTCTCTCCCTCCCCGTTTCATTTCTCCACATCGCTTTCTTCTTTCAAAGGCATCGGCGTCGCACAGAAGCGCAAGTCTGTGTGTGTTTCCATGCTGCGTGTCTCTGGATCCAAGCACAGATGAGACATGACAAGCTCCTTCATCCTCCCCTCCGCTCTAGCGTTGTGGGGCCAAGCGCTTTGCCTTTCTCATCTTCATTCCACCATTCTTTTCTCTTTTTTTCCACACTTTTTCTTTATGTCACAGGTGGAAACAAGACACGACTGGGAATGAAAGAGAACAGGCGCTAATTAGGGAAGGGGGACTGGGACAAAGAGACTGGAATAATAAGACGTTTAAAACAGGGAGCTCTAATCTGGGAGGATTGGAAACGAGGCTGACTGGTGGTCGCTTTCTTTTCCTTCTCGCAGAGCAGGAGGATCAAAAGAGGAACACAGCTCTTTTCAACTGTCTTGTTTCCATGTTTTTCTTTTGTCAAACACAGAGACCCTTTAAACCAACAGAGTTGAACAAAACGAGAGCTGTAGTCTCGTGCGTGTCCTTGTGGTATCCATAAGGATTTCAGCATCAGGTTCGTCAGATAATGAGAGTGTACGAGGGCTGTTTTGGAGCTGGTTCCTCTCCAGGGTCTTGGTACAGTTGGTCTGTTTCTTCTGAAAAGAAGTGATTGAGAAAGCGTCTCTGGCTCTCACCATCTCTTTGAGGTCAGCTGCTCTTCACACTAAAGTTCCACAAAGCCTCCTAAAGCTCAGAGCTATTAGTCATGTGTGTGGTTTCAAGAAGAGCCCCTCGGGGGCAGACGGCTCCGGTCACTGGCAGAGAACAGTCCAGGTATGACCCAGGTCTCTGTCTGACCACCAGCCTCTGTGGAGCCAAGCCCTGAACAACAAACACACGAGACCCAGGCTGAACCTCCTCTCTGGCCCCCACTCAGACTGCATCCACGGAGCCCGTCATCACACGTATGGACCGCCGTATGGATGCGAGCCATGGCTCCGCCGCAGGGTCCATTTCACCTCAAGCTTTCTGCAAGAAACAACAAGAGGAGAATTGAAAAGCCACAGTCACTTATGGCAAGCCAAAAAGACAGCTCAGTCAATATTTGCATCAGCTGTGAAATGGACACAAGAAGGACAAACTCAGGACATGTTAATCTGATGAAAGCCAGACATTTTTATTACCCAAGAGATGATAGTTTGTGTGTTTATCTATTACTACATACATTGATAATTCAGTAAAAAGCGTCAGTAAATAACTTTAATTTATTTGCTGTTAATGAAATTAAATGGTGTTTATACAGGTAATGTGAGTTCAGGTTTTGCTCCGTCAGTAACAAGTCCACTCCCCGAATTTACTTTCTGCCATTTCCTGTTTATATATATATATATATATATATATATATATATATATATTTTTACACACACACACACACACGTTTGTTTTTGTGTAAAGTGTGTTCATCCCATAGGTGTAATGTTTTTTATAATGTAAAAACTGTATATTCTATGGCCCTACACCAACACTACACCTAACCCTAATCCTCACAGGAAACTTTGAGCATTTTTACTTTCTCAAAAAAACTCATTCTTTATGATTTTTAAGCGTTTTGAAAAATGGGGACATGGGTTATGTCCTCATAAGTCACCCTCTCCTTGTAAAACCTGTGTCATACCCATGTGTATACAGAGTTGTGTCCTGATATGTCACAAAAACAAGAGCACACACACACACACACACACATATATATATATATATATATGCATGGCAGTTTTTAACCCATGTTTTACCCTAAAACCCAAATTCAACAAATTCTTATAATTTGCTCTTTTGCTTGTCCTCATGACTATTTTCCCTCTGTTTTTCCTTTCTTCGCCTCTACCCTTAGCTTTCACGGTTTGAGCTCTCTCTCCTGTAGTTTCAGAAGTGTGGTGTGTACTGTATTGACACAGACAGACTGCCTCTTGTCTATTTGTTGTTAGTGGTTTCTGTGCTTACTCTTCTAACCTCAAGTATTTCTTTGGACAGTGCTAAAAACCTCTCTCAGCTGCAGTCGTGTCAAGAAGAGCGACAGAGTTTTCTCTTTCTGTGGACACTGGTGCAGTCGATGAGAGACGGGTGGTCGTGTGGTCATATAGAGGTCAGCGCCCAAAATCAAGCTTCTGGGAGTTCCAGAGGTGCACCGGACCAGGGAAACTACAGCTGCTTGACATTTTTAAGCTTGTCGTTGGAAATTTCCCATCAGTTGCGAGTAGCTCTTTGTAGATTGGTTTTGTGGTTCTGATGATGGTTAAAGAGGGTAAAGTCTATCTCACGTATACACTACACTAAATGGCCTAACATACACAAGTGCAGGTGAAGCCAAGGTATTGGCAGTTCAAATTCAAAAATATAAAATCTTTTTAGCATCATTAACCCTTTGGTGTTGTTTGGTCATTTTAGACAGAAAAAAAAGTATAACTTTTATGGCAGTCGCTATGTGCCCCCCCCACCAAAAAAAAAAAAAAAATCTTGGACTTGATTAGAAAAAGCTAAATAGTAGTAAAAAACAATTGAATAAACTTGTGTTGTTCACGGCATCATATGTAGTTAGGACACAGTGTTAAGGTCCAGATGAATACCAATTCAAAACTATGGGACATTGGACTCGAACCACTGTCACTTGGCATAGGAGGTCGACAGGCTAACAGGGATGCTAAAAACTGCAGCCTGTAGTGTAATAATAAAAATAATGTATGCATTTAGCAGACACTTTTATCCAAAGTGACTTACAGTGCATTCAGGATAAATTTTTTACCTAACACGTGTTCCCTGGGAATCAAACCCACAACCTTGCGCTGCTAAATACAATGCTCTACCAATGAGCCACAGGAGCACTTATGTATTACCCTTAGTGTATCACTTGAAGTCAGGGGAGTAAGGTTTAAAAGCTAGCGTGCCTAATCTCAACCCCCATCCGGGTCATGGCACCAAATATAATCCATCCTCATACCATTTAGGGGTGTGTTTTCCAAAAAACATCACTAACCAACTACGGTCGCGCGTTCTGTCATTACTAACACATCACAAACTTGTGTGGTTGAAACTACAGCTGTCCACATTTGGTTAGAAGCAGAATTTCTTGCTAGTACGAAAAGTTCATCATGCTCTTGAGCAAAACAAGCAAACTAACATTCAATACAAACTATATATTCAATTCCATCTGTAACAAATATACATTTTACTTAAAGGGTTAGTTTAGCCAGTAATTTTAATTTTGTCATTAATTTTTCACCTTCATGTCTCTCCAAACCCATAAGACCTTTGTCCATTTTCAACACAAATTAAGTTATTTTTGATGAAATCCGAGATTTCATTTTTATGACAGCAATGCGTAGACAGCAATGCAACTACCACATTCAAGGACCAAAAATGTCGTAAGAACATTGTTAACATAGTCCATGTGACATCAGTGGTTCAAGATTAATTTTATGAAGCCACGAGAATAGAAAACAAAACAAAAATAACTTAATTCAACAATTTAATTCTCTTCTGTGTCAGTCTCCAACACGTGTTCATACATATGTCATGGTACTCTCCTGACAGCTCGGCAGAGATGAAATCATTAAATAAAGTCATTTTTTAATGTTAACATGATGCAGTATGCCAGTTACATACTGCATGTTAACATAATTTAAAAAGTGAATGGCATTCTATTTCTGTTTCATGTTGATTAATTATCAGAAGTTACTCCTCCACCTACATGTGACGTCACTAATGATAGTCTTATATTTTTGAAACGGCATGGTTCAAACCATGTTACTACAGTACTGGTTAATCACTAATAAATTTTTCAAACAATGCATCCTATTGTGGCAGATAAGCTAAAAAACACACCCCTGAGCAGGATTCACATCATGGTCAAACCATATGTAAGGGCTATTTCCCACGTGTCTTTGTAATTCGTGCACATGCCTGGAATCGACTGCACTGATTTGTTGGTCCACTAAGTGGCAACACTCAAAGTTTGGCCACTGCATTTAAAAACGATATGAAGAAGAAGATTGAAAATACTATTGTAATGAAAAAACAACAAAAGACAAAGAAGGAACTGGACTTTTCATTCGAATTTGAAAACATATAAAGCATGCATTTGAAAATGACTGGCTGGTTAAGAAAAAGGAAAACCCATGTATAGAGACGTTTGGGCGTGTATTATGCTAATTGCAAACTGTGCACATTCTCTGGATTTATGAACATTTGAAGGAGTTTAATAAATCTGCGCTGCTTTTGGGTGTTTTCTTCACAAATACAGTAAGTAAGAACATTTGTATGAAATAGCGAATGAGACCCTTTAAGCTTTGAGGCCCAAGCCAAAGCCATGTTCATGTGTTTTTTAGTGGTTTCAGGACCAAGACGTCCAGATTTAACAGGGTGGAATGGGCGCTTTGCCAACGAAAGCCCCATACTGTATCTAACCCCATATGTGATCACAAAATCTGCTGCTAATATTTGTAGCATGTGTCACTTGAACGGCTCAATGAAAGACCACATCTAAGAGGACCGCACCCCCTCATGACAATCAAACCCGGATATCCTGTCGTTATGTTTTACACTTCCCTCATTTGTGCTGCACATGGTTCAGTTTCTGATATTCAGGTTTCTTCTGTTAAGAATCCTTTACAAGCACCAGTGGCTCATTAAAAAACAAATGTTGGTCCACTTCCTGTACGGTTCCACCTGTTTTATTGGAAGCGGTGAGTGAGAGGCAAAAAGGCACTTTGAGGGTTTTCCACTCCAGTGAATGTGTCCAGGGCGGGTTGAGGATCAGCCGGACAGTTGCATGACCGTCTAGGCACTTTTCAGTTTGCCCCACTCTTTGATTTAGAGCCACTCTGACGGCCATGTTTCTTTGATGAGGCCTGTCGGTACAGTTTAGCTCCAGCCAACTCTTCTTGACAATTGATCCTGTCCTCAGGGCACATCCCTGGTCTTCAACATGCTTTCAGTCACACAGCTGTTTACGCTGTGAACTGACTTGGTCTCTCAGTCCGGGGGCAGGAATGAGGATGTGAACCAGAATCTTTAACGGTGCTGAGAGAAGAAGAAGCAGGAGATGAGTCGCTTGGTGAAGTTTCGTCTTGAACCCACTAACTGTTAAGCAGACATGCTTTGCCAAGACATCTGTGAATAAAAGCATCATCTGGAATGCATTATGTTCTATTTTAAGTGTCATATTTGTCTACAAACATCTGATAAACATCTGCACTGGCGCTCTAAAAATATGCGTAAACAGCGTCCTAAACGTTTTGTTCTGTTCACTCAAATCACTACTGAGAATCACATGTGACCACACTGCATTTGAAGTGTAAATGTTAATGATAATTACGACTATTCATGTATCATTCACTCATTTATCCCATACACAAATGTAATACAAGTACATATATTATATTTCCATATATCAAGTATATTGTCATAGGAAGTAAAACATACTATAAATTGGAACAACTTTATATATTAATACATGTATGTTGCCCACACAAATATGAGGTAACAATGTTTTCGACATATTTGTCACATACATAAAAATGTGTGTGTGTGTATATATATATGATATGTTTAATGTATAATAAGATCTGTACAGATAAGTCATGTATTAAAAAAATGACAAAAACATATATAAACAGATTTTATAAGGAAGTTGCATATAAAATATTTATTGTTGACTGATATGGTTGCTACATATTATACTATATACAAATCATCATATACGTATATTAGCAGTAAATATACACATTTTACTGAGGATTTTATATATGTTATTAATGAATCGTGAATTATATATCACATATATGGCAACATTACATTTCCATACAGGATTACAGAAAGAAAAAACTGGATGTATAAAATAAAATAAAATAAAATAAAATAAACATTTTATACAGGATAAAGCTTTAAAAGGTGTATTCAAAATGTTTTCAAAAGTTGGGGCTTATTAATTTTTTTTAGATGTTTGAATAAAGTCTCTTATGCTTAACAAAGTGTCATTTATTTGAACAAAAATGCAGTATAAACAGTAATATTGTTGAATTTTCAGCACCATTACTCTTCAGTCTTCAGTGTCAGAATCATTTGCTTAAGAAACATTTCTGATTATCAGTATTGAAAATAACTGATTCAGCTTAATATTTTTGTGAAAAGTGATGCATTTTGTGAGGAAATTTTGGAAAAATAAGTTTCAGATATATTTTCTAACATTAAAAATGTCTCTACTGCTAGTTTTGATCAATTTAATGTATCCTTGCTAGTAAAAAAGAGACCTTGAGCTGGGATTCAGACTGGAGTCACTTGATGCACGGCTGTGCAATAAACATAGCTTTTAAATGCTAGACTGTCACTGAGAGTCACATACACATCAGATCTTGAATGTTTGCTATCAGGGATCACACACAAAGCATACCAGTGTACTTTGTGACTGCACTGCCCTACATACAGAGCGATGGATTGCAAGCAACATAGCTTCTGAAATAACTTTTGTTTCACTTTGAGGAGAAAAACTGAAGGAATCTGATGAAAATTCCCCTTTCGGTGAAAAACAGGGCCGTGCTGAAGGCGCTCTATAAATAAAAGTGTGCGAGGTGAGTGTGGTTAACCATAATTACCAGCCTCTTAAACTCTGGCTCGGCTAAACTATCTGCCTGCTGCCCCGCACACACACGAACACACTCCATCGAGGATGTGAACTGTGTTTTTCACTTCATTTTCACAACACTTAAACGTTTAAACATGTTACATAATACCGTCTCTTTTAAAAACAGCTTGTTGTTTCGGTTGCACAAGTTTACAGACAATAACTTTTCTGTAAACCGTGTTTTTCAGACAGACACACTTAATAACGTCAGATCCGCAGAGCCAAGACTTCCAGAATTGGAACCATTTATTATGGTTTTTCGGCGAGCTGATTATCTCAGTATGTTTATGGTGCATTGAGTAACTTCTTTGAGGCTGATTTATTGCTTTTGGACAACAGACGTGTGTGCTTTACAGTACATCTATTTCAGTGTTACATATAAACTTCTGCCCTTCTTTAGCGATTAATAGTGTGTGTGATTGTGAAGAGAGAAACAGAGAGAGACAAAAGAAGACAAATACATGGCCGGTAACTAACACTACACAGGATCTGTCTGGAAACACAGGCCTTATTTCTGAAGAGAATTCGTGGAATTGTTGGAGATTATTTTTTTTTTCTCTTAAGTACAACATGTCTGGTTATATTTTGGAATCTGGTTTCTTAGAAATGTCTGCATCATTATCTCATAAACAAAACATATAATTGTCCATTTGTCACAGTTTTGCCATGAACTCTGCCTTTTTGTCATTGACAGATTGCCATTGAGATATTTATTAATTTTCTATTAAATCTTTAAAACAGAAACGTTATAAAAACATTTTCATCATTGATGTATAAGTTTGTATAAGTAAAAAAAAATGATTTTGTTTTCATGAGCACAGAAAGTATTCAGCATGTCAAACTTCATAAAGGAACATTAAAAATAAAAGGGAAACTAAGTCTTTATAAAACATTGTTTCATGGAGTTATTGAACACACAGACCTTTTATGACTCCAAATACTTTGTGATATAATATAGACGAAGCCTTGATTTAACACGCTTGTGTTTGCTTGTTTACCCAACAGCTTTTACAAAAATATGACAATATTGGAGGAAGGACAGAATCAAAACATTGAAATTCAAGCCAGTTTTGAACACGATGTTGGAAAACATCATACAAATTCACTGCCAAAAATATTGGTGTCATTGGATGTTTGGCTAAACTCAAGGCGGAAGTACGTTGTTTTCTGTGAATGACTTCATTAGCCACTGTAGAGAAATGATAGTAACAAAGTTGAGTAAAGAGTGAAACTGTTTGTGCTACAAACCAGTCCGTTCTTAATTAAAATAATACAGACCACAGCAAAACCAGCTGTTTTTACAGCTAAAAATAGCAGGAAACGGATGAGACTGGAAGCTAGACACATTAAATGTACAAATGGCCATGCCTACTCTTACGGGAAAAATAACACTGAACACTTTTGACCACTTCCTGTGTGACAACTTGCCCCACTCCCTTGTGAAAAAGAAGTAGCCTTCTACACAGCATATACGTTCATAAACAATATGGAAATAGTACTTAAAAAGAATATAGGCTACTTAAGTGTGAATTGAACTCATTGCATGTTATTTACAATCAAATTAAAATCTGTTATAGTTTAAACGTATAGTAAAGGCTGGACTTTATTTGGAAGTTTATATGGAAGCTATTTTTGACTCACTTAAGTAAGACTAAAGGGCAAATGTGACCCTGGGTTACAAAACAAGTCTTAAATGTCAATTTTTGATACAATTCGTGATACAACTATTTTAAAATCAGGAATCTGAGAGTGCAAAAAAAAAAAAAAAAAAAAAAAAAAAAGGAAATATTGAGAAAATCACCTTTAAAGTCATCCAAATGAAGTTCTTAGCAATGCATATTACTAATCAAAAAGTTTTTACATATTTATGGTAGGAAATGTACAAAGTATTTTCATGGAACATGATATTAACTTAATTTCCTAATTATTTTTGACATAAAAGAAAATTTGATCATTTTGACCCATGAAGTGTATTTTGGGCTATTGCTACAATTATACCCACATTTTTAATAATTACTGTGAATGTACTGTACTGACAAGCTTTTAAACTAAAATTTACTTTACCGTAATCTCTGTTGAAACTTGTGTGGCACATATTTGAACATATTTTACACATGAAGCTGTATTTAGTACATTTAAAATAATTTTTTCCCAAATGTCAAATGTCAAATAACACATTACAGTTAAAATGATAATCAAGTACTTAAATCAACACGTCAAAACAAGCGTACTTTTTTAAACCAAGACAAAAGATTATTAACACAATGATTTAAAAGGGCACTTGAAGTACAGTAAGTGTACTTTAAGAAAAACAGTCAGGAAAGTGTACGCTCTTTAAGTACACTTAAGTGGCCTTTTGTTTCAGTAATCTTATTTTATAGTACAGTTAAAAAATAAAATAAACTAAAGATGCATTTTTATTTTATTTTATGCAAAGGACTCACTAATACCACAACCAATTCATATTGCTCTCTGGCAAGTTTAAAGAGAAGTATTATCTCTTCTACAAGAAAATAACACCACTTTACTGCTAAGTGGCTTAATTTAAATAATACATCTATATATATTCCAAAACTGTGATGCAGCCCTTGGAGCGGGGTCTTTACGAGAGCCTCTTGTTATTTTACACGTCCTGCCTCACTTCTCCCTGGAGCCGCTGGTTTAGGCTGGGCTCAGACTGAGGTCAGATAGACAGGGGCCAGGCGTTCCTGTCTGTTTCTCTACACTACACACATTTCTGATGTTCTCAGAAGGCTGTGCCTGACTGCTATATAACACGCTCTCATTGGTTTATAATAGCACACGACAAACTCGTGCTGTGTAGCGTTTGGACGCTGTTACCTGTTTTAAAAGCGTTGGTTTCTGACGATGCAGTGCTTCGTAACATTTGCCATCACGGTTGTGGTCTTCGTTGTTTTGTGCTGCATGCTGCTTTCGAGTGTGTACTTTGCACTATGTGTGTGTGTGTGTAACTTCACAAGGCTTCTCAAAAGTCCACTTCTTCAGCTGTTCACTACAGTGATTCTGGGATCAAAGTGCAAAGCCACTGACTGCTCTGCTTCATGTGTGTCACAGCCGTTCCTTTCCTTTCTGACAAGCGCTTCACACAGTGCATGATGTGTTCTAACCAAATCAAGATTCTGTCTGAATAAGGAGAGACGTTCTGCTCAGAGTGTGTCTTTTAAATGGCAGCGAGGCGTTTGGCACTTTGGGAACTATTATGGAACTAGGTTTTATGATGTAAGGGCTCCTGAGTAAACCTGGCCATCGTCGTGCTGGGGTGCTGTGGTTGTCAAGGTGTTTTCAGCGCTTGTTAGCCTGTTGCTATGCAGATGACTCTAATAAGTAATTAGAGAGAGAATTCTTACCGATAGAGAGTGTTCCTTATGCCCTGCTTCCTTTGAAGGGCAGAGCTCTTGAAGTGAGTTCTTTGAAGGGTGTAGGGCATTATTGTCTCGTGGAAGCAGTAGGAATTCCGTTGGAAGAGACTGACCAAATGCTACCTTTACAGTGCAGAATTCAGCATTTCATCGGTTTCTGCAAATAAACATGTTTAATTGTGTCTTATTCACTTTTAAACTGTTAAAGTTGATGTGAACATTAACCCCAACTTCGCTTCAAAATTCTTTACGAGAACTTTTTACCCAACATCACATGATGCTAAATGGCCATCCCTTCCCTGAAGTGACCAGCACATGTTCCCTTCACTAACAAGGGTCTGGAAGGGTCCTTCATGAAGGGATTCAGTTGTCCACTTTGCCTTGGAATGCCCTACTCCTTCCTGAAGTGCCCTTTAAGGCACAAAAATGCCATTTGGAATTCACTGAGAGTTTCTCCAAACTTTAAAAAAAAAAAAAAAAAAAAAAAAAAAAAAAGCATTCATGATTATATTTTGAATCAAATATTTTTGCAATAGTAGTAATAGTAGGAGAAGGAGTAATCATCATCATAATCATTATATTAAATAATTTCTACAAATTCATACTTTAAATTTAAAATGGTAATCGAATATTTTTAATAACAATAATTATTGTTTTATTTCTACTAATTTAATTTACATAACAACATCAACAATGTTACTCATGTAATATTTTATTAAATGTTTATATTATTAACAAGAATTATTCTTACTGTTAAATAAAACGACTCGAAAATGTAAATTATTTAAAATGAGTAGAAATATAATAATATTAACGATTTCTACTCATTTATTTTTTAACCAAATATATGGGATAATACTACTAATTATTATTGAAAAAAATTGTTTTTTTTTATCACGTCTGCACATTTTTTAATAACATCTACTTTTTTCTTTTATTTAATTAGAGACCACATATATTTTGAATAATTAATCATAAATTACCATTTTTAATATTTTATCTTGTCTGCTAATTTCAAATACATGAATTCAACTATTCCTATGGAGTGAAGTGACATTGGTTTGCATTTTCCCTTTTGGGGTGGGCCAGACCCATCTGTGACCAAACCTGATTCTTTTAAAGATCACGGAGGTTTGTTCAGATCTCCAGTTCAAACAACAGTAGTAATGTTGTTACTGTTGTTAATACAAATACTTGCCTTAGCAAACACCACGTATAACTGTTCTTCTCTGTAAGACTAACTGACTTTCACAAGCCTCCTCTGTTATACCAGTCCACGCGTGCACTGCAGCATCTCAGTGAATGAGGAACTGAAGGTTCACCCCAACATTTACTGTAGGTGTCAGCAGAGCTGTGTGTTACCATGTGGTCTGTCTGGATGCTGCTGCGATGCGGTCATGACAGCCGAGGCCATCACCAGCTGTCAGTCATTTGGACATCTGTGAATGTACCGTGTATGTTTGCTCAGTGTAGAATATCAGGGCAGAGATGATGTGCAGCTATTACGCAGAACTATCAGTCTTACACCCGCTGAAAGCTTCATACGAGTTGCTGTGGAGACTTTTGTGCTTCTGTCTGTGATGATTCATTGTGTTTGCAGCAATGCACAAACACCGCTCAACAAATGCACACACAGAGCATCATCTTTGTTTAACCTTCAGCTGTGCCATTTTGAACCCGTACAAATGGATGAAGGCAGAGAGGCTTTCTTGAATGTTTGGGCTTTTATAAAGAACCTTGAAGTTCTTTTGAAGCATTCTTCTCATCGTGTTGACTATTACCCTCCATGAATAAAGCAAAACTGAGAGTTGGTCAACCCTAGACTGACTTGGAGGTAAACAAAACCTCGAAAACATCTCATGTGTTCTTGAGAAGCATGTTTGCACACACGGCAGCACACAAACTTCACTACAAAAATGTTAAAAGTCATGCAATAAAATGCCTTTGATTATGTAACATTTTTATTGTGTATGCATTTTTGCAACTTGCATTGCTTTTACTCACTGTCATTATCATGAAGTCAGAGGTTTTTTAAATTGCATTTGTCAGTAAATAAATGAACTTAAATAACAAAATAACACACAGTACTTGAAAAAGCAGAGCGGGAGAAGAGATTTAGGGTCAGATTCAACCGCACAAACCGTCTTGTGACATTAAAAATCTACTGCAAAAGATTCAAACAAAGTGCAATTGTGAAGACGTGATCTCAAAAGAACTATGTTATGTTTTTTAACAGCTACAAGTAAATGCATTTATGGTAACACTTTATTTCGAGGTGTCTTTGATCCACATAATACATGTCCTTACAATTATAATATCAATAAATGATGCTTAATTACATGCTAGTAACCCTAAGCCTTATGCTACCCATATAATAAGTACATGCAATTCATTAATATTACTCAGTACTTAAATGCATAATTACCCTGTAACAAAGACCTTAAAATAAAGTGTAACTGCATTTATATTATGTGTTACTTGTTAATCACTTGTGTTATGAGTAAAGTGTATACTTTAATGCATTCTTCTGGTCTTGGGTGTAAAGTGTTACATGCATTAGAAGTTGTACATGTAACGCCCCCCCCACACTACTGCACTGCATTTAATGTTCAGAAAGAGAAAGCAGAGGTGATTTGAGCTGTGCCTGACCAGGATGTTTGTCAGTGGCACTGCAGGAGCGCAGGTGTCCCCCTGCAGACCGTGAGTGTGTATTGAGAAGGGAGATGGAGAACAATGGGATCGCTGCGGCGGCCGTGCTGCTTCTCTGGGGCTTGCGCTGTGCTTGCTAATTGCGGCTCTGGATGTGTTCAGATCTCTTTGAAGTATGTCTGAAGAGGATGCATGAAAGACCGGCAATTACAGCACATCATGTAATTGCTGTGAGACAGGCAGCCGTATGAGAGAACTCGCTGCTTTCTCTGAGAGAGAGAGTGTGTGTGTGTGTTTGCGTGTGTTTATACTTTCTTGAATTAATGGAGTAATACTTTACAATATCTGTGTAAGAAAACATCAAATCAAAGGGATTGGAAGCCGAGCAACAGGGCGGTTTGAGCTTGTTTGATGTGCGATTTGTACAGAGTTTCATAAAACGGGATATGCTTATAAACTTAATCTCATTTACATCCATAGTGTGTTTTGAGTTTTTAAGTTCCATCTGTTTAAGTGATGATTTCGATAAGCATTAAAGTTACAATGAAATGAAAATCAACTATTCTTAATGGAAAATTGCAGTGTGTATTGTAAATTATTTATCATTATGGTTTTACAATTCATGTGCCTTTGTAATCTTTAAGTAAAACAAAACAATGCTACATTTGATTGGTTCACATGCACATGCATAAGCATTTATGTAGTATGCGTTACTTGTAACATACGTAACATGCATTACAAGTTTACTCAACAATGGAAAACCTTTTGTGTGTTGGCACATTTACACATTCATTTATACAAAATGGTATTTTGGGGGCCTAAAAACAACTTTTTTTAAAAGTTTTGGAAAAAGATACTATTTTCGCGAATTATTTTTCGGGAATTTGTGAAAACGGTGGCAACACGGACATTCATTTGATGTATTCAATCCATAATAATGTGTATAGATGCATAGTGTTACTGTTTGTGCACAGACATACAGCATAAAGAACATCGCCAGCTGCTGGCCTGGCATGTTTAATACAGCATTTTTAGTCACTTTCACATATACGTGTGAACAGGATTGCTTTGACAAGGTTGTCATCTGTACACAAAACTTTTTTAAATAGAAAAAATACAAAATCATTGTTTTGTAAACATAAATAGCTTACTTTTTCACACTACCTTCAGTGTTGGGTGGTATTGTAAGTTGTAAAATATGTTAAAAGTTGTAACATGTTATAACGTTACATGTAGTGTTATATGTGCCATACAATACAAGTTGCAAAATATGTTAAAAGTTGTAACGTTATAACGTCATGTGTAGAATTTATATGAACCATGCATTGCAAGTTGTAAATTATGTTTAAAGTTGTAAAATGTTATAACGTTACGTGTAGTGTTATATATGTACCATGCATTACAAGTTGTAAAATACATTAAAAGTTGTAACATGTTTTAACGTAATGTGTAGCATTATATGTACCATGCATTATAAGTTGTAAAATGTTAAAAGTTGCAACATGTTATAACGTATTTATGTGTAGCATTATATGTACCATGCATTATAAGTTGTAAAATGTTAAAAGTTGCAACATGTTATAACGTATTTATGTGTAGCATTATATGTACCATGCATTATAAGTTGTAAAATATGTTAAAAGTTGTAACATTCTATAACATGTAATAACGTTACATGTAGCGTTTACTGCACACTGATGTTAAAAAAAAGAGAAAGCTGAGATGATATCAAGTTAAAACCACTGCACTTTATTAATTATACTGTAATTTATAAAAATTTAAGTATTTTTATGTTTGGTTTAACTGATAATTAAGAAATAAAGAAAAAAAATCCAGATCTTTTCTCTGTTTTGGATGCATCTCAGCATTCTGGATGTGCATTTAATCAGACCTGGAAATGTTCACACCACAAAGTGCACACTGGATATATAATTGATGTGGCCACATCTGCTCTGTGCTTGTATGTGGATTTGCATGTGTGTGTGTTTCAGTGAGAGAGAGGGAGGGAAAGACAGAGAGAGCCGTGTGGATGACTGCCAGACTCCTATGGAAGTGTTGGCATGGACAGCCGTGGTGTTTACCTGAAGGTCACACTGCATCTCAGCACTAACCCTGAGCACATCTCATCACAAACAGACACTGAAAATCACATACAGAGTCAAGACTGAACTCAGGGCGCAGTAACCAGAAGAAACCTAATTCAATATAGAAATATATTTTAACAAGATCAACAGAAGTGAGTGTTATTGCTTCTCTTTTATATTATATCATTGTATCTCGAATATATTTTTAATATATAGTGCAGGTGGATAATCCTGCTCCTAGAGATCTGCCTAGAGACTTTTCCTGCAAAGTTCAGCTCCAACCCTAATCAAACACACCTGAAGCAGCTAATTAAGATCTTCAGGAACATGTGAGGATAATTACAGACAAGTGTGCTGGAGCAGGGTTGGAAGTGATGATAACTCAGGCTTTTACAGATTAAAGGACCTTTTGAGTCACAAATACTAAAGCTGGTTACACACTGTAGCTACTATTTATAATAGTTCTTTGTGATTGTTGTAATCGCAGCTATAAGCCACATCACTCTGTGGGATCTCAGTCGTCAAATCATTCATGTTCCCCTGAAAAACTTACTCACAAAAGCACTGAAATCATTTTGGTCACACTTTATTTTAGGGTCCAATTCTCACTATTAACTAACCATTAACCATGACTTTTGCCTCAATTAAATCCTTATTTGCTGCTTATTAATAGTTTATAAGGTAGTTGTTAAGTTTAGGGTATTGGGTAGGATTATGGATGTCATGCATTATATGTACTTTATAAGAACTGATATACAGCCAATATGTTAATAATAGGCATGCTAATAAGCAACTAGTTATTAGTGTGAATTGGACCCTATACTAAAGTGTTACCATCATTTTTGCTTTTGTGAACGTGCGTAAAGTTTTTTGGGGGAGTGCAATGCTTTTGAGAAAGAATGCAAAATCATTGCAATATATTTTCTATTTACCATCACCATATCTCTTTGAAGGGCTTTGGAAAAGTTTAATGTAAATACATGTTTCTGATCCATTTTTACAGCGTGGTATTGTATATAGTGATCAAAATGAGAATAAAAAGTTCCATAAAAGGGCCATAGAAAGTGGTTTATACCGTACAATCAAAATGCTGTATTTGAAGTCTTTTGAAGACATATAATAACTTGGTGAGCAAATGATGGCTGAAAATTAATTTTACCAAACATTTTTTAAACTCCAGGGGGAATCTTTTTAAAATATTATTTAGTACTAAAATGTATTTTAAATGAAATGTGTTTTAACTCTGAAATTGGTAATTGGTAACTGCAACTGGACTCAAAACGTTAAATATTTATCTTGATAATAGTGGGTCCCTGAACCATACATTGAGTTTTATTTTTATTTTTCAGAACGTGATTTGGAGTCACATCAGTTTGAGTATCATATTCATTATGGTTCAGTAAATAGGTAGAATTATATTTATATTATCTGCAAATGTGGCCTCTTTAATATCTCATACATTTTTTCCTAGATGAAACTATGATGAAATGGTGATCACAAGGAGAGTTTTGCTGAAATTGGGTAAAATTAAATTGATTAACATTATCATAACTCTGTATGTCTGCAAATGCACTGTTTTTTTCTTTTTTTAGGCACTTCAGGGGAAGACAGTTTTGAATACTTAAATGAAACAAATACATTTTAATTATTATAATTCATGGATAAGTAACTAAAGAATTGTATTTTGTTGCACTTAAGCACCGACGTTCTTCACACAAGGCCAGAGGAATCAGTTTCATCCGGTTTGTGATGTCAGTGTTGGATCTGCGACGCCATTGGTCCAGATCTCAGCAGGCCATGATGTCAGCAGCTCAGACGAGGTTGTGGTTGTAATGGATTAGTACGGCTATTGGTGCAGGACAGTGCATGTTAGGACGTGTGATGTAAATGTGTGTCTACTAGACCTACATGAGGAAAGTCCTATTTGGTTTGCTGTCAGAGGGAAATTGTGATACACTGTCTGTGCCATTGCAACATTATTTTAATATATTATTTTAAAGTGCTTATAAATCATACTAGTATTTGTTGCACTGCTTTTAATTAAAAATATGGTAATGCTAGAAATATTTATTGATATCAGCTTATACCTACATAAAGCCTGTTGTATTCCTGTTTGATACATTTTCTCCAAATTATCAACATTATCAAAACTTTGCTGAAATCACTGTTTCACACAATCTAGTACATGCCTCTGATTGATAGTTTTCTCTAGCTCATAAAAATAAACTTGTAATATTTTTGTGAAAAACAATCCTTCAGGTTGTGTTTTTTTAAGCTGTGAAAAAATGAATGAAAGAATGAATGAATAATTAAATTAACAATGTAAGAATAACTTTAATTGTTAGTAATATTTTAAGATGAACTAAAGCAACAAAAGTTTACCTGATTATCAATACAACATTTAATTTAATTTAATTTAATTTAATTTTGAAAGAAATGTATAAAAAAATTTGAAATCAAATTTTATCAAATAAAATCTATCAGTCTTTTGAGGAAATAATTGTATTGCAATGCATTTTTCTCTCCACAATAAAAACTACAGAGGTTTTGATCATAACAATTTAAATATGTTAATAAGACATATTAAAGGAATATATGGGGGACAACTGATGCTTATATGCATTTTATGCAAGTGACTGCTGTATTTATAGGGATCTCATATATTTACATTAAGAGATATCAGAATTTAATATTTTCATCATATACTGTCAATATGACAATGACACCACATTGCATAATAAAAAGGTGTTTGTTTTCCTCCTCAAGTATGAAGTAATATGAAATATGATACTCACTCAAACTACTCTGACTATTATTACTTGTTTTTATAAATGCAGTATTCAAAGTTAATATAACAAATACTGCTATAGTTTTAAAATATTTTGAAGCTTTCCAGCATTATATTTTAAGTATTATATTTACTTTAAAAAAAAAACATTAATTTAACATTCACCTACAAAATAAACTTTTACATTTTCTTCAACTTTTAAGATTTTTCTGGTTTTATTTTGTAATATGTCTATTTCTAATATGTCTCCCTAGTCTAAACCCCACACCCTGATCTCACATGGCGTTAAGATAACACACACACACACACACACACACACACACGCACACACACACACACACACGACTGCCATTCCTTCACACAGCAGCAATCAGTAATCAGAAACCTCTGGCCTGCTTTCCACACACGGAGAAAAGGCAACTGCCAGAGAGAGAGAAAAAAAGATTTCACCCAGCCAGTTTACCAGGGCAGACAGCCAATACTGAGAAAGAGAAAAAGAGTGAAAGGGCAGGAAACTCCATACATAGCCAACAGGAAGACAAGAGTTGGGGAAGGAAGTGCCTTGTATGGTCACAAAGGTTTCCTGGCTGGCCGTGAGAGACCATATTTCTTTAGCTGGTTGGCTCCCTAAGCCCGGATCACATGACACGCAGCGGGAGAGGAGAGATTTGAGGGCCTGGGCCGCAGCGTGTGTGTGTGTGTGTGTGTGTGTGTGTGTGTGTTCGGCGGTGCTCAAGCCACTCCCTGCTCTCCTGAGCTCCAGCCCTGCTGCTCGGTGACTGGGCTAAGCTAAGCTAATCCTTCCAGTTCAGACTGTGCTTATGTATGCTTTCAAAAAACAATCCCTCAAACAACTACTCAGGCTGAGCGAGTAATCAAACCACACATTCCTTCGGTTTCATCATCGTCTTTAACACAAAACAAAACTGTTCAAACTTGTCTTATTAAATGAGGAAAGTGAAACAGAATAAGGAGCAGATCCGACAGAGCTGCTAGCTTGAAGCGTTTGACTGTAGTTTGACCAGGATCTCTGTTACAATACTAACCTGTCTTATCTTAGAGTAACATTTTCTATATGTAAACATCCTGCATTTATCGAAAGCATGAGAGTCTGGCCAGATTTGAGGATTCAGGTTGTTTTCACACCTGTTTTGATCGCTTCGTTCAAACCTGAGTTCAATGTCCTCCCCTGCCTTCACACATCCCAATTCACACTGAATACAGGGTAAGATGGGACACTTAAGCATAATAAGCACAATTAAGAATGAACTATCATTATGTGCAGTTTCTTCCATTAAAATGGCATTGATCATAGTTATCATTATCACCAAGTGTCTGACGTTCTATTGCTGTATTTAAGTATTTGTCCCTTTGGATAAAAAAAAAAAAAAAAAAAAAAATATATATATATATATAAAAATATTTATATATATATAAACACACACACACACACACATCAACAGTCGAAAGTACGTAATGTACATTATTTAAATCTTTACTGTCGTGTTTTTTGGGATATTACATTTAATATATTTTAAATTTACTAGATTGTAACTTCATTACAAAAAAGTATTGAAATATATGACACGTTTCAATATCAATGACGTTAAAGTCATCATAAATGTTTGTCACTACATTCGGAAGAAAACTTATTGAACCATATTTTAAAGACGATTGGGGTAATTATGAGTTCAACTAATTGCATCTGATACAATTTTAGACTGTGACACATTTTGAACAACTAATGTACAGTTATAAACATATATTTAAAGTATATTATTTCCATAAGTACTCTTTTATAGTGTATTTCTTTTTTAAAGGGGAAATCTAGTGATAAACATATGTTTTTTTTTTTGCAGTGATATGAAACATGCAAAGAGCCAGTTATTCAGTGAGAATTGCATGAACAATAGCATGGAAAGATGCAAACTGTACGTCATAAATGGCAGTTTATTTCATGATTAAGGACAGTTTGCTTTTATTATGGAGATAAAATAAAAATAAAGATTTTTAAACCAACACACAATCCAAATTCTGACATCAAATGAACCAACGCACCAATAGCAGACAGTAAAAAAATCTGATTGAAAGGGACACAAAATGTACATCAAAAATATTCTGTATGCCTTAAGAAAAAACCTTCTATGAGTGGCTACAAAACGCTTTGGTAATGCAAGCGCTCTGATTGTTGGTTCTTAAACAGGATTTCTACACAAGGCTGTTTTACCTTATCAGCTCATGTGCAGGGCAGCATCTGACCTTTTAGACTGCACTGAGAACAGCAGAGTCGATTTCCTAGCCTTTGTGCTGGTGAGCGTTTGAAAGAGCGAATCTGAGAAAGAGAGGGAGAGCGGACACAAAACAGAATCACACAGATTTGAGGGTTTAAGCCGCGTCAATGTATCGACAGCAGCTCTACCAGATGATTGACAGGTTGATGAGTAAAAAATCAATACACACTCATTCAATTACATCAATTGCTGCCGTCAGAAAGGATTCGGTGTAACCGCATGTTTATTTCAGTGCATCACAAATCATCATTGATTCAGAAAATAAATGGGTCTATTATATTATTAGCACAGATGTTAGTGTTTGTGGAAGCATGCATATCTAGGCTGGATGTTATACATCAGAACAGCCTTTGTTTAATTTCAAAGAAAGTTTAGGAGCTCCTTGATTCCTGGGAAAATTGACATAATATGTAGATAAACATAGCAGGTGCATGTTTGCTTAATAATAAAACATATTGCTTTTTAACATTTAAAGAGGCTCAGATGCATCCCGGGACATCATGAGCTTTTTAATACAGACCCAGAGAGTTGTGTGTGTTATTCATAAATCTTCTTTGCTTGTGACACACGTAAGTCCATACAGCTGCTGTAGTGGCGTATAGCAAAAGATGATGGATGGATGTGTGTGTGTGTGTGTGTTTGTACACACAGCAAGGGATGGGCTGTAGACATAGACATGGGGCAGTGAAGCATACATACACGTTCTGTATATTCATAAAAATACGTTGAGACTTAACTACACACCTGCACTGTGTGAATTCAGAGAGCAAGTTCTTAGAAAAACACAGGTGATGGATGTAATGTAAACATCGAACAATATAGTAATGTCACAGACCTAGAAAGCAGCAGGGCAACCTTTTACCTTCAGTCGCTTCAGGAATGCTACCACACCAGAAAAAGTGTCCTCCTGAATATTGCACCACACTTTAAGAAAAAAGGCTATTTTCAGTCCAGAACTTTCAGTGGTTGAATATTTAGACCTTAATAAAGGTAATGTGTTGAAGAGTACACCCTGATTTGGAGCTTATCACCAAATATTGCATGTACGTCACTCTTAACAATAGAGGTTTTAGAAGGGGGTTTTCTCAGTGATACCATAGAAGAACCATTTTGGGTTATATATATACATACATACACTCAACGGCCACTTTATTAGGTACACCTGATTGATTGGTAACACAAATTGCTTATCAGCCAATCACATGGCTAAACCATCTCTAGGGTTTACAGACAATGGTTCGAAAAATAGAAAAGATCCAGTGAGAGGCAGTTGTGGGGACGAAAATGCCTTGTTGATGTCAGAGGTCAGAGGAGAATGGGCAGACTGGTTCGAGATGATAGAAAGGAAACAGTAACTCAAATAACCACTCGTTACAACCAAGGTATGCAGAAAACCATCTTTGAATGCACAACACCTCGAACCTTGAAGCAGACCGGCTACAGCGGCAGAAGACCACACCGGGTACCGCTCATGTCAGCTAAGAACAGGAGGATACAATTCACACAGGCTCACCAAAATTGGACAATAGAGGATTGGAATAATGTTGCCTGGTCTGATGAGTCTCGATTTCTGCTGCGACATTCAGATGGTAGGGTCAGAATTTGGAGTAAAGAACATGAAAGCATGGATTCATCCTCCCTTGTCTCAACGGTTCAGGCTGCTGGTGGTGTAATGGTGTGGAGGATATTTTCTTGGCACAATTAAGGCCCCTTAATACCAGTTCAGCATCGTTTAAATGCCACAGCATACCTGAGTATTGTTGCTGATCATGTCCATCCCTTTATGACTCCATGTCACCATGTCACAAAGCTCAAATCATCTCTGACTGGTTTCTTGAATATGACAGTGAGTTCACTTTACTCAAATGACCTCTACAGTCACCAGATCTCAATCCAATAGAGCAACTCTGGGATGTGATTGAACAGGTGATTTGCATCATGGATGTGCAGCTGACAAATCTGCAGCAACTGTGTGATGCTATCATGTCAATATGGACCAAAATCTCTGAGGAATGTTTCCAACACCTTGTTGAATCTATGCCATGGAGAATTAAGGCAGTTCTGAAGGCAAAACCAGGTACTGACAAGGTGGACCTAATATATATATTTCATCCTGAAATGAAATTTGCTGAAAAGATACTCATCTTCTGGCAATCCGAAATTGTTTGTTCATTAATCAAAACAGATTTGTCAAAATTTACCATTACACCACTTTCTCACCAATGGATCCTCTGCAGTGAATGGGTGCCGTCAGAATGAAAGTAAAAAAACTGATAAAAATCCTCAAGTAATCCACATCACTGCAGTCTATAAATTAACGTCTTGCAAAATGAAGTATAGCATGTTTGTAAGAAATAAATCCATCGTTAAAACTTTTGAAGTTTAAACTGTCATTTCTGGCCAAAATACCAAAGTCCATCTTCAGTAACATAATCCGTCCTCTGTTGTCTTTTCACATCAAAACCAACATACATATTTGTTAACTGTGAAAAATGGACTATTTTCATTTGTAAACTGCGTAACATTTGTAATATATGTTTTATTTATAAACAGTGGTGGCCAGTTTCACCAGCTAAAAGATGTTTTTATGTCAGTTATTTGTGCTGACTCAATGCTGCTGCAATTGTTGAGGCTGTATTGTTGCAGTTATCTGTGAAGTGTCCATCTGTCTCCGTCATGGAGCTGTGGCCTGAGCTATCATTATTTGGAGACGTTGCACTCGACTCATTAGACATTTTTGCACCTGCAGTTCGGTCTCTTCGGAAATCTGTTAGCTGCTTAAAACCAGAATGCATTGAAAACCTGAACTAAGCTATATATTGACAAGATTAGGAAAATGTTCTTGCTGAGCGAAAGTCACCACCACATTGCTCCTGTGTGTTTCCAGGTGATTATTGGGTGTTTCTACAGTATATTGGTAATAAATTGTTCAGCTTTTATTTTTGTGTGTTTCTAGGTGGTTTTGAAGGTGCTGCTACATTGCAACACTATGCACATACTATGTTGCTATATATATATATATATATATATATATATATATATATATATATATATATATATGCTATATTTGTAGGATGTTCTGAGTGGTTGTTTTTGGGTGATTTAAAGGTTGCTATGTGGCAGGGTTTTGCTGTACAATATGTTTTCGAATGCGTTCTGTCAGGAGAAATTGTTTGTTAGAAAAATAACAGCACATCTCTCTTCAACAAGTGCTGAGTTAGGCTTATTCAAATCCCTAACCGAAATCAATAGTAATAGTGGCGTTTGCTTAACTAGTACTAATTAGCACTAATTGTCATACAGTACCTCAGCTGCACTGCTAATTAGCAATCTGCCTGTCTCATTTTTTTTTGCAGATGTGTGTTTATTAGTGATGTTGTTGCTTTAAAGTTTAAATCCTTTTTTCTTATGATTTATTTTTTTAATCATTTTATCCATCCACCGTGTATGTGTGACTTCCTGACTCGACTGACTCCGACACATGCACACACAAACATGGCTTGGCTCAGTGTCACAGTAAATAATGGGCATCCCATAGGAGGTTACTTCACTCAGCAAGATTGTCAGGGTCACGGCAAGAGCCTTTTCAGTGTGGGACACATGCGTGGCATTGCTAGCGTTCTTCTGGCTGGAGGAATGTGTGTTCCCTGCATTCATTTGTTATAAGATTTCCCCAGTCGAAGCGCAGAGGCAGTTTAGCTGAAGAACGGGACACTTTTGGACCCGGCAGATGTCACTGAGCTAGAAAAGTGCAACTGAAGGAAATCTGCTTTAAAGCTTTTGGGTTAAAATACCTCCTTCTGTCCCAGTCCAATATGCAGCAACATCTAGGTTGATTTTAAATCCATTTCATACTTTTAAGTGTCCACCAAAAAGGATAAGAAACAGGTAACACATCTGTTATGTTAAAAAGTAAATTATATATTAGCTGTATGTAATATGACCTATTTTCAAACTTTTTATTTTGTCATATTATTCGCTAATTGTCCTCCTGGGAAATTTGCATTTACAAACTGCATAGGAAATCATAATTACTACAATAGCTGAGTTCAATTCAATTGGTCAGAGCAAATTCTGCTTCTACAAAATGATGAATAAAGAATGTGCATCATTTCCTTTTTGATGTTTTTATTCAGTTTAGAAATGTGCTGTAAATTTAATCATTAATTAATAATTATTTAATCCTAAACAATTTAAATAAAGGTGCTGAATTCATTGAATCTAACATGTTTTCTCACTGACATTTTCCCAACTCTGAAACTCAAAACTTATGTCGCCTACTCGTGCTATCAACAAGTTTGTTGCATTTAAGTGCTTTGTTGTTGAAAACAACAACAACAACAAAACAGGAATCATGGTGAAAAGCCCATTCATGAGTTAATTCTTGCATATCTCTTGGGGAAATCCTATTAAAGCCAAAAGATATTTAGCAAATATCTGACAGATTTTTAATGAAACGTAGCGTCCCATTTATTGGTAACCATGTACACATTGACATTCACAAATGGCTATTTATATACAAACATATACATGACTGTAACGGCAAGAGAAAGCAATGTAGATGATAAAACTACAGCTATATTTCTTCCCTTCCATCATAATTCAAGTTTATGGCTTGCCCAACTTGGAAACTTCCTACCAATTTCCTACTAGGGAACTCGCATTTACGATAATTCTGATAGCAAATGAATGTGGCATTAAGGAAACTTTTCCACTCCTAATTAGTTGGTTTGGTGTTCATGTGTGTTCAACTTGTAAATATGATCTTTCATACATGTCTTGAGTGTACCATAAACCCCCAGTGAACTTGCCATTTCAACATTGGCTCAACCAATGGTGTAAGTTGGGGTTGGACTGCCTATTTGTCCATCCAATGGCAAACGGGTAGCATGTATGAAAAAAGCGTGTTTAGGAAAACTCTCTGGAAACTGTCATTACTCTTGCAATTACATTAGGTGCAGCTAATGGCACAGAAATTACACAGTGCACTGAAAAAAAGTGTGTGGGATTATATATGTGTGTGTGCGTGTGTCTAAAAATGCATTTATCACTTACCTCTTCAACCTCAACATGCACTGATAATTGCTTTCTGACATCCATTAATGTCAGTAAGCTTTTGATGAGAGCTTGAGAGGGAAGTTCTCCACTTCTCCATTAAAGTAAACAGAATTTCGATTTTCATGTGCAGGAGTGCTATGCCTGATCATAGAAAACGGCCTCCTGACAATACAAATTACATTTCAAGCGTCAGATCTGATATTTTATTTAAATAGCATGCGCTGTAATTCAGCATCTTTCATGCTCGTGCAGTTTCTATCTCGGGCCATGCAAACATCTCTCCTGACCTTCGATAAACCAAGCGTCTCTCGGCTGCATAAAATTCGTCAAAGAGTTACACTGCAATGGACACTGTGACATATTCGCTGAGGCTCTTTTGAAATCAGTCCTTTCAACAAATTCCCGAGGACGTTATGAGCGAGCGATAAGTTACATCTGCTTTAAAGGCCAATATAAAGCAGAGGAGAATGGCTGGCGAACTGAAGCCGACAGGTAAAAGCTTAGCGCTCATTTCCATTCTTATGCGAGCTTTTACCCTGTTGAACCAGATGGAATAACAGCACGGATCGGAGGGTCATTACTCACAATGGAGTTCTATTAGGGCGCATCAGGGTCCACGGCTGAGCCGCAGCCGGCTGGTGTGAATAACACTTAACAGAGCCCGTATTTCCAGCAGGGGGAGAGGGGAAAAAAATACCTGCGAAGTACTCTTTTGTAATCCGACGCAATTATCTGAGGCTTCACGTACATTAGAGCCAGAGAATAGAGCGGGTTAGAAGTAGGGGAGGTTAGAGGGGGTTATTGTGTATTTATAGCGCTGCGGCTGCTTGACAGGCCGGGTCTGCAATCCAATCACGGCTTAACGCTGTAATGAGGATGGGTGTCGGAGCAGCAGGGTTTTTAGGGAAAGCGAGTGTGTTTTTCTTTTCTTTTTTCCTCTAGTGATTTTGTGTTTAACCTGGAATAGCTACAGGTTAGAGTTGTGAATACCCATGAGTGTCGCTGTAATGGACAATAACATGTTAAAAGCACATGAGATGTATTACATTAGCACTTTACATGGCTTGGTTTGTATGTGGACTGCCCTCAGGATACATGTCAGAATGTAGACTGTATATGATAGCAATATATGTATAAAATGAAGAAAAGAATAGTACTGGTTTAGTTGGTGTGACAGATCTAATGGAGAAACAACAGCTAGTTGGTTAAGACTAGTTAGTGAGCTTCTGTTTACACGACAAAGATGTACTAAACATGGAAATGTTTTTGAAATGTTTTGTGTACGGATGACAATGTCGTCGAAACAATCCCTGTTCACATGGATCTGCAAAAACATTGAAAAACACTGTATTATGCATGCCAGGCCAGTAGAAGGCGATGTCACTTTGTATAGAAACACTACATGAACAAGTAATACACATGGGCATGATGTCACCGTTTTCACAAATTGAGACTTTTTATTTTTAATGATTTTATTTTTTGCATATTGACAAACAAAACACGAACTGACAACTGGTCTGGAACAGATATTGTGAGTACTGTGTTATAGAGCAGCAGAAATATGCCACCCTGCTCAACTGTAACCAATCTTCTCCAGCGCCATTCCAGGTTTTATTGCATTTTCCCATTTTTTCCACTTATGAAAGAAACCCACTGTGAGCGATCATGAAGTAAGAAAATGTGAAACTTATTACAGTATCACATTAGCTTAGCAACATGTGTAATGGCTAACATTATTACTGAAATCTATATAGGATAGCTGAGTTATATGTACCCACTAATGATGTACACTGATTACTTGGTCGTGCATCGATACATTATTTATAAAGAACTTAACCTGGATGACAACATTGCACTATTATCATCAATTATCAAGAGAGACACTGTTATCAGTTTTCTAGGTAGTCGCAGACACACTATCAATCATGTAAGTTCTGTCCAACACAAGGCAGTAATTGCAAAAACAAACTTCTTATAATAGCTTATAATAAATAAGAACCTCAGAGATAGTGAATATCTATTATCAAATGCACAAAAAAGCGAAATGTACTGAAAACAGCATTCAAGGGTACAGAGTACACATTCAAAAATGTAAAATATATACTATTATATATTGTTACATTTTATTTATAATATATTCTAATGCTTTAAAGTTGTAATTTTGTCATACATATTTACTGCTTTGATCTGTTTGCTATGGTTACTATTTCAGATTTTTTGTTGTGTGATTTTTGGGGAAATGTATTGAAAACACTTCCAGGCACTGGAACTATATTAAAATGAATCATATTAATATTCTTATAATATTTAAGAACAATTGTCACAAATATGCATCACATTGATGAGATTCCAATGATATTTTGATCACTGAACTAGCATTGACAATAAGGCAGCATTGACAATATGTAATATATTAATAAAATGGATGAAATGTGGATGTTGACGACATAGCCAGTCTGTCACTGTCCTCACTCTCACTTGAGAAGCCAAATCAGTTCTTCACAAATCTGCACCCTCTTTTGTGTTAACCTTTATTTGAAAATGGTTGACATTTAAACAAATCTATAGAAATGTGAGCGCATGTAGCTGATATTCAGTTCACCAAACACATCTTCACTGGTCAGTGTGCAGCTCAGAAATCCACTGGAAGCAGATTCCGCACAGCTTATATTAGTATGTAATTTGTATTGCTCTAATTTCTGGGTGGTAAGAGACTACACATTTTCACAGCAGGTAGCCCAGCATCCCTGCCACATGCCCACGCACCCTGGTGACATCAGCCTCCATAGAGAAGAGAGATTGGTTCCACCTCATCACAAGGATCCTAAAAATACCGCATCTTCTTTCACTGTATCAAAGACGACCGTGGAGGGGGCACAGAAAGTGAAGGGTGCCAGGCATTTTGACTTGAACAAACAAGCCCGCACGCACATGGTGGTCCTCGTCCTTTCTGTCTTTTCAATAGATAAAATTCTCTTTATCACCATGCTGGCTTCAGTTTGCACACCTTGCATTGTATGGATCTGTGGCCTTGCAGCTATGTAAACACCGAGCCGGTATTCACTTCGTATCCTGGTTCTCTTGTAGCCGTACCTATTACAAAGACTGTCACCGAGCAGTATCTGAATTCCCAGTGTCGCGTCCCTGCAAGGATGCCTGTGGCAACAGTGGCAAAGAAAACAACTATGCTATGACACAACAACAACAGCAACAAATTATAATCCCTAGGCATTCATGCAGATACAAAATATTACACTACTAATACAATCAAAAGAAGAAGAGGTAGTTTGATTTGTTTAATTTTGTTTTACCGTATTGTTGTTTGTTTGGTTTAGCTTTTTCGTATTGCCTTGTATTTGTTTTGTTTCCTGTTTGAGGGTTGTCTTGTTTTTCATTTTCTATTTCTTTTTTTGGATTGTTTAGTTTTATCAAATTTTGATTTGTTTTTATTTATTGTTTGTTTTGTTTTTCATCTCTTGTTTTGTGTTAACTTTTTTTGTGCTGCCTTGTGTGTGTTTGTTTTGTCTTGTTTCGTGTTTACGTTTACTTTGCTTTGTTTTGTTTTCTGTATGGTATTGATTGGTTTTTCCTTTTTGTATTTTTTTAGTTTTGTCTCATTTCTTATTTTGCTTTGTTGATTTTTTTTTGCACTTTGCATTTTTTTGTGAAACAAAATTTGACTGTTATTAATAACCTTTCGTGCCATACATATATAAACAGAAAACAAGCCGAACAAAAGACAACACAAAAAAGCTAAACAAAACAAACAAAAATACACTTAAACAAGTCAAAGATGTCTAGAAAGTTTTTATTTTATTTTTTTACAAAAAAGGACTGTTCTTAAGGTCTTTTGATTATATATATATAAAAAATAAATGTATATTTTCATATTTGTTTTTTATTTCAGGATTGTCTTTTCAGGATCAATCAGAATTGATATATATATATATATATATATATATATATATATATATATATATATATATATATATATATATATATATATATATATATATATATATATATATATAGTTGTGATTACTTACACAGACACATAACATTTAGATCTAACATAAAAAATACTACTATGAAATATATCTAATAAATGAACATACAGTCTTTATATGATGTATGAGTTTGCTTTTGATGACTGTTTAACATCACAGCTGATAGAGATGTGTTTCATTACATGGCAATGTATTTCTCATTTCGACACCAGCTTTCCTCATTTGGCATCCATTGATGAAGTGGTCATCATCCTACTGGCATGTGCCATTAGTCAGTGGCTTTAGCATGAAGAAAGCCATTGTTCAGTTGCGTAACTAAATGTTTCATTCATTTCACTTATTGCATTATTTATCACAGCTAAAGTTCACACATGATGGCATTACCTAACAAGTGGCGTGATGGATTTGTGATGGCACGTAGCCACGGCTCGCTCTGATCAGATCAGGCCATGAGAAACTTGTGGTGTCATACCAGCATGCATGTGTGTGAATGCATTGCTTTTTACTTCCATTACAGATGTTAGCATTACTATGATGACATCAGCTTGATAAATCATAGAAACTAATTAAATGCCTGAATAATGGTCATCTAGCGAGGGTTATTTGGAGTGAAACACAGATGGACAGTTGGTCGTGGTGTGTATCTGTGTGCGTCAGGGCAGGTGTCAGCGAGATGGCGAGAAGCTGCTCTCACTGTAATTGACAGGTGGTGTGTGTTACCGCTGAAGTGAAGTGACATCACTGGCATGAACGCAGCAGGTGTAAATGACACAGGACATGCGGAAAAGTGCCGGAACATTCTGCACAGAGCGCCCATCTTATCCGAAAGCAGCAGGACAAAATATAGACAAGGGTTGCACGGCTTCGGCTCATGGGTCATTCTATCATTTACAGTACATTTCACATCAAGAATGAATATAAAACAATATGCTTTATCAATAAAACAATTTTGGTTTCAGTTGCTATGCTATGCTATCTGGTAGTTTCCAGCTTAATCATTAAACACCTTTTTGATATTACAAAGAAAAAGACATTTTCACTGCAGGTGAGTTTGTCAACTGTGTTAAAGAAAAGCTGTATGGCTTGACAGGGAACATAAGTTTCACCATTTAGACTCAAAATGACAGCTATGATTGTCTAACCAAATGTTATTTTCTTTGATCAGGTTAACCTCAAATTTTAATATTTATTTGAATTAAAGTCAGAAAATACTGCAAACCATAACAATGCACTCAACATACGAATTAATCTACTCCTTGACAACAGGTGACTGGAGATCAAATAGATAAAAAACTTAAGAGCATGACATCACTTGACATGATACTGGTCAAATTTCCCCATCATGATACTTTTTTAGTTTGTCAATTTGTTTTGTTAGTAACATAGTTGACAGAATGTTCGGTGGAACAACATTCCAGGCAACCAATCAGAATTGAGATACAACTTTTCAGGAAATATCTGTTTTAGGCTTACAATTATGGTTAGGTGCTTCCACACCTTTTTAATCAGCTATCATTTCACACTGATTTTAGGAATAAATCATGGGTAATGTTAGGTTTAGGGGTAGGGATTGGGTTGAGTCTATATTATCTGCCCCTCTGTATCTAGCAGATATGAGATGCTTTAAGTCTGATGCCCCTCCTGTGCAGTAAAATGAATGAAGTTACTGCTATCTAATGCAGTTTAGCATACGATCACAATCACAGATGCGGTTTCACATCTGTACAGCTCAGGTCTCTGGTAATTTGACACATACTGGCTTAAGAACGGATCACATCCTGTTCGCTTTTCTTAAGAAGTGTAAACAATTAAATGTTTATCCATCTAGCATATGCTTTTCTACTGAAGAATCCTGCAGTAAATTGCACAAGGCACAAGCTTTGTGAATTTTTGCTTGAAGAGGCGGTATCTGTTCTGACTGTTCTCCACTGAGGAGCAGACTGGATTCTCGCAGAAAATCAGCATCCCTTTGGTTTTTAAATGGACTTTTTGAATACAGATCACAGTTTTTTCCACAAACCGCACACACAAAAACGACTTTTCATCCAATACCGCCAGGCAGCATATCTAGAAATGGGAGTCAGGGTGGGGCAGAGAGTAATAAACTTGAGTAATAATGTTCCTGCTGAAGTTGATGCCCGTTTCCCAAAACTACATTAGTGCCCAAAATGTTGCACTGTGTGGAGCACCTTTATATAACAGATGGATAGCTTTAGTTTTTAATACAAACCCTGCAGGAGGAAAATGACTTTTTGCTTTATACTAGTCATGACCAATGTGGACAGCTTGTAGTGAAACAGCTGTGAGTGTTCATGTAATAGCACATGGTTCATTGGCAGATAGGAAGTGCATTATTGATGAGGCGCTGAGCAGGTGTATACTTTTGGGGTTTGGAATCGGTGTATTACAGCGCATGACGTATCTGATGACTGTAGTCTAGTTAGGTGGTTGTAAATATTCGAAATGTTTGTGGGAGGAATTTAGGAGGCTTGTCATCAGGGAAGGAATGATATCAGTGTTTACCAAGGGACAAGAAAAATGTGAAAGTCAGTGACTGCAGCTCTGATATCTTAAACCAGGAAATAAACACTGCTTTGTTATAAAAATAGGGCACTTTGAAATCAGTTTAGTTTTTTCAGAATTCCATTTTCATTTTTCTGGATTCGTTTTTTTCCATTTTCTTTTTCTAGGTCTGTTTTAATGGTAAATTAAATCAACCAAATCGAATGAATTGAAATTTAACAGCAATTTTTTTAAACTCTTAGCAAAAATGAAATTTTTAAGGTCCAATGAATTTCCCCCCCTTAAATTTTTTCATTTATTTGTCTACCAAATACTGTGTTTTCCATTATTTTTCTGGATTCCATTTGAATGGTTTCATTAAATTGCAACAATAAAAAACATCTCTATTTATAGGCTTTTATATAAAAATGTTATTTAGTTTTTCTCTTTTTCTTTTTACATTTTTTCTGCTAAATAAATTATTGTATTTTTTTTCTTCTTCTAAATATTCCTTAAGAATTATGTATTCATAATAATGATCAGAGGCTGAAAATACTGTGGGCTTCAGTATGTGTGTAGTAAAACCACGCGTGTGTGCCATTCATTCACAAAGAGACACACAAAACATGCAGGATTCATATTTAAATAGTCATTTTGCTGCTTAATATTCACAGACAATAGTCCATATTGTGTTTTAATTTAAATGTACTGACCTACGTTTGATTTATCCATAAAAAATTTGGCAAATTCCGTCACATTCTGTTACATAGACACTACATTCCATTTTTATGACTGGATTCTGTCCATGTTTTCCACAAATTATAGGGCCCTATAAAAGTGATGCTGGAGATGCAAACATCACTTATACTACTCTATATTTCTTATGATATTACATGAATCATACTTTTATTTTTATGGTTTGAGGCTTAAAGCAATGCCCTGCCAATCACCCAGAACAACATAACAATGATTCTAGTAACTACCCCATAACAACTGTTTAAAATTCCTAAGGAGCAACCCAGAACACCCTAGTAATGGCACTGCAAGCACCCAGAAACTCTAAGTAACCACCTAGCAATTACTCAGACACCCTAGCAACTGCAACTGTAGCAACACAGAACATCAGAGTTCAAAGTCTTACGTTCCCTTTAAACAATGTTCAAATCTAGTCTAATCACCAGTTCTTAAACAATGTACGCCCTGGAAATAATTTTCACAAAATACCTCGAATAATCAGGAAGCCTAATCATTTTAATAACACTGCTGTTACACCGGGGCGTGAGAGATGATCTAAAGGGTGGAAGCACATCCTCCTGCATTTCATCTGGAGAGAGGTGAGAAGATTTCCGAGTTGAAGTGCAAAGCTCCATGCCTCAACATCATCAATTCTCTCAATTCTCTCTTTCTTTAGAAAAGTCTCTCTCTGTCGCCGGCACATTAAAGTCAAGCCCTAATCACTGTGGGGACTTAGCCAATGATGTGCTTATCAAACGGCATATTTCAAAAAGGGATCTTAAAAGGCCTGAGGGCAAAGATGCAATAAGAAAGCATTTGTAGTTGGATGAAAGGGAGAAAACGACAGAGAGAAAGAGATCGAGAGAGGGAAAGAGTTGCATACGGACCTTGCATCAGAAATGGATGGAGCTTATTAGCATATGCCATTTAACTGGGCGCGAGGATCGAGGGAAAGACAATGAGAACAAGCTCTAGTGCCTTTCGTTCTTTTCTTTTTCATTTTTTCCCCTCCTCACACCCTCAAAAAAAAAAAAAAGGTCCAAAAAGAATAAGAGAACAAACACTTATTCCAACAGGCAGAGGCCTTGAAGTGGAGGCTCATGGGAGAATTGGTAAGGTGGCTTTATTGTGAGTCGACGAGTGGGGAAAGGAGCGATGCATCATCTCGCTTCCTCCGTCTCCATGGCTGTCATTCTCCAAAAAACTGAGGGAGGCCTCCGTGTCAGCCGGTCGACTTTGATATAAGCAAAAGCAACTAAGTCGCTACGAAAGCCAGCAAAGGGAAAACATTATCAACACATCCAGCGCTCTTGAAAGAGCTCTTTTCTGCTCTAAAGTTGGGTGTGAGGGGCACGTTGTCACAAAGTTGGCTTTAAACTTGTTGTGGGACGGCGCTTTGAATTCCCGCTTCCCTAAGGAGTCTTCAGATGCTGCTAGCGCTCGACTAGCACAGCCCTGTGTGATGCCTGCTGAATATGAAACTCACACCTTTCTGAAATGACCACGGATGTGGGGATTGGGGTTTGTTACCACGGATGATTCAGAGGAGATCAACGTGAAAGTTCTGCCTGTAGTGAAGAAAGAAAGAGAGAGCGAGCGATGTGCTTTAAAACATAGATCTTTATTTACGTGGATTTTATCTTACTATAGCTTGAAAGTATAGTTCATGGAAAACTGAGCATAATTATGTATTCAAGTCATACCAAACCCGCAAGAAGAAAAGTCGGCTTCAGTGATGTTGGTCGACCATTTTTTAATCTCTACCCAGAACGTAAACATTTTTGCATGAACTTCTCAGTTAACCAGCAAGACTTCCTTCCTTTCAGCAATAGTGTACAAAAAATGCTGGTTAACCATCATCTTTCTGGTTGACCAGCATTTTTTAGTCGACTGGAGCTAGACCAGCATCAAACCAGCATTACCACACTGGGGTGTGTTTCTCTACAACATCATAACTCGCTGCATAACTTCATTACCATGTTGGATATAGGAGAAATTAGCTAGTAAGTCAATTTCCAAAAAAAAGGTGTAGACACTACTTTCAGTCAGAAATAATAAACTTTGTTTTACTTACAACCTTGTGGATTGTTAGTATAGGATTGTCGTCAATGAAGTAGTAATTGATTTAAGTTTGAATTAACACTTTCCCAGTCAGCTTCTTTTTTTTAATTTTTTTTACCAAGTTACCAACCAGCTCCAGCATTTTTGACTTCATGCATTCCATTTTTTTCTTTTATTATTAACACTTGAATGTGGGCAAGTACCATTTTGAACAAAATCTGAGAAAATAGCATTTTCTTCAAAGACTACGTCCAGATCGGTTTCAGAGCGATAATATAAACATAGACTGAGCCCATCAACACCCCCAAAGCTTGCACAGTCATATACCTTTCAGTGGGTTCAACATGCCATTCAGTGATGTTAGGCAGTTTAGATTTATTTGCTGTTGAATGTTTGATGATCACATTAGCTTACGCATGTAAGCAATGCATCTATTGCTTATTTCTGCTTCTTCTTCACTTGTTTTTGGATTTGGAGATTGTGTACTATTTCAGAAAAGTTTAAGAATGTGTAAGAATGATGACTGGTTTCAGGAAAAACTACATATTTGGTGTTGGTAAGGCTGAAAATTGCGACCATAGCGGAGATCCAGCTTTTGGGGAAACACACCCCTGAATCAGCATGGAAATTGTTCTTGCTGGTCTAAACCGGTGGTTTTAGCGGGGGAGTTTTTTTTTCTCTTCTTCTTGAGACCCTCAGGAGACTGTGTGAATGTCTATTAAAGTGACCCTGCGAAATAAAAAGTGTGTATGAACAAGCGAACGGCGCTTTCTTCATTGTGGTTCATTGACATCTGATTCAGGCAACGCTGTCTCACTGAAGACATTTGTAGAGAGTCAATTTGGGATTATGAGACCAATTACCCTAATTACTTTCCTTTGTGTTGTTCTTTCCCTTCAACTCGCTCTGTCTCACGGTTGTTATTCCTCTTTTAGATGCATTCGAATCTGGTGCTGCTCCTTGGCTTCATCTTTTGGGCTGATATTGCCTCATAGTTTGGGAAAGTCCCCCTACACAAACAGGCCAATTTTTCCATCCTGGGGATGCTGACACACCCTAAAAGTCTGAGATTTTAACATATTCAGCAGAGCTTCAGTCGGTCTGACTATCAGTGTGATGAAAGAAAATCATTTAATTTGTTTCTAATCTGTTTACCAATATGGTGACATTGATATGGAGTAATAAGATAATAAACCTTTGTGGTCTTTGGCTTTTTACAATGATAAATGAAGAAAGAAATGCATAGGCATGCCACACATTTACATTTACTCCCACAACATCTGTCACATTAAATCTGTTCAACTTGTATCTTGCCCATCAAGGCAGTTTAACCGAGCAATAACAAGCTCACAAAGCACATACAGATGCCAGGATGGAAAGAAACAGAGAGCATTTTTACATCTTTTTAGTGGCAGAGAAATTAGTATGAGCAGATTATTATTATCCTTTTACTCAAGACATTGATATTGGAAGGTAAAACACACAATAGAGCAAAAGCTGCCTTACTCTTAAAAGCAACTTCGATATTGAGATTTTTTTTCCCCTGACAAACTCAATAGACACGGAAGCCCATTACAAGGGTGTCTTATTAGTGTCGACTGATTTTACAAGATTGCTATCTATGTATAATTAAGCCCCAAGCGCATCCAGTCACATTCGTACATGCTATCTTTTGATAACATATTCTCATGACGCCCAGGAGCTCTTTTGATAAGTAATAAAGAGAGACAATCTGATCTGCCGTGTCAACTCCATGATTGGCTTCTCGGTTTGCCGAACTTCTGAACAAAAGAACGCATCAGTACATATATTTTTGATGTCAAGTTTTTATTTATTAATTTTGTTAGCTCTTTTCTTTTCCTTTTTTGCTCTAGGTTATATTGCAGTTTTGATATCTTTTGTCATGGAAGACGTGACTTGTTCAACTGAAAGCTTGGATGCTTTCAAATCCAAGCAATTGTGAAACTTTACAATAGATTAAGCACACGCACTCTTTGAGGATGAAACATAGTCATTATTAATCTGAGCCACTGAAATTATACATTGCAATCAGCTACTCTGTCATTTTAATCACATAACATTTTATTTTGAATCTATGCTGTCAGGTGTATGAGAATATCTGGTAAGGATTTCAATTTGGTAACTTGAGACCAAGAACTAATGGCTTTTAATGACAATTAATAGTTTTTTAATATGCAGTGGTGTGTGTGCGCGTGTGTGTTCACTCTATAAAGCAATATTCATAGAGACTTGTTGCTAAGAGATGAAAAGCACGACAGGGATTCAACACATATATTTATATATTTAGGTTTTATTTATAGTTCTGTTCTTGAAGGATATCTTGCACACCAAATATCCCATTGGCAGTTAAGCGCATTCAATGTGTTTAGAAGCCATAAACAGTCACTTTTTCGAACAAACACAAATACAAAATGAAAATAACGACAAAATAATGGACCGCATGTAAATAACATACAAAAAAATCCCATGCCTACTCAGTAGGTAACTACAGCATTCCAACTCCTCAAGATGTAGATATGTACATTTCCGTTACAAAAATATAGTTTATAGTTTTCTTTTTTGCTTACATCCCAAAGAAATGCAGTGCCCTCAAATCCTGTCCCTTCTTTCCTTGAAATGACTTTCTGAATATAGAAAAAAGAAACGAGAAAACAAAATCCCTTACACCTTAAGGCTAGATGCAATGCATCCACACGCTGATATCTGTCAAAACATCTGCAAGGCTTCACAAAAGGCACCAAAAAAAATTGAAGATTTGTGGTTGATTCTTTTCTGATGTTTTCCCCCTCCATTTAACAGGTTCTTGTTGTCACATTTGAGAAAGACAAAGATAGTACCAGTGGATGATATTTACAAAATAAGAGAAACTAACATCACTCTTCCACATGCGTCAGAATACTTAAGTGCTTTTAGTCAAACAAGGTCAAGAACTTATCACAGCATTTTTACTACTCAATACAGAATGTATCTTATAAAATATGGCCCTGCTCAAGAATAATACAATGCAAATATTTAAATCAATTGTCACAACAATGGTACTAAAAAGTAAAAACAAAAAGGAAACATGGCACATGTACAATATACTGTAGCTTATGTATATTATTCAAACGTCTTTTGTAACTGTACACCTGTCGAACCTGAAGCCCACAGGCTTCGTTAACGTCCTTTAGTCGTTCTGTGTCGCAAGTACGTCTGTGCACGCACAGTCTGAGGGAAAACTTGCTGAAGCCTGTCGCTTTTGTTTGTAACTTTGAAAGGATCGTTTGAAAGGATAGGATTCGAAGGGAGAGAACAACACAAAAATCCCTTTTGTTTTCAAAAGTCTTTGCCGAGTCCATGACTGTTTTGTAACCGAGCCATGTGGGGAGCATGGACAGAAAAGTGCTTTTTGCAGAGGGGACTTAAAAGTCACTGATGCTTTCTGTTCCTTTGAGTCAAGCCTGGAGGTCTGGGGTGGGTGTCAAAAGTCTCAGCAGATGTCGGATGTCCGAGGGGAAAGCGTGGCTTGCATGTCGGGCAGTGGGGTGGTGACGGGAGAACTGTAGATGTTGCTGGCCACTGAGGTCGGGAAGGACGTGGCCACCTGCGTCTGGAAGGTGCTGGTCGCCGAGGGGTAAGTGGTTGCGATTGAAGGGGAGGGGTAGGAGGTGTGCACCGGTGAGGAGTAGCAGGAGTTCACTGGGGACGGGAAGGAGGAGACCGGAGAGGGGTATGAAGTGATAGGAGAGGGGTAGCTGGACACCGGCGAGGGAGCTGAGATGGATATGTTTGCAACCGAGCTCTGCACTGCAGTGCTGCCTTTCTCCACCTTCTTGTCCTTCTGCCGCAGGTGGATCTTTGTGTGGCGCTTGCGCTCGTCGCTGCGGGCGAACTTGCGGCCGCAGATCTCACAGGCGAAGGGCTTCTCGCCCGTGTGTGTGCGGATGTGGGTTGTCAGGTGGTCGCTGCGGCTGAAGTTGCGCATGCAGATCCTGCACTGGAAGGGCTTCTGGCCGGTGTGGATGCGGATGTGGCGCGTCAGCTCGTCCGAGCGTGAGAAGCGACGGTCGCAGGTCTCAACGGGGCATGCGTAGGGGCGCTCGTGTGGAGGTGTCTTGCTTGGCCGGTTGGGGTACTTGCGCATGCGACTGGGCCTGATGAGCTGAGACTGGTAGACACTCTTTAGGTCCTGAGAACCCGTTTGGGTGGCAAAGGCCTTGATTGTGGACAGCGGTGTAAGGGAGGGCTGCTGCCCCGCTTGTGTCTGGAAGGGCTTCTGGTCCGGGGCCACCAAGCTGATCTCGCTCTGCTGTTGGGGAAACAGGTAGTCGGGGATCATTGGCACAGGGAAGCTGGTGCTACAGGGCTTGCTGTTGGTGTATGACGAAGTGGGGTACTGCAGTGAGGTACCCACTGTGGTGGGGAAGTTTGGGCCAGATTCAGGGAAGATGTCTGGGCTGGCGCTGGAGTAGGTGGGAGCCGCCGAGTAGATGGGGTTAGGCTCACTCATGTGGACGGAGCAGCTCAGGCTGGCGATGGATGTGGATGACGGAGTGGAAGAGGGCATGGAAGACGAAGAAGAGGAAGAGGGGGGAGCTGTCTGAGAGGTCGAGGACGGAATGGAGGTGGGGGGCGGGTTGATGCCCACCAGCCCGCTCACCAGACTGAACAGAGGCTCAGCCCACAGACTGTTACTGCAGTTATGGGCAGGTTCGAGGGTGAAGCGGCCCGTGTAAGAGATGGGGGGCAGCCGCTGGGTGGAGTAGGTCTGATCTGCCATAGGTTTATCAATGGAGATTTCTGAAAGCGTGTCTGCAAAAGCAAGCACAAAACAGAGAGAGTGGATTAGAAACCATAGCACAGCTAGTTAGCTCTAAATTGTCTTGAGCTCATCTGAGTGCACATAAATGATCCCAAAGGTGCTTTAGTTAGGGGGTCCTGCTGGCTGTCAAGACTGTGTTTTCCCACAATCCCAGACAGAGCAGCAGGTGCTGATGGAGCGCAGGGGCACCCCCCCACCAAAAACACACACACACACACACACACACACACATACACACATTTGCCGATCTCCCTCGGAGACAAGAGCCAGCACAAGCTAAACCATCTGCATGTGCGCTTCTCTCAGCACTCTCTTTCTCATTACTGTCATCCTGATCTCTCTTTCTTCCTTGCACAGCATATAGCTAGCTATTCAATCTGCACTTTCAATGATTCAAAAATTGGATTTAAAATTAAGCTGTTCTGCAAATTCTAAATATCTCATTCATTCCAATGATTTTACTTAGTAATAACAACTTAGTATTTGCTGTCAGCTTTAGTTAAAAATGTTAAACTTTACATCAGTGCAGTTTAATTTAAATACATGTTATTATAATAACTCTTAAATGTAAAAGTTCACATTTAAGCATAAAGACACATTATTATTAACTACTGAAAACAACTGCATTTTTTGCACAACAATGCTCGCAATTCTCTGTATGAAAGCAGCATGCAGCTTGCTCACCATGCAATTAAATCAAGAGGGATTTAGTGCTTACCTCCAGCAAGGTGATCAAACTGCTCCCCGGGATCCCCAGAGCCAAAGCCTGTGCCTTCAGGTGCCGAGGCATTGAGGAATGGGGTCCCTGCAGAGTTCAGCATGATCATCTCCTCCAGCTTGGGGTAGTTATCCATGGGGGAGTGAGGGAAGCTCAGGGGGTCGGAGATCTGCAGAGCAGGCAGGAGCATCTCTGTCTTGGCTGCAGCCATCTCTCTCTGGAGTGTGCTCGGAGAGGAGAGAAGTGCGCTGGAGAGATCAGCAGCTAAACCCCTCTGGGACGACAAATGTGAAGATGCTGCGATGTCTGTCTCTCCTTTTTTCTGTTGATCTCCTCACTCTCACAGTTTGTCTTCTTGTTGTCTTCCGTCTTCTCCGTTTTTCACTGTCCAAAGATGCAGAACAAATCCACTACGCCTCAGACAAAATACGTGAGATTCAGAATGTCCCTTCTGGTCATTCCCTAAATGTCACTTTTTCAGCAAATTAGATCGCTGTTTTGTTTCTGTTGTTGTTTTGAATTGACTTGTCACATTTATTTAATGTGTTTGTTAGATATATCGCAACGTGTTGCCTATCAGTTGTCTGCACTAGTGCTGAATCGCTTGGGCTCTCTAAGCTCTTTCTCAGCTCAGAGAATCCCTACTCCTTTATATATCCTCTTGCCGTGACGTAGATGTCCATATTTGGACTGGAGGAAGCCCATATTTAGGCACTGCAGTGGAGGACACATGACGTTTGCCTAGACGAAAAAAGCAGATTGGGGAGCTTAAACATTAAGTCCGTGCATTAAATGGAGGGGAGATGCCCGTTCCTCCTCCACAGCAAATCAATGCGTCGTAAGCGCAGTGTCTCGCTGAGAGAAAGAGAAGCGCAAGTCTGCCTTTTCTCCTTAAAACTCTCGCTAACATTTCGGGTTTCCCGTCTGCGCTGTAGCAGAGCCCTGGCCGGAAAATCCTGCTCCGCCATGCCATATAAGGTCGTGACTACATAAGGCTTGATTCCGGTGGGTTTCCACTTCCATGCCCTTATTTGGAGTTTCCTGATGTCGCGCTGATCGGCGCTTGGCAGTGAAAGGGAGACTTGGGCTCTTGAAGTCCAGAGCTCCGCACAGTAACTAATGTCAGCACTATGCTGCCTCGCCCGTTCCAAGATTTACGAGAGAGAACTTTTTTCTCAACACTCCTCCGGTGCAGAAATAATAACTTATTTCAACATTAGCACAGGCGCTTCAATTCGTAACAAACTCTGTTTTTTCTATAGCTGCGCTAATTATATTTACTACAAAACAAATGCTTTACTATAACACATGCATGAAAAGCTTATTTATTCCGACGTACTGATCTCATTACGAATGCATTCCCCATACAATAACGCAGTTTTTTTCATAAGTGGAGCAGCACTAGCAAGCAGCCTTGCTCTCTGTGTTTTGTCTCGTGCAACTCGTTCATTTGTGAATTTAGACACTGTTACAGAACTAATAGCCTATCTATCATCATGACTCGTTGTAACTCTATGATTGATGTTTCAGTAATTATTCATATTATTATTAATATTATTACTACATCATTTTAATGTGTTGCTGATGCCCCCCCCAAATAAATAAATAAAACAAAATAAAATAAAATAAAAAATGATCAATTTATTTTTCAGCATTATAAATGACGTATTAAATTGATCTAATATATGTTACTCAGTTAAGTCTCTATATATGTTTTTTTTTTTTTTTTAAATAGTTTTATATTTAAGATTCGAATTGAACCCGCTTGCTTGTTTTGATGAAGAAGCGACACTTGGCTATTCCGGGCACGGCCGGCGCGCTGGCACTGATGGATGGCGGGTGCTGACAGAGGAGAGAGGAGATCTGTTTAATTGGGGGATGTCCCGGACTCGATACACAGGGATCCTCTCTGTCACTCAACGCCAGACACCCATGCAAATAAGCGCTGCAGCACGCTCTCCGGACACTGGTGGTGTACCGATGCTCCGTAAATTAAGGAGAAGAGCAGAGTGCGCCGTGGCTTTGGCACAGAGATCGATGGAACTTTGCTGACTCGATAGACTTTAGTCAGAGCAGACGCCATTTTAATTTAACGTGAACGAAAACGTGGCTGTGAGGGACAGAACAACAGTTTATTCAGTGTGTTGGACTGTTGTCTAAAACTCTCCATGTAGCCTACACACACACACACACACACACACACGCACACACACACACACACACACACACACACACACACACACACAAATAAACAGTACAGCATTTTCACCAATCATATAATGGCTGCTGAATCAGAGTTTGAGGCTACCTGTTGCAAAACTGGGGTACGGCTGATAGACTGTTGGCCTACATTAATATAACTTTTGTCACAATGTACAACAATAATGACTGTTTTTGCATTATTGTAAGAGGTAGGTGTAGATGTTAATGAAACACAATCTAATAGGTAGAAATGTAATTTAGTGTTAACTTTCGGTTTTTACTGCATCCATTCTAGCCCTTCCAGCTTCTAGGCTAAACCTGTAGTCTAATCTAAATGTAAAATGCTAACAAAAATGACACGATAGACAGGTTAAAGATCTGTGTGTGCTTATTTATGAGCTATTTTCACACAAAAGCATTTATTAAGAAGTTTCTGTGAGCCAGAAAAAGAAAGCCATTACACGTGCAGCGGGTTATTACATTTTGATGCACAAATATTTAGACATATTTTACTTTAGAATAACATGTAAAATCATGCACAGTTAGACCAGGATCTTCCAAGCCATTTTGTTTTGCAAATCAATAATGCACCACGTCTTCTAAAAATCTTCGACACATTTTGATTAATGAGCGCTTGCCATAAACTTGATGATAATGAAAGATAAAAATGATCACGAATAGGCTAAAGTATTGCACAGGTGTCTCGAAGACAGATGTAGGCGAATGTCATCCGTCTAATGATCAACAACTTTATATAACTAGCACCTCAGATCAGGAAACGGGGTGGCAGTTGGTGACTCACTTATAAGTTTAACAAGAGTATGTGGGAGGGTGTTCCCTTACTAGGGAATGGGGGTGGAAGAGATGGGACAGCCTGGGTAGCTTGTCTAACCTGATGAGTTATTGGCTCGTGTTTTTATATATATATATATATATATATATATATATATATATATATATATATATGCTCATGTGGAGGGGGTTTCTCCTTTTCCTTGTTATGAAAGGCCGGTTCTCCCCGCACCTACGCCGAAGCCCACGTCTGTGTCTGTCCTCGCTCGCTCGGTCTTTCTCCTGCTGGTTAATATTTCATTAAGATCTGCCAGAGAAAGAGAGAGAGAAAGAGAGAGAGAGAGAGAGAGAGAGAGAGAGAGAGAGAGAGCGCTTCACACCCCCACATTCAGAGGCAAATACCAGGCATCTGCTGGAATTAATCACTGGCTTTGGCTGGCAGCCCTGATGGAGATGCTCTATCTCTCTTTCTCTCTCTCCTTCGCCCACCTCTGTCAGCCCCCCCAACCTGTGCCATCTCTATCTTCAGCATAAAGGTGAGCCCGTCGGGGGTGGCCGAGGAGCAGACAGGATGACTGGCTGATATATGAGGATTTGACAGTCTATTACATGATTTAGGGAGGGTGGAGCAAAAGAGCAGTGTGTGTTATTCTGGCTTCAGGAGAAAAGTGCGTGGAGATCATGGATGTTGTAGTGGTACACGTGTTAATTAAGTAAGGGTCTGTCTTGATATAGATAAAAAACTCCTGTGAATAGTTATGGTCTTGGTATTGATCAAAGACAGTGGCATCGTGAGATATGAGAATTTAGACGCAAATTTATCTGCATTATTCCTAATGCTGTTTTTATCTTCCATTTAAGTAGTGTCTTGCTATATATAGATATATAGAAACTTAGAAGCACTTGCAATAAATATGTTTGCAAGAAGGAGATAATGTATTGATATGTCTGGCTCGATAACCTTTTAGAAGGGTTTGCTCATTCTGGGGTTCTGCCTGGTTAGGCCTTTCAACACAGCAGTGTAAATCATTATTGCTGTGAATCACTAAAGGCTTTAGTCGAAGAGTAGTTAGCGAAACATGGTTTTCAATATGGGTGTCAACTGATAAGATTGAACAAGATTATGCACTTTTATGAATTATTCCAAAAAGTGTAGCCAGCTAAATTGAAATCAGAATTGATTGTAGGTACTTTCTCAATTTACGTTGTTGATCTTGTGCATGAATCTTTAGGGGCCGTTTACACGACAATGTTTTCAGACAAAAACGAGAAAGTTTTTCATGTGTTTTGACTGTTCGTTTACATGTCAACAGCATTTTGTAGACTGAAAATGCATATTTTTCAAAACTGGATTTCAAAATGCAAGTTTTTGAAATAGACCACAGTTATCGTTTCTGTGTAAACAGCCAGTATGGTAATCTTTTAAAAATTTTGACATTATGCACATGCGTAGTACGTGTTAAATATGTAGTACAGAGCCCCGTACATGGCATGTAAAAAATAGGCTAAATCATGTGCATGATTAATTATTTTGTTCCCTCGATTTATAAATTGTGCACCCGATTAATAAATCGAGAGAATGAATTAGTAAACTGTGTGCACGATTTAGCAAATCGGGGGAACAAAATAGTAATCATGTGTACGTTTTAGTACATCGAGGGATGGACTTCGGCCGTTTTCACTGGTATGTGTAAAGGTGAATAATTTTGAAAATGTTGTGTATATCTGTGCAAAAGAATAAAATTGGTTTTCAGTGCAAGTGTTTGGTGTACATGACCTTTCCAAAGTTTGGGGTCTTATTTTATTTTCCCCCAAAATTAATATTTTTCTTCAAACAAGGATGCATTAAATTGCTAAAAAATTACAGTAAAGACATTTAAAATGTTACAAAAGACATCTATTTCTACTAATTACTCTTCTTTTTAACTTTCTATTTATCAAGAATCTTAAAAAATGTATTACAGTTTCCATAAAAATATCAAGCACAGTTTTGTCAACTTCACCAGACACTGAAGAATGGAATAATGATGGTGAAAATTCCGCTTTATCATCACAGAAATAATGCCATTTTAAAATACATTAAATTCGAAAACCGTTTTTTATAAAAGTGTTCTTCAAAAACGGACTCCAAACTTCTGAACAGTTGTGTATATAGTGTGTTTATGAAAACTAACATATGCATTTGTATGTGTTCTAGATATGTTTCATTTCATTATTCTGGCCAACTGAACCTGAGGATAATTGTTTTATACCCATTTACATCAGGCACTAACCACAGCGTTTGTCGTGACTGTAATGTAGGCCCTAAAGCGCGACTTACAGTATGTCCTGACATCTGATGCACACATTTCTGTCATTAATATGCCAAATACCATGAAGCCATTGCCCTCTTGGGATTTTTAGCCAGCTGAAGGTTACAGGCGACAGGAAAACAATTACCAGAGCCCACGAGGCAGCGACAGAAAGCCAGCCTCTGAGACCTGCCCCCAACTGAGTCATTGCCTGCCTTTGTGCTCTGTTTGATGTGTACAACAAAAGGAGGTTCAGCTATGTGTCAGAAGACCAGTACCTGAGGCCTATCTGTTACATTTAAGGGGACTTCCTGAAAAGAGCTGCTGCACGTCTAGTTTGCTAATCATAATAAATATAGAACTGCCTAAATGGTTCTGAAAAGTCTGAGATGGAATCAAGTCGTAGTTTTACACCATGAATGGTTAGGCCACATGTATGAAGTATGAGTAAGATATAACCATTTACAGTGGAATAAATGTCTAGCTAATTTTAGTAGCTGGTGTGAAACAACAGAGAAGTGAAACCGAATGACTTGCATGGGTGGGTACAGTTTTTAATGGATCATTGCCTTGTTGTTTCTTATGCAAGAGTCTTTCCGTCTGTGTTTGGGTAATACAGAGAGTAAACTGGGAGTGCATTGGTAAAACCGGCGGGCTGGATTTTCTTTGAGAGTTTTAACTGGGTATGATTTCACATTCATTTGAAGGCAGACACTTCCAGATTTCTGCTATGCTCATATTTCACTTTTTGCTGCTCTCAGTTCTACATGAGCCACCACATTTCCCTTTTATAGTCTTTTTTAGAGATGAAGGATGTTCTCCAGTAGTAAAAAAAAATAATTTTATATAGAAAATGTAAGGTGCTTTCCCAACTCAATAGCCCTCATGCTAGCGTGCTGTGTGTGGCTAAGGAGTTCTGAGTGATTGTTAGCACACACACACACACACACACACACACGTTTGTTTTTGTGAAAAGTGGGGACATCCCATAGGTTTTTATACTGTACAAACTGTATATTCTATGGCCCTAGACCAACCCTACACCTAACCCTAATCCTCACAGGAAACTTTGAGCATTTTTACTTTCTAAAAAAAACGAATTCTGTATGATTTATAAGCGTTTTGAAAAATGGGGACATGGGTTATGTCCTCATAAGTCACCCTCTCCTTGTAATACCTGTGTCATACCATGTCATTATACAGAGTTGTGTCCTGATATGTCATACACACACACACACACACACACACACACATGCACATGCACACACACACACACACACACACACACATGGTGTAAAGTCACTTCAGTTAATAAAAGCCTCTGAAAAAGGTTAATGAAATGTGTCAAAAAGGCATTATAAGCAATATCATTTTCTCTTAATCATAGATGCAGGTTTATTAAACAGCCCATTATCATATAAATATTGTTATATTTATTAATATTTCACAGCAGTTTCAAAATTTCCAGTGACTGGCACGGAATAGGGTGTTCCATTTTCTGTGAAACAGTTAAACATGACAACATGTGGCAACAGTTCATTATGCTGGTTAATGCTCTATATCAGAAATGAAATGTCTGGCGAGCACCCATAAAAGTTTCAAAATAGCATGACACCTACATTAAACTCTACCCTAAAACTAAATGATAGTGTTAACAGAAGCAAATGTGAGATGAAAACATTTGCTGAAGCATCCATTCTAGCTTTCTTCTACACATCTTTCAGCTCTTTTATTATGCGTTTGCATTTCACAGGACTCTTTGCATCACAAATACAATGCTTTACAAGGTGCGCTACCGAGCAATTTTACTACATTAGAACAGACATACAGTACATATGGAGCATATTGTGTCAAAATGTATTAGTTTGCAAATCATGCAATATAAAAGTGCTTTGAGGTCATAATGGATAAAATGTCCTAATTAACCAATAATCTGCCCATGTAGTCATAATTTGTTTGAAAAGTAACAATTGTTTTACTGCTATAGTGTTAATTTTAACAGTAAATGGATATGTATATACTGTATACTTAAACAAACATGATTACATTTGAACCAATAAACAGGTTCTGTTCTTTAGAAGTTTACTATTCCTCAAGATACATTGTGTATATCAACCTGTTACTGTCTACTCAGTGGACACAGTGTCAAGTGAGGTTAGGCTCGAATGCTGGACCACAGGATCTTGTCGATTCAGGATTGCCTGCAGGTAACTCACCAGCGTTTGCAGCCCGAAATGGGGAGGCATTCCAGAATCATGCAATAATCATAACCACTGGAACACAGCATGTCATGAAAGATGACAAGCAAGAGGGAGATTTGAACCCGAAATCATCCCGACAAACAGCACAACAACAGTGGTGAACCTGAGCAAAAGAGTGAATACAGTATTGTTCAAAATAATAGCAGTACAATGTGACTAACCAGAATAATCAAGGTTTTTAGTATATTTTTTATTGCTACATGGCAAACAAGTTACCAGTAGGTTCAGTAGATTGTCAGAAAACAAACAAGACCCAGCATTCATGATATGCACGCTCTTAAGGCTGTGCAATTGGGCAATTAGTTGAAAGGGGTGTGTTCAAAAAAATAGCAGTGTCTACCTTTGACTGTACAAACTCAAAACTATTTTGTACAAACATTTTTTTTTTTCTGGGATTTAGCAATCCGGTGAATCACTAAACTAATATTTAGTTGTATGACCACAGTTTTTTAAAACTGCTTGACATCTGTGTGGCATGGAGTCAACCAACTTGTGGCACCTCTCAGCTGTTATTCCACTCCATGATTCTTTAACAACATTCCACAATTCATTCACATTTCTTGGTTTTGCTTCAGAAACAGCATTTTTGATATCACCCCACAAGTTCTCAATTGGATTAAGGTCTGGAGATTGGGCTGGCCACTCCATAACATTAATTTGGTTGGTTTGGAACCAAGACTTTGCCCGTTTACTAGTGTGTTTTGGGTCATTGTCTTGTTGAAACAACCATTTCAAGGGCATGTCCTCTTCAGCATAGGGCAACATGACCTCTTCAAGTATTTTAACATATGCAAACTGATCCATGATCCCTGGTATGCGATAAATAGGCCCAACACCATAGTAGGAGAAACATGCCCATATCATGATGCTTGCACCTCCATGCTTCACTGTCTTCACTGTGTACTGTGGCTTGAATTCAGAGTTTGGGGGTCGTCTCACAAACTGCCTGTGGCCCTTGGACCCAAAAAGAACAATTTTACTCTCATCAGTCCACAAAATGTTCCTCCATTTCTCTTTAGGCCAGTTGATGTGTTCTTTGGCAAATTGTAACCTCTTCTGCACATGCCTTTTTTTTAACAGAGGGACTTTGCGGGGGATTCTTGAAAATAGATTAGCTTCACACAGACGTCTTCTAACTGTCACAGTACTTACAGGTAACTCCAGACTGTCTTTGATCATCCTGGAGGTGATCATTGGCTGAGCCTTTGCCATTCTGGTTATTCTTCTATCCATTTTGATGGTTGTCTTCCGTTTTCTTCCATGTCTCTCTGGTTTTGCTCTCCATTTTAAGGCATTGGAGATCATTTTAGCTGAACAGCCTATCATTTTTTGCACCTCTTTATAGGTTTTCCCCTCTCTAATCAACTTTTTAATCAAAGTACGCTGTTCTTCTGAACAATGTCTTGAACGACCCATTTTCCTCAGCTTTCAAATGCATGTTCAACAAGTGCTGGTTTCATCCTTAAATAGGGGCCACCTGATTCACACCTGTTTCTTCACAAAATTGATGACCTCAGTGATTGAATGCCACACTGCTATTTTTTTGAACACACCCCTTTCAACTAATTCAACTAATTGCCCAATTGCACAGCCTTAAGAGCGTGCATATCATGAATGCTGGGTCTCATTTGTTTTCTGAGAATCTACTGAACCTACTGGTAACTTGTTTGCCACGTAGCAATAAAAAAATATACGAAAAACCTTGATTATTCTGGTTAGTCACATTGTACTGCTATTATTTTGAACAATACTGTAAATCAGAAGGCCCTGTCAGAACAGCTCCAGTCTGGATCTCAGTGGTGAAGTAGTTCACTATAGTTCAGTGAGATAATGTTGAGGCAAAGGTCTCCACGGTCTCTAATTGGATTAAGAGAAGATTTGCAGGTCATTCAGTTCGTTAGATATGGGTTACATCCCACGTCGTGATTTAACACAATCTTAAACTTTTTATGGACAAGACTGTAATATTCCAATGAATATCATTTTTCACACAAAGTGCATGAAGGGTGCAACTTGGGTTACATTCGATTTTTTTTCGCCGATATTATTGCAGTACATAGTTGAGTTGCACTTCAGGTTATTCACTATGACTATTTTTAAAATTGATGAACTGTGGTTTTTTCGCAGAGCTTGTTGAAGTGTATTCTGGGATTGCTTTATATGTGAAGGAAGGAAACCTACAGTACAATGCTGTGCGGTATCTAAGAAGACAGCATAATTATACACTTCCTACAGTTTGGAACAGCCTTCACTTCAGGAGCAAGTCTGTGACACCTTAAAATACTGTCTGGGAAGACAGCTCTACGCATGGAGCAGAGCACTAATTGACAAATACAGTTAGTATTGATCGAATGGTGAATTGGAGGCCTAGGCTACGAGTATAATGTTCAGAAATTGTACAGATGGCATAGTTTTTTTATGGGATGCTAGCAGTCATATATCATAATGCAGATTTGAGACAGCTGTTTGGGTTATGTCACTAATATCGTTCCAACCACCGCTCCAAAAACTGATCAAGGTCTATTTCGCAGCTGAGGCACGCTCTGGTTTTGATATTAAACTACATTCATATTTTTGCATGAACAAATGCTATTTGCCATATGAAAGTTATCATCGAACCATGCAACCAAAACCTCAGACATATTTATGCACATGCAACCTATAGTTGAAGACTAGAAAAGATATAAACAGCAACACTATAGAATGTGCGCTTGTTTTGAACTCATAAAACAAGGTTCTCTGTTAATGGGGAAACCGTGACTTCTTTTTTGTTAGCATACTACTGTAAAAGCTGCTACCCCGGACTTGCTAGGGCACAGACTCGACAACTCCTTCAAATAAATCGGTCGATGAAAGATGAAAGCATACACATTACATCTCTTAGGGCACACCTCTTCAGTGACCTACGCACAGGCATCACTGTGTTTGAAAAAGTGGTGGGAGCAGCCAATGTACTTTACCTTTCATCACATATTTAGTTAGATAACTTCATTCATCTTCCTTTTTTGATCCTGAGATTGTGTAGGTGACTGGATAACCCCTGTGAAAAAATTGCATACTTTTAAAAAGAGTAGTTATTATGGAAAAATACTCTTTAAAATATACTTAAGTGCAAAGTGAATGTAATGTTTTTGGAAATTGAATTACTTGCAATTAAGTAGTTGTACTATAGATTGATACGTTTAAATGAGACTGAAGTACATCTTTATGTGTAATTTTATAATTATTTCTATTGCATTTTAAATATAGTTAGAGAGTACTACTTAATGTATTAGCAAGCATTTATGCTAAACTAATATATATATATATATATATATATATATATATATATATATATATATATATATATATATATATATATATACTGTATATATATATATATATACTGTATATATATAAATATATATATATATATATATATATTTTTTTTTTTTTAATTTCTATAGAAACCTGAATGTCATGTAATTAAATATATTTGTAATTACACATTCGTAATTATGAAATGTCCAATTCAAAACATTTAAAAATTAGCGATGAATAACAGACTAGAGTGTATTATACTTGTGCTTTAATAAGTAAGTCAACTCAGCAAAATAAGTAGCTTCTTTAAAACACGATAAAAGGTTACACTTTATTTTAGTGTCATTGTTACACATTACATGCACTTACTATAGTATTAACAGTGATTATGCAGAATTACAAGTGATTAACCCTAAACAAAATACACGCAATATGCAACAGATATTACTAATGTTATAGTCATACACTGTCACAGGGTATTAAATTTAACAGGCGTTAAATTCACATAAAGGTACAATTTGTAAGATATTTGCAGTAAAATATTCAAAAACCACTAGGCTAGTGTTATATATTTTGTCCAGCTGATTACTAACAACATCGCTAATATTTTCAGCTGCTTGTAAATCATGAGAATATCCCTATTCTAAACAGTGACACGAGGCAGTGCAGTCGCCTGTTAATGATGTTAGTTACCCTTTGTTACCGCCTTTACTGACGTAGAAAACACATGACAACAGTGTCGTGGACAAATACGGAAGTAGCTTCACGGCAAACTTTAACTAGAAAGAGAGGCTGATCTCGCTTGTGTTTTACTCGACAGGTGAGTTGTTTTGATTTGTATCTTTTTTCAGAAAACATATGCTTTTATAACGATCAACAAGATTAGTATTATGGGGCATACACGCCAAACGTGGGGATCTGGATCGCGTCTCTAGACCCGCGCGAGGACGCGTCTAATCCATAGACTGATCGTGTCTTTGCATTGATTTTGTATGTAATCTACTCGCGCAAATCGTTGAACTCGCATTAAATCCATGATTTATCTTTCCGTCTGATTGCTGGCTGTCAGCGGTTGGGTAGAAGACAACAAATCCCATCATTCCACGCTCCTTCTTAGCGTCATCAAACCACGCGATTGTTATTGTTTTGATAGTGCGCCCTCTAGTGGCAGGTCATACAACCTGTACCTTTAAGAAGAATTTTATTTCATTAATATTATATTATCTGTAAGTAAAGTAGTAGGATGCTTGTGCCTGCCTGTAGTACAACCTCACTGTTTCATCTCAGATCTCAGATTTACCAGAAGCACGTATCACATCTGGCACACTTTCAGATACGCCATACTTTGTTAAGCCTCAAACAAATCAATCAACATTTTCCTTGAGCAAAATATGTCAGCAATGCCAAATGAATCACATGAACACAGTGAAGGAAGAAAACAACTGAGGGCATTTCTGCCTTCATCTCAGTCACATGACCCGAGTTACCCTTTAACTCACTATTAAATGCAGCGCATACAAAAGCCTCTTTCTGTCGCCACAGGAAATTAACACAAGCTTTCTCTACATGCAGTAGATACCTCACTCTCTTCACCCTGTGTGTGTGTGTTTGCTTTGCACTCCAGTGTTTGAGGAATACGAGAATAGGAGAAATGCAGGGTAGACAAACATACACCCACATGTGTGCATTTACACATATACGTGAACTTGTACGCACTTGTAGAAAGGCAATAGAATCCTTAGCTAAAGAAGATCTGTCTTGATCCGTTTGTTGATATCAAGACCTCTAGATTCAAAAGACGTGATAAAGCTTGATGTGACATGTCCACTGTTTACTGATGAAACCCAACAGCGCAAACAATAATGTCCAATAATAATACACATGCTCTGTGTTTAGAAATATACTGAAACGGAAAAAAACGGTGAACAACGTACAGTGCCAAACTACATTAACCCAACTTTATTTGGCCGCACGCCTGGGCATTTGCTCGAACTATTTCTTTATTTTTTGTCGTTGTTATTTCACAGGAGGGTTTTCAGATATAATGGTGTGAGATGTAAAGTATGTTGAAGCACAGAAGCGAACACACTTTCTGCATTCTTTCACAGAACGTGTCGGCGAAGCCACATCACTGCACGGTATCTCAGCACACAGTTGCCATGGCAAAGAAGTCCTTCTGGTCTCCAAGGTACCCAAGCCTATTGTCTTTGCTTTCTTTATTTAGATGAAAACATGATTTGTTGTAGAGGATACTGGTCTGCTTTGCTATGAAACTGGCAAATATACATACATATATGTTTATGCATGTACATATATCTAATATCGGATCATATGCCTTCATTTACTTGGAGTTTAAAGAATATTCTAATATAAGTGCCATCTTAATTAGAATAACATTAAAAAGTATTATATCTTACATTTATATAAACTGCAATTAGCTGGACTTTAGAGTACTTTTTCGAGTAGATTTTTACATGCAATTTCATAATTATGAAATAATTTTATTGTCTTTGAGATATGGTTTAAGTGTCTCACCAAATGTACTTTTCCATTGAGTATTAAAATATTTATTTTTAATTACACATTTATAATGATTTAGAATATATGATCTTACATGATATATTAGCTTTAAATGTAAACACTACAGTTAAATTATAATTGAATAATATACGCACACTCAAGTATTTATATACCCATAAGTCTAATATCAGAATAAGTGTCTTTAATTTATTTACTTGGAGTTTAAAGACTATGCTGATGTGCAAACACTAATTACTTGCCAACTGCATCAATGCATTATAGTTTCAGTTCATATTAAATGGAATTAGCTAATCTTTGAAAAGAGTTTTCATGTAATTTCATAAATGTATTTGAGATATGGCTAAAGTGTACTTCCTTTAAAGCATAAAGAAAAAAAACTTATACTTTAACTTAAAAATTTCTATTGAAACTTGTATGCCATATTTAAATGTATTTGTATTATTTTTGATGAAATACATTTAAAATATATTAGCTTTAAACGTAACAATGAATAACAATACAGATTAAATTCTGATCGAGCAATAGAAACACAGTCATTTAAAGTGTTCTTATCAATATACATATATGTTCAATATGCAGTGACTTCATCTTAATATATATATATATATATATATATATATATATATATATATATATATATATATATATATATATATATATATATATATATATATATATATATATCAAGTGGCAAATGCGACTGTCAGTAGGTGACACTTTCCATCACACACACCGTGACTTCATCTTACAGATATATATACATATTTATATAAGCTGTGTATTTTTCCAACAGTGACGGTCAACTATCAAGTGGCAAACGTGACTGTCAGTAGGTGACACTTTCCATCACACACAACGCAGGAGTGAATGCTTACTCTCCAGTGCTGTGGCCATTTTACTATGCAAAACCGTCCCGTGAGGTTCCCACCTGTGGTCTTAGTGGGGTGGAAACTACAGTATACAGACTGCTGTTTGTTCCACACCTGTTTTACATAAACCGATCATATATCCTGAATTCAGTTCCCTTGATATGATAACTATTCTATCAATAGCTCACACATAAACACATGCCTCACTTTTAAAACTCCTGTGATTTTATCTTGTAGATTTAACCCAAAAGCTTTCAAACACCCAGTATGTGACGGTGTGTTTTCCTACATATAAGAAACAGGAAACATTTAAGCCTGTTGTTAGAAAAAGGCATGAGATGCCAATAAAGCGACACGGTTATGAGGCTAACCTCCAACCGCTCTCGTATATCTATTTTCCAGCGCCGCACAGCTGTCATTTGTCGTCTAGCCCACAATTACCAGGGCTCACAAACAAGGACGTGATGTCACTTCCTGTGCTCCGTGATCTCACAAACCCAGAAATGGAGAGTCTAATGCTGACGCGTGGAAAGCGGAAACAGCTCTGTCTCGCAGACAATGCCGCAACAAGTCAGATCCTAAAAAAAAAACAGCCATGTGACCTTGCTTAAAAGCAGACAAACCGAATAAAAAACGCACTTATCTGATAAAAGCTGCTTTTGATGGCTTTCCACCACTGCTACTTAATGTTATTTTTTTTTTTCTAAGGAAATAGATCTGTGCATAGATTTAAAAGTTCAAAATGACACCTCCAATAAAATCCTGCCTTTAGTCATAATCTAAAGCACCAGAGTTGAAAAGGAATATTCTGTCTCCGCTTTACAGTGATACTGAACATCATTTCAGCTTGTATCTCTTAATGTTGTGCAACTTTAAAAGTACCAAAGAAAAGTCTTTAGGGCAAATAATGCTATACTATTAGCTCTGTGACGAAAGGCCAAGGTGACTAATAGCTTTAGAGTGTGGAAAATTTGACGTGACAGAGGTGTAATAGTCGTCTGACTGGTTGTGATTGGATTGCAGTGAAATGCAGGACAAGTGTCTACATGCTCTCTGGTCCTACATGTCAGCAGGGCTGTCTCTCCGCAGGCCTGAAAGGCTCATTATTTCAGACAAATACTAATCTGAAACTCAACAGGTGATGGTGATATAGCCTGCTGTTTAAGCGCATTCCAGCGACTGGACGTGAACGTTAAAAAGTTACGTATTATCAGAAACACGTTTGCTTTTGAGCGTAATTCATATCAACGTTGTTTCACAGCCTAAAGCCCTTTACCGCCAATAAAGCGGCACGGCGTAGGGCAATATCAGTCAATCTCCGTGGTGTGAATATAAACGTCCCCACCAGACCTAGCTATAGCCCCCTCTGAATTAGACGGCAAATCCTTGTATAATTCTTGCAGAATAAACGCCCACCAATAATATCCCGCCGGCTCACGCTCTTTATTGGCATCATATTTCCCTCTCTGATTACGCAATAATCTCAGATAGAGATTTATGATGGCTGGGAATTGGCGCTCAGTTGAGAAGTTTGATCTAAAACCCTGTGTTTTAGTATTCCCTGGAAGCATGCTTGCTGAGTACTGTTGATTAAAAAAATCTGAAAATTCAGATCTGAATTTGGAAATGACACACACACACACACACACACACACACATATATATATATATATATATATATATATCATAAAAAATAAATATATGAATAAAAAAAATACAAAAGAAAGAATCAAGACAAACAGGTAGCAGATGAAGATTGCACAAAAGTAAAACACAAATAATAAATATTTTTAGAGTTTCAGACTTTTTTGTGCTTTTTTAATATTTAAGATATATTTCACAAACTACTTCAAACTTCGATTCAAACATTTTTCGATTTAAAAGTATGAATATTATTTTTACCCAAATTTTAATATCAAAGTACAGTGACTGTGTCAGAAAATAAAACCATGACACTTTGATATATACCATGGTACTACAATTAACATATTCATGCAGCATGGTATCTACTTCAAATTAGACTTTTAAAACAATTAAAATAACAATTAAGGATATAAAGTCATTTTTCTTTTAAAATAATTTTATATATATATATATATAATATAAAATTATTTTAATATATCAAAGTGTCATGGTTTTATTTTCTGACACAGTCACTGTACTTTGATATTAAAATTTGGGTAAAAATAATATTTATACTTTCAAATCGAAAAATGTTTGAATCGAAGTTTGAAGTAGTTTGTGAAATATATCTTAAATATTAAAAAAGCACAAAAAAGTCTGAAACTCTAAAAATATTTATTATTTGTGTTTTACTTTTGTGCAGTCTTCATCTGCTACCTGTTTATCTTGATTCTTTCTTTTGTATTTTTTTTTCCATATATTTATTTATTTTTTAATTTTTTAATAATGAATTATATATATATATATATATATATATATATATATATATATATATATATATATATATATATATATATATATATATATATATATATAATTCATTATTATAAATAATTAAACTTGATTTTTTTAATTAATTGTTATTATTTAAATTCACTTCACTTAAATTAAATTAATTCTTAATAATTGTTGCTGGACAGCAAAGATATGAGATTAAATGGAGAGCAAAAGAAGACTTTTGCTTTGTCCTTTTCAGACCAGTCTCCCTTGAAAAGCAATATTAAATGTCTAGAGTATCATTATAATTTTAATAATATCACTAAAATATTAAAAAACAGATGGTTTCAAATAATCAAATTCTCCAAAGCACAAATAATCTTATAGTTGCTTTTCTAGTTCTGTATTCTTAATATATTTCAACAAATCTCTCATTCACGATTTTTTTCTTTCTTCTGTGCAGTTTTTAAAGAAACATCAGAAACATAACTGAGAACTGCAAGCAAAACAATTTGCCCCTTGGGATGGATTTATCATGGTACATCGTAAAGCAGTGTTGTTATTTTTTTTTTTTATTGGAAGTGTTCATGGTTATAGTTTGGCAGTTGCTTAGTAAAACGTAGCTGTCTCTAAAAAGGCAAGGTCAAAGGTCAGAGGTTAAGTTGTGAACTCTGCTTGTTGAAAGCATAAAGAATGGCAGAGGACTTTGGAGGAAAACTGAAGAATGGGATGCACAGGAGAGAATGAGAGCGAGAGCGGGAGACAGAGGGAGGTGGGGGAGACTGGAGCACGTCCAGGGGAAATCCAGCTCCACATGGCAGAGCTCAGCCTCTGCTACAGTCAAGCAAACACATGGGGAATTTAATACAGTACACTGTTCATCAGCATAAAACAGCCGCCTCATAGACCAATAACAAATTAAAGTCCTCTATAAATATGAAACTACCGAAACTATCTCAGTCCATATTAAATCTTAAATGGCTCGAGGAGTAATTTCGCTGTACGCCGTTTTGCTGGCTGAATTCGGTAACAGTGTTTAATAAAATTTGTGTGTTATAGCAGTGAAGCAATAGCCTCAAGATTGCAATGGCTGTTTAGAGACTACTTTAACCAAGGTTATTTTTCATTGATACGTAATATGTTGACATGATGGATACACTGTCACAGCGTGTTTATGAGGAGACTCTCAAGAGTAAACAATCTAAGCTGCATTTGAGGTACCTTAGTCCTTTAAGTGAGCTTGGACCATTCCAAATGTCCCTGTAATAGGAACATAGCATGCCATAAAATAAAAATACACTGCTGAAAGATCTTTTCAGAAAGAGTTCACCCGAAATTCACAGCAATTTAGTCATTATTCGGTCAGAATCACATCTGATTTATACGTCTGAGTATTTAAAGTTGAAATGGCAAGACTTGCCACATGCCAGGTTTGCTCCAAACAATAGAGTAACACCAAGTTCAACCCATGGACAGTTCGAATGCTATGAAAGTAGCTTTGGTTGAAAATATTAGCATTTTTTAATAACTTTACATTTGAAAATATGCAAATTAGAGTTGTGGAAGAGCATAGGATTTTCAGCGAATGAAGCATACATATATATATATATATATATATATATATATATATATATATATAGTACATAACTTTTTATTTACAGGCTTTAAGCACAATTTAAAGAGTGAAACACAAAACTGATCTCAGTATATTATATTTTGGTACATTTTTGACATTAAAGTCAACATACAAAACACTGCTGAGAAAACACATTTGTGTATTTGAACTTTTGACTCAAAACCATGATCCCTTGAGTCAACTTCCTCTGCACACACAAACACACACACAGATGGCCAGATTCTCTACACATTTATCCTGAAAATTTTCATGATTCAATCCACTTTATAGTTTCCATCACATTTCTTGCGATTTTCATGATCAATAAAGCATAAACATAAAATCCCACATGTGTTGAAGTGCACCTATGCAGATAGTTATAGAGTCTTCAGTTCTCTGAGTGATCAGAGAGACTAACTAACATGCCAAATCTAACCTCAACAAACAAATCTACGACATGTTTTACACTCCCGGTGGTTAAAAACCCCCAAACACCATTGTTTAAACTATTTATTTTAGTCTTTTGAAGCCCCTATATTTAGACACTGTGGCTTCAGAACAGCATGGAAAAGGTGACTGAATTTGTTTTTGCTGCAACATTTCCTGTGTGTCGTGAGGAGAGGAAAACCACACGCGCAGTGACGCTGCAGCTGAGAAGACAGAAAGGGCAAGTCAGAGGCGTGGAAAACTAGATAGCAGGAAGTAAAAAAAAAAAGAGAGAGCGGCAAACTGAACTCAGCTCTTGTTTTATTAATCTGGTCTAAAAAGGACACTCCCTTTTAAAGTGAGAAGCCAGAACCGGACAGGACACGGCAGATAACGTTTGAATGGATTCAGAGAGAGTTACAAAAGATCATCTTTTTCTAGACATGCTTGAAAAAGAACTTAAGATTTGTAAGCTGAACCAAGAAACAAAATGTTCAATAAAATTAATTAGATGAATGCTTCAAATGAGAAAATAATTTGCTAATGTATTAACAAAAATACAGTTAATTCAAGGTGAAAATAAGTCATCATATTGGTCCAATTCTAGCTATTAACAAACCATTAACTAGAACGTTTGCATCAATTTTCTGCTTATTGATATTTAGTAGGGTAGTTGTGAAGTAGAGGAATTGGGTAGGATTAGGGATGTAGAATATGGTCATGCATGCAGAATATGTGGTTTATACAGTAAGTACTAATACAAGACAATATGTATAATAGGCATGCTAATAAGCTAATAGTGAGAACTGGTCCCTATACTAAAGGGTTACCAAAATATCTTAAGCAATCTTCATTGACAAATTAATCTTGTTTTAAGGATGTAAAAAAAAAAAAAAAAAAAAAAAAAACAGGTTAAGATTTTTTTTAGTAAATGCAATAACAGGATATTTTTGTCTTAATAAATAAACCACTATCTACGCAATGCAGTTTCACGTCCTCACAGAATGTGTCATCTCTGAGTAAATATCAAACAAGGCCAAACACTGTCAAACTGTCTTTCTTCATATGCTTTTATCTGAAACAAGATTTGACCTTAAAAAAATAAGTCAGCTGACCCCTCGCTCCCCAAACAAAAAGAGATTTAAGAGAATTAAAGAAATGATCAGAAAGTTTTAGAGCAAGTTTATAAGTCAGAAAACAGTACAACAATCAATCAGTCAATAATGACAATGTAAAATACAGTATTGCTTGGTATAATATATACGGCTTTGAAAATTAACTACTTTAAAACTAATTTTAGAAGTTAGGAACAGAAATTTTAGACAAAGTTCTGGTATGAAACTCTAGATGGCGCAGTCCAATATAACTCAATATGACATAATGACATCATCATCACGGCACACCTAATTGGTTTTCTCCTGTATCGATAGTCAATGAGCTCGGTGCTCAACATTCAAATATTTGGCTAATGTTTGTGGTTACAGCTGCAGCGCATGTCAGAATCCCTCCACCTTCCCCAGCTCCACCTGTATAGATCTGCTATGGGGTGATTCATGTATGCTGTGGGGGTTATACAGATATGTTATATGTGCAGCAGCAGTATTTCTTACATGCTCACAGCAGCATGTTGTGGATGTATTGGCAGTAGCAAGTCTCGGCAACAGCGTAGCAGATCTATTCCACCTAAAATACATTGATATTGTCATGTACATTACCATGCCAGTCCCTCCGAGAGCTGTCATGACAGAAGTTGATTTAACAGAGGCACTAATGTACTGTACTGTACTACTGGAAAAACATTTTTGATAATAAAGTTATTGGATAATTTTTTTTTAGTATAAGATATTGGTCACAGTTTATATCCAGTTCTCACTATTAATTAACTATTAAGTACGACTTATGCCTTAATAAACTGCAAATTTTCTGCTTATTAATGGTTAGTAAGCTAGTTGTTAAACTTAAGTATTGGGTAGGATTTAGAGATCTATAATATTGTGTAGAATAAGACATTAATATGTGCTTTATAACTAATAAACAGCCAAAATGCTAGTAATGTGCATGCTAATTAATAGTAAGAACTAGAGTATTTCTACTTTAAAATTGAACTTAAGTGTGTTACTTGGCACTTCTTTTTTTTAAATGTACTTACAACTCTAAAAATAGTGAACATTGTTTCTAAATAATTGATTGTTTCTGTGTATTTTCTTTGTCTCTTTAGAAATGAGGAAACAAATCAGCTGACTTGTGTGTCTCTCAGGAGAAAATCACCAGTGTGAAACCGAAAGATGCGCGCGTGTGTGTGTTAACATGCTTTATAAGGATATGGTCTAATCAATCAGGAAGTAACAGTGGAGCACATCCTCATAGCACAGGCAAAGAAAAGAGACTTTCCATTGGCTTGTGTTTCTGCAACAGACATTTTCCACATCTCATTAACCACTGACCTCTTTCTTCAGGATATCCTTGTGATGAACCAGGCCTTCTCTACAGAAACATCCACAGAAGCTCATAGAGAACTAGTATACTGATTAGCAAGGTCACTGTTCTTGCCGTTTCATTACAGTGCCTCTAAAAACGATTTGAACACACAAGTCAAAAAACATGTGAATTTCATTACATTGGATAGCTGGATATCTTTAGATGTCTTCATAATGGTAAAATCTGCATCCATAGGGTTGCTATGGGGACAAAAGCAGAGCTGCTTCCATAAAGAGAAGCATCTAAAGAGCGTTGCTGGCAAAGTTTGCAAGTCCCAAACCTCTTATTCATTTTCTCACTCTGGGGTCACTATAGGTCACCTGCTTTTTCATTGCAGCTGCTGTGGTTTTGGTGTTTCATCTGTTTCTTTTCAGCTAAATGTGTGCCCTGTGGACTCTGTCCACCCTGGTAGGGACCAGTCTCTCCTCCTCGAATCAGCTGTGATGTAGTCAGGCCTCCGTACGGCTGGAGGTCGTGAGGCCACCTCGGCTCAGGTGAAGTGTTCCCGCTGCTGCTGGCGAGAGCTGTTCAATATGGCTGCTGTATTTCTGATGACACCTGAGCATGGTAGTGATAGTGAAGCAGGAGACAGTGATGCCCAGGGGAACGAGAGCAGCTGGATGGACGTCAGGGCTGTGTTTATACACACACACACACACATTGTTGCCAGCGCAGGTCACTACTACTCAACACTGCCTCGAAAACATCGGGAAGAGACATCAAACTCAAGTCTAGAAAAAAGACTTTTCTCAAGAAACTGTGAGCGTCTGCTTCTTCAAAAAAGTATTTTTTTCTGTTATCAGCTAATGCTTTTCTAAAATGTCCTTTTTTTTCTTTTTTTTTAAGAAGTTGATACTTTTATTTAGCAAGCATAGAATTAAATTGATCAAAAGTGACAGTAAAAATACAGAAAATATTTCCGTTTCAAATAAATGCTGTTCTTTTGAACTTTTGAATCCTAAAAGAAATTGATTATGTTGTTCACAAAAATATTGAGCAGTACTCTATGTTTGCAGCATTGATATTAATAAGCAAATCAGCATATTAGAATGATTAAAAATCAGGTAATGTTAACCATATCATATTTTATTGAGAAAAACATATAAAAATGTAATACTGTAAAAAATATTAATTGGAAGAACATTTGTTTGAAAGTTTACAATTAATTATATATAATTTACAATTCAATGAGAAAAATCCACATACTTTTACACTGTTATTTTTATTTAATTCTTTTAAAATGTAAAACAAAAATAGGTATTGAGTAGGATTGTAGGATGTAAAATACGGCCATGCAGAATATATGCATTATAAGTACTAATTAACAGCCAGTATTTTAATAAAAGGCTAATAAATAACTAGTTCATATTGAGAATTGGTCTTTATACTAAAGTGCTACCAAGAATTCTTCTGTATTTTTACTGTAGACGCCATGAACAAAAACATGAACAAATCTTAACCAACCCAAACTTTTGAATGGTAGTGTGGGCATTATCAGTACTTATTCACTCTTGCATAAACATGTGGGACGAGTTACTCATCAAAGTCTAATATTTAGTGGTGTATTGGCTCGGTGCATTTGGATCCCCATGACTCAGATTATTATGTTTTAGCTGTACCCTGCTCTCGTTTGAAGAAATAAACCATCTTTTAAGATCTTTAAAAGAAGCTCAGAAGTGATGCAGAATGAAGAGTTTTTCTAACCCACACCTTATTCCTCACACTGAAGTTAGACAGACACTTCAAGTGACCTCCTTTATTTCATCCTCCTTTTTTTAATGCATGCCATTACTTGCTAGATGCAGCTCCAAAGCGAAGATTTGATGTTTACAAAAAGGTGAGAGATTAAAGCAGACAAACATCATCTGACTCACTTGAAAACTCAGACAAAACAAAGAAGTTTTTTATTAAAATAAAACACAAGGAGAACTTGCAGAAAGCGGACATGGAACCCAGGCGCAATAGCACCAAATATGATAAACGCAACCAAATGAAGGTAAGAGAGTGTTTATCTACTCAGCTTTAACACCTCAACATCTGAGAGGAACATTAAAGGATCTTAATATCAATTATGAATTGAACATTAACATAACAAATGAAGACGTTTTGATATGTCACACTATAACACGGTGGCTTTGTAGGTGTTGACCTTTGGGCTGGGAACATATGAGGAGGAGGAATCAGCATACAATGCAATATTTAATTATAAATAAATAAATGTCAAGTGCATATTGCAAAAGTGAGTCATGCAGAAATGGAAGATTTACATATTGCAAAGCACAAAAATGAAAGGCCAGACGTTCTACATGCAACACGCAAGTCATCATTATTTTTGGAGTTGGAGGAAGGTGACATGGTTGAGGTTCTTGATGAAAGCAAGACCAGTTAGTGCCTTGGGTTCTTGTTCCACATCGGTTACAAACCTGAGTTTAAAAACACAGCTATACGTACCAAACGAGATATGATCTTGAAAGTTGAAAAGGGGGTGGTAGAAGCAATGGTGGTGGGTTTTGAACTTACCTGTGACAGCCGTGAGTTTTGCAAAGAAAGTTGACGATGTGCCTTATTTCTGTCGGAATAAATTTTCCTCCTGGATCTGCACACACACAACTCTCTAAGTAAAACGTCAAGGTGCATCTTTTATGGTTTACGACTGATGTTCCTCACATCTCTGAGACTCTATCAGCAGAAAGCTCACAAGAACTACAGCATATAGTGCAAGAGTGAAGCACACGCTCGCACATAAATGGATCATTGTCTTTTATCGGTCGATTGATTGATAGGTTCTGATAAAAGTCTTTCTTTTGCATCATTTTCCTGTGAACGTGAAGAGTAACCCAGCAAGTCTAAATTTCTCCATGTCTTTGTTCCTATTTAAAAACACTGTGCCGAGAACAGCAAAATAAAAGGGAGTATAGCATTTGAAATATTGAAGAAGACGAGGAAAAAAAAGCAGTGTTGTCAATAATTCATCCGCTTGATACAAAAGGAATTTTGTGTTAGAGAGATTTATGAGCTATGACTAAGGAAAGTACAGATGTTTGAAGGAATGTTGTGGACTTCAGTATGCTATAGATGGCATTTTCGTGTAAAATACATGCCAATAAGTAGATATTTTTAAAAAATAATTGGAATGTCCAACTGGCAAGTCATTTATATATCAGCGGTAGACGATCGATGTCATTAACGTTCACTCAGAGTTTACCCCATGTTGACACTGTAGTTTCATAGTCCCACATCGCTCTGAAAAGGTCAACCCATGAGTCACTGTCCACCAAAAGCCCCACATCTAAAACAATGTGCTGTGTATTTTGGTTTTATGTAAACAAACAATTCGCATGTCGCCCACAATGAACAGCTAATCTTGTGTACCATGGCTGTCAGTCCAGTGGTGCGGCAGGAAAGTGGCAAAACACACCCACCTGGGGAAAGTTTGAGTCCTGCTGTACACTGATTACCTGCAATACTGTGATAGTGAGAGTGTGTGGGTTAAATGTGACAGTGTGCTACATTCAAAATGCTGACTACATCTATCTGTCTATTGAGTTAAAATATAATATTGTCTGTCTGTCTGTCTGTCTGTCTATCCAACATCCAATCATCATCCATCCATCCATCAATCCATCCATCCATCCATCCATCCATCCATCCATCCATCCATCCATCCATCTATCATCCATCCATCCATCCATCCATCCATCCATCCATCCATCCATCTATCATCCATCCATCCATCCATCCATCCATCATCTATCTATCTATCTATCTATCTATCTATCTATCTATCTATCTATCTATCTATCTATCTATCTATCTATCTATCTATCTATCTATCTATCTATCTATCTATCTATCTATCTATCTATCTATCCAACATCCAATCATAACTATCTATCTATCTATCCAACATCCAATCATCCATCTATCCATCTATCTATCTATCTATCTATCTATCTATCTATCTATCTATCTATCTATCTATCTATCTATCTATCTATCTATCTATCTATCTATCTATCTATCTATCTATCTATCTATCTATCTATCTATCTATCTATCATGGGTTTGGATGGTGGTTATGTGTTTTGTGCAGCACTAGTGGTTATGATGAACACTCAGATGGTGATTGGTAGCTCTCAAGCAAATCATATCTGCTAATAGCCCGAGAGTGTTTTTTATGAGGTTATATAAATTGAATGCTTTTAATGACTTATTTTCTGCTGTCAATGATCTATTAAATTACTCATTCCATCCTATTGCTGTCCTCCCGTTAATTGCAGCACAACATAAATTTCTACTATGTCATTTCTGTCCCAGGGGCATGGTAACAAGCTGTGAAATTAATCATGACTTGTGTAGTTTAAGCAGAAGTGGGGATTCTGTTGGGCAGGCTGAGCGTTAGTGTCAAAGTCTCTTGCTGGGTGAGACTTTCCTCTCTAGTCTTGCATAGTTTTTTTTTTCTACTTCTAAAATCAGGACAATATCCCAGTTTCTCATGTGATTGTTTGAATTAATAGCAGATAAGATATTTCCAGACAAGCTTCTTCTGACTTAGGCATTCAATTATAAGTTAAGCAATAACCTTAAATATGGTAGCATTGAGGATCTTGTGCTGTGTTTTAGTAGAAGGAGCACCCCCTATTGGTAAGAGGACATGTTTTGAGATGCTGGTTTTTCATCTGCCCCTTTTAGATTGATTGCTCATTGAAATGATACCTACCAAATCTGTTGCTCCAAAGCCATCACTGAATACATTTTGCCATGCAAAATCAACACAGCAAATCAGTGAGATGAAATGACCAAACCAGCCAAACATTCCTTATAATGCAGGTGTTGCACAGGAAATCCCATATCTGGAGTTTAGACTGATACGACTGATCATGTTTCAGGGTGGGTGTGCTAATTGTGTGAAAACGCTCAATGGACTCCAGATGCATGTTTAATAATATGAAATAACGTGAGTCTCCATGTGTGTTTCTAGCGCTCGCAGATGTTACTGATAAAACCTGTAAGTGCTAAATAAACATGGCACATGGATGCTTTTGTGTGCTATGCAAAAAATGCTTTGCTTCAGTAATATATATTTAAATGACGTATAAGAAGGCTTATAAAATGCATAGCCGTGGTTCCTAATGCTGATTAATATAGCCATCCGCTTGTGCTAAATTAGTCATGACGCAAAACACCTGTTCAGCACCTACTGTATAGAGCCAGATGTTAGACTCAATTGACATATTATTGTTTTAAATTAACATATTTTACATTTTGATTATTTTTAGTAAATCTCTCAAGGTATGCATTTTGCTTTTGCTTTCATTGAACACATTCTTTGGGGATCAAAATCATAACATGCTGCTAACACCATGCACTGCAAACTGAGCTATCGTACAATGTGCTGTAATTATTGTATACTATACAAAAATATCCACAATTCACAATATACTTTTTTTTTTACAGTGTCCGATGCAGGTTTTACAGCTTGCAACAAGGGTTATGGTTCATGTCTTTTGTATGTACTTTGTTAAATATTGAGCTGTTTTACTCAAGATGGCTTTAAAGGAGATACTAAAGATGATCATAACCAAGTAGATTAATATCTGAAAATTTCAGTTTTCAATTTCAAATTTCATAAAACAACAGTTAAAATAGCTAGCTATACTTTTAGGGGAAAAAACTGTATAAAAGTGGTCACTGTGACAGTGCCCTATAAAAAGGTACATATTTGTGCCTATTAACCTTTAAAGAGAGAATTTTACTATCTTAAAGGTGCATATGTGTGCCTAACGTGTACATATAATGGAGGCCAGTAAGAAGCTTATCACATTTGACAGTTCAATTGAGGCATGATTTCATACTGCATGTCAAAAATGCAATTAACCAATGACAGCTATACCTCAGTAAAGAGTCGTGCACAGATCACAAAACTGATGGGAACAGCTCCTGTGGAGAACAGTGACTGGAACTAAACCTTCAGAGCTTATATTAACATCTCTGTGAACTTATGAAAACACTAGACAAATACATTAAGTGTGGTGCAGAGAAGTATGATGTGACAAACAACTGTAACTCTTCTCACTGTTAACTAGTTGGTTAATAACTCCCTTACTGACTATTAATAAGCAGCAAATTAGGAGTTTATTTCAGCAAAATTCCTAGTAAATGGTTTGTTAAAAGTGTGATTTGGACCTTAAAATAAAATGTGATCCAGACATCTCATTGTCCAGTACGGTTCCGTTCACAGCAGAACCTTGCTGGAAATACAATTGTGAGTCGTTAAAACGTACAGCCGTGAGTCCGGTTATAGAATGCACTTGTCACTCCCGCGAATAACCAAAATGTGTGTGAATGCAACCATATTAATGAAGCATTGCCTGTAAACATTACCTTCAATATAGGCCAAGAGCTGTCAGTGGCATCAGAGTGATTATTAACACCTCCACTGTCGTGTTTGGTCCTCATATAGTGCATCGGTTTAATTAGTAAAGAGTAGTATCTCGTTTAGAGCTGGGGCAGCTACTGGGGTTAATGTTTATCTTAGCTCACAGCTCCTCTTCTTCTCAGGCATGTTAATGATGCTCTGCACCGAAATGATCCAAAGGATAACCCAATTAGGCCTGGACCTCAGGGGCAATGGCCTCTCTAGAAAAATCAGCATAACTCGAACGCGGAAACTGTGCCTTTGTACAAATTAATTACAATGTTTGTTAAAAAGTTGCCGTTGAGCCTTTATTCTTTGACAGCTCTGCATTTTCTAGCCTGAGGAAGTACGCTAGGGTGCCAACGTCTTTTATCATTAGTGACTCGATCTGACTTCAAAGCATGGTGCTAACTTTAACCTCTGTTAGACGACGGTCAAAAAAGCGATCTACGAACTCTTGGCGAAATTACATTCTGACACTTGCAGCCCTCTCTCCGTTCCTTGACTGACTGAATGGAAAGCAGGCAGGGTGGAATGAAGACATTTCTTGTGTGAACCTTTTGTCCTGAGGGACTGACTCACTAAAGCCCGTCTCATCTCCCTGTCCTTTGCGCTTAGTTGCCTTGGAAACCCAGAGGTAACTACTCCGAGGCTCGGAAACAGGCGCGCGATATTGACTTGGTGTCGGAATGCTCTACACAAGATCATCAGTCACATCACATGCCTCCAAACACAAACTCAATGGCCTCCATTATTCTTTCCCTCTTCAAATCGCACGGCTTGCTTGAAATAAGTCACCGACTGTTATTTTTCACGTGGAAAAGCGCCAGGTTCTGGCAGCACAATGTTCAGCATGACTGAAAGAAATGGAAAACCCTGAATGTTCATCCTTTCTAACAGTTGTCCTGTAGAGCTTGAGGGGAAGGCACACATGTTTTATTGATTTACCGCTAAAACACACATGCATGTGTTTCATTGTAACTCGTCCTCAGCCGTGCCATCACAGAAAAACTCGTGTTTATGATGCGTCAAGAACCTGTCGCCCAGCCTACTGTCGGTTCTGCTTCAGCGGTGCATGCGAGGGCAGCTGAACTACCGTAATCGCTGCATCAATTACATGCATCTGCGGAGAGCGCTTGTTACTCAATATGTATGAGATTAGAGGCCTGAGTTCAATTGCCTTATTCATGTTTGTGAGGGAACAATGTCAGGAGAAATTACAGAGTGCACTACTTTTTTTTCTGTACTTTTGTTCTCCTGCTCATGTCTGGTTTATACGGACACAATTAGACTTTCTTTTCACCTGTTGGAGAAGCTGTTGGGTCTCACTGTTATGATCTTAAACGTTGCTTCATTATGTTGCATGTGCTCATTTTTCATGCGGGGTATTATGCTGATGCTGGCTTTACGGTTTAAAATATGCATGTATCTTTGACAAGTATTAATTATGGCATCTTACATCGTGCACTCCAGCTCTGCATCTGTTTATATGTCTACTGTTGTCTGCATTCTTTGAACTCCACCAATGAAAAAGTAATAGAATTTTTCCATCTTTCTTTGCAAAATAGGCGAGCCAGTAGTGTAGATCAAATGCTGTTGAAATATGTGTGTTTATACTCTAAACAGACATGAGTGGAATATGATTAGCCAAAAATCCTCGTGTCACTTTTTATATCATCTGGATGCGAGTAAAACACATCCAAAGGAATTTTTGATTTATTTTGGATTCTATAAGTTGTATCTCTCAAGATATTTTGCTTTATTAGGGTATACAAAGCCAAAGGCTTCAATATTTGCGTGTTTTATTTGATGCAAAAGTGTGTGATATTTAAAATAATTATGCATGTATGATGTTTAAGTGTTCTAAATATTAGGAACCTAAAGTCCTTGCATCTTCACAGTTCATCTTTAACCTGGGTAAGTCCAACGCTATCTCACGGCCAATTTGTTCGTATTTTACGAGGTGGCTTTTTCTTACGAATTTGTACGACCTCACTCGTACGATTTTGTACGATTTGTCTAAACCCCAGTGACGGTTAGGTTTAGGGGCGGGGTTAGGTGTAGGTCATTCGTACAAATTCATACGAATTGTGCAACTCGTAAAATATGTATGATTTGGCATCAATCATTTGAATTTGTACGACTTCGTACGAATTCTTACGAATGAGCCACCTTGTGAAAAATTTCTGAATTGCTGTGAGATCAGGTGGGTAAGTCTGGCTTGACAACTACTGTCCCGTGGAGTTTAGCTAAAGCCCTAATCAAACACACAAGCCTGTTAATGAGGTGTGCTTGATAATTAGGGTTAGGATTAACTCTCCAGGATGGTACCCTTCACCCATAAAATGAGCTAAATTAAATGGTCTGCAAGAAAATATCTAGTTAAAATGCAAAGATGTAAATATACTATCAGTATAGCATATTGCTATTAACATATACTAAATTTTGTAACCTCAAAAATGTAAATATTGTGGATTAAACTTTTTAATATGTTAATATGATCAATTCTATTTATTTGACAAAAGAAAGGTAACTTTAAAATACAGTATTAATTACTTTACTCAAGTCAGAATGTCTGGAACCATGGCCAGTTGGGTTGATTTTAGGTTAGCCTGACTAAATGATCTCAGAAAACCAAGTCATGCAACCGACATACTCAGACAGGCCCAATTACTATGATAAATGAGGGTTGGGAGTTCACTCCACTACTGAGTATGTTCACTAAAATATGAAATTTAATGTATTTTTTCCTTCATCTAAATATTTTATCTTAAGTGACTTTAGTTTAAAGTATACGTTGCAACAGTTCATGCATTTCCTGGGAATCAAACCCATGACTTTAGCAGCTCTAGTGCCACTATCTAACACTTTAATTTAGAGGCTGATCTCACTATTAACAGGATGCTAATTAGCATGCATATTACTAGCAAATTGGCTGTTTATTAGCAATTATAAAGCACATATTAAAGCCTTTTTCTACATTACTAAATTCTAGATCTCTTAATCCTAACTCATACTGTAACTAAATTTAACCCGTGACATTACATGTTTTCTTCTAATATTAGGATTTAAAGCACTTTTTGATCGCATGTAGAACCAATAAGATTGAATGACTCAAACATGTTTGTCTGTAAAAGGTTATACTTAAAGAGTCTTTCTAGAATCAAGCTTCAAATGTGACAGTATATAGTATATTTTATCCATATGCCATCCCTTATATCCTGTTGTCAAGAAAGAACAATATCCAGAACCCATGTTTCACCTCTTTTAAGCCATCTTCTCCCAGCAGAATGTCTTCAGCCTTGTTTCTGTTTCAGCAAGCTTTACCTCTTGAGCTGCACATTTTGAGCTTGTTGTCAGGTTGCTGGTTGCACATGGACTCACGGGAGACGCCAGTGACTGATCTGAGGTGACAGCCCAGCACGGCAGCAAGTGAGCGAGAATTTATGCCCCCCTCCACATATACACTTTGCTGCGACACGGCCCTGCCAGTGTCCCACGGGGGGCCTGCCAGTGTCCCATGGGCCTCCAGTCACTAGAGTCATGGGAGATGGTGAGACCCCTGGGTTCATAATTTAATTATTTATAAGAGAGAGAAAGTAGGGTCTGATAGCACACGACACATTACTTAAAACCAAAAACACAGTCTTGCCCCCACCACATCACTCACACATATAAACACACACACACACAGAGCTGTCTGTGGAGAGGAATGGTAGAAGGAATTACATTAACATGGCTATGAGCTGAGGGGGGTTTGATACTCATGCAACCTGATTGCGGCAGGAGGAGCGTGAAGGATGGGGATGAGCGCCGGCGCTGCTGTCCTCTACCCTGCGGAGATATTTATCCAAATGAGAGTAGAGAGAGCAGCAGCACGCTCATACTGAGGCCAAGATGCCTTCCTCAGACTCTGCATTGGTTAAGCCTGCTGGGGAAATGTTTTCTGTCTCTCTACTTTTGAACAATTATTCTTCATAAGTTTCTACACGAGTTGTGCTTTTCTCGCTCGGTGATGCAGATGGTGAAAATTAAGCTGGTGATGACTGAAGCTGTGATGATAATGATAGTCATATCGAAGGTGATGTTAAAGATGGAGCTGGTGAAAAAACTGAACTGTGTGGCTGCTGCTGCTGATGGTGTTGGTGGGGGTGACCATCATAACTGTGATGATAATGATGACAGTGATGCTGATCATATTGTAATGATGATGGTGATAATAGTGATGGTACATTAACAGTGCTTTAGTGGCCATTATGGTGATTAATGATAGTGATATCGAAGGTGATGTTAAAGATGAAGCTGGTGATAAAAGTGATGGTGATAACAGAATTGTGTGGCCATTATGGTGATTATTGTGAGAAGTGATGATACAGTGATGATAACATTGAACAGTGTAGTGATGATTGTATGATGATGAGAATGTGATGATTTTGGTGATAACATCGGTGGTGATTAGCATAATGATAATGAAGATGATAGTTACTGCACAAAAAAATAAGATGATGATGCACTGGTGATGGAAATAAATGTGGTGATAACAGTGGTGGTGATTATGATGGTGATTACAGCAGTGATAGTGATGATAACAGTGATGATGATGATTAAGCTGGATGAACATTGGGGTTTCATCATAATGGTGCGTATGATGGTGATAATGTGATGATGGTGATAACCGTGTTGATGCCTATGATTGTGATGAAAGAGATGATGATGAAAATAGTGATAATACTGTTGATAATTGTAACGATATGGTGTTGAACAGTGTTAGTGATCATCATAGTGATGATTATGTTGGTGATAACTGTGAGGATGGTGATGATAGTTAATGCATAACAGTGACGATAATGATGATGGCAGTGGTGATTCTGAAAATCAAGCTGCTGCGGGTGGTGTTCGTGGTAGTTATATAAAGTAGGGATGATGGTGATAACAGTAGTGATGGTGAAGATAACAGTGGTGATGACAAAGATAAAGCTGGTCTTAGCAGTGAGGTTTTCATGATAGTGGTGAGCATACTGGCAATAATGTGATGGTGTTGATAACATTGGTATTGACTGAAGGTACTAACAGTGATGATGCTGGTTATAATAGTGCTTTTGTGGTGATGGTGGTGAAAAGCATTGGTGAACATAATAATGACAATGCGATGAGGTTAGTGACAATGGGTTGTAATTATGATTTGATAAAAAGATTAATAATGACAATGGTGCTGATGATATCGGTGATACTGATGTAATGACAGTAGTGGTGACGATGATGGTGATGATTATGTAGAACTCATAATGTGATGATACGGGTGGTAACAGTGCTGGTGATTATGATGGTGATAACACTGGCAATGATCCAAGGTGTGTTATCATGAATTATATTTCCACTTCACTTTGGTTTACAATACTACACTCACTATAAAGTATCTCTGCCACTCTTTGAAATGGAGAGCTAAGAATAAAAATCCATCTAAATCCACAAATAAAGCCAAAGATGTCACTGGCCATAAGGTAGGAATCGACTGCTACAACTGGCCCAAGGCTGTTCCACACCACTGAAACCCACATTACCACATCAGTCGCTACAGCTACTGCTGTAGTACATCACAATGCTGTATTATACATTATACACACACTGAGCTGTCCATATTAAACAAACACTATATCTTTAACAAGGCTTCAATGAAACAGATAGTAAATTACCCAGTGCTAATCCAGACACAAAACACTTTCTGGCCCATTTTCAGTAGCCTCATCCATATCCCATCAGCCGAAGCCTTGAAAAACCAGACAGTGAAAACTCACTGACACATTGAACAGTGTTTATTTCTCAGGGACAGCTGGCTGTCTTCAGTCTGTGAGAGTGGTGGACAGCCACAGACAGCAGACAGGACTGGAATAATGGAGAACCAACATTCCAGCAGCTAATTTTAGAAAAGGCATCTCATCTTCATCCCATTTCATGGCACCAGAGGATTTTGTCTCAAAATTGTAGCATGTGATATAGCAGTGATTTGTCAAGTATCACATTGGAGCAGAAATCTCAGTGAGCAATGAATAGCATTGCAGTAAATCACAAATGGAATGTGGGGAATATACAAATGAGAAGGCAGGGGAAAAAGTAAGAAAGATATAGACTAGGTGGGAATCTCACATCAAAGAGAGGATACTTTAACTTTCCCAAGGCAAGCCTCCAGCTTAACCTGCTGCTTTTCCTCATGGAGAGAGTTCATTCCTGGTGCAGTGAGAAGAGGGAGAGAGAGGGGAGGGAAGGGAGAGAGAAACCAGGAAGAACAAGCAACATCACTTTACAGAAAGGCCTAAGAAAAAGCTTTTGTTGGCACTACAGCGATTTTCAGTGTGATAGTTGGGTAACATAATAAAAAGCATAGAGTTACAAGCCTAGATGTTAATCAACATGGTTTAATAAGAGACCTTGTGTTCATTTGGACAACCTATGTTTGAAATGTGTAGTGCAACAGTTCTATTTTTTTCATATTTCTTTGGTGTACTGATAAATAATAATGACAAAAACGAAACAAAATTGGTGGTGATTAAGATGATGTTGACAGGAGGGGTAATGATAATGACAGGGATGACCACATTGGTTGTGATGATGATGTGATGAACAGTGGTGGTGATTTTGATGATGATGGCCATTACAGTAGTGATGGTGAAGATGATGATAACAGTGGTAATGATGAAGATGAAACTGGTCAAAGCAGTGGGGTTTTCATTACAGTAATGAACGTGGTGATGATAATGGCAACAACAGTGTTGGTGATTGTGAATGAAATAAAAATACAATACTACCTATCATGATGATGATGGCGGTGGTGATTACATTGGTGATTATTCTGAAGGCAATGATAATTGTAATTATGATGATGATGATAACAGTGGTGGTGATTATGATTGCTGGTGTTGGTTGTACTGCTGGTGTTTATGATGGTGATTACAACAATAATTGTATTGACAAAGACGCTGATAATAATTGTGATCATGATGGTAATAACATTGGAGGTGATGATTATGATGATAATAACTGGTGGTGATTATGATTGTTGTAAAAGTATAATAATTGTGATGATGATGATGCTGGTGGTGATTACGATGGTGATTACAATGGTGATGAGTACTAATAATAATTGTGATTATGATGTTGAAAACATTGGTGGTCATTATAATGATAATGTGATGATCTTTGTGATAATGGGTGGTAATTACACTGACCAAAATCACTTTTGCCCCCCGCCCCATTTTTCATGAGCAGAACAAAAGGATCTAAGACTTTTTCTATGTACACAAACGGCCTATTTCTCTCAAATATTGTTCACAAATCTGTCTAAATCTGAGTTAGTGAGTACTTCTCCTTTGCCGTGACAACCCATCCACCTCACAGTTGTTGGCATATCAGGATGCTGATTAGACAGCAAGATTATTGCACAGGTGTGCCTTAGGCTGGCCACAATAAAAGGCCACTCTACAAAAGGCTACACAGCACAATGCCACAGATGTTGCAAGTTTTGGGGGAGCATGCAATTGGCATGCTGACTGCAGGAATATCCACCAGAGCTGTTGCCCATGAATTGAAAGTTAATTTCTCTACCATAAGCCATCTCCAAAAGTGTTTTAGAGAATTTGGCAGTACATCCAACCGGCCTCACAACTGCAGACCACATGTAACCACACCAGCCCAGGACCTCCACATCCAGCATCTTCACCTCCAAGATCATCAGAGACCAGCTAGCTAGACAGCCGGTGCAACAATCAGTTTGCATAACCAAATAATTTCTGTACAAACTGTCAGGAACAGTCTTGGAAGCACATCTACATGCTTGTCATCCTCATCGGGGTCTTGACCTGATTGCAGTTCTTCGTCTTAACCAACTTGAATGGGCAATTGCTCACATTCGATGGCATCTGGTACTTTGGAGAAGTGTTCTCTTCACGGATGAATCCTGGTTTTCACTGTAGAGGGCAGATGGTAGATGACAGCGTGTATAGTGTTGTGTGGGTGAGCGGTTTGCTGAGGTCAATGTTGTGGATAGAGTGGTGGTCCATGGTGGCAGTGGGGTTATGGTTTGGGCAGGTGTATGTTACGGACAATGAACACAGGTGCATTTTACTGATAGCATTTTAAATGAACAGAGAAACCGCAACGAGACCCTGAGGCCCATTGTTGTGTAATTCACCCACGACCATGACCTCATATTGCAGCATGATAATGCAGGTCTCATGTTGCAAGGATGAGTATACAGTTTCTGGAAGCTGAAAAACATACAAGTTCTGTCATGGCCAGCATATTAACTGGGTGGTGTTGGCGCAGTGGATAAGACACATGCCTTTGGTGTGAGAGACCTGGGTTCAAATCCACTGTGCAACACCAATGTGTCCCTGAGCAAGACACTTAACCCTTAGTTGCTCCAGACATATATAGCAATTGTAAGTTGCTTTGGATAAAAGCGTCAGCTAAATGAATAAATGTAAGTTCTGTCATGGCCAGCATATTCTCCGGACATGTCACCCATTGAGCATGTTTGGGATGTTCTGCATCGGCGTATATGACTGTGTGTTCCAGTTCCTGCCAATATCCAGCAACTTCACACAGCCATTGAAGAGGACACAGGCCACAATCAACAACCTGATCAACTCTATGCAAAGGAGATGTCTTGCACTGCATAAGACAAATGGTGGTCACACCAGATACTGACTGGTTTTTGGACCCCCTAGACCCCCCAGTACAGCACAGCTGCACATTTTAGAGTTGCCTTTTATTGTGGCCAGCCTAAGGCACACCTGTGCAATAATCATGCTGTCTAATCAGCATCTTGATATGCCACATCTGTAAGGTGGATGGAAACAGTCTTGGAATGGATTGGATGGATTATTATTTTGGCAAAGGAGAAGTGCTCACTAACAGAGATTTAGACAGATTTGTGAACAATATTTGAGAGAAATAGGCCTTTTGTGTACATAGAAAAAGTCTTAGATCTTTGAGTTCAGCTTGAGGGCATTTGCCCACTCAGTTCAGTGATCATGACTGGTGAAAATGTAATGATGTTGGTAATAACAGTGATGGTGATTATGATGGTGATAACAGTGATGATGATGATGAGGATGATTCATAGCCCAGCAGTTAGTCCACATGTTCCAACAGAGTCATTCAAATTCAGTGTGTAACAGTTCTGATTCTGCTAATCTTTATCTGCTGTACTGATTAATAATCATGGCAAAAAGGCCAAAATTAAAACAATATTATGCTTTAAAAACTTAATGTAATAAATAAAATAAAAATACAATCATAACAGATTAAATGTGTTTTTTTTTATTGCAAATTAAAATATTAATTAATGCATACTATTTGAAACTCCTTTGAAATATAAAAGCTTGTTGTCTACTTCACTGTCTTCAAGCTTTGAGTCCATGCTTGTTACTTCTAAAAGTGAAGAAATAAACTTAAATAAATGTATGCATTTAAAATCAATTAAATTTTTTACACTTCAACCTCTCTCTATCAATCATATATGACTTTGTACCAGCCATTTCCTCTGCACTGCAGTCTGAGCTATACCTGATACACACCATTACTGACACTCAGAGGCAATTACTGTGTGTCCAGTCTGCATGTGCTGCTATGGGATCTCTGTTTCCCCTCTCTCTCTTTTACATTCTCAGTCTAAACTTGTTGTTCCTTGTATTGGACCTTGTCTAACAGCTTCAACTCTCCCTGCTGACAGGTTTGAAGCATAAGGAGTTTGCAGTGTATGTGCATGTATAGATGTTGGCATTTGCATATGTGTTTGCCCCCATGTGTGGGTTTGCGTGTGGACAGGGAATGTTGTCTGCTTCCAATATAGGCAGCTTCTTTTCAAGAAGGCATCCAGACTGTCAAGTGACGGATTTGGAATGTTGTACATAAGCAGCAACTCTATGCATGACACAAACAGCATAATGCTTGGAAGACTGACAAGTGATACTTTTGCTAAATACAAAAATTCAGACTTGTGGTGCAGGATCACGTTAATTATTTTTATAATAGTAGTTTTATTTCCTAGCAGTAGGATATTCTATTTCTATATTCCTGAAGGTCAACAAATACAGGAATATGAATGCAGCCTTAAACCTTAAACCTTTATTCCAGTCCCATTCTCCATGTGGCCTTGTCCTCCATCACAAGTTCAAGAAACTAAGCAGCTAAACAGACACCTTTCAAAAGAGTGTACATCAGCGCTTTAAATGTGCACTCTTATCTATAAATTCATCCCCTGCCAATTAGCCTCACAATATAATTTTAATTACAAATTTGAATAAGCACAAACAGTGAGGGCCAGCGAGTAAGAACTAGCATGGCTTGCAAGATCTTAATTAAGAGCGTGTTTGGATGAATCTATTTTGTCGGAAGCATTGATCAGACAGAACGAAAGCACAATCTCTATACTGACACATGAATGATGCTTATCTGTCATTTTTTTATGCTTCATAGGTATCAAATGCAGTTGTTTTAGGGTTTTTCTTCTTCTTCTTTTTTTTCAGTTCTATGACAGACAAGTTCTTAAGGACAGCGTCAATATTCTTGCTCATTCTGCAAAATTAAAATTTGCTTGTTGACCAATGAATTCCCTGCAGTGAATGGGTGCCGTCAGAATGAGAGTTCAAACAGCTGATGAAAACATTATAATAATGTAATGCTTCATTTTGTAGAAACTTACCCATCTTCATTTTGGATGACCTTTATGGTGAATATATATTTTTAGCAAAATTTTCACTTATGGGTGAACTATTCCTGTACACTATAAGGTAGTATTAAGTATTAACTCTAACTTTATCAATATATCTTGCTACACCTTTAATGCCATTCTAAATTACAAATAGTCAGTAACTGAGGCATTTATTTATTTTCAACATTGGGAATAAAACTAATGGTAAAGTCATTCATTATAATGTAATTTTCAGGTTCATAAAGAAAAATGGCAATATGAATATGAAATCATTGCAAAATGGTATCACATTTTGATAATAACATCATTTTAGTAATATTACTGCTATAATATTATCAGTAAATTATTATCAGAGTCATACAATCAAATTAATATGAACTAGAACATGTATAATATCACAACAATAGAGAGACTCCTAATCAGCCACAGGGTTAATCAGGCGAGATAATAGACTGATCTATTTTTGATTGTTATAGTTATCCTTTCACAGTAAGAGGTTAGCATTACGAGAAAATTCCCCTACGTCACAGTATTCCCTTGTCATCCACAGAGACCCAGAAATAGAGCGGGGGTTAAGTGTACCATCTGGGAGTAATTAATACTTAATTAGTGTGTGAGGTGTTGAATACTCGTTAAGGGGGACATTTGGGAGCACCTTCCATCTCCTAAAAATATCCAGTGTTCTGCCAGAACTGACTATGCGCAAACAGCCTCGAAGCCTCTTGCTGACATTTAAACACGTCAAGTGTCCACAAGAAAACTGAATCATTCTTTTCAGCAGATGATATTCAGTTTAATCAAACAGACATTAGTGCAGAGATTTTTTACATTATTTTGTATTTCATTTGAATAATTCATTTCATAAAGTATCTCTAGATTTACTATTCATTACCTACACTCCTTGGTGCCCAGTTTTACACGTGCAAAGCATCCGATGAGTCAAACTAAATGTACAAAATAGACATCACAAATGAGTCATGGCATATTTGGAAAATGTTAGAGAACTGGAATTAAACATTAATGAGTTGTGTTCTTAATTATATGAATTCAATAGTTCTGCTTCTAGAGAATATTCCAAATTAAAGTGTAAAAAAAAAAAAAAATGATTATGAGTAATTTCATTTGTTGCTGGTGTCAACATAAAAACACAAGTGTGTTGAAGCAGTGGCACAAAGCGGAACATTTTGCTCATGCCATGTAAGGAGCTGTTGTTCTCAGAAAGAAACCAATTTATATTCTGATCTAAGATGAGTCCTGACCCTATTCTCCCTGTGTGTGCATGTGTGTGTGTGTGTTTGTATGTGTGTGCCAACATTGTCTTGTCAGCTGTCCATAATAAAGGCCAAAAACCATTAAAATAAACAATGTGTTAAAACCCACTTTATTTTTTAATATAATATAAAATCTTATATAATCAACATAACAATTTGAGTGAAAAGCTGCATTTAAAACATTTTACATTACTGTCAAAAAGTTTTAAAAAATTAAGATTTACCAATGGATCCTCTGTAGTGAATGGGTGCCATCAGAATGAGATTCCAAACAGCTGATAAACACACCACAGTAATCCACATGACTCCAGTCCATCAATTAACATCTTGTGAACAGCTACGTGTTTGCAAGAAATAAATCTTCAAATCTCAAAAACAAGTCCGTAATCCATAATATCACTTTCTCCAGATTATTGTGGTGTTTTAATCAGCTGTTTGGACTCTCATTCTGACGGCACCCATTCACTTCAGAGGATCCATTGGTGAACATGTGATGTACTCTAATGCTACATTTCTCCAAACCTGTTGTAATGAACTAACAAACCCATCTACATCTCGGATAGCCTGAGAGTGAGGACATTTTCAGCATTTTTTTTATTTTTGAGCGAACAGTCTTTAAGTAGCAAAACCTGTTTACACCATTACAGTCGCTTTGGCACATTTCTCATATCATCCTTAATATTCCAAAGAAGTATGTGTTTTTCTCAAAACAATTCATACAAACGGCACCACAAAATGGATAACCTGCAAAAAACTGTTACTTACTCCAAATCTTCAGTTCATCTCTCAAAAGTATATATTTATGCCAGTGAACATATCAGTGCCATCAGAATGAAAACTCATTGTGTCATTGTTCACAAAAAAGATGTCAAAATGCTAAGTCATGTTGTCAATATAACAGTACACTCTGTTAGTATTACCTAATGTAAACTATGGCAACAGTTTGGATTACTGTGTTGAAATGCATAAGGCTGCACTTCTTATGCATACCGTTCATACATTTTAAAAGTACAAATTTACACACTACTGTATGTAAGTTTTTTATTGATTGAAAAAGACTGGATATGATTCACAGTTACCCTTTTTACTAGTAAAAAACACAATGTTACTGTGATATAGAAAAGAAAAAGAAATATGGGCACAAAGGTGAAAATACAAAATTAAAAAGGCAAAGACAGAAAAAACCACCCAAACCAACACAACCCACCCACCCCAGCAATTGTAACGCCATGATTGACGGCCTCACTAGATCTAGATCAACCATTTTGCATTTAATTACTTATAAAATTAATTAATGATTGGATATTTCTGGGGGTAAGACCAAATTCTATTGCACATAGAATTAATAATACATTTTAAGCAACGTGACATCAGCAACTGATAATGTTGGAAACTGCTGATAAATGTACATAATCAATTGCAGGAATGTACCAAAGCAATCGCAACTTGTTCAAAAGAATGAGAAACTGCTTTTATGATTTGCCCAGGTGACTAGGTGATGTTCTATTAACACACTTCAGGAGGAGCATGTGCCAATAAGTAACACGGTAAATTCATCATCAGTAATCACATCCATCTATCCAATCTATCCAATCAGCGCAAGAGAGAACCCCTATAAATAATCAAATCAGTCCTAACTTCATTATTTCTAGTCTTTCAGCATTCAGTTTGCTCCATTTCTGTCACTCCATCGGTGACAGAATGGAGAAAAAACCTTTGGAGAAACCAAGCTCAGTCGGGGGGCCAGTTCTCCTTTTTTACCAGACGAAACCAGCGGTTCAATTCCAGGCTCCAGCAAAGTCAGATTGTGCAGAAGAATCATCTGTTTCCTGTGGTCTTGTCCCGGTGGTCGTCTGAGACAAGGTCTTTACAGGGGATCTCAATCTGGGGCTCTAGTTGTCCTGTTTTGCACTGTCTTTCAGGGCAGTAGAGGTCCTTTCTAGGTGCTGATCCACCATCTGGTCTGGATACGTACTGGATCCGGGTGACTGCAGTGACCCTCTGATCAGGATACAGACTGGATCTGGTGGCTATGGTGACCTCGGAATAAGAGAGAAACAGACTATTATTAGCGTAGATGCCATTCTTCTAATGATGTAGAAAGTACATTGGGTTTTATGGGAAGTGTTTCCGGTTCCGGTTTACCTAATTAATGCAGCCTAAAAATCCTTTAACGGATTTGGATATTAGAAGCGTATTAGTGTGCTATGTGTAAACCAGATGTTAAAGAGATGGGTATTTAATCTAGATTTAAACTGCAAGAGTGTGTCTGCCTCCCAAACAATAATAGGTAGGTTGTTACAGAGTTTAGGCGCTAAATAGAAAAAGGATCTGCCACCTGCAGTTGATTTTGATATTCTAGGTACTATCAAATTGCCTGAGGTTTGAGAACACAGTGGAAGTGGAGGATTATGATGTAACAAGAGCTTGTTCAAATACTGATGTGCTAAACCATTCAGGGCTTTATGAGTAACAAGCAAGATTTTAAAATCTATACAACGTTTGATAGGGAGCCAGTGCAGTGTTAACAGGACCGGACTAATATGGTCATACTCCCTGGTTCTAGTAAGAACTCTAGCTGCTGCATTTTGGACTAACTGGAGTTTTTTTTTATTAAGTGTGCAGAACAACCACCCAATAAAGAATTAAAATAATCTAACCTTGAGGTCATAAACACATGGATTAACATTTCTGCATTTGACATTGAGAGCATAGGCCATAATTTAGATATATTCTTGAGATTGAAAAATGCAGTTTTAAAAAATGCTAGAAATGTGGCTTTCTAAGGAAAATTTGCCATCAAGTAGCACACCTACTGTAGGTTCCTAACTGATGACGAAGAATTGACAGAGCAGCCATCAAGTCTTAGACAGCGTTCTACAGTGAGTTTTTACATGCAGAGTTTTTAGGTCCTATAATTAACACCTCTGTTTTTTTTCAGAGTATCATCAGCATAATAGTGAAAGCAAACACTGTGTTTCCTGATGCTATCTCCCAAGGGTAACATGTAGGGCGTGAAGAGTAACGGCCATAGTACTGAGCCTTGAGGTACTCCATAGTGCACTTGTGATCGATATGATACCTCTTCATTCACTGCAATGAATTGATGGCAGTCATTGTCAAGAAAGGGAGCAGGATCCAACTGCCTTCCTCCAGACGCTACAACATTTCCGAACAAAGGCTAGGGCAGACGGAACTGCAGCATCGGGAGGAAGGTAACCAACAGAACATTCAAAGGGTGACATACCTGTGGATGCTACTGGAAGAGTATTATGGGAATACTAAATCCAAGTGAGCTGTTGGCTCCAGGAGGCAGGGTTACAGAATGCCAGGCAGCGGAGGACTTGTTTGAGATCCTGATTGGCTCGTTCACACTGACCGTTGGTCTGGGGAGGAAACCCTGACGACAGACTTGTAGAGGCCCCAACCTGTCGACAAAATTCTTGCGGGAGACAAACTGGGGACCCCTGTCAGAGACTACATCAACCGGAAGGCCATGGATACGGAAGACGAGGTCAATTACCAGTTGGGCTGTCTCCTTGACAAAGGGGAGTTTGGGTAGTAGCACAAAATGGACCGCTTTGGAAAAGCAATCCACCACCGTGAGAATAACAGTGTAACCATTCGAGACAAAATCTAAGGCAATGTGTGACCCGGGACGAGAAGGAATGGGCAGGGGTTGAAGTTGGCCAATGTAGGGACGGTTAGAGACCTTGTTCTGGGCACAAACAGAACAAGCCAATACAAACTGCCTGACATCCTGACCTATTGAGGGCCACCAAAATCGCTGACGGATTGCAGCCAGTTACCTCCTGACTCCTGGATGGCAGGTGACCTTAGATTCATGACCCCACTGAAGGACCTCAGGGCATAACACTGCCGGCACAAACAACCGTCCCGCCGGACACTCAACTGGTACTTCCACCCCTCGTCCGGCCTATAGTCGCGGTAGGCACCTCCTCTCCCGGACGCTCGAACTGATGGGATAGAGTATCAGGTTTGACGTTCTTAGCCCCAGGCCGGTACAAAAGGGTGAAGTTAAAACAGTCAAAGAAGAGTGCCCAGCGGGCCTGGAGCGGACTCAGCCTCTTGGCTGAATGGATATATTCCAAGTTTTTATGATCCGTCCAGACCAAGAAGAGCAGCGCCGACCCCTCCATCCAGTGGTGCCACTCACCCAAGTACTCCAGGTGAACAGTACCTTAATGGAGGTGAGCACCATTAAGGGTGCAGCTACCTGGCCAAAATTCCTGATGAATTGCCGATAAAAATTGGCAAAGCCCAAGAAACGCTGCAGAGCCCTCCTGGAGTTGGGGACTGGCCACTTGGCGACAGCCTTGACCTTGGCCGGATCTGGCTTGATCTCCCCTGTTGAGACTATAAATCCCAGGAACGAAACAGACTTGGCATGGAACTCACACTTCTCTGTTTGACATAAAGCTGGTTCTCCAGAAGCCGTTGGAGGACCTGGCGCACATGCTGAGTGTGTACCTGAGGGGACGGAGAAAAGATGAGAATGTCATCAAGGTACACAAAGGCAAAACTGTTAATCATGTCTCCCAACACCCTATTTACCATGCCCTGGAAGACAGCCGGAGCATTAGTAAGCCCTAACGGAAGGACCAGGTATTCATAGTGTCCCATGGGGTATTGAAGGCTGTCTTCCACTCATCGCCCTCACGAGTACGGATGAGATGATAGGCATTGAGGAGGTCTAATTTAGTGAAGACCTTGGCTCACTGCAAAAGTTCAAAGGCAGATGACATTAATGGCAAGGAGTACCTGTTCTTTATAGTTATGTCATTTAACCCTTGACAATCAATGCAAGGATGCAGAGAGCCATCATTCTTCTTCTCGAAGGAGAACCCAGTGCCAGCAGGGGAAGATGAGTGGCGGATAAGTCCGGCTTTTAAGGATTCCTGAATGTATACGTCCATAGTCTCTCGGACCGGACAGGGAAAAAAGGCGACACCGGGGCGGAGAAGTGCCTGGGAGGAGATCCATGGCACAATCGAACAGCCGGTCAGGAGGCAGCGAGGTGGCCCGGGACTTGCTGAAAACCAGCCACAGATCGAAGTACTCCGCCGGTATACCAGTGAGATCAGCAGCCTCCACCTCCTACACAGGAGACACAGACACAGGAGGAGAGGCAGGACCAAGGCAACATGCATGACACGACTGACTCCATGACACAATCTGACTGCGGGACCAATCCACATGAGGGCTGTGCTGAGCCAACCAAGGATGCCCCAGAACAAGTGTGGCATGAGGGGAATCCAGAAGGTACAGTACAACTGATTAATGGTGATTGCCCGAAACAACAAGACTTACACGAGGAGTGGTGTGGGTGATGGTGGCTACCGGCTAATCAGAAAGACCCCAGACCGTGACAGGAGAAGGAAGAGAAATGGCTGGAATGCCCCAATTCTTAGCAGTGCAGTAGTCCAGGAAACTGGCTTCAGCTCAAGAATCAATAAGTGCCTTGCAGGAGTGAACTGAGCCCTGGTACTTGATGGTGGCAGAGAGCTGGGTACATGACTGAGGGGAGATAAGAGGAGAAATGCCCACCAGGACTCCCCGGGTTGACTAGTGGGCTCTGGCTTTTAATGGGCACAACTGAACAAAATGACCTGACCCTCCACAATACAGACAGAGGCCATCTAGGATGATTGGGGCGGTTGTTGAGCCTTGAAAGGCTGGGTATTCTCTAGCCCCCAAGATGGACGGGAAGTCAAGCGTCGTTGACGCAAATGAAGATGGCTCTCGACACAAATGGCCAGATCAATAAAGCCCTCCAGGGTCTTAGGTAACTCATGTGTCACAATCTCGACCTGTATGTCAAAGTTCAACCCCTCCCGAAACATCGCAAGAGGCCGCTAGAGTCTTAAACTGAATGGCATACTCAGTCACAGAACTTTCACCTTGACGGAGCCGTGCGAGTTTAGAAGCAGCCTCATCCCCCTTCACGGAGCGATCAAACAACTTCATCATTTCACAGCGAAATTCCTCAAAATCCAAGCAAAAATGGGCCCTCGCATCCCAAACGGCCGTTCCCCACTCGCAAGCTTTTCCTGTCAGCAGTGTGATGACATAAGTGATCTTCAAACGCTCTGTAGTGTAACGGCTCTGTATTTTCACCATTCACTGGCATGCTCACTCAGAATTGATCTTAAATGCAACTGCCTTTGTGTTTTGCCATGACAGCAATCATGTAATATGAAGAGCGTGCAAAGTAAATATAGTTAGCAACAGTGTGAAAGTGAATAGCACAAGTATTACAAAGTACATAGTACTAAATTAACATTATTGATATAAACACTCTATTGGTACAAATGCGTTACAAGGCTAAACATTCTTCAATGTTTCAAAAGCCTCCATTTCCACAGTCCATACTACAACGTGAAAACAGCATTTTCAAAAGTATCCGCTCTGGAGAGTGTATAAAAAGGCTGGAAGGGCAAAACGAAAGGAAAAGGAAATGTGGACAAGGCTTGAGGTATTGCCAAATCTAGCAACAAATTGCTAAGTTGGCAACGCCGTAGGCTACCCAGGCATTCTTAGCTTGTCCCATTAAATGTCACTAACCCTTCCACTTTCCCATTGCCTACAAACAAAACAGCCGAAGCAAGCATGAAGCTGCTACACAGGCCCCCACATCACCGTATTTCCATCCAGTTACTTCTAACCACCTTTTTTCCTTTCAGTGGCCTCCAGCTCCTGTAGCAGATGTTAGAAAGAGGCTGCCTCTGCTTGCAGTGCAGTCTACACAGGCTCTTGGGGACATCACACACCCCAATCCCCTTCCCACGGCCTACAGCTACAGCAGCTAAAGCAAATGTGTGGCTGCCTCAATTTGTAACACATGCCCACATCTCTTCCACTCCCTCATGCTACTAATAACCTTTCCTCCCTTTTTTTTAGTGGCCTCCAGCTCCAGTAGCAGATGCTAACGTGAGAATGCCTCGCTAGTGGCACAGACTCATCCACACCCCTTTTCTTACCAACCCCCTCCCCTACCCATGGCAAGCAGCCCCACAATCTAACCCTAGCATGAGGCTGCCTCCCCTAATCATGCAGGCCCCAATTCCTGCCATTCCCCCTCTCTTCCCCTCCTTTTCTTCCACTCCTAAAGCCGTCCCAAATGTGAGCATGCCTCCGCTAATTGCCCATGCCCCTCTGCCTGCCACCCCCCCTCCGCCCTTTTTTTCAGCATTTCCACCCTGAGCATTCCAAGGGTGAACATGCCTCTGCTAATGGCGCAGCCCCTGACACCACCATTCCCCCTATCTTTCCTCCTCTTTCTTCCACTACCGGAGCTGTCCCAACCGTGAGCACTCCTCCGCAATTGGCTTCAGCGGCTATCTTTCCTCCTCCTCGAATGCTCGCCCTTCTTTCTCTCTATCTTCTGCCACACCCCTACTCATCCCTCTGATCACTCTCACTCTATCAAGCAACATCAGGAGACAGATTTTATCATAAGGCAGAGAATACTTTTCTGTATTTTCCCACTGCCGCAGCAGTGTCTGTTCCCGCAGGATCCTTTTCTATATTTCCCCACTGCCACTGCAGTTTCCGCTCCTGCAAGAGCTCTTCCATATCTCCCCACTGCCTCAGCAGTGCTCTCTCCTGCAGGAGCCTTTTCTGTATTTTCCCACTGCCGAAGCAGTGACTGTTCCCGCAGGAGCCTTTTCTATATTTCCCCAGTGCCGCTGCAGTTTCCGCTCCTGCAAGAGCTCTTCCATATCTCCCCACTGCCTCAGCAGTGCTCTCTCCTGCAGGAGCCTTTTCTGTGTTTTCCCACTGCCACAGCAGTGACTGTTCCCGCAGGAGCCTTTTCTATATTTCCCCACTGCCGCTGCAGTTTCCTCTCCTGAAAGAGCTCTTCCATATCTCCCCACTGCCTCAGCAGTGCTCGCTCCTTCAGGAGCCTTATCTGTATTTTCCTACCGCAGCAGGTCCCGCTTCTGCAGGAGCCTTTTCTGTATTTCTCTACTGCCGCAGCAGTAGCGGCTCCAGCAGGAGCCTTTTCTGTATTTCTCAACTGCCGCGATAGTAGTGTCTCCCGCTGGATCCTTTATCTCTCTCTTTCAGCAGTGAACGCTTCCAAAGAAGCCAAATTTTCTTCCTAGATACCGTCACATCAAACGTATACAAAAGGATGTTCAGCACCCCTCTAATATACGTATCTTGTTGATGTACTGTTCTCATATTTGGGGAGTGTTTGCCTCCAGGCTAAACGCCAAACTCGGACCCCTCTCCCCGGACAGGAGGAGTACCCCGGGCACGGGAGTAAGTACTGAGCTCGGAGCCCTCTCCCCGGACAGTACACCAAATAGGCATAACCCTTTACTCTGTTTATTATAAATAAGTGTGAACTCATGAAATGATGTGGAGGTTGTACAAGTAGTTTTGAGAATTTCATTTCTGATCTGAGAAATGCACCAAAGCGACTGAGAAAAACTGTAATAATAAGAACCTTTCTTAATAGCTAAGCACCAAATCAGCATATTACAGTTTTTCTCAGTCACTTTAGTGCATTTCTAGAATCATCCTTAATATTTGCAAGAAGTATATGCATTACTCAAAACAATTTGTACAAACAGAACCACACAATGGGTTACCTGCAAATGCCTGTAACTTACTCAAGATCTTTAGTTCATCGCTCAAAAGTAACTATTTATGTTAATGAACATATCAGAATGAAAAGTCCTTGAGTCATTGTTTGCAAATGAGAGACAAATGCTTGTCAATATAACAATCTACTCCTGTTAGTATTACTTGATGTAAACTATGGTAACTGTTCTGAGGACAGATGCTATATTGAAATCCAGAAGGCTGCACTTCTTATGAATAATATATGTTTTCATTTTAAAATTGCAAATTTACAATTGATTGTATGTGGGATATTGAATGGAAGACACTGGATTGTCATACAGCCTTGTCATAATTATTCCAAACTCTTTACCAGTAATGTGTGTGTGTGTGTGTGTGTATGTGACACCACAATAACTCAGCACACTGAAAACACCATCAACCTCAGGTGTTATCGGAGCTCAAATCACTTCATCACAAAAGCAAAGGTGTTCTGTGCTTCCATCAGTTTCCCGGGCCTTTGCATAAGCCCCTCAGATCTTCTCTCAGTTCAAAGAGAAAAAACACAACAAAAAAGCACACGGCTCAAGACAGATTTTAGCCTCTCTATTTCAACAGCTGTGTGCCTCTGCATCTGTTAGGATGCACGTTTCGGGTTTTCTCGCCGCTCTTTTGGTTTTCCTTTCTTTCCGTGCCAAGAGTCAAAATCCCTTTCATAAAAGCCGCAGGCGAGCAACTACCTCCGCTGGTGAGAGACACTTAGTAAAACAATACAAGACAACCTTTTATTATCGCGGTACCTCATTACATTTTAACGAGTATAATCCTAACATGCTACTACTCATGAATAATTTAAGGAGGAGAGCTCACCCTGGAGTGACAGGAGAACAGGAGGGAAAGTTACAAAGAGCGAGTTTATGACTTCAGCTGCGGCACTTATAATTAAAATCGCTTCATGAAAAGTACCTTTTAATTGCACCATCATTGATCCACGGGAAAGGTGAAGCAAAAGCCTTTGATAACTAGTTAATAACACAGTGACATGTACACGGGCATCGTCAGCCACGGCTCGTGCCCTTTATAGTGCTCTTTGAATTGCCGGTGAAATGGAAACCGCACTGATAACTCTCTCTTTTAGTCGTCTGTCATAAGAGACGGTTGCAGAGTACAGAGGTGTCTGGGTTCACCTTGCACTCATTAAAATCCAATACAAAACAATTACTGTTTCACTGACTAGATTTAGCTGTAAAGGGATGAGATTATGAAGGTAAAGGTCTGGAGGGGAAAATGTTTGTTTATCGACTGCGTTGTCATCATCTTGGAAGGAATGTGATTTTGTGATGGTTTTGGAGTGATGGTGGGACACCTTTGCATCCCCGAATACAGAAGATGTTGTTTTCATAAATGACTTAAAGGCCTTATGGCTCTGAAACCAATGAGTTATCAGGTGAGCTGAGATATCGGGGTGAATGTGTTAAGTGAGGACACGAGGATAAAAGGAAACATTAGTACTGTGAATGTGGAAAGCCTCGGGCTGGATGCTATGTTTCGAAGAACTGTTTTACACAGCTTGTTTGGGTACATTAACTAGCGTTCAAGCCACATATGAGAACACTTGCTTTCTTTCCAAAGCTGTTTTCATACAACTGCATCTGAATTGGCAGATACTATATATATATAAAAAAAGTGTTTAATGTTACACGAATGTCTGATAGTCGGAAAATCTTTGGTCAGGGTTGCCCTAGTGGGTCACAACTACAGGAAACAATGTATGTTTTTGAAGAAACACTGTGTATGGTTTAAAAGACGGCCTAATTCATTGACTAAGTTAGCAAAAAAGAAGGAACATTTGATTCTGAACCTCTTAGCGCACTGGTCAAATAGAAGTCAAATGTCTATGAAAAGGTAAAGACAACAAGAAAAAATGTGAAATAACGCTTCTTTCAAACAGAGCCAATTTGTAAAAGTGAAGCATGTTAGTTATTTGGAACAAATCCATCCTCTCACACCCTCATTAACCTCTCTCTGAGGAAAACAGACCAAAGCAATTTCCTTCTGGATTCATCATTATTCATGCATTCCTAATTCAGTTTAGCTCTTTTATTATGTGATTATTTAATAATATAATAAAGGGTCAGGATTGATGGATAAATTATTCTTTTAATTTAAGCATTATTGCAATTTGTAACTTCACACAATAAAGTCGTATAATGACAAATGAATACTGAAACTCAAAGTACACTACCACTGAAACAAATTCTGTAAGTGTAACTTTTAATTAAAGTAACTATGAAATAAAACAAATGAAAAATGGAAATCATCCTGGGAGGATTTTAAAATTATATTATTTTATTATTATTCAAATTATTATAGTTTTTATTATTATTTTATTTTTATTTTTTTTCATTTGAATATTTTCATTTGAATTAATATTATGGTCATGTTGAGCAGTTTTGTAATTTTTATTTGATCTTTTTTCATCACGTTATTGAAATGGAAATGTTTTTGAGAAAAGTATTTGCAGTAATAATTCCATTAGTTTCAGTTAAACATTTATTTTATTTCAAGTAACAAAATGGCTTTTCATGGTTAAGTTTAGTCTTAGTTAACTATAACCACCCGTGTATGTTGGAAACTTCATCACTATCTTCTCCATTTCATTAATTAAAAGATATATATAAATAAAAAATAAATAAAAACTTTATGTTTGTCTACAGAGCAAATTATAAAGCCTTTCCCCGATCATGAGAAACATAAATTCATACAACTTAAGAAGTTCCCACCCCTTTGGCACTCAACTTATAAGGCACCATAACGCAGCTTTTCAATATGACAAAGTGTTTTCATGCCAATATATTAAATTACCTTAAATGTGTTATTATAAGACACTTTGGGAAGGGATACAATAAGGCAACATCTACAGAGAGCCACTCATCACCATCTAGCACACGACTCTCTTTGGCCTGATAAAACATTTGAGCGACTCATTGGAGCATGACTTTCCCTCGAGGCACCAAGAGTCCCCAGTGTGGAATGAGATCATTAAAATAATCAAATTACGGCCACTATGAAAAAAATCACCAATGCCTAAAGTTGTTTAAGAGTATTATAAATAATGGCACTAATGTTGCAGAGAAGGAGAGTCATTTAGAGAGCTTAAACAGACCTTGAGCACTCCACACTTCACAATAACAGACACGATTCAATCGCTCCCATACTAACGTAAACGTATCGCCATGAAAGATTTCGGCACTTTGCAAAGACAAATGTATGAATTCACATTACGAAGGTCAGTTTGATGCTGATTGCAAGGTGCAAAACAATAAAAGCATGCCTTTCTGGCCGACTAAATAAATATCAAGCAAACTATAAAGGCAAAGTTTTGTTCACGCAAAATAAACATCTTAACTTTAATTACAAATCGTTTAATTTCCCTTTCCTTCGGCACGTATAAAAAATATCTCCTTTGAGGCAGTCTGTTATGAAAATGCCTTTTAATTTAAAGGAGAATTAAAACAGCAGTAATTACTTTATCCTCTCATCTGATGATCTTTATTGTTGGCTAAAAAAAACAATATTTCATTTCCCAAGAGAGTCTGAAAATAAGACTGTATTTCCCCTGCCTCCTCATCAACTTTGTGCCAGCTTCAGGAAGACGAGCAAAAATTGTTCTCATTTGAACCAATAATCTCCTTGTCAATGCCACTTATCAAAAAGCTTCCAAATTAATTACTGCAAATGCACTTCTTTTTTTTTTTTTTTGCATCGGATCTGTGAAACTGCAAGCGTGCCATCAGTTAGGAACGGCTCTGCAGTGATTAGAGTTGATTTTATTTTCTTTAATGAATCTAATGTTGCCTTTTTTCTTCCCTCCTTTTGGTTAATTGGATTATAATGTCTGTCTGCTTTAATGTTTGGGAAGAATGAAAAGCGAAAAGAAGTCTTTGCGCTCGTATCTATAATGAAAGTTTTCTCTTGGTCCCCGATGATTAAACCAACTTCTTTATTTGTTCAAAATCTCACTCTTGACACAGAATGATAGGAAATGAAAGGGTGACAAGTGATAACTGAAGCATGCATTCTTTTGTTCTGCTTTGATAGTGCAAAGTCTGCAGAAATAATGAGGACAGGGGGGTGGGGGAACAAAAATAATCAAGACGAAAAAAATAAAATAAAGACTCCGTTCGCAATGACTCATTTTGAGATGTTGTCCAAAATGATCGGTCTGCCCTAAATATAGAGGGATGTGAGAACAAGGCAATAGTATGGAAGACACTGTGGCAGAAATGGCGAAAACATGCTACATTCTCCACACTTCTACACCAGCCAGTCAGTGTCATCGCTGTACAGTTTCGGTGGACAGCAGAACATCTGTGCACTGAACATTTGATAACGTTGTTTTTATTAACTTAATACTAAACAGAGCTAAAGACATTCAAGTGACGGCCATAGGAAAGTATGATGTATACTGTGATGTATAGCACAACAACCATCTGGGCGAACTGAGTTTAGCTCATGGTTGTTTACCAATCATGATCACTTCTCTTCTTCATCTTTTGCTCTTGCCTAATCTGTCAATATGCATATTGCATATTTACTGTGTTTCAGTTAAAACAGAAAATGTTTGAATATAGTTATAGTGGCGAGTGAAAGTTTGGGAACCCCTTGCGGAATCTGTGAAAATGATGCATTAAGAGGTGGGGGTGAAAACTTTTGAACAGGATGAAGATGTCAACATTTTTCTTATTTTGTTGAAATATTTTTTTTTTTTTTTTTTCATCAAGTACTGCCCTTCGGAAGCAGCAAAATATACTTGCATGTTTACCGGATGACAAATTAAGTAAAGATTTCCTCGATCTTCAAATTCTTAATGCCTAAATTGATAAATGTATTTAATTTGCTGTGATAATGTTATTGAAATTTATTTTCGCCATAATAATCAAATAAATCTTTAACTTTAAAAATTCGGTCATTTGGTTAAACACATTATTTTTATAATCCAGTTTAGACATTCAACTAACTATAGTACATGTAAACTACCAGTCATTTATTTGCAACTACTTGTCAACTAACTCTATTAGTAAATTGTTAGGTTAGGGTTAGCGTTACCGTTAGTAGACATGCACTGGCAAAGTTACTTATAGTCATTAGATTACTTGTAGGGGTCCTTCAAATAAAATGTAAGCAGATATTAAGCAGATAGTCTACTAGATTATAATCTCATGATTATAGAGCGCAACATTGAATTACAGAAGCAAAAACTCTGATTGATTTTTCTGAATTGATTTTTAACAATATTAAACAAACCTTTAAATATAGTCCTGTTGTGAGCTCAGAGACTGTTAATCGATAATGCTTTTTTTCCATCAAAAAATGATTTTAATAGACATATTCTTGGAAAAACTATATTACCCATAATGCTGTCCAGAAATTTCCACCAATTAGAGAGCAAAGCATGCCAAACAAGCTCTTTAGCCCCGCCCATTCCTAAGAAGCAAAATAAATGCCTTAAACAAGCTGGTCTCCATACACTCTCAAAATATAAAAAAAAAATTGTGTGAATAAGATGCAATAAAATTATAATGTACTGTTTCTGTAGATACAATGTTTCTGTAGCCTGGAATTGAACTACTGGTTTCGTCTGGTCAGAGGAGAACTGGCCCCCCAACTGAGCCTGTTTTCTCCCAAGGATTTTTTCTCCATTCTGTCACCGATGGAGTTTCGGTTCCTTGCCGCTGTCGCCTCTGGCTTGCTTAGTTGGGGTCACTTCATCTACAGCGATATCATTGACTTGATTGCAAATAAATGCACAGATACTATTTAAACTGAACAGAGATGACATCACTGAATTCAATGATGAACTGCCTTTAACTGTCATTTTGCATTATTGACACACTGTTTTCCAAATGAATGTTGTTCAGTTGCTTTGACGCAATGTATTTTGTTTAAAGCGCTATATAAATAAATGTGATTTTGACTTTGACTTTGACAATGCACAACTTAAAATGAATAGTTTTATATTTCTCCATAATTTTTTATTTGATTATGTCTCAGTGCTTCATATGGGACTGTAGTTCTTTTCCTCATCAAAGTAGATAGGTACACAGTCTTGTACCTTAGTCTTTTGTGTCATTTTCCTATATGTTTTTGCTTTAAATGAAAAGGTGTAATGTTGTGGTTCTCTTCATAGCTAGTTGGTTTGGTTCTGGGCCTAAGGTACTTTCAAAAAATTCCTATTGGAAATATAAATGGGGGGAAATAAACACACTGAACCAGTTGCTTTCCACTTATGCATTCTATATTCTAGCATATTTATTTCAGAATAAACAAATAGATGACTATGATCAACTATTGAATACATTTTCATATAATCATAAAAAAATAAAAAAATGAGCCCTACTAAAATCATGGAGTCCACTGCATCTTCTATGACAAAACAGGTAGTACACAAATAAAACTTGCCTCAACTCGACTTGAACGCAGACTTCATGCCGATTGTGAAGTCCAACTGTTGGCACTACTTAGAGGTCATCACTGTCTAAGTTATTCCTCTTTGTCAACATCCTTAAGTGAGGAAGTGAGTTCGTCTAGTTATTCAAAAGTACTTCACGTCAGATGTGCTGGAAGTGTCTACCTGATGAAAGCAAAGAAAAGAAAGGAGATACACACAGTCTAAAACATGTTTCCTGTCTGAGACAACCCGAAGACAAGAAAGAGAGGAAGTTTGCATTTAGTCTAACTAGACAATGGCAGTGAGAGACAAACCTCTTCCATTTTTCACTGTCAAAAAGACCTGATTCCTGCCGCATAGACAAAAGCGAAAACAGCGCTGTAAGGATCTAACAGTGTATTGTGTTAAACCGAGAGAATCAGAGAAGTGAGACTGTGTGTGCGGGAATGTATGAAGCTGGTTTGAAACACCAGGAGGTATTTCATAATGAGCAGGGCTGAGGAAACCGCTGCGTCCTGTGAAGGAATTAGGTGTGCGAGGCATCCGAGCGGCGCAGCACTGTCATTAACGCACTTCCAAAATCACCATTTTTGCTGTATTAGTACCCTTTAGTTACACACGCATATTTTCTTTTTCTTCCGACAATACGAATACAAGAGCAAGGAGCGAACGACTTGTCAGTTCCATGGCAATTTCAGAACCATTTCAAGAGAAATTATGCTAATAGGGTGTAGCCGCTAGCAAACGTATAACTATTCCATCCAAACCCGGTATGAAATAAATGACTTCCTTACAAAGGGCCTACTGAAGAACGAAACACCAGGGTCTGAAAATCAAGGCAGAATCGGCCTGGTTTGAATTAACGAAGGCCATTTGTGTTTCATCTTGCAGTTCCCTGCTGCTTCCCACCAGGCAAATTTGATAATTTGGTTGGAAATAACATTAGTATTTATTTATTATTTCCTTGCTGACCACTTGTTAACATAGCTGTGTACTGCTGCCACTGACTGCATGCTCACACACATAAAACACCTGTTTATAAATTGTGCTTTTAGCTCCTGTGTCTTTAAAGGTGCACAGATGTACATCCGTGTGCACACATACACATACACCGCTGAGACGACTGTGGGAAAAGGGTGGGAGTCCTTGTGCTCCACTAAGTGGAAAACTCGATCTTCTTACCTCAGCAGCTTCATACAGGGGAGAGCAGAGGACATATGTGCCAGAGAGAGGTCTTATGTTGTTGATTAGCAGTTTGCATGGGAAAAAACTAGCAGACTTCTCTTAATAAAACATCAAGCTCTCACAGAAACTGGTGCACGGCCAGCATTCACTGGGAATGTTTATATGGTCAGTGAATCCACTATGAATCACACTTTTGTCCAGCTGTATGTCATTACAAAACTTTGGATACCCAATAGGTATTGGGTTGGGATAAGGAATATGTAATATGGTCATGCAGAATAGGACATTAATAAGTGCTTTATAAGTACTAATAAACAACCACTATGCTAGTAATATGCATGTTAATAAGCAACTAAAAATAAAGTGTTTCCTCTATGAAATTACTCAAAATGAGGAGTTTTTTTTAATTCAGTGTATTCAGTGAATGGGAACTAAGGCTGTCAATCTCCAAAAGTGGCAAAAAAAGCACCATTAATATAGTCAACTGGTGACTTTATTCCAATTTCCTGTGAGGACATGGACAAAATTTAAACTGTTATTCGCTAAAAGCTAAAATAAAGTGAAAGAAAAGGAGAAAGTGCATGGTGCAATATGGAGGAATTCTCAATAAAAAAGCCAATCACCAGTAGGTACAGTCATCATGTCACTGCAGCCATTTATATGAAATAAAATGTAAGTACATACAGCACTGGACGTACAAAAGGAATCCTATAGAAAACATTCAGATTCAAGTTTTTGTTTATTTTTAACCTGTTGATCAGCTTATTTTTAGGTCCGACCCTTTCCATTCAAATTTCATTCAGATCGAGCTCAACCAGATTGATTGAAGTGTAATCATGTAAATAATGATAGAGTAACAGTCATTCTGATTTTCGACTTGGCTGTGTTCCATCTTTCTTCTGTCCTCTCAATTTGACCTTTGACCTATTTGTACCTTTACATCCAACTTAAGTTTAGGAGTCCGTGAATCCCTCATAATGATGTTAACTGGCAGTCTTCCTCATGCACATCCACTTTTCTCCATCTCAGCGTTGTGTGTGTGACTCATTCAGGGAGTCTGGATGCAGGTATGAAAATGTTTATGCAGCACAATAACTTTCCCTTAATTGCATTGAGTGTTCTCTAACACCTGAGATCCATAAACCTCCTTCGTCATCACTTATTACCCATCACTCTTGCCGTTCTTAAAGATTTTTTTACGATGTTAAAATACCTTCTCCTATCCCAGTTTAATATGCAGAGAGGGCTATAAATGAGCCATTCATAAGGCCTATTCGGATGGGACGAGTTTTCTAAACTACACTTATACGTCTTATTACAGTACATCTGTGATTTTGTGTACCAGTTCACATGGGACTAACATCTCTGTGTTTATTACACAGATGGGAGTGTGTGTTTTCTAGATGTGGCCATTACAGAAAGTCGTGCTGTGGTTGAATGTATCACATATGACATTTAATGAATTGTTTTTAGTTAATATCAATTCTAATTAAACTACACATAAATTCATAAAAGTGTTATTATGATAAAGCTTTGTAAATGTTTTATACCTGATGTTGATATTAAAATAGCCAGTCAGAAGTTTTTGTGATTTGGCTTTTGTCAGAAAAAGTCATATGAATTTCAATATTTCAATATGGACTTTTAAAACACATGATGAGAACTGATAGGATAGTAATATATCAGCAATCACAGACAACATTCACATTTAGAGGGGATCAGATTTCTCAGAGGACCAATGAGTTTGCCGAAAAACAGTAATTTGCTCTGGAATTTTTGTGTGAGAAGAACACAGAGTTGGCAGATTTGGACGAGATTCAAACTGCAAAGTATGTCTGTGTAACACAAATCTCTATAATGACTTCTGGGAAAACTAGTCCCTTCCAAATATTACTATAGACTGATTCCAGAAAACTGTAAACACTGTGGCATGTTCAAAAAAAAATCGTCTGTAAATTTAAGTGGCCTTACAAGTCAACTTCTATAAAACGGGTGAAATAAAACACTGACATCATGCAGGGTTCCTGTAGCTCAAACTGCAAATGTGGTGCTAGCAATGCAAAGGTCACGGGTTCAATTCCCAGGGATTGGATAAACTTTAATTTTTTTTAAGCCCTTTATGTAAAATGCATTATAAAATTAGTTTTAATGTATTAATTATGCCTTGTAATGCACCTTATAATGCATTGTACAATCTCATTAATAATTATGATCACGGTTAGGTTTAGTTCACCCAAAAATGAAAATTCATCAATGTTTTACTCACCCTCGAAGCATCCTAGGTGTACGTGACTTTGTTCTTTCAGACGAATCCAATTGGCATTATATCAAAAATTGTCCTTGCTCTTACGATCCTTTCAATGGGGGTAAGCATTGTTTGTTGTTTGTTGTCAACAGTTCAGAAGACATCAAATAAAGTGTGCACATAATAAAACATCCCTCACACGTCTCCGGGGGATGAGTGAAGGCCCACTGTAGTGAATCCATGTGTTTTTGTAAGATAAATAACCAGAATTCAAACTTAATAACACATTTTTCTCACATCTGCTGACTGTTGGGAACCGGAAGATGTGCAGGCGGATGTTGTAGTACGTCAGAGATGAATTATTTGCATAACACAAATATAAGTGTAAATAAGTATCTATCTAGAAATCTAGGTACCAGACACCAGAATCTACAGTCATGGTCAAAAGTTTTGGCAGTGACATACATTTTGTGTTTAGCTAAATTTGCTGTTTTGGTGTTCATTCACATTATTTCCAGATTATTGTGTAGAGCGATCAGATGCATTTTAAATAATTGCTAAGAGCTTAATTGGCTAAAATATAAACTTTTCACAGACAATAAATAAATAAATAAATTCAGAGTTTTTTGATCCTAACACAATATGACTAGCGGACATTAATTAACTATTCATATCTGCAGCACATGTGAAAGTGCGAATGAGTACTAGTCAGGTAAAATCACTATCATATTAATTAGATTGTAAGAGCAGACTGATTGCTATAAAAAAGGGAAGAATTGCTTCCAATCATTGTGTTCTTGTTAGTAAGGGTTACCTCCAAAGAAGCACGTGCAGCCTTCAACACTTTGCATCAAAATGGTCTCACGTGCAAGAAAATTGCTACCAAGAATATTGCACCTGGAAGAACCATTTACTGGATCATCAAAAAGTTCAAGGAGAGAGGTCCGACTGCAGTGAAGAAGTCTTCAGGACATCCCAGAGAGAGAGTTGCTCAGGAATGGCAGCAGGTTGGTGTGAGAGCATCTGCACGCACAGTGAGGCCAAAACCTTTGGACAATGGCTTGGTGTCAAGAAAGGCAGCAAAGAAGCCACTCCTCACCAAGAAAAACATCATGGACAGACTAAAATTCTGCAGGAAGTACAAGGATTAGACAGCAGAAGACTGGTGCAAAATTATTTTATCTGATGAAGCTCCCTTCTGACTGTTTGGGACATCTGGAAAACCAATTGTTTGGAGAAAAAAAGGTAAATGCTACCATGAGTCCTGTGTTGTGCCAACAGTGAAGCATCCTGAGACCATCAATGTGTGGGGTTGCTTTTCAACCCAGGGAGTGGGCTCTCTCATAATTCTTCCCCAAAACACTGCCATGAATAAGACTGGTCTCAAAACGTCCTGCAAGAGCGACTTCTTCCAAAGATCCATGAGTAATTTGGTGATCATCTGTGCATTTTCCAGCATGATGGAGCACCATGTCACACAGCAAGGGTGATAAAGAAGTGGCTCGAAGATCATTACATTGAAATTTCGGATCCGTTGCCAGGCAACTCCCTGGATCTCAATCCCATAGAGAACCTGTGGTCAGTTCTCAAAAGGCGAGTGGACAAGCAGAAGCCCACAAATTGTGATCAACTCTGAGAACTAATAAGGCAAGAATGGATCACCATCAGTCAGGATTTGGCCCAGAAGCTAATATCCAGCATGCCAGAGCCAATTGCAGAGGTTATGAACAAGGGTCAACACTATAAATATTGACTCATATTTATTTATTTTTTTGCCAATAAAAGCCTGTAAAACTTATGATATGCTTAAAAAATTATCGACAAATACTGAAGCAGCAAACTTTGCAAAACACAACATTTATGTCACTGACAAAACTTTTGGCCATTACTATACATTTCATTTCTAAAAAAAAAAAAACACTTATGGTTGGAGTTTCCCAACCCTGTTCCTGCAGCCACACCAACTACCATTTTCAAACTTTTCCAAATCAAAAGAAAGGGAAGGATGTGAGGCCAAGTAGATGACCCATACTCAGAATTTGTACTCTGCATCTAACTCATCAAAGTTCACACACACACAGCATTGAACAAACACACACACACCTGGCACCCGGGGAGCAGTTGGGGGTTCATTCCTCAAGGGTCTCATATCAGTCGTGGTATTGAGGGTGGAAGAGAGCGCTGGTCATTCACTCCCCCCACCTACAATCCCTGCTGGTACTCAATACAATTCTGACTCTCTAACCATTAGGCCACAATTCAAACACTCAATCTATTCATCAGCTCATGAGTAGAGACTCCAATACCTGAAATAGATGGGTCAGGCAAGAGAGACATCCAAAATGTGTACTTTTGGTGTGCCTCAAGGAACAGTGTTGAGAAACATTGGTGTATCCTATTAGTTAAAGATCTGGGAGGGCTAGGTTGCAGGTTCAAGTCTTTTAAAGATGATCACTCAACAATGTGCAAGTGGCAAGGCAATTAACCCCAGGATGCCCTTGTAATAAGTCTACTGTAACACATTTGGGATACAAGTGTCAAGTAAATGTAGACTATCAACCACACAAGAGGATTGATGCTGGGCTTCACAACAATGTTAAGTCAGTCATCAGCCTTCAACTTCTTATGTCAAGTTCATGACCATGACTAATTAACATTTTCTAGAACTTATTAAAGACTCTTCAAATAAAGTGTTGCCTTGGAAACAATGACATCACGGGCCTGTCATGCCTTTATACTAGATGAGACTATGTGATTATGAGTGTCAGGCTCCTCTATAAAATGGGTGGATCAGTGCCATACTCCGACAATCAGAATTATTACAGCAGAATGACAAGCCACAGTACTGCCATTCAGCACTGTCGAAAGTAGTTATTGTGCCTTGAACCCCTTGTGAGCAAGTTTATATATAGTAAAGCACATATGCGACATGTTACAGAAGGGGAACGGTAATTAGTGAACAAAGAAGTGAGTGACTGTCTCGTTCACTGGTCAGATGACAAGCACTGCTTAGCAATACAGACCGAGGTCTGTACGGATGCTTGAGGAGTGAAGGGGATGGGGATGGGTGTCACATAGAGCAGATGAGACTCATGGGAGCTGACACACTCTCAGAAAAAAAAAAAAATTGCAAGAATTGTACCTTTAGGGGTACAACAGATTGTCACTGGGGAAGTACCCTCAAATGGACACCTTTGTACCTTATGTATCCCTAAAGGGTTCAAAATAGTAAGATAAGTGTACATAATATTACTACTCTAAGGTATTAATAGGCACCCTTTAAGGGTAAAGGGTACAAAAGTGGCCCTTTGAAAGTTTTGCCCCATTGACAAGCTGTTGTACACCTAAAGGTAAAATGTTTGCACATTTTAGTGGCCATCAGCTCACTAAATGGCTAATCAATTTAGACAGCCCTGAATTAGTACTTCAATATATATATAGGTGTACTTTGGGGCTCTGCATTTTTTGAAAAGGAAATGTTCTTCTGAATGATAAATGTCTGATATGAAAATGTTAATGTTAAAATAAAATACTAAAGCTACAATCAATCATGTTAAATATGAAATTATCATGGAAAAAAAAAACGTTTTAAAAACTATAATATTGGCCTGATATGGCTCATATAGTATTGATATATATTTTGCACTTCTAAATTAAAGATATTTTTGTATACACTGCAAAAAAAAAAAAAAAAAGGTTTCAAATTTAATACCGTAAAAATACTGTATTTTTTGTTTTTGTTTTTTTGGTCAGTAAATTCTATGAATTATCATATCAGTGAAAAAAGTATAAGGACATTCCTTGCATGACAGATTTATTTTTGTTTTCAGTAATGTACATTGTAGTCTTTATGGTTTATTTTATTTTATTTAGTTAATGTGTACTGCAATATTTTAGTGTTGAGTATTATCTAAATATGTATTTTCTATTTTCTAGTCATATATAATGAAGTCATTCATTGTGTGGCTTTCTTTTGTGCAAATTGTATTATCATGGTGGTTATCAGTTCTTTTTTAGGTATAAAGCAGTTTTTGGCACTTCCAATAGATTGGAATATTAAGAGTATGCATACAACTTTTGGTTGTTGATTGTAAAATATACAGGCACCAACATGCCACCCTGTAATCCTTGAAAAATATCACCATATTTTTACAGTGAATATGTGGCAACCACAGCTGCTTACATATATATATATATATATATATATATATATATATATATATATATAGGATATTAGGATATTTTAGGATATTTCACAGCACTTATAACGTTAGGGTCAAATGATGATCAAATAAAAAAAGTAGAAATTAGCTACAAAAAAACATAACTATCAGACACAATTCATTCATTACAGTTATTTATTTTTTAGCGCGTGTGTGTTTCCGGATGCATGCGAGGAATCCATGGCTCATTATCACCTGCTCATTGTAGTGCGAGTGTGTGTGCCGGGAAGGTAATTTGAGAGTGCATTGAGTGTTTGAGGATTGCGTCTGTGTGATTTGTTTCTCTAAACTGAGTTTACTGCTTTCTAATCGATACCATTGTGCTAGAGCTCTCAGCATAACAATACAGTCCCCTTCCCTAATCACGAAACACTTATATATCTCCTCCCTCTAGTGTAAAAATATGAGCATTCATCACGCTCAAGATGTTTGCCATTTCGCCGTGCGCTCGCAGTTCCTGCAAATTTCGCGTTCAACCTCCACAACCGCGCGCGAGGCCCCAATCACCAGCCCCGCACTTCTATTCAAACCACACCTGCATAATTGCCACATCTGACCTTTTCCAACCTGTCTCAGGCAAGCGCGAATGCACAATTGAGCCGCGGTATAAATAGCAGCTCATTTCATGCTGCTGAGGCATAAAACAAAGCTTGATTTTCATACCCACTTCATCTCACCAACTCAGAACTGAGCCACCAGGGCCCATTTCCTGTAATGATACCGACTGAAACCAACTGTGCAGCCAGCGAAGAGTCACGGGATGTTAAAAGACAGTGTAAATATGACCTTGTTGTCGTTACGTTATCATACTGCTTGGATTGTGGAATCAATTCAATGGCATAATTCGATTCTCGCCAACCCTTGTGAATTGGTAATGGCTCTCTGGATGACTAACTTCGATTACTGACAGCCGTTCTCTAAGTAGGGCAGGAAAAAAAAAGTTTTGATATTAAAAGCGGCTCATAGGCTTAATCCATAATTATCCTTAAAGCTCTCCTCTGTCTAGGAGCTGTTGTGCCCCTGTATTGATTTGCTGGAGATTTCTTAAGCGTGTTAGCGAGCATTCGAGCACAGATTTGCAAGCAATGCATACATGCATAACAACATGCAAAGCACGCGAGTCGTATCTTCTTTACCAGCTCGCCGCATACATAGTGGAAAAACGGCATCTTGATGCATTCAATAAACATGACCCTGATGTGTTGCGGATTATGCTTTTGTGTTCTTGAGGCATGATTACAGAAGCTTTTGCTTTTGATCTCATTACAACAGATTTACAGGATGTTTTATAAGCTTAATAATTCATCGGATCAGATTTGATCATTCTGAGAAAGATCATTCCTTTGAGAAAGGCTTTCCACATATGTGACTGCTTGATATAAATCTGCTTGGCGTCTGCTGTGACGGGAAAGCCAGAAACAAAGGACAGAGACAGCGCTGGCCTAACACAAGAGGATCGCTTTTAACGCACCACAGACAACTGCGATAAAATTACATGGAAATCGGGTCTTTTCATGTGAAGTAGAAAATGCGATGAAACAAATCTTACACAATCACTGAACACAGAAAACCAGAGTAAGAGTATTCTTGAAACTCATAAGTGAAGTAGAAGGATGTGGGTGGACGGAGGTGGGAGTTAATAGTGAATTAATGAAAGAAGAGCACACTGGATGAAGGGATGAATGTGGAGCTATGAAGGAAAGATGCAGGATTAGCCAAGAGTGGGGGTGTTTTATGTGGGAGGGATTTTCCTGTTAGAAAAGTAATGGGATAGGGATCCCCCTGGAAACTGAATCCCACACACAGATAGCCACACACAATGCATTAGACATGCAGTTCTGTTGTGGACAAGCAGGAGCGCTAGACCTATTGTTCTTATATTTAGGTTGAAGGCTTTGTTGAAGAAGTGTTAAACTAACCCATCTTACGCTACAGGCATGAATGGTACCTGACATGAATGGGGAGAGGTGTTCTATTACTTTTCTAACAGATAAGATTTCAATTTTCATCAGCTGAAACATAAAATAACCGAGTTATTATTTTAGAGACTTACAGGTGGGCTCTTTAGACTGGGCCACTCACCAACTGCCAAGAGGAACACCCTAAAAACTTCCCGGAACACCCAGCAACTGAAACTGTTACTGTAACTGTTCTATGTAACAGCTGCATAGAGCACCCTAGCATCTAACCAGACCAGCATGCAACTGTACAGAACACCCTAACAACTGCCCAAAACTCCCTAACAACTGCCCAGAACACATTAATAAACTGCCAAGAGCTCCCCCTTACAATTGCCCAGAACACCCTAACAACTGCCCAGAACACATTAATAAACTGCCAAGAGCTCCCTAACAACTGTACAGAACACCCTAACAACTGCCCAAAACTCCCTAACAACCGCCCAGAACTCCCTAACAACTGCTCAAAACACCCTAACAACTGCCCAGAACACCCTAACAACTGTAAAGAACACCCTAACAACTGCTCAAAACACCCTAACAACTGCATATAACACACCAACAACTATACAGAAGACCTTAACAACTGCCCAGAACACCCTAACAACTACCCAGAACACATCAACAACTGCACAAAACACACTAACAACTGTACAGAACACCTTAACAAATACACAGACAACCCTAACAACTGTACAGAACACCTTAACAAATATACAGAACACCCTAACAACTGCCCAGAACACATCAACAACTGCACAAAACACCCTAACAACTGTACAAAACACCCAGCAACTGCCCAGAACACACCAACAACTGTACAGAACACCCTAAGAACTGTACAGAACACCTTAACAAATACACAGAACACCCTAACAACTGTACAGAACACCTTAACAAATATACAGAACACCCTAACAACTGTACAGAACACCTTAACAAATACACAGAACACTCTAACAACTGTACAGAACACCCTAACAACTGAACAGAACTCACCAACAATTGCTCAAAACACCCTAACAATTGCCCAGAACTCCCTAACAAATGTTCAAAACCCCCTAACAACTGCCCAGAACACCCTAACAACTGCTCAAAGCACCCTAAAAACTGTCCAGAACACCCTTACAACTGTACAGAAGACCCTAACAACTGTCCAGAACAACCTAACAACTGTACAAAACAACCTAAAAACTGTTCAAAATACCCTAACAACTGCCCAGAACTCCCTAACAACTGCTCAAAGCACCCTAACAACTGCCCAGAACACACCAACAGCTGAACAGAACACCCTAACAACTGCTCAAAACACCCTAACATCTGCCCAGAACACCCTAAAAACTGTACAGAATACCCTAACAACTGCCAAGAACACCTTAACAACTGCCCAGAACACCCTAACAGCTACCCAGAACTCCTTAACAACTGCTCAAAACACCTTAAAAACTGCACAGAACACCCTAGCAACTCCACAGAACACTAGCAACTGCTCAAAACACCCTAACAACTGCACATAACACACTAACAACTGCACAGAATACCCTAATAACTGCACAGAACACTATATCAGCTGTACAGAACAACCTAACAACTGCTCAAAACAACCTAACAACTGCCCAGAACTCCATAACAACTGCTCAAAACACATCAACAACTGCACAGAACACCCTAACAACTGCCAAGAACACCCTAACAACTGCCCAGAACTCCTTAACAATTGCTCAAAACACCCTAAAAACTGCACAGAACACTAACAACTGCTCAAAAACTGCACAGAACACACTAACAACTGCACAGAATACCCCAATAACTGCCTAGAACACCATAACAACTGCACAGAACACCCTAACAACTGCCCAGAACACCCTAACAACTGCACAGAACACCCTAAAAACTGCCCAGAACACCCTAACAACTGCTCAAAACACCCGAACAACTGTACAGAACACCCTAGCAACTGCACAGAACACTAACAACTGCTCAAAACACCCTAACAACTGCACAGAACACCCTAACAACTGCCCAGAACTCCTTAACAATTGCTCAAAACACCCAAACAACTGCTCAAAACACCCTAACAACTGCACAGAACACTAACAACTGCTCAAAACACCCTAACAACTGCACAAAACACTCTTGCAACTGCACAGAACACTAACAACTGCTCAAAACACCCAAACAACTGCAGAGAACACCCTAGCAACTGCACAGAACACTAACAACTACTCAAAACACCCTAACAACTGCACAGGACACCATAACAACTGCACAGAACACCATAACAACTGCACAGAACATTCTACAACTGCCTAGAACACACTAACAACTGCTCAAAACACCCTAACAACTGCCCAGAACTCCTTAACAATTGCTCAAAACACCCTAACAACTGTTCAAAACACCCTAACAACTGCACAGAACACTAACAACTGCTCAAAACACCCAAACAACTGCAGAGAACACCCTAGCAACTGCACAGAACACTAAAAACTACTCAAAACACCCTAACAACTGCACAGGGCACCATAACAACTGCACAGAACACCATAACAACTGCACAGAACATTCTACAACTGCCTAGAACACACTAACAACTGCTCAAAACACCCTAACAACTGCCCAGAACTCCTTAACAATTGCTCAAAACACCCTAACAACTGTTCAAAACACCCTAACAACTGCACAGAACACTAACAACTGCTCAAAACACCCAAACAACTGCAGAGAACACCCTAGCAACTGCACAGAACACTAAAAACTACTCAAAACACCCTAACAACTGCACAGGGCACCATAACAACTGCACAGAACACCATAACAACTGCACAGAACATTCTACAACTGCCTAGAACACTCTAACAACTGCCCAGAACACCCTAACAACTGTCCACTCCAGAATGCTGAGCAACTATATGAAACAAATGCACAGACCAACCTAGCAACTGCTCAGATCAGCCTAACACCTGTACAACAACACTGTAGTAGCATGTTGTCTATGGTCAAGCTCCACTCACATTTTTTTTATTATTATTCAAAAATCTAATTTTACATGTGCAAATTAATATTTATGTGATATTAGAAGTATACTTAAGCCTTTGAGCAATATGCATACATTTATCAACTTACAGTATATTACCCTTTAGGAGCAGCAGGATCTGAGTAAATTGTAAATGCACGTTATTTCCATTTTAAACCCTGGGAAGTACACTGAGAATTTATATCAGCCTCTAAGTGTTGCATAATGCAGATGCTGATGAAATGCCCACAGAACAGAGCTTTATATCAAATAAGAAAGGCAATGTGGTTATTTGTCTTATGCTTCCATCTTTCATTCGTTTCAAACGTCAAAACATCTGATTAACATTCATGTGAATGGATGCATGTGGATAGGTTTAAACATGGGAAAGATCTACACTAGCAGTCAAAAGTCTGGAATGATTATGATTTTGAAATGTTTTTGAAATGTCTTTTATGCTCACCAAGGCTGCATTTATTTGATCAAAAGTACAGTAAAACATTATTATTGGGAAATAAATATGATTAAAAATATGGTTTTGTATTTGAATACATTTTAAAATGATGCATGATGCACTGGGCATTGCCAGTGTCACCAGATATTTGAACTCTATCAAATAGAGTTACTTATATCAAATATATCAAATATACTTCTATGAGATGAAGTGTGTATTGATGGTTATTTTCAGACAGATTTCTCTTAAACTGATAGTCCCAGCTTAAACTTGCTGCATTAGCTGAGTCATACAGAGATGTTTATTGCATTTTTTTTTTATTCAATATGCAATTTAAATAGACAAGTCTTCAATTTAGGCCTAATGGCTCTTATTGTATGCTTTTTATGTGAATCAGCCTTTAAAAGGTATACTTATAATTGAATATTAAACAGGGATAGCTCTGATAATGTTGCAGTCTTTGCATATGTATAATACAACAGCATGGGTACTTATACAACAAGTATCTAGTGTTTGTAAAATAAAGTTGCACAGCTGGCAATCTGGGGAAGCGACTCAAGAGCTTATCACAGCAACAAGTCCTCATGTCTCGCACTCAGAAGCTAAGTGTGCCGTGCTTCTCCAGGTGTCTCCTCTGGGCAGATGGGCTGCGCGACCGCCATTTATAGAACAGCAATTACTCACATCTGCCACAGTGATGGAACCTCAAATTATACCGTGGAACCCAGCAGGGGGCTGCAGGTAGGAGATGTGGGTTTTCAGCATGGGAGGGCGGAGAGGGACCAACCCACCAGGTGTTCCGCACACTGAAAGTCTCAAGGGAGCGATTGAGAAAAAGTTGGGGAGGTATTCAGTTTAGCTCATTTAGCCTCAACAAAACATTAACTGCACGGCACCCAGCCTGGCCAACACAGTTTGAAATGCTAAGTTATGCATTTGCATCGTAAATTAATACATAAATGATAAATAGGACCAAATATTGGCGAGATTCAGCTTTTAAACTCCTAAATATAGACTAGTCATATAGCTCCTATGGCCTGCCTCTCATCTATATTCATGCTTTTCCATACTGGAAAGGTCTATGCATCTCAAGCTTAGCTGTGAAAAGCACTCCTGCTGCAATTACTGATTAATTACAGGGAATTAAAGCAATTAAGGCTTTTGAAATATACAATTAACTATCACATTTCTTGTTACAGGCCTGAGATTATAATGTATTCATATCTCATACCACCGTAGCGTCAGTTTCAAATGCTTTCGCCTTGAGCAGGTCAAAAAAGTTTCAACAACAATATGGATTTGAGCAGCGCGTGAGATGACATATGCATTCACACGTTCATTATTTAAATACAAGTGCTTTGGCATGCAGAATAATGCTTGTCAAGTGTTCTTCAACATCGGATCCACCCAAAACTAGGCGGGTTACCAAAAAAAGAAAATGAAATAAACAAAAAAAAAATCCGAAAAGAGAACAGAAATACGAATATGCAAACGCTTGCTTCTTTCACAAGTAAACAAATAAACATAACAATAGTTTGTGTTGTCAAATCACGATTCAGCTTTCCTCAAACCTCAAGGAAAGAGCGATGCTTTTTGACAGATGAGGCACAAAGGTATAATAGAAGCTAGGAACGTGGCTCCTCTCCCAGGTACGGTGATGATGGTGTGACTGATTGAAAAACAAAGAAAGGAATTTGAAGATTTGTAAAAGTAAGAGAAGGTCTTACGGGGCGCCGTCTCGGCACCGCTCTCCTGCTTTACGCCAAACGGGGCATGTTGCCTGGAGTCTTGCCTACGGACATCAGCATGGGCACGCACACACTTTCTCCTGTTTTGTGCTTTTTTTCAGTCTGTTTACTAGCAGCATGGCGTGCATTTGCATGAAAACAACAAGATGTCTCAAAAGATTTCTATTAAACTTTTCAATGTGTCATATGTCTCCACACGTTTCTCTGCACTTAACTTTAGGTGCCAAGTCATTTCGAACTGAATTCTTAATATCTGGAGCAGACAAATGATTTGAAAAGTTAATTTGAGGGGGGGGGGGGGGACACACACAAAGCATGAATATTGGCAATCCTTGAGTGAGATGAAGATGGCTTGGCTTGCAGTCGGAGATTTGACTGTTTAAATTCTACCTTGATTCGCTTAATTAATGAACTGACATTTTGTGTGGCAGCAGGGACTGCAGTGTCCAGCAGTTTGACATATTACATAAAAAATTTTTTTTAACAATTATTTAATCACAATTTTCAACATAACATTTTTGTAATTCTTTTATAATTATTATACCTGTGGTGACCTTAAATTAATTGACTATTTTAGTAACATGCTAAAGGAAATGTTGAAAGGTTATGAAAGGTTATTAAAAATGTAAACCATAAAAGAAACTCTGATCATTCTAAAAGCATATATATATGTTTGTATAGTAATAAAGGATTTTTATTTCAAATACATTTTTGTATTCTATTTTTCTATTTCTGTTGTATATCTCTATATATTCTATATTGTCTAATATTCTCTCAATATATTGCAATATAATTTCATATATCAGAGTTCATTTGCAAAAACAGATAACTCTGTTAATAAAAATGTTCAAAAATCATGTTGTTTTTTTTTTTAATCCTGTATTCCAATTAATATCAATCAAACTGCATCTGGGTTGTTTTGATTAAATAATAATAATAATAATTATATGTATATATTTTAATATAATTGAAAATTTCTGAATTTTCAGCATCATTACTCCAGTCTTTAGTGTGACATGATCCTTCAGAAGTCATTGTAATGTTCTGACTTATTGCTGATTTTTTAATAATGTTTAGTATCAATATATATATTATCTTTTGAAAACAGTTTCGTGCAAACCTTTTTTTTTTCAAGATTAATATTTCAAGATTTAATGAACAGAAAACACAATAAATATTTTGTTACATTATAACTGGTTTTACTATCACATTTGAAAAAACAAAAACAAATGCATAATTTAATTTATAATTAAGAGATGAATATTAAGAAATATATAATGTGTGTGTGTGTGTGTGGAACAAGTGAAGTGAAAGTGACATACAGCCATATATGGTGACCCATACTCAGAATTCGTGCTCTGCATTTAACCCATCCAAAGTGCACACACACAGCAGTGAACACACACACACACCATGAACACACACCTGGAACAATGGGCATGCATTTATGCTGCGGTGCCTGGAGAGCAGTTGGGGGTTCAGTGCCTTGCTCAAGGGCACCTAAGTCATGGTATTGCCGGCCCAAGACTCAAACCCACAACTCTAGGGTTAGGAGTCAAAACTTTAACCACTAGGCCACGACTTCCCCACTATACACACACACACACACACACACACACACACACACACGCACGCACGCACACACACACACACACACACACACACACACACACACACACACACACACACACACACACACACACACACACACACACACACACACACACACACAGGTGCTGGTCATATAATTAGAATATCATCAAAAAGTTGACTTATTTCAGTAATTCCATTCAAAAAGTGAAACTTGTATATTATATTCATTCATTACACACAGGCTGATATAGTTCAGATGTTTATTTATTTTAATTTTGATGTTTATAACTGACAACTAAAGGAAAATCCTAAATTCAGTATCTCAGAAAATTAGAATATTGTGAAAAGGTTCAATATTGAACACACCTGGTGCCACACTCTAATCAGCTAATTTACTCAAAGCCTGCACACATATATATATATATATATATATATATATATATATATATATATATATATATATATATATATATATATATATATATATATATATGTATGTATATATATATATATATATATATATATATATATATATATATATATATAGCTTCAAGAGTGCAACACAGTTTTGTTCAAATGTATAAAAATGTCCCAAAACAAAGTACAAGTAAAAATAGCTGAAATAATTCCATTATTGTAAATATAAGGCACATAACTTGTGCAATGTGTTACTTTTTTCCAGCAGTGCAGTTCTGCTTGTAGAACAAATTCTGCCTCTTCTTGCTGCTGGAGCCTCGGGACTAAAGGCCTGAAAGAGGAGCTTACACTGTGTTACCCGGTGTCATGAATCTTTCATAAAACTGTCACAGGAAAGATGGAGCGCTAGATGTAGCCATAATTCCCAGTGCCGACACAGTCCCAGTAGAAAGTGTGTTATGAGGCAGGTGGATGCTTTGAGTCTGTTGTGTTAATTGAGATTGGCTGTAATAACATTTTACATCAAGTCACTATAAGAGCGTCATGACAATTTCAGTGTCAAGTTAGTATAGAAAAACGACTTTCTATATCTCTTCTTTGTTCTTAGTTCTTTGCTCTGTTCCCGTTCTAAGTCTTTCTCTGTATTTTCTTAAATGTGATGAATTATCCATTCCTCTCTTCAGGAAACTCTCTCTGCCTCGCTAAAATAAGAGAGATTGCCTTCTTTTGCATGCTTAGATAAATGATCAAATATTCATATGCATACATAGTTAGCTTGTGCTTTTTTGTTCTATTTTCTTACTCTGGAACATTCCTCTGCACTTTATTGTTTTTCTTATTCATGAAGAGCACAGCAAGTGTCCTTATATCAGCATTATGAGTCATTTAAAGGCTCTGCTTGGGAATTAACTCCACAAACCTTAACATTTTCACTCCCATACATGCATACACGCAAATCCTCGTACGACTACACTCTAAAACCATTGCTACGACAACACAAAGACCGTTGCAACTGCAGCATGTACCAAAACTACTCAGTAATGGATGTTAAATGAATCCATTTAAGACCGACAGTCACATTTGTGACCAAAATGTAGCTCTGAAAATGTCTGAATGAGAACCTTTTCACATGACTGATTCAAAAAGTCACATGGCAGTTTATTTACGTACAGCTTAATATTTGAGACATAGGGATATTTAAATCTTCTGTCAATAATGCTTCAATTGCATTGCTCCGTTTTTCCTCACATAAATCATGATCATAATGTATAGTATAGTATAATATATGTTTGCTATACAATATAAAATTGTAAATTTCAGCGTAGTGAAATGACCTTTCATTTGCTTTTTTTCTCACAGTTAGGTTTTATTGACCATTTGGCAATTTTTATAGTGACTAAGATTAAAGATTAAACTCATATCAACATCTTAAAAATAAATGTTCATGTTGCATTAGTGGCTCCATGGAGAACATTTAGATCCATGTTACATTTCCTTTTTATAAATAAAACTTTTTTTTTTCTCATAATGGAAAAAGTTTCTTCAGATAATAAAAGTTTCTTTACAAATTGCTTAGTGAAAGGTTCTTTGGGGAACCAGAAAATAAGTATTAGTATTAAGCTCTCAATATCGGAGCTTAAAAGCAATATAGTTTTATCTTTATCACTAATTAATAATTATCTTGTTTACAAAGACTCATTAACAGACTTTGATTGAAAAAAATAATAATAATTATCAGCCGATTCCAGAATTATTTGTGCGTTTCCTTCACTTTCCACTTCTCCGTGCAACACTTCAGCAGATAATGACGAAATGCTGTCTGCACCAGCTCTAGTAATGACATCTAATGTGTTGAGCTGGGATAATGTGCATTACAAGTTGCATTTGCGTTGAGTTTGGAATATGCCTCCACGCTTTAATACCGCGCTGCAGTGAGAATCCATTATGGTAATGCAGCACCTGAGGGAAGCAATGGGAGAGATCAGTCTTCAAGTGCTTATTACCAAAGATGACTGTGTTTAATGAAAGCCTCCCTGTGTGAGAAGGTAAGCCTTTCCCTTTTCTCTTTCTCTTTCTCTCTCTCTCTCCCCCCCTTTTCTTTTTCCATTTGTCCTTTCAAACTCAGCTTCCAAAGTGGATTCTCTCTGCCGCCCATCCAGTGCTGGGGAAGCTATTTTAAAGCTGTAGCTTGTCAAGCTACGAGCTACTCATAATTTGAAGTAGTTAAACTGCAGTCAAGCTACTCTTTTAAAAAATTAGCTACACTACAAGCTTCAACAAAGTAACTAGACCGAAAGGACCAATATTTTGTTAAGCACATTGGTAGAGTGTTTGGTTAATATATAATTTAATCAGGTCCATATTCTAAAAAATAATGATTGTTTTTCAATTAAATAAATCTTAATTAGGGTCAGGGCTTTAAACTTGAACATATACAGTAACTGTATAACTACATTAAAGGGGTGATTGACCGTGATTTTAATTTTAATTTTATTTTTTTTACTTTAGTTAGCGTGTATTGTTGCTGTTTGAGCAAAAACAATATCTGCAAAGTTGCGATGCTAAAACTTAAATGCAAACAGAGATATTGTCTTAATTACAGCTGGTAGGGACTATAACAAGCTACTTACTGGATTGGTGACATCACAAACCCTGAAATATACAACAACAAAAAAACGCCTCTAGGAACATGCAACAAGTGGTCAAGGCTATGTTGTTTTGCCTTAGGATAATCAGGATAATCAGGATAAAACCATATATTAAAAGCTAACATACAAATAGTATGTACGTAGTACAAATAACAGCATATCTAAAAGTATGAGACAACAACAAACAAAAAATATACTATTCTGAAACATCCTGTAAGATCCATACTTGCACAGGTTCTTTGCGATCCTCTTCACTAATATTCTCTGGGTATCAATCGGGCTCAAACTGATTAGCAATATTGACGACGCATTGTTCACAATACCGCACCGAGGCACATGCAACTAAGGTGAGGGGCGTGGACATTTGAGCCCATTGCATATTTCTGAGGGAGGGGCTTCCTAATACCAGGAAATCATGAGACATTCATAAGAGAAGGGACAGAGTGATGTAGAATAAAGGTAAATTCAGTGAAAAATAATGAATTTTTTTTTTTTAATTTTTATGAAGCATTAACACGTTAGACTGCACCCCATAAACACAATCAAGCCTAGAAAAAGCAGTAAAAAAGGCATAAAATATCATGCAGGGATAAGGTGAGTGTGTTTGATTAATTTCACTTATCTTACCTTTCTTTTAGACAACAGAGCATAGCACTAGCCACACCAAGGCCATGGATTTAATTCCCGAGAAATGCATGAACTTAGGTGGTGTAGATTGAATGTAAGTTACTGATGTACTAAAGGAAACACACAGAATCACTAAAGCTGCTGGCAAAAATTACATTCAAATTACATCACACAAAAATATGCAAAAAAATAAACTTAAAAATACATGCTGATTGGAAACATGTGCCTCTGCTTACATTATTGCAAAAATGTCGCTAAACATACAATTCAGAGTTCAATTCAATTCAAGTTAATACTAGCAGCAGAAAAAACTGGTAACACTTAATTGTAGGGTCTCTTAACTCTTTCCCCGACATAATTTTTGAAAAAAGTTGCCAGCCATCGCCAGCAATTTTGATGGTTTTCACTCAAATTTGATGGATGTACGAATATTTGAATATGCAATACACCCAAATAAATCAGTATCACGTTGTTGTGCAAAACAAAGCGCACGACAAAGTATAACAAAAGATTTATTTTAATATTCCACAAGAGAGAATGGGCACAACCACAACCAAAATCCAAACAATAGCAGACAAAGGAACATAAGCGAACACAGACTTAAGTAACAGAAACTTAATTGGGAGAACTGAAACAGGTGTGGAGCTAGTTAATCTAACCATAGAAACAAACAAGACAGGAGAAAGGAAACACAGAAAACTCAACCCAAAACAGATTATACATGTGACAATTTGCCCCCTCACGGAAACAAAAATAGTCCAACTGAGGAGGGAGGTTGGGGGTCCAGGAGGCAGGCGTGGAGCAGGCCAAGGAAAATAGGCATAGTTCATAGGGGGGAGAAGATGGAGGGAGGAATCAGGGCGGAGCCTGTAGCCAGGTGGAGATCCAGAGGCCAGCCGGGATAGCAGCGCATGATGGAGTCGATGGCGGGAGGAGCCATGGTGGACATAGGGCCGACAACACTAGGGGGGCCGACTGACAGAGACATCGCTGGTGGAGTAGGAGCCCAGGATGGAGCAGACTCAAAGACTCAAAGGCTGAAAGCAGAGAAGCTGGCTGGCTTAAGAGGACGTGGGAGAGGGAGGCTGGGAGGAAACAAAGGAGGACTTGAGCTGGGCAGAACCAACAGAGATGCAGGAGATTCAGGGCTGGACGGAGCCAGCAGAGACACAGGAGAACTGGCAATTACCTCCCCAAACCAGTCTATTAAGTCCATTTGAAAAATGTCCATTAATTCCTCCAATATGATTCCCACGAACCAGATGCAGCACACCCTCATTTGCAGGAGTGTGCACTAGTCTCTCCTCCAAGCCCTCAATCTCCATCAGTATTCCCACGATGCATGGTTTTGCCGGCTCACGCACCTGGTCAGTCGCGCTCTCAAGTCCTAGCTATGCAGCTACATTATGCAGTTTTCATTTATACACTGTTTATTGCTGATAATCACATTATTTTTTATATGCATCTGTTTACATAAGAGATCGCTCGTTTCTCCGTCCTGTTCAAATGTGTTTTTGTTCGGGAGGTTTTCAGCACCCCTGAGTGTATAGCTATGAAAACTTGAAAAGCCGTAAAAATGGTGGTGTCTTCTAAAAGACGAGATAACTCGTCAATGGTGGGGAAAGAGTTAACTAGTTGCTTATTAGCATGCATATAACTAGAATATTAACCATTTATTAGTACTAATTAAGCAAATATTAGTGCCTTATTCTACATGACCTTATTCTACATCCTTAATCCTATCCAATATCTTAACTAAACAAATACGTAATAAGCAGCAACTTAGGAATTTACTGAGGGAAAAGTCATAGTTGATAGTGAATATGTCACATTACGCTGCAGGAAGGAACACGGAGTCATGGATAATCAAAAGAGTCTTTAATAGTATCCAACACAGGGAAAAGGAGGTAGACACAGGTACATCACTGGTAGACCCGACAAACACTAACTGAACAGACTGAGGCTTATGAACACAGGATAACAAGGGGACAAAATGGACACAGCTGGAATTAAATTAACACAATTAACACAAGGAGAAACTGGGTCACAGGGAGCAAAACACACACAGAGAGTCCAGAACCCTCACATTATGCCCCCTACCAGAAGGTGCATCCTTACACCATAGAAACCACATGGGGAGGAGTGGGTGATGAAGGGAGGAGCCAAGGGGGAGACAGGAGGGATACGGAGCAGGAGGAGCCAGGAGAGACCCAGGCCACAGGGACCCATGGTGGAGCTGACAGAGGGAGGAGCCATGTAGGAGGAATGGTCGCAGAAGGAAGGAGCCCAACGGAGGCAGAGGGATGGTGCGGCGAGGCGATGGTGGGCTGACACCTGACCAAGGTGAAGTCGGAGGGACAAAGGAGTCTGTTGGAGCTGGTGGATCGACAGGTGACGGTGGAGGCGAGGGAGCAAGGAGCCGAGGTGGAGCTGCTGGGTCTACTGGTGAGGGTTTCTCCAGCCATGGTAATGCTGGAGGATGGCAGACCAATGGAGATCGCACCGTAATCATGGTGGGCTGAGGGCAAGCAGAGGGGCTGCCAGATGACAGAAGTGGAGGAGGCAGTAACAGGTAGGAGGTTTGGCATTTGTGAGCCTTCGGGTATTCAGGGCTAAACTCTGGATCGGGAGCCCCCACTGGGCTGAATACAGGAATAGGATGGCGCTCTGGAGGAGCGGACACTTGAGGGTGCTTTCAAGAAGCAGGCACTAGAGGGCGCTTGCGGGGACTGGAGCTGGCTCTCGCACCTGGTCTGAAGGGATTGGCTCTGTATCCAGTCACTCTGCTTTGCGCTGGCTTATTGATCGCGGCGGGATTAGGCTCTCTGTCATTGGTGGGCTTGGGCTGATGCTACACACCGCTGGGAGATGGTGGGCTGGGCACTGGGTCTGGAGTGAATCTGGCTAGATCATCCATGGGCAGGTGATGGATGGTGAACACACAGAGACAGTCTGTATCAGAAAACAACTTTTATTCGTTTTTACATAATAATTACTATGGTAGATTATAAATGAATAAATTCATATTTTCATTTGATTCCTTGCACAACACTGTTTTGACCTCAACACATTTTTTACCACAGTGCATGATTTGTAAACCAATACATTTGGACATTTAATTAAACATAACCAGCTCCATATGTTTGGATTTTCAGGTTTAGTAAACTTGCTCAGTAGCACACCTGATACAGCATTGCAGTTGCAATGTGGAGCATCCGGGTATTAGCCATGTGAAATGCGAGTCATAATAAAAGAGCTCAGTGACTAACATGTTAAGATTGCCATGTTTTTGTCTCACGTTTGCTTTTGTTAAGGGGTCATGAACTGAAAAACCAAATTTTCCTTGACCTTTTGACGTGTAAAAGGTAACTTATATTGAAGCCAGTTTGCCAAAACGATATGTTGTGGGATGTACCACTTTATGACATAATAGTGTGGATAAGCACCGCCTCCATAGAAGAAGATATATTGGATCCGACAGTAATGTCGCAACACATAAGTGTGAGCAACTGTTTTCATTACACGATCACTATTGCTTTGTTCTCTCAGGCAGCATCCATCTTTGAAGGATTCAAAATGTCATGAAAAGTGTCACGTAATGTGCAAAAAAGTAAAATGATATAATTTTGTAGAAATGTTTCCACAGGTAGATTTTTTTAAAAATAGCAGTTAAAAAGTTTCTTTTCAGGATGGTTCAGTTAATAAGTATTCACTTTCTAGAGTAAACAAACAGGCAGTTGGCCCCTTTAATTCCAAGGCATAACCAATTTGTACAATAAACCATATTAAGTGTTAGGCTACTATTTCTCCCATTCATATGTGTATAATTGGTCTCCCACAAGTGGCTTTTAGCATTACTCCCCTTATAATATCTCTGACCACACTACTGAAGTAGGTAGTTGGTATACTTTTAGAGTTTGTACACTGCAGCCATCACAATTCAGCAGCTTCCTTTGCTCTTCCTTGTCCTCCTCTCATGTATCACCATCTTTCTCTTTACCTCCCCTCTCTCATTTGTCTACACCAAGCAGTGACAGCTTATGTAACAGCTCCAAACTTAGCTTCCTATTTGAACGGCACGTTATGTTTTTTTCTTCCATTACATGACTCATTTTAGTTATTACCCTTTGACAAAGAGAACAAGATGAGGGGAGGGCTGATCTGGTAGAAGCAAGAGAGAACGATCGAGAATAAGACGAGAAATAGAGAAGTGGAAGAGAAAATAAGGGTTTAATTATTTAGTCTCTACAGAGTGAGTCTGACCCAGATGAGGATTTTGGTGCTATTCATAGGCCAGAGGTGCATGATGCTTCATGGGTGCTGCCCTGGGACAGGGAAACGACAAAATCAACATTTTGAGCAGGTAACATGAAGGAGGAAAACGTGAGAGAGAGAATGAGTGATGTGAAAAACAAGCACAAGAGAAAAATGGAAGGAGCACTTAAGCATTTGTCTGCCTTAGAAATATCCTGATCTTCCATGAGACTGATTCCATGATCAGTCACATGCATTAGGAGGGGGAACCAACTCCAGGGTACGGCTAAATGCAGCCAAATGAATTAAACCTCATAAACCTATCTTTTTAGGCAGGAACCCAGACATGGGTGTTATGTAGGCTTATAAAATATGTTTAATAGGACTGAATTTGTATTTAATTTGATAACAATTGAATAAAAACATTGTGAGTTCAGGTACACTTTGTTATAATATACACACTATCGTTATGATCACTGTAGATGTATACACTGTGAAATGGAATTATCTTACAAAGAGTTCCGAATTCTGAAAAAGAACGCACGTGCATTCAACAAAACTAACGAGTTTCAGTGATGACACATCTGAAGCTTTGGATTTTAGTTGTGTGTGATTGGTTAAAATGCACAATACTGTAAAAACTCCTAAAATGAAATATGGTGCAACATGAGCAGATCTTAATTTAATGTCGCAATCGACACTGTCTATTTATTTTCACTTTGTTAACAACAGATCTAATATATTTCATTTGTTTGTGCAGGGGCATTTTTGTCCAATTTAGTGGGATTTTTGCCCCAAGTCCCCAACCTTATTCTCTCTCTGCCTGTGACCTATGTTTTAAATTCCCAGTTTTGAAAGTAAACACTGACAAAAACTGATTTATCAGTGCTGCTTATAAGAAGTTTCAGCTTCACATTACAACTTCTCACCAACCAAATAAAAGTTTGTGTTTACATAATATACAGGTATGTTTGTGTACTGTATAAATTTATATTTATAAATAAATACACACATACTGTACATTTATAAATTTAAGAAATTTATCTAGTATATATTTATATTTATTTATAAAATAAATCATATATAAATACATGTTTAGATGTAAATATTTCTTAAATATTTACATGTATTTATGTGTTCTTACATATACGTATTACTATACACAGTGCACACATATATTATGTAAACAAACTTTTATTTTGGATGTTGTTAATCAAGATTAATTGATCTGACAGCTGTCCTCTTCTATTTTCAATGTACATTAGTTTCCACTGTTATGCTGATGATGCTCATCTGTATATCTCAATGAGACCAGGTGAAACTTCTATATTATCTAAGTTAACAGAATGTGTTTAAAATGCAAAAGATTAGGATTACCAATAATGTTCCTATTAAATTAAGATAACTGGACCCCAAAATAGTACACATATTCTCGTAGATTACCATTTGCAACTAGACGGATGTACTGTTACTTACTCTACAGTCATAAATCTGGGTGAAAAATCATATTTTTCTTTTGAAAATCATATTTCCCATGTTACAAAAACAGCATTCTTCCATCTTAGAAACATTGCCAAGCCACGAAACATGTTATCTGTTTAAGCTAGTTCTTAGATGGTTTTGGAGGAATTCCTTGAGTTGTCTTATCAGGTGAGCTGGCATGATGCTGTTCTTGGTGTCTGTTTCCAGATGGGTCTGCATGAGGATATGATCCGTTGTAATTTCCCTACATGTGAATTTCCCTTGGTCGAGTTAATTTATCTTATTCTTTATTAAGGTTTATTAATTTTGAGGTACAAGAAATAAATGAAAATTTGAATCATCCTCATCTAGCCTCCTCTGTGACACACAGTGCCTCTCGAGCTCATCCCACACCAGGAGCCTCCATATGCCTAACCAATGGTTCCGATCACCCTTCACCTCCAATGTAGCCCGAGCTCGAAGACAGACTTTGATCAGGGCAGACCCCACGTACCATTTGGGCTGGTCAGCACTCAAATCCATTTTTCCGTATCCAGTTCCGAGCTCCTTCTCAGTCCTCAGCCCTAAAACAGGCACTGTTCAACTCTCAAACCCACCGACTGCCCCACCCTCGAGTGATAAGATAGCGACAGTAGTCTCTTTAACCTCAAACCACATGAGGAGGATGAGGAGAAATGGAATGTTTTCAGCCCTGATCCTCTCTACAGAATCTGCTCCAGAATGCTCTCCAGAGCTCAACGGGGAACCCACTCTCGTCACAGAGCTCAACCAGGAACCGACTCAATATACAGAGCTCAACAAGTCACCTAGCTCTCCTTTGTCTCCTTCATATCTGCTGGTCCTGTCCAGCCATCTTTCATCTCCTGTTTCCATGTCATGCCCGGAGATGGCTCCTGTTTCCACGTCTGGCACAGGGAGGGTTCCTGTTCCCACATCTGACCCGCATGTCCTGATTTTGCCAAGTCCGATGTGTTCCTAGGTCAACATATTTTGTTGACCCTGGAACAACATTTTACTCCAAAAATATATTCTTAACCATATCCCTACACCTAAACCTAACCTTAACCATGAGTAATCCCTAAAATCAGAGGAAATGATAGATGAATGACACTGATGTACAAGCACCAAACACTGATTTTAAGCATAAACTTCACAAAATCTATAAACTGGTTCTTCAGATCTGATTGGTTAATCACAATGTTGTTCCAGGGTCAACTACGATGTTGTCCCAGGAACATGTCTCACTTGGTAAAATCAGGTTAGGCTCAATAGGGAGGGCCACAAAACCTGAGTCTAGCCCTGAGAGGGCTCCTGTTGTCATTTCAAGCCCAGAGAGGGCTCCTGTCCCCACGTTAGGTCCAGGGAGGGGCTCAAATCCCGAGTTAAGTCCATGGAGGGCTCCTGTTTCCACGTCAAGCCCAGGGAGGGCTGCTGTTCCCATGTCTGGCTCAGGGAGGGGCTCAAATCCCGAGTTAAGTCCATGGAGGGCTCCTGTTTCCACCTCAAGCCCAGAGAGGGCTGCTGTTAACACGTCTGGCCCAAGGAGGGCCACTGATCCCGAGTCTAACCCAGAGAGGGCCCCTGAGCCCAGCCCAGAGCCAATTCCAGCCAGGGGATCCGGAGTCTTCACCAATATTTTTTTGGCTATACGAACTACCTGCTTTAACAAGGCTCCCTGGACTGCCTGTACCACCATGGCCCAATGAACTGCCTGCTCTGACATGGTTCCCAGAACCGGTACCGCCTTGCAAGGTGCCTACCCCCTTCCCCTCTGGAAGTTAAGTGGCGTAAGGATGTGCATTTCAGGAGGGGGAGGTAATGTAAGACTTGTGTTCCTGTTTTGTTTTGTTTTTCTGCCCATGTGCTCCCTGGGATGCAGTTTCTCCCTTGTTTGATTGTATTCATTTGATTCAGATGTGTCTCTTCTATTACCCTTGTTTAGTTTAGTATTTAAAGTGTTGTCTGTTGAATGGTTCCTTGGTCTGGTGTTAAATGGGTGGTGTTGTGTCTGGTTGTGGGTGGTGTTAGCGCAGTGGATAAGACACATGCCTTTGGTGTGAGAGACCCGGGTTTGAATCCACTGTGAGACACCAATGTGTTCCTGAGCAAGACACTTAACCCCTAGTTGCTCCAGAGGCATGCGACCCCTGACATATATAGCAATTGTAAGTTGCTTTGGATTAGAGCGTCAGCTAAATGAATAAATGTAAATGTCTAGTGGTGCTACATGTGTCTCCTTCCTGACTGTGTTTTTCCTTGGATGTTTATTAAAGACAGTTTGACATTATCCCTCATCTCCACGTTCCTTGCTCCTCACAGTAAGCAAACGTAACAATTATGTTCTGCTATGAAATGTTTATTATTAAAAACTTATTTATATATGTTTTTTTTTGTCTTTGTTTAATTAGAAATACATTAAAATAAAATAAAACTGTGAAAATGCAATTACAATTTGAAATACAAGTTTTGTATTTAAATACAATTTTATTTATTCTTGTGATGCAAAGCTGATTTTTCAGCATTATTACTCCAGTCTTTAGTGTCATGTGATCCTTTAGAAATTACTCTCAGCTTATTTGCTGCTAAAGAAACATTTCTAATTATTATTAATGTAAAAAAACAGTTTTGCTTCTTTTTGTGAAAACCGTGATACATTTATCTTTGGATTCTTTGACTTAAGATTGGATTCTTAATTATTAATTTTTCAAAATTGAGATTTGTACATTATCCGCAAGCTGTACAAATAAACTTTCCATTGCTGTATGGTCTATTATGATCGGACAATATTTGGCCAAGATACAAATATTTGAAAATATGGTATATGAGTGTGCAAAAAAATCTAAATACTGGAGAAAATCGCCTTTGAAATTGTCCAACTGAATTCTAAGCAATGCATTTTACTAATCAAAACTTAAGTTTTGATATATTTATGGTAGGAAATTTACAAAATATCTTCATGGAACGTAATCTTTAGTCAATATCCTAATGATTTTCGGCATAAAAGAAAAATCGACAATTTTGACCCATACAATGTTTTTTGGCTATTGCTAAAAATATACCTCAGCAAATTGCTTTGTGGTCCAGGGTCACACATCTAAAATAAGAAATTTTGAAAAGAAATGAAGATGCATTATGCACACTCATATAAATAAATGTGTGGCACTTATTGGTATATATCTTACGTCCATATATAGATTTTTTTCTGCTCAAATCTGCTCAACCCAACTGTTTCAAGTCTGTTTGACAAAGCTGCATGCAAACAAATTTATTGAACATCTACACACGGTTTAGTACGTTAGGATCAGTGTACGTACACTGCGTAGGGACCATGTGAATTGAACAAAGTTACATTAAGGGAAAGTGGAGGCCATTTCCATATACAGTGAAATTCCCCAGATAGTTCCCTTACTTTCATCTTTCATTTCCTCGGGGCAGACAACAAACTTGAGAGAGCAAGAGAAAAAAAGAGGTAGGACAAAAGAGAATGTGCAACAAAGCTGTTATCCCCTTGACTTTATTCTATCATTGTTATATTACATATAAATAAATCTAGGAATTTCTTAAAGTGATTAAAGTAGGTCAGACTTCCATGCTATTCTCTGCATCCTGAGCTTTACATATGAGTGTAAACAGTGTTGATATTGGCTTTCTAATAAATGCTTAGAGGCAGGAATTTCTCAATCCAACCCAACTAAAAATACAACTACAGTTTTCCCGGAATATCAGAAGCCAGGAGAGGAAATGCTTTTGTTGCTGTCTGACTGAACTGCCAGGAACAAACATTAGAGAAAAAAAGTACTACAACTTTGTCCTCTTCCTCTCCTAATTGCCCTTTTTTTAATACCGTACACTGCGCTCCGCTCTCTCCACGCTCATCTCCTCATTCCACTTATTCCTCTAACAGATTCCGTCTGCTCCAGCGCACGGGTGAATCAGCGCTCTGCACAGCCACAGCCACTAAACTTCCGATAAAATCAATGTTTAATTCACATCGCTCGAGGCCATTGACAGAAAGTGGAAGCCTTTCATCTACAAAGGGTTGCATAGAGGCTCCTAGTGTTAAAGGAATCTTGCAGAATTAGTGCAGTCGTCACGAGTTGTCCCATTTATATCTCTGAGCGTGTGCTCTCACTGACACTAAGAAGATCTGAGGGGCCCCAGAATGAGACACGTCCCGTTCACCCAATGAATTGCTGGAGTGAATGTGGACAGGGTGCAAAATGTACCTTTTAGTACTTCAAACAACAGACTTTTATGCATAATATTGCTTTGTAGTGGACATTATTTAAGGTTGATCTTCCTACCTGAAGGCTATGGTGCAAGGCCTGTGGTTCTTAATCCTGGTATTGGGGACCCTCCGCTCTGCATGCCTCTCTTTTCAGTGATGTGCAGCTAGTACATATCTCTTCCCATATATAAAAAAAATGTGTTCTGGGGTTTCATGACCCTTTAACACACTTGATTCAGATCATCTCCATGAACTGAACTGAGTGTCCCCAGGACCAGGATTGAGAACCACTGTGCAAGGCCACTGTCAGGTGGGAATTTTTTTTTGTCCCAGGCCTTGTGATGAGAGGGCCCTATAGTACGTTTTTATGCTGGTGACGGTATGAGGGCTGGGGCCCCAATGTGTCATTTTGTCACAGAGCACATGAATTCAAGTAATGACTCCGCATGTGTATTTATGAATATTCATAAGTATTAGACAGTGAAATCACAATACTTTAAACATGATAAAAAATAATAATAGTCATAGAAAGACTCTATATAAAAAGTATTACTTTTTAAGTATTATGGCCTGCATTTATATATATTTCAACAGACCCATGGCCATCCAAAGTGCTTTACAAGTTGCCTCACATTCACACACTTATTCATTCACACACTGACGGCTGTGGTGTCAGCCATGCACGGTGCCATCAAGCTCGTCGGGAGCAGCTGGGGTTAGGTGTCTTGCTCAAGGACACCTCGACACTTGGTCAGGTGGAGCTGGGGATTTAACCACCAACCTTCTGGTTTGTAGACAACCTACATGAACCACTGAGCCTGGTCTGGGCTGGACTCTTGCTTTAAACTTTGTTTAATTTTGTATCTTGAATATATAAAAAGTTGTACTGCAAGTTCAAGAGAAATTTCAAAAATAAATTGGTACCAAAATATACATAGGTGTTCTTTGAAGTACCATTTTAAATACCAACAACCACACTAACAGGTTACATTCTTAGAACTTTGGCTTACATACTGTTTAGGTATTCATTAAGAAAGATTCTATTAAAGGGGTCATATGATGCTTTTTTAAAGATCATTATTTTGTGCATTTGGTGTAACAGAATATGTTTACATGCTTTAATGTTCAAAAAACATTTATGCCCCAGCTCTCTCAAACGCATAGTCTTCTACAGTCCCTCCTTCTGACAAGCGCAGTCTGCTCTGATTGGCCAACTGACCCAGGGCATTGTGATTGGCCGGACAACGCAAGCATTTGCCGGAAATGTAATGCCCCTTTCCATAGTTGTGAGCTTCATCTTTCAAAATAAATGTAAAGAGAGTTAATAATGTCCTTAGTTTTACCATCACTTGAATCCCGAACAGAGCGGCATGACAGACAGTGATGAAGCTTGTATGTGTTTGCAGTACACAAAACACGGTACGGTTAAGACACCTGACTCCACTGTGTGACCCTGTCTCTCTCTCTCTCTCTCTCTCTCTCTCTTTCCCCGTGCAAGCACACAGACACACACACACGACACGCATTTTAACAGTCAATAGCAAATACGTAACCTAATAACAAAAAATACTTTCAGAAGCGCCAGATTATCGTAGCAAAGTCAGTTAAAAAAGTGAATTACCTCCTCTCCTGGGTTCACAAAACGGTCGTCCATAAAATGCGTTGCTGTTCTGTTGTAAGTAATCTTAAGGATTCCTAAATACATCTACTTTCTGAAGGCCAAATAAAGTGCTTTTGCTTTCGTCTAGAATAGATACACACAGCATCTCCCTGACATGGCTGCTTAACACTAACTGTGGTTACTGAAACAACACCTTCTTTCTTTGCGTGAACTTTTGGGAGGCATTATGCAAATATTTCCACATAGTGACGTAGACATGTGGGGGCGTGTCTGAATGAGCCATTTTAGGGGGGGCGTGGCAGAGTTTTAACCTTTATAAAGAATATCTCATTGGATTTGAGACTTAAGTCTTTGCAACTTTACAGATCTTCTTCATGCAACAAGAGCTTGTGACACTCCAAAGAGAAAGGAAAAATTTAAATCGCATCATATGACCCCTTTAACATTCATTTAGTAACATCCATCAAAACATCCATCTGGTCTTGTTCTCAAAATGCTAGCACATTGAAAAAATAAATTCTGAAACGTTTTAGTTGGATATTCGTCTAACTTTTTTTTTTTATTTCACTACTGATTTCAGAGTGTTTAGGGAACATACAGAACATCAGAAGCATAATTGAATATTTTCTGCCATGCTATGTTATATCTCTCACGGTCAGCGAGCTGGGAGCCGCAAACCTCCATCCACCGTAATGCCACCCGAAAGCTCCTCGCCTGGAATTCATTACTTCAAATGGGCCACCTACAAAGCCCTGTCCACGCTGCAAGCTGCTATGCCTCGCACGCTCTGCCAAACACTAATTCTAATTTGTCAACCTTTTGGAAATAGCTTATTTATGTAACCCCCCTCCCCCTTCCACCAAAAAAAAAGAGAAGATAAAAAATATGCTTGCTTTCGAAAAAGCATAAATAATTAGCATTTTGTTAGTGCAGAGATGGCTTATTAAACAAAGCGAGAGCTTAGTGATGGAACGGCGTTTGAAGTGCTTGTGAATAATCCAGCTGAATATGTACTTGCCCTGCAGCACTGAAGACACGGCCAGAACCATTACACCGTACAGAGACACTGACACGTGACTCACTGCTAAAGCTTATTGAGACATGATCTTCAGCAGCAACACATGGAAAATCTGCCATGCGCTAAACCCATTCCTCAATAGTTTCTAAAGATGTTTGTACCAACCGTCAGATGCCCATAGGCAATGACCTATCAGTTCCTACGCTGGATGGCACTTTCCATGAATAAACTACACTTTGATCTTCCACAAGTCTTTTTAAAGCATTAGAGGCACAAATATCATGTTTACTTGTTGTTGATGATGAGAGGACTATTAGATAGCTATGTTGCAACATAAAATTAGTCAATTAATCCAACAACAAAATTTATATATATATATATATAAATATATATATATATATATATATATATATATATATATATATATATATATATATATATATGAATTCCATGTTCCACAAATTCTTGTGTTATCAATTCTTTGCATTCATTTGGTTTATATATGTATATATCTCAAAATAAAAATAAAATTATAGATTGCAGGTTAATATAAAAAACAACAACTTGGTCCCAGCTATCTAGAACCCACTCAGTAACCCAGCTATCTAATCTGATTTTTATTTTTATTTTCATTTCATTCAATTTCATTTTAAATATATATTTTCTATTTAATGTATAATGCTGTAAAATGGTGAAAGTACACAAATCAGGGTTTTAAACATTTTAATTTTGGATAGCTAAGTTGCGAACTAAAACCGCTCATACAATATTGACAATCATTATTTTCTGGAATTTAAGGACCTTTCTTTTGAACATTTCTTGAAAAATAAAAAAATAAAAATTACTCTTATTCTTATATAAAAAAGTACTCAATTAGTCATAGAGAATGCAGGTCTTTCATTTAGAACAATATATTCCAGTATAAACTACAAGTTATGTAGAGCTTGAATTGAAAACTGGGATTATGGAGATTCATACAGAGCAAAACAATCAAAAATAACCTCCACCTGATTTTAAGAGGTGTTCTACAAACTGACAAGCGTCTCTAAAGGATCTCTTGAACTTTTCTGGGCTGACGACATGTGACTCATTTGAAACTCATTTGCTGATAGTGATGGACAGAGACAAATGTCAGACCTCTGACCTTCGATGTGAACCTCGGGCAATGGTTGTGCCTTTCACTGACCCCTGCAAGCGTTCTTGTGAAAACAATATCACAAATGTAGCTGAAAATACAATAATGAGTGGTAAATATCTATCTAGCTCTAACTTATTTCTCCTCAAACTGTTTCACTACTCTGGAAAAAAAAAAAAAAAGCCACAGAGATACTAAAACATACAGTATAAAAAGGTTATTTCATGACTTGATGCCATAAAATGCCATACTATTAGACATTACCATAACTTTAAAAGGAATAACGAAGGATTGAGTATTTAAAAAGCCACTTCAGTTGTGTATACAACAGTTGTTTGTGTTTGACACCAACAGTTGGTGTATAAAGTCCTCAAACTGCTGTTTGTGTGTCAAACAGAAGCCATCAACCCACACTCTTCAAAAGAGGCTAAAATCATTTTTTCTGTATGCATTTACTTCATACGTTTACACAAGAGTTTGCAGTTATGACCTGGTAGGTTCCAAGAGCTCTCAGAAATAGTTTCCAAACAAGTGATTCTGACTCACCAACACCTTTAGCTTAGTTTTGTGGTCATGTTTGTGCATCAAACATCACCTTTATAGCTCCTCAAAGGTGACCGTCATGCTCCAGAGCGAGCAGCAGAGATGTGGGTGTTGACCTTTGAACCGGTGACCTTAACTGACCACTGCTGCTCTGAACACAGTACGCTGCATTGAAAGAGAAAGTTCAGGGCTGGATGCTCACCAAACATTTCCTTTTAGCCGCAGAGATGGAAGAGTTTTGCTTATAAATAAAGCAACTAATTCTGACTGTTTAGAGACAACTATTATAAGGCTTATTTTGGGAAATGTTGCTATTACTGTCTAAATTAATAACTGCTGATATAATTATCACTATCACAGATACTGAAAATCACTTGAGGGATATGATCCTTTATATAGTGCAATAAAAAGGAAATGATCATAAAATTATGTTAAAAGCAAAAACTATAATAAAAGAATTGTATTTTTATTTTATTATTTGAGAAGAAAGGCCCATTCTTGGGAATCGGTGGCATTTGTGTCTTGATGACTTAATGCTGATACATTTAACAGGAAAAACAAATCACAGATACTTAACAATATTTAAGAGATAGAACCCTGTAAATAGTGCAATAAAAACTAAAACATTTTTTAATATTATAAACAAATGAATTATAATAAAACCTACAATAATAAAATTATTTTATTATTAAGAAGTCTAATTGTTGCACATTCTTACCTCACAGAACACATATAAAAAATACATACAATAAAGATAATAATTTATGCACTTCATTCATTAAATTTCATTTTTATTATGTATGTATATTTTTTATCACATTATATGTGTATAATTTGTGGCTTTGGACCACAAAACCAGTTATAAGGTTCAATTTGAGATTTATACATCAAAATCTGGAATCTGAGGGTGAAGAAAAAAAAAAAAAAAAAAAAAAAAAAAAAAAAAAAATATATATATATATATATATATATATATATTAGGGGTGTAACGATACGCGTATTCGTATTGAACCGTTCGGTACGACGCTTTCGGTTCGGTACGCGGTACGCATTATGTATACTGAACGGTTCGTTGGAGTAATTAATTATATTTGAAAAAAAAAAAAAAAGAGAGAGAGAGAAATATAATGATATGCGTTCAACAAGGTAGCCCAATAACCCAAACAACGTAACAGGCAACGCCCCTGACACTCCCGAAGAAGAAAAAAACACCATCTTATATGTTTATGTTAGGCTACTCAGTCAGGCGCTCGCTCACTCAGTACGCGCTGAAGGCTCGTTGCAAAATAGCCAATGCGTTTAACAGACTAGAAATGAGAAGATCCTCCAATAACCAACAGGTCTGGTGTTTGGGTGCACTTTGGATTCCCTTTAAGCTATAATGGTGATGGCAAGAGAGTGGTGGATAAAAAAACAACGGTATGTCGCATCTGCAACATGACAGGGTACACCAGCGGGAATAAAAAAAAAAAAAAAAAACACCAGCGGGAATATCTGGGATATATGCGTCAGTACTATCTGGGAAAAGACGAAAAAAAGGAGAAACATGCACGCAGCAAACTATCCCTGCAGCATTTAGAAACTATAGCTTACAGGGAATCCAACCCAAACACCAGACCTGTTGGTTATTTTAGGATCTTATATTTCTGGTCTGTTAAAGGCATTCGACATTTTGCAACGAGCCTTCAGCGCGTGCTGAGTGAGCGAGCGCCTTAGGGGCCGTTCACATATCGTGCCTAAAAATGCATGGAAAACGCTAAGCGCGTCTTTCTCCTCCTTTCCAAAGCGCTCGGGCAGAAGCGCTCATGAGGCGTCTGTCTTTGCTAAGCAACAATGACGTGCTCTCTCCATGAGACGCGGAAATTTCAGCAAAGGATAAATGGATTTGCAGCTCTAAAAATCGCTTGCAGTAGCGCTGCTACTAAATTTATTTCAAAATTGCAATCCATATACAACTATGATCAGCTGATCCTTCATCTTGGCTGAGCTCTCAACGTTGTTACGGGAAAGGATGAAGCTGATTGGTTAGTTCTTGTCACATGACCCGCGGTGTGCTTGCGGCATTCTGAAAAGTTGAGATGTTTTTACATTTTGCTGTATCTAAAACGTATCGAACCGAACCGAACCGAACCGTGACATCAGTGTATCGTATCGAACCGAACCGTGAATTTTGTGAACCGTTACACCCCTAATATATATATATATATATATATATATATATATATATATATATATATATATATATTGAGAAAATCGCTTTCAAAATTGTCCAAATTAAATTCTAAGCAATGCATATTACTAATCAAAAATTAGGTTTTAATATATTTACAGTAGGAAATTTACAAAATATCTTCATGGAACATAATACTTAATATCCTAATGATTTTTGGCACAAAAGAAAAATCTATAATTCTGCCCCATACAATGTTTTTTTGGCTATTGCTACAAATATACCCCAACCGCTTAAGACTGGTTTTGTGCTCCAGGGTCACATAATAATGTACATAAAAACGAAGGTTTTTGGCAATAATGGTTCCATGAAAAAAAAAAAAAAAACTTTAACATCCATAGAAATTTTGGCAAAAAAGTAGTTGTTTTAGCCTATATCAGAACATCAGCCAATGTGTATATCTCTTAACCCTTTGATGTCCTTAAGCCCATGAAGCTTCATCTACACACCTGTCCTGAAGCCACCTTCACCCCCCTGCAGTCATGTCAGGGTCTCATGTCAATGATAGGCTCAATGGAGCACATGATCCAAAAGACAGACTCATCCACCTGCCTGAAGGACTCATTAACCCACAACACTTCTGAAACACAATGACATTCTCGAGCAGGGGTCAGACTTGATGCTGAGCAGGGTTCCCATCCCCAGCCGTGACTCTCATACTGCATGCGTGAAGAGACGCAGCCTTCCATGCAGGACAACATACTGATTTGGACAGGAGCGACTTATCCTGAGCTCACCTACCAGTCTGGGTTACAAAACATTGCACTGGGGAGAAGGGATAGGATGGCAGAGAAATAGACCTGCTATGAAAGGGTTCCTGGGTAAAACACAGTTCACTGCCACTGCCTTGTTTAGTCATCGACATTCATGTAGACCGATATGTTTGAAGACCAGAAAAGATCAGCACACCATTGTAGATCAAGACAACAACTTTCACAAAAACTCTTTGCTATATTCTTGATATTGATTCTCTTGATGGTCATTTGCACATTGACCCATACTTGAGTTGCAGCAGCAAGAAGACTCGCTAAAGCCTGTCCTTTGAGGAAAAAAACATATTATTAAGGTATCTTCAAGATGTTCTCTGGCAATAATCATTTTCCTAAGAATGCTAGATTCTTCTGATAGAAAATGGTGGTTGTTTATGTTCCATTAATAGGTTTCGCTGTATTTCCAAGAAACCAGCAATCTTTTATCTATTTTTGGAGCACTTGGCTTCATTAATGTCAATGAAAAATAAGAGTTTTGCATCAACAACGATTATGCATTGTTTCTTCAGTTTTATGGAAAAAATATTCCAAGTAATATAATATAATATGATATGATATATAATATAACATACTGAATTGTAAGGAATATATATGAAATTTTGAGTGGCGCTAGAATGTTAACACTCTGTTGTATTTGAAAATAACTTTCATGACATAAACCTGACCCAAACCTCAGGTGGATGTGAGATAAAAAGGCATTTGCCAATGCCACATTAGAAAAGCCATACATATATAGAGCTAATTGTGTGATGCAAAATCATGCACTATGGTAAAAGCATTCTGAGTTCATAACAAGTAAACACACAAAAGGTCTTTATTAATTAGAAAAATATAAAAATATAATTTCTTACATCAACTGAGTTGTATGATACAGCTGTTCAACTCTCTGTAAGACATTCTGCCAAGGTACTGTATGCCAGTTGAACCTCAAGTTTAGATATTTGCAGGAGATACACCCCAGGAACTTCTCAAAGTCTGAGCCCTCTAGACAGGTCAGGTCACTCTCAGACTCCGACAAATCTTCCCCATCTCCTTGTTTACCTCCTCTGACCTGATTTGAGTCTGGCCCTTCCCTGGAATAGCAGAAGCAACTCTAATCCTTCCTCAAGACCTTTTCCAAGTCTTACCGAGCAGGAACAACCCCAGCCATCTGTGTGTCTCTCTATTGATCTGGCTTCCCTGAGAAGATTCTGGAAGGCTGGAAAATCACCCCCACCGCCAACAGACTGCACCGCTCAGCGGCCACCATTCATCAGGTCGGCACGTGCTGTTCTGTGGCCTTACTGAACATAAAGGCACGTCTGGATGTCCATCTCCTATTAGACTCATGGACGTTACGTCTCTTCAGAGATCCGCAACAGGAAGTTGTTGGCTCAGTAGGGTCTCTTGTTTCATGTGACCATCTCTGTCTTTATGGAAGACCTTTCACACAAATGCACTTTTCTTTAATGTGAATGCAATATTTTTTTTTTTCAATGTGAAATCCATCTCAGACTTATACTAACACCAATTTAACTGAGCACAATCCCATAAAAGTGGCGATGGTTGTGGGAAGTTCTTTGTGTTATCTACTGACAATACGCAAATGAACAAACACAGATGCAGCCAGATCATTTTCATCATGACCAACACAATCTAACATGAGCAGCACAAATTAGACGAGGGTCACAAACAAACATGATGATTCGATGATAAGGCCCAACATGGGTTAAGAAATCTTTGGCCGTTAAACAATGGCAAAAATACCAGTAAACCGACTACCGAAAACTTTAGTAAATCACATTGCATGATTCATTTAAGTACTCTCCTCCGATAAATTTTGCCTCTGAAAGGGAAACTCTTACAAATACATATGTATTAAGGTGAGCTACGAATGTAACTGTGTCCATGTCTTTCCATTGCTATAGTTTCACGCATGTCTCGGCAGTAGTTTTTTAATGCCAAAAGAGTGTTTGCGCTGGTGCAAGCTGTTAGTAAATCTGACCCCTAGTGGTGTGGATATAGCATCGTCAAAAATAAATAGTATTTGGTAACCAATTCCAATCCGATCTCACAGGAAAATAACTATACTGTACTTTGTACGAGATGCCAGGTTTGCGCAAATTCATACAATCTCTATGGGAACGTGGTTTTTAGAAGAAAAAAGTAAGAATACATATCCTTAATCAAACCATCAGTTCTCATAAGCAGGTATACGAAAACGTGTAAATAAGATCATAAAAATTCATACAAATTATCCACCAGTTTGTGAAACTGTCACTTACTGGAGGTTAAGGAGATAAAATGAAAAAGTATCCAACTCAGGGTTGCCAGGTCTCTGTAACAAAACCAGCCCAACAGCAACTCGATTATAGCACAATCATGTCTAAAACTAGTTAAGTTGCGCTCTGGATCAAATTGGCTATTAAAAATCACTCCAAAATCACATTTGGTGGGGAGGGGTCAAAAACTTTTGCTTCAACCCGTAGATTAAAAACACAACCAGTGGGAAAACCACAGACTTGGCAACACTGATTCAAATTATTTCAGAATATCGGTTCCAATGATATGTTCCACTATGTAGACATAGTTTTACTAAGCTACATTTAATAGGATACATATAAGACTGCAGTCTTGAATATTAGTGTATGACTTTAAACAGATATTTTTAACAAAATACTCTTCGGTTCTGTAAGAAACTTATGGCAGTGGAATGTCTCTTTTTGGTCTGTTTATGGGCATGTTTACACATTTGCAGAGACAAGTGATGCACGTGACTGGCTGAGGCATCCCTGACTGCTCGGACAGTTCGACCTTCTGCGGCGGAGGGGGGCCGAGGGGGGAGTCCCCGTTCCCTGCCCTGCCCTACAGAGAGGGCCATCTGTGCTAGGGAACCTCACGCCGAGGTCCTGGCCATGTATGCCATGCCCTGTGACTCAAACACACACACATAACATACACTTTTCACTGAGAGCTTCTGTCAGCCCTCATGCCACTCTCCATCTAACCGTACCCAAATGATCACAGGGAAATGATACATAACACTTTTCTGATGTGTGGGTCACCGCTCTCACCTACCAAATTAACATCACATATATTTCTGATGTACAAAAGCCGTTCTGTCATGGCTGGGACATCAAACATCACCTGAGGGGAATCATTAGGAGCTCGTATATGTATTGCGTGCTGCAAAATGTGATAACAGAGTAAGTGGCAGCACTTTGTTCTGGTCTCATTTGAGGAGCCGGTGAGCTCGTGGCAGTACTTAAACCTCCAAACCATCTGTGTGAGGGGCACAGTACGGGACGAGCCAGGAATATTCAAAGATTGTGACGTGGAAAAGCATTTTCAGGTCAGTAAAATCAAAAAAGACAAACAGAACGCGAGAGCGGATGCAGTGCTGAATGTAAAGCCATGCACATCGAATTCAGCCTAATATGATTTTGTGTTCTGTGTCTATTCAAGTCAGCCTTGATTTGGTTTCCAACACTAATCGCATCATCCAAGAGATTTGCATGGGCTTTTTTTCATCTCAGCCTGTTTTTTTCCTCTCCTCTCCTGCCTTATTGAAACTCTCATCAGCCATTGTCACATAAATCCCCCCGATAAATTAAAAATGATTGATTCAGAGGAGGAAACAGCACCATAGGGGTTGGGGGGAGGAATCTATTGGCAACGGAGGACAAAAACGGAAACATAATTGAGTCCACATTCATTTGAGCGTGAGAGTCAGGCCCTGTAATCACCTCAGGAGTGAGTTTACCGCAATCAGTCCGCCCCTCGCTTTAACCTGCCCCGCTTTTTAGAGCGCTTTGTCAATTAAAATCAGCTAGATGCAAGAACCTTATTTTGTATTGAATTTCAGCATGTGATAAAATAACCCTGGTCACTGTTTGTGCTAATGGGCCAGTCTCTGCAAGCGCTGGCTTTTCCGTCTCAGAGGAAAGTGATCCTGTAATACATTTAAAACATCAGTCTGAATTGCTCCCAGGAAGATTATGTTCATAGCTGAGATGTACAGTTCTGCAAAAAAAATACATGCATTTGAACATATTTTTAATTTATCCACTTTAAAAAAAATCCTGGTGCTATTTGTCACCTAAATGAAATTCTGTCATAATCTAATAAAATATTACCTTACTATCTGACAAAAAACAAATGTTTAATGATGTGAACAAATCTTCTGTGTCTAAAATTGTTCAATGTTCTGTGCCTGTTCTCTGTTAGGACATACTAACATGACATTAAATTACTCCAACCATCTATAAAATCCTTTATAAAATCTTTAATTTCTTAAGTAATTAAACTAGGACACATTATGTCTCAACACTACTACTACGTTGTGATATTTTTTATGTTTTATTATCATCATATGGTCCCACTAAGTACACAACTTATTCGTCAAAATGTAATTTTAAACTTTGAAAATTGTTAAATAAAAGTTCGATATCAGCCTCACAACATCACAGACCTGTAATTTTGACATTTAGACATCAAAGTTGAATTTGCAAAACAAACATATTAATTGAATCCAATATAATAATCCACTTAATAGCAGGAATTTCAATGCCTTAATGAGATATTAGCAAAAAGTGGATAAAATGGTATTTATGTAATATATATGAAGAGTTCAGATGCAAAAGCCTCTAAGTGCCATCTGAAAATTTCATCTATAATTAGGATTTTTATCAAGCTTAGGTTGAGTCATTTTACTTTAATTGCGACGTGCAGGTCCTTTTCCAGGCTATTAAAGTGAAATATCTGAACATAAATATAGGAGCCTGATAAAAATCCAAATTTTAGATGAAAACTTCAGATGGCACTTAGAGGCTTTTGCATCTGAACTCTTCATATATACCATCTGAAGTTTTTCATCTAAAATTAGGATTTTTATCAGGCCATTAAATTAACATTGAGATTAGTATAAAAAAAAGTGAATTTAGTTTTGAAAAAGCTCCAGCATCATTTACAGAATTTGCATATGCCAGATGCTTTGAAAGTTTGTTATATGATCAAATTAAATTCATACATGCAACCTGTGTCTAAACAGGTTAAGTGTCTAAACCCTTTTTTATCACTGGATTTAACTGGATTCTATCATTTAATTAATAATCAGTCTGTTTATATTGCTTTATGTAAGCAGAGAAAATATTCGACTACTAAAATAGTTTCAAGTATGTATTTTTTTTTTCTTTTTAGAAATGTACTATAATTTTATGCTGTTTACAATTCAACCATTGTGATATAAAATCTGAAAACTTCTTTTCAGCACATCCTGAGGTCAAAAAGGCGCTGCACACAAAGAATGATCCGGATGGTGTTGTTGAAGCTTTACACAGACTCCTAGCATAATAAAACTCTTTATTATTTTAATTAAAGCAATTTGCTGCTCTGGCCAGTTCTGAAATATAAAAGTGTTTTCCGCACACACACAGGATGAATACCAAATTAGCTTATATTTAAAGTCCTGTTTTGATCATTAATGCATTAAGTTGATGACAGTTGCACTTGCACAGTAATTTAAATCAACAGCCCTATACCACAACAATTTCCTCAAATGCGTGCAAATAAAGCTGAGAAAGTGTGAATGAGAGAGAGAGAGACCGAGAGAGAAAGAGAGAAAGAGAGAGAGAGAGTTTGGGTGTAGCGAACAATGTCAACCTCAGACGCAGCGATGTGCGTCTACAAATAAGCCTTGGTCCCAGTCACACTCAAGAGTGTATTATCATTGTTATTAACATGTTTCGCACAAAGCTGATCTTATTTCTGCCCAGGTTTCCCTGCACATACCGTGCACACATACACACTGCTCCAATTAGGAGAGAGTGTTGTGTAGCGTCAGTGTCGAGGGATTCAGCTTTCTTCTGCGCTGTCAGGTCCCATCAGAAAGGCGGCTCATTAGTGTCAGGTTCAGCACTGCCACCGACTTTCCCTTCTCTCTTGCACTCTGTCACTCTCTCTCTCTCTCTCTCTCTCCTCCTTTTTCCTTTTTTGCACAAACATTTCAAATGAGCCTGCCGTACGCTTTCATATCTATATCATCAGAGCAAGGCCTTGTATTTCAGCCCCTCTAAATGATCACTTGTCCACCGGAAGAAGTGAATCATATCCAGAGTGTGAAGAAGAGTTACAAATGATCACGTGTTGGCTTTACTTTTATTAGTGAATCTTGTGAAACCTGTCAGAAAGATGTCCCCGTCATATTGCACCCCAAAATCAAACACGCCTGTATGGAATTCTCCATTCTGATTGGTCAACCACACCATTCCCCAATCAAACAGCTCTTGACAATGATGCTGCACTATATAATATTAATAATTAATGTCCATTTTATGTAATTTGCCAAATAGCTACACAATAAGCAGGACAATTTGCTTAACTGTCAATTTTAACCTTGAAAATGCAGAAATAAAAATCTTAATGTCCTTTAAAATGGACATTTTCTTTATGCAAAATATATTCTTTAGTGAGATTCACACTCATATTTCATAACTAACGTCACACAGACTTACAGATGGGCGAACTGTGGGATTTAAAACAGAAAGCGCTGGCATTAGGCATTACGGAGTATTTTTATTCTCGTCAGCAGGAGAGGTGGCAGAGGCAGACTGGCAGTGAGAGTAGAAGGAAAGCACTAATGGTCTCAATGTGTCAACAGGTTTTCGCCAAGGACTCCATCTGCAGCCACACACACACACACACACACACACACACATAGCTCTACACAAAGAAATCTTCAGGATGAATTTACACTCCACACACTAGATAATTAATCCTAATCTGTTTATTTTTGAATCTCTGTTATGCCTACAGTGGTTTAAATGAGTCTGTTATTGCTTTATACACATCACTGCACGCTTGTCAATCTTGTGTATAGTGTAAACCAGGTAAGAGTCGTACTCAGAACTTGAATTCCAAATCTCACAAAAGAAAAGCAATGCTGTTTAGGTTCGGTTTAGTTTTTTCCTCCAGAGAGCCGTTTAAAGGTGGCGATATGAGAGAGATTATTGTGGTGTTACACTTAAAGCAAAGCTACTTATCTTAATACCGCTGCCATCTGAAGCAGCTCCAACATATCATTTCAATCACATGCCAGAAATAAGCGGCGGACTTGGAAATGTAGCACAAATGAACACAGCAAATATTCTAAAACTTATCTAAGCAAGGCTTAGATGAAAAAAAAAAAAAAAACATAACTTTTGTTTATCTCAAGTCTCATCTTCCCCATCGTCTATCCCCCATAATCCTCTCTCTCTCTCGTTTTCTCTTCAGGCAGCCCAACCCCATTCCTATTAAACCCTTTAATTAAGAAAACAAGCTTTGAATTCGACTGTGCAACCCCATCTCCGGATGCCATGTTGGGGAATATTCAAAACTCCATCTCTTTCCCATTCCATACATTTTTTTTTTTTTTTACCGCTTTCTTTCTCTCATGCCCTGAGCCCCCTTCACTCTCTTTCATTCTCTCGCTCCATCTGGACACTTCCACTATCAAAGACATGATAATTAGTCACAGAGGTTCATCTGGAATCTATTATACTTCTTTTCTTTAATTAATCGCGCATTATAATTATAGAGGCGCGCGGTAGCATGTACGAATGCACGCTCGCAACTTTGAACCGTACTCTGGAAATGCCACACAGATAAAAGCCAGCAAGTGTCAAAAAGCAAGCAAACTTTTTCTTCCCTCCTCTCTCCGCCACTTTCCCTCTCCTCTTCCCTTCTCTGCGGCGTGCGTCTTTTCATGCCATTTGTAGCGACCTAATGAGGACATTTCTGTCAAAAAATCAATCAAAGGCTCGGCTGGGAGCGTGTTATAAGTCACAGGTATCTGAGGTGCCTCTTTTCCGGGCGGATGAATAATAATAAAAATAAAATAAAATAAATAAATAAGAAGTGTGTTTAATTCTGTGACACGGGGGGCTGCTGGCGAGGAGGGGGGGGGGAGTTGAAAGAGGACATGCTGGGGAACAGACGGCGGTTGGATTCCCTAATCTCTGAGATGGCATAAAGCGAACATGCCAAACACCTTCGAATTGTAAAGAGAAAAGTGTGACTCATTTTTTCCCTTCCTGTTTTTTTTTTCTTTTTTTTTTATTGCCGTTTCTGTTTTAGCTCCATTAAAAGGCTTTAAAGCGAAGCGTTTGTGCAGGAGCATGTAAATAAACATAAGGAAGAGATGCACAGCAATGGGCAGACCTCCAGCGCATCCAGAATGCCTCACTTTTAAACTTATCTCAGCGCGTATTAAACCATGCTTTTTAAGCTCCTGCATGCCTTGTTTTGAAAAGCAAATCTCTTTATGCCACAGATTGACAGAGCAAACGCAGGGGAAAAAAATACATGTAAGGGAGAAGAAAAATTCTCATTTGACTCGAGCATTGTGCGCGTGATTACTTGTTTTAATGCGGACGCTTTGAGCTCGAGCGGGATCCTGGGTTGCCTCTCATGTAGGGCTTAGCACTGTATTCTCTCAAAGGGGTGCTGATCTCTTAATTATTTAGCAGGCTCGTCCCTCTCTGATCAAACAATGGTGTGATCGAATGTTTCCACATGAGCTGAAAGTGGCTTATAATCTCGCTTGTTCCAAACCGGAGCAAAAAAAGGGATGAAATCCGGCCCTGACAGGTGGCTGATTGTTAGCGCCCTCAGAATGTGGAAAACAGTTTGGCTCCAGCACATCTCCATTATGAAAATGATTCAGAGGAAATTGAAAAGACACTTTACGATGAGAAATCCCAGAAGGATACTGCTAACATAATATCAACATAATGCTGATATTTAATTTATTAAATTAAGGCAATGGAATAGCGGATATTGTGTGAAGTACAAGATTGCACAGTGCAATCTCAGTTTCCAAATTAAGAATGCTTAATTATTTATCATAAAGGGCAATTGAGAATATTGAGGTCTAAATGTGCTGCACTGAATAGTTTGAGCAAATTATTCTATAATTACACCAAATTATAGTTTAGCACATAAGGGTTTATGAAAGAAATATGTTGAATCAGCCGTATCACTGTTAAACATACTGTGAAGTAGCATTCTGAAGAAAAAAAAAACATATTTGTAGCATATGCTGTGAAAAATAAGAGTTTATTATTTTTGCATGTCTAATTAAACTACTTTTTTCCTGCTAATTAGTTTGAAATTTTTAGATAAATTCTGTAATATTCTGTAATTCATTTTAAATTAAAATAGTTACAGTAATAATATTAAATAGTTTGTATATATATATTTCAAAATGGTCTTTTTTACCACAGTATGTGGTTGTTGGTTGTGGTTGGTTTTGTGCATGCTGTTCTTTTTCTTAAAGGTTTTTTTTTTTTTTTCATGTTGCTAGGCAAGTCAAAAGAGCAAGTCTCCATGACGTTTTGTCTTGAGATTTGGCTTAGTGCACTTCTTATTTTGTTTTATTATCGGTTATGTAAAAATCATAAGTCTAACTGCTTCCACGAGACATCAAATCAGTAACACAAACAAAGCAGGCCAAATTTTACTGCTAAATTCAATATTTCAGATTAGATATTTGTTCAAATATGTAAACATACACTGTAAAAAGTTGTAAATAACAGGATTTTTATATGCATGCACACACACACACACACACACACACACACACACACACACACACACACACACACACACACACACACACACACACACACACACAACCCTCTGGGGTTCTTCGGTCATATATGACCCGAAATTTTTTTTTAAAAAAATGTTACAAATCGTAGCTTCATCGGAATGGTCCGAAACTTGGTGACTTTTTTGGTACTTGGTATATGAACACCCCAAAAAATTGGGGACAGGATTTTAAAAGTCTAAGTGGTCGTAAAAAAAATAGTCACACTCAGGGTCTTCGGGTCAAAAATGACCCGACATAGGAAATGAATGGGAAATTTGCAAAAATATGAAAATACTGAGTTTTTTTGTGTGTACAATCTACAAATCAGCCACGATGCAGAAAAAAAGCATACAACAGTGAAGGGGTGAATCTCTAAAACATCAAGAGTGCAAAACAGACAAAAAAATTCACACACACACACACACACACACTTATACACACAAAAACACACACAAATGAAAGTATCATTGCAAAAGCTAATTTTGGGAAATGTGTGAAATAAAAGAAATTATTCATCAATGTAAGAAATAAAGTGCACAGCAATAAAAGCATGAGGCTGTAAGCCATCAAGGTTGCAAAATAGACACACTCACTCACACACACACACACACACACACACACACACATAGGGAAATATGAGACTGGTGAAACTGTAACAGAGATATGTGAGAATATGTGAAATAAAATCAATGAATCAAATAAAGGGGAGACATTGGATCCAAAATGCAAAAGTCACACACCATGTCTCTCTCTTGAACACACACACACACACACACAAACACACACACACAAGCACGTGTGCACGCACGCACGCACACACGCACAAACAGAGTAAGGTCAAAGAATGGAATTCTTCCCTAGTAACCTCCAGGCCTATTCGAGCGACCCAGGCCCAGCGTGACACTTTTTTTATTTTTCTATTTTCCATTTACATGTACTGTTTGAAAATGATTATACGTTTGCTGTTATTTTTGTTTTTTGTTCATAATTGCTGTTGCCAATTTTGAAGAGTTACTGTTCATTGAATTGCAAAAAATAATTTTAATGGAAATGTTTATAATAAAAGGTAAATAAAAATATGTTATGATTTAAATAATGTAATTTTTTTTATTAAGTTAGAATTAAAACAATGGGTAACAAAATGCTTTCCATTTGTTCTCTTTCTAGTGCAATGTTCAGGTTTGACTGTATTATAAAGTAAAACTGGCACTTGAAATTACCATTTAAATCAACCAAACAAACAAAAAAAAAAAAAACTTGACAAAAATAGTCTTTGAGAATCTGTGATTATATATTAAAATCCACAACCTGAAATAAATAGGCAAATATGTGCAAAAATCACTAGAATTCACAAGCCTTTCTACAGAGAGCTGTACATTCTCTCTAGTGGTAAAAATGTGCTATTGCATGATAAAAATGCTTAATTTGTCCACCAGATGGCACCAATCTAATTTCAAAAATTGTTTTCTATAGGCCTTGGCCGTACTTTAAAATAAAATACAGCATTAATAAAAATAAAAATAAAAATACATATATATATAAATTTTCTATTATATTCAATGGGAAAAAATGGATCATAATTATTGCATAAAAATTCATTATTCATTATTATTATCATAAAATTCTCTCAAAACACAAAAAAAGAAAGAAAAAATATTATTGAACAAAAATACATTTGATTGATTTTACTGAAAAAAAGTATACCTGAATCCCGGCCTCTGGGTCATTTTTGACCCGAAGGTCCTGAGTGTGACTCATAAATGAAGAACCCCAGAGGGATATATATATATATATATATATATATATATATATATATACTGTATATATACTAATTCACTATTAATTTCTGAGTGAAAATAGTTCATTATATTTTTTCAGGTAAATATTTTTCAGTGTAGGAAACAGTAATAATGAAAGGATGTAAAGTTGTCACATTTACTTAAGTTCTATAACAAATACGCCAAAATTATGATTGTGTGGAGGAATCCACATAAACACATTCATTTACGTCTTTAATGAATGTAAACAATAAGGTAAAATCAGGCCATGTGTTGGTATATTATGTCTGTGCATTAGGTCTTAAAGTGACAGCAGCCGAATAACCCTGCTGCTGTCTGTGTCTTTAATGTTAATCGAACAACAAAAGACAAAGAGAAAATCACTCACTGTGAAGACTAGTATGCAGTGTTTTAATATATTTGATTTTATTTCTTTCTTTGTATCTTCGTCTGGTTGTTTGTCCTATTGTTAGTGATTTGCTCCATTTACTTATTTTAATTACACATATATATAGATATATGACACATACTGTTATCTTAAAACTTGAAATTAAAATTCACAGATTGTGTTAAGATTTTGGTGATGTTTTGGTCTTGTCAACTGTACAGCTGGCAAAATATTATAAAAAAAGAAGAAGAAAAACAAAGAAAAACATAGCCAGAAATCTATAAAACAGTTGTGAAAACTATGTTACCTAGGGGCTTTATACACACCGTGCCATCATAAAAACTATAAGTCTCTTCCCCATAGCCTCGATTTCATCAACATTAAATTGAATATGGCATCTAACATGACTGTGTCCTATAGATGAAGAACCCTATGTTTTTGCAAAATGTCACCAAATGAGGCAAAATAGTAACGCAAGCTATATATTCACAAAATCAGTTTGATAAATATATATAGATATAAAAAACTTTAAAAGATTGTAATAAAAGCCTTTGTTTTTTTCCATCTGTATTCACTCATTATGGTGAGAGGCTGATGTTTGCTTAAACACATCTCCACAGCAGCACTCTTGAACCCTCTGGGTCAATTACCGAATCTTAATAACCGTAATTGCTGAGCTTGGAAAGTAGCTGAGCTATTAATTCTAGTGTGGACCACTGGAGAATCGAGGGCCGCTTCCAGAAACGACATATTCAAGCACACACACATAACACACTCACGTCAAAACCGAGGGTTAACAAACACATCAGACGGCGAGTTTAACCACCAGACAGACCCTATTGTCATATAGGCTATGTATGTATATGTCGGTTATTCATCAGCCTCTGCCAGCGACAAGGGCTTCTGGGATAATTAGCAAGACACTGCACCCCTCGGCCCTATTTACTCTGTTAACAGGTCGAGCGCAGAGGAATCCCCAGTGCACAGGGGAGGATCAATCGATCCCCGTGCGAGAAGATTGATCCAGGAACCATCCCACTGCCTTTAATGAAGCCGTCTGCCAGGGAATACTGCTCTCACAATATTACCCAGCAGCCCTTTCACCACAGGAGGCCCATATCAGACTACAGCTACTATGCGAATTACAATGTGAGAGAGGAAGGGGGCACATATTAACACACTTGCACAATCATCTCAATGCGACGAGGAGAGGTCGGATCCGAGTGCAGACATCGGAGGTGACCCGAAATCAATAGTGTTATACTAAAAATAGGCAGGAGGGAAATGTCAGCTGTCATTCTGATACTTAAGACCAATTCCTGGAGTAGTGCAGAAAAACGATCCGCGCGGAGAGACTATTCATCAAACCTGCGTGAAAACTAAACTTGCGATCCATCACCGGAAAGATAAAAGACTTGTGTGATCATGTACTGCAAGATAAAATAATGAATTACAAGGTTTTGCCAAGTAGCTGCCATAACTGTCTTTTCATTCTCTGGCTGAATAACACACCGTTTTTTTTTTTTTTTTTTTTTTTTTTTTTTAGTGATATCACTAGATCCTGAAACGTAGTGTATCCTGATTAATCGACTGATTTCTAAAAGTGGCCAAAGAATTGTAATCTGAGTACATGTAAACAAAAATGAAAATTAGCCAGTGTTTTACTCACCCTTGAGGTATCCTAGATGTATTTGACTTTCTTCTTTCATACAAATCCAATTGTAGTTATATAAAAAATATCCTGGCTATTCCAAGCGTTATCATTGCAGTGGGCTGGTGTTTATGTTGTCAGTAAGGGCTATAAGATATTGGAAAAAAGTTTGTAGCAATGTTTTATTATCATTTATATTTATTTATTTATTATATAATGATTTTATATATTTGTTTTTTTATAGGGGAGTTCATCCATCTGCCAAAAAGGGAGTGAAATGTTTTTTTTTTGATTTCAGACGAGAACTTTTCTTAATACAGCATATTAAACATGTATACTTCCCACATTTAAACTATTTAACAAACATTTTATTGTCAAAAGTTAATTTAGAAGCAGACAAAATGCATATTTCATTTCCATTATACGCAAAAGAGTGGACTGTAACAAAGTTACAAAGTAGTACTTTGTACTTGTCCTTTTACTCAAGTAATTTGAAAATGAATAGGCCCACTTATAATTTTAATATTAAGTAACATTTTATTTACTTTTACTCAAGTTCTTGATTTGTGGGCCACAGCCTGATTATTATAGTGACTATTTGCGTATAACTGTTCAGTATTATTTATTTCATAGTTATTTTATTATAACTAGTAGATCATCAATAGTAGTTCTTCAGGAGGTATGACAGAATTTATTAATTATTGATTAACTAACTGTTACTTAGCACAAAACATAACATACTGATTAGTTAACACATCTTCATAAGTAGTAAACAGTAGTGTGTTAAGTGTTAATGAATAATCACCTGTTTGTTCTTCAATAATTCCTCATTAGTTCTGCAGTAAGAAAGAAACAGTATTCTAAAGTGTTGGAGGATTTCTACAAATAATCCAAAAGGATGTTTTCCTTTGCTAAAGTAAGGAAACTTTGTTTCCTTTGCTCATGTAAACAAATATTGGTTTTAGCGAAAATCACAAGCGCATGAGCTAGGAGACGGTCTCTTGTGAATGTGTGTACGACAGTTAGCAGAAACTACACAAAACTGATTATATATTGTTTATAGTTTTCTTTTTATTTATTTTTACAAAAACTAATCGATTCACTACAGAAGGTCTTTATTCACCCCCCGGAGCGGTTTGAGTCAGTTTTAATATGGATGGATGTGCTTTATTTGACTACTTTAGGACTGTTGAACAGATACACCCACCTACTACAAGGATAGATCTTAGAAGTGCCACGACAATTTATACAATATCATATATATTATATAACTCTGATTGGATTTGTCTGAAAGAAGAAAGTCATATACACCAACTGTAGGATGTCTTGAGGGTGAGTAAAACATAGACTAATTTTCATTTTTGGGTGAACTAACCCTTTAAACTAGCACTCCCATTATTTTTGACACATTCAATATGATTATAAATAATAATTATGAATTGTATTGTTATTACCATTAAATAAAAATATTAAACAAAAAAGGAAATATAAATTGTGAAATAACAAATTAGTATTTTTTTTATAAATATTTATATAAAAAATACATTTTATCTTTAAATAATTTTAAGTTATTCACATCTTAATTTCCTCATTTCCCCTTCATTCATTTTGTGAATGAGCCGAACTGTTCTGAGCTCCCAGGTGAAAGAAAGAGTAATCTCAATAATATAGTTAAAGGGTTAAATCACCCAAAAATTATTATTATTTTTTTAATTAGCCTGGTTTTACTCCTGGAACTTTTAAGCTCTTTTAAATAAAGGCCAATTTTCATTTTGGGGTGAACTAACCCTTTAAAGTGCTCTGTTATTGTGCACTAATTTTGTACTTAATACACTAACAAATATTCTTTAGTACTTCTTAAGATAAACTTCAGATCATCCACTTGTACTCAACCGTGTTATTTTTGGATACCATGATAATGAACTAAAATGCATTTAACATACTATCTCTGTATTTAATAAAATTATTTTGATACCACTTGTAGTACACTTGAACCATCTTTCATCAACTCTTACAATAAAGTGTACTACAAGTGGTGACTTAAACCATATCTTAAATACAGAGGACACTTGTAAAGGAACACAATGCTGTGCTTCACTCTGAAACCCACAGCGCATTCATTTTATTTTTTTATCACAACGTTGGATAATCACACTAAGCCAAACTGCTGTATTTTTTCTGAGCTATTATTATTATTTTCGCCAATATTTGTATGTACTCTTTATTTTAACCTTGCTGGAGTATCACATCATTATCTTAGCAACATGCACATGTCAGACTGTATTGGAATCAAATTAAGGATTTTGAGTCTCCTGTACACTACACTAGGAAAGCCTTTTATAATGTGGGCTCCAAATCAGTCACAAAAGGTGAGATTTCAGTTAAGATACTGCCTTAGAATGGAGCTGCCTATGTAGATACTAGGGAGCAATGCAAATTTTGGTTTCAAAGATGTTTGTGTCTGTGGATCATATTCATAGTTAATGTGATTCTCTACACCTGTGGTTACTCTGCTTGACTCCTGTATGAACTTGAGGAGAACTGACTTCATACATCTATTAAAACCACCTTGCTGACAGCTGGTTAAAAGTCACGGCAGTTCTGAGAAAACATAATATCTCATTTCTTTTGCTTGCAGATGCCACTTGATATTGTTTTCTACTATAACACCAAAACATTTTCTATTATTATTATTATTATTATTATTTATTTTTTTAAGTTTTGGTTCCATTTTTTATGTTTCTTTGTGAAATTTGACATGCTGAAAGTGAAAACCACATTACTTTTTTGTGTATCATTAACAGTGCTCATGAAAATTAAAAACATACGTTGACAACTTCTACAAGCTAATCGGTTATTACTCGTGCATGAAGAATACATGATGCATGCATAATACTGAGCTTACAACCCTTTGACATAAACAGTTACTAAACCAATGTTTCATAATTGATAGTAATAATATAAGTTCTAAAATTTACCTGACCTAATATATATAATTAGCAAGAAATACAGAAGAGTAATATTCAGTGTTGGGGAAACTTCTATGCATTAAATATTGCATTACTAATTTATAATATACAATCATAATTTGCATTACTGTTACTTAGTTACTTTTTATGAAAAGAAATGCATTACATAACGTTTTTGTTACTTTTTGTCGGTCTGGGTTTGCTTATTTGTCTTTTAATAATTTGGCAACTATAAAGGCCCTTTCACACTGAAAGTGAATTGAACAAACCTCAGGGTGACTTCCGATTTCTCTCAACAAGGGGGACAAGAAAGGTGTCAGTAAATAAATAATAAATTGGGAAACAAAGTAACTTGCATTACTTATTTTAAAAAAGTAGCTCTGATATTTTATTGTAAATTTGAAAGTAATGCGTTAGTTTACTAGTTACTTGTAGTAATCTGATTACATAACTAGCATTACTTGTCACCCCCAACTCTGGTAGTATTTATTTTGGCCTCAGCGCCTAAGTAAGATTTTGGGTCAGTAAATAAAAAACTGTATCTTTTAGATTTCGACAACTGCTCTTGATATCCTCAGGTACAATATACTCAAATAATACACAATCTAGATAAGTATATCTGTGAATCATGTAACCCCAGTCTCTCTGTGAGCCCATTTACTAGACATGTCAGTATATAATGGTGCTCTTTAGTTCTTAAGTATATAGAGTGTGTTCAGAGGCTCAGGCATTTGTCATCTTAATGACAGTAATTTCTTCTTCTGTTATCCTGCCTGCTCTAGCCTCAAGTGATCCCGACACCCGATACTGACTCCGGGCCGTCTCCGCTAGTGGACATCCGTCACGCTGACCCGCGTCACAGCACATCTCGTCTCATTGTCAACCCGTGTCTGGCACGCGGTGGCACAGGCACGTCGGCGTTAATGCCAGCATGCCGTCCTTGGCAAGATGTACACATTTACAGACACACTGACCTATTCCTTTAGCTTTAGCATCAATGTCAGTGTATGCCCGCGTTGCATGGCGAGGCACGTTGCTGTCACGAGTCGAATCAAGCTGACGTTGAAACGACGGCCCTCTGTCCGCTTCCAGCTGTGGCCTCCGGATATTACGTTTTAACCCTGTGAGCAGGAAGACTCCCAACACGGCTGGAGGACGGGAAGCATGTGTGCATGAGAGAAAGAGAGAGAGAGAGGGAGAGAGAGAGAGAGGGAGAGAGAGAGAGACAGAAAGAGAGAGAGAGAGAGAGAGAGAGAGAGAGAGAGAGAGAGAGAGAGAGGGAGAGAGAGAGAGAAGCGCGGGCGGCTCGAGCTCGGGCTGCAGTGGTTGTCATAGAGACAGATGAGGAGTGAAAGCGAAGCAAAGGAACTAAAATAAGAAATGGCCACAGGTAATCAGCGGCGAGCTGTCGCAATAATGTTGACATCTTGCTCATAACTAGTGACTGAGGCAAGAGCTGAAAAGCCAGTGTCTTATTTTGTAATGACAGGGATAGGTATAGAATCACAAAATGAGATAAAAATTTAAGTTTGCCGGAGACCAGGCCTGGGAAGTTTGTTGCAATGAGCTGGATTCAAACTATTACAAACTAATGTTGTACTTTAACTCCTTACAGGGTTAGTTCACCCATGTTGTTTTAAAACTGTATGACTTACTTAATACTTTGATAAAATAAGACTGTTTGAGATTTTTTTTCTATGCTTCTACTTCTCTTTATAGTGCATTATTATAAAACAAATTCAGTTTTTCTTATATTAGTGTTATTATATCTCTATTGTGATATTCCCATGTATTTCTGCACTATCATGTATGTTTGCACTATGTCCGTACTTTCTTCTGCACTGAAGGCTCCAGTTGTCAAATCAAATTATTTGTGTTATACTTGGTAATAAAGCACTTTCTGAAATTGTAAAAAAAAAAAAAAAAATTAAGCGTAGAAACAATTTTCACTCAGAGATTGCTAGGAAATTTATATATAGAAAATATGGCAAGAAATGCTCAAATAAATGTCAAATTAGATTATTTGCTATGATGGTTGAAAGTCTACACATCCTGATAGCAATGACTAAGTTGAGTGCTCTAAATGTATGTTTATATTATCTGTGGAAGGCATAGGACCATCAAATGTTGTCCAAGGGCTACGACTGGCCTGTCAACATATGTGTGTGTATATATACACATATATATATATATATATATATATATATATATATATATATATATATATATATATATATATATATATCACTGAATCCTTTCATTGTGGCATTGTTTCAACAAGATTATGCAAAATCACAACATTTATTTCCATCAAGAGTTGCATGAATTTTTGGCAGAGATCTTGTATTGACAATGGGAGAGTCCAACCAATCTGTAAAGTCAACTCCAGCACATCCTAAAGACTTTTAATAGGGTTAAGGTCACAATTTGGTGGCCAATTTATACATGAAATGCTTCCTCATGCTATCTGACTGAACCAGTATTTCACAATTTCAGCCTGATAAATCTTTGCATCGTCCTGGAATATCTGCATGGGCAAGGCTTCAGTTGCGGTTGTTTGAGAAGTAAAAAGCTACACACTGCATCAGTTTGAGTTAAAAGAATTGTTGCCAAACATACAAAATGACAGAAACATATTAATCACAACAACAATTATCCAATCCAAGTTTGCTTATTTAAATCCCACTGGCAGTGTATATAAACCTAAAGGTAAGGTAATATGGATAATGTGACTTCACATAGTGATGCAGATAATTGATATCACATGCATGTTTAACATACATTGTTTGGTGTGAATATAAAAGAACCATCTACATACCATGGTATATGAAGATGTTAATTAAACAGCAGTATTACCCTTCTTGCACCATGGTACCACCGCAGTGCTTTTTGTAGCAGGAGAGAGAAATGAGAACACAAGTGGTTGCTATGGCAAATAAAACTTTTTCAGCATGAACAGCAAAGCTGAAAAGATAGGGAGGAAATTAAGGTAAAGAGAAAGAAGCAAGCGAGTGAGATGGACATGAGGGGAGATGTGTAATATTGAGCGATGCAGTCAGGGGCACAATAAAACCAGCTCTCAGGAGAGCGCTGCAGTCAACAGCTCTTATGAGCCACTCAAGACATCTCCGTTGTGCAGGTATTGTGTGGGCAAAACTTATTCACTGGAGCGCTGGCGTTCAGCCTGTTTTAATCCACACCGTTTCCGACCTAAACTGCACTCTAAAATAGAGCACAATATCAGTTTACAATGCCAGGCAAAGGTTTGAAGATGACACGTTATCCAGGAAGAGCCGTGGCGGAGTCTCGGATTAATCCTCAAGCCTCATTTACATGGACAAAACCCAAACTTACAAAAGAGAGAGCGATTTTGGATCACTTATTTATAGCCTCCACCTTTGAGCTGTTTGTGCTTCACTGGTGCGAGTGTGTTTGTGGGTGTTTGTGTAGATATTTGATCATGCCTGAATGGTAAGAAGTAGGCGGACGCCTGAGGGTTTTGCTCTCTCTCTCTCTTTATTTTCTTCCACTGCTCCTTCATCCCAGAGCAGTGGTTAAGCCCGTATTATCCCGCCTTACCCGGGCTTACATTATCATTATCATCCCTGTGTACCAACACTATTGTTACCACAGGGCAGCACTCCAGTGTGTTAAGAGGCAAGCTTAAAATCTCTTAAAGAGCCAGTAGATTACCACCATGCAATATTTCTTACCATTTCCATATTCTGCCCCTCTGTGTTATACATAACTATTAAACTTTATTCTGTACCTAACATTGTGCTATGGAATGATACCTCAAATCGTGTGGCTTGTTGAGTTGTGTTTTTCCTTTTTCTGAGCAATAAGGATAATATAGACAAAAAAAAAAAAAAAAAAAAAAAAAACCTCCCATAGTTTTACAATGAAAGAGGACTTGAGTACGGTTGACAACAGGTGTGCCTCACACATCCTGAAAAGTGGAGCAGAAACATTTGGATTGCCATCTGGTGGCTGGTTGCAGTATAGGTCTTAAACCTAAATAAATAAATACATTTAAACTTCGAATAAGATGGTTTCCATAATTTTAGGTACATGTTTTCACATAGATGTATGTATACAGTCTATGAGCCGAACCAATATAGTGCAGGACAGTTTTACAAAGCGATATACTCACAGCAAAGTTTTTTTTCATTCTTTGTTTAAGGGTAAAAGATAAGTTCTATATACGCAAGCAGTGGTTAATGCTGAACATCCCAACGCTGCTGAAAGTGGCATTTAGGTGAATATGTAAATATATGCTGTGTGCTTTCCTCTCAGTAACCAACACAAAACAAACATGGCTGTGTGGGAAAACAGCAGTTAAGAAAGCATCTGATCATACTGATGGGGATGTTTGCACAAGCACTGCAATCAGCACTCAAGACACGTCACGTTTATTTTTATATGCAGTAGACTATTTTAAAGCAAGCAGCCTTTCAGTTTTAGACATAAAAACTGTCAGTGCTGCGTTCAATTAGAATTACAACTTGACTTTGTGCTAAAAGGCATATAAATAAGTATAAAATATGTATAACACAATATTTGAACTAAAGCAAAAGCTGAATAATCCATCAATGCCTACTGATTAATCAAAGTTAAACAACTGATGATTAAATTAATTGATTATCAAAACAATAATTGGTTGCAGCCCCAGATTTAAGAAATGCTATAACTAGCAAAGAGGGATGGGGTAGTAAGACGTTATAGATTATCAGATTAATTTTTATCAAGTAACTAGTAAAGTAATGCATTACTTTTAAATTTGTGACAAAAAAAAATCGAAGTTACTTTTTCTCGAAGTCGCTTTGTTTTCCTATTTACTGACTGTTTTACGAGAAATTTGGAGTTAGGTGCAGAGACACTTTCTTTAGCCTGAGCCTTATTATTTTCACTTTTGGTGTGAAAGGGCCTTTAAAGTTGCCAAAACTATAACATTTTTGGGGGGTTTTGTTATTAGAAAGCAAATAAGCTACCCAGCTCAGGTGACAAAAAAGTAAGGCAAAAGTAACGTAATGCATTACATAAAAAGTAACAAAATAATGCAATTGGTTTATTGTTATAGAGAAATATTGTTACATATTACTTTTATAACGTTCTAGCATTAACCACCTAACAACAACTAATAGTGATCGACATCTTGGCAATTACATAGCAATGCATAAAAATCACCTTTGCCTAGAAACCACTATGAACATCTTGGCATCCACAAAAGAATGCAATATAAACCACTCAAGACACCTTAGCAATAGCAACCACTCAGTACACCCTAGCAACCACATGGACATGTGTTAAAACCCGTTCAAAACAGCCTAGCCACCGCTGAGCAATACCAAAGCAAACAACTTGGCAATATGCTAAAACCCACACAGCAACAAGCAGCCATAACAACCTATCATTAGAAGTGAGTGAGTTTCACATGCACAAACACCACTCACGTCTCCTTGAGATATAGAAATTGTATTTACTAGTTCTATACTGAAGCTTTATGCAACAGACCTTATGACTACAAACAGACCCAGATCACATGGAAACCGAACGGCCAGTAAATGTAGCTCTTTCGACTTTTGCCTTCCCTGAACTGCGTGATCCATATCTTGCTAAGGAAAGGTTTGCAGCTTTGTTCTGAGCGTCCAGCTACCCTCATATTAATATAGCCGGCACGCAGGTGGAGGGGAGAGAGACCAACTCTCATGCCATTTACAACTAATATGATTTTCACCACAGAGCAGCAGGCACAAAGCACAGAGGTTAAAGAGCGCGTTTATATATATAAAAAAGCGCATACGCACTTAACTCTGAGGTTTTTACACCCTTTCCTGCAAAAAAAAAAAAAAAAAAAAACGGCCTGTAACACTATTCTATGTCAGGTCATCAAGGCCAATGGAGAAAAATACAAGTTGCGTATAAAGCTGAAAGCAAAAAAGGAAGGAAATGCAACAGCAACATAACCTTAAAATTGTTCCATGGAAGAACCTTTAACATCCATGCACCCTTTCCATTGCACAAAGTGTTCCTTATAGCGGGAATAGGGTTTTCAGACTATTAAAATTTAAAACTTAAAAAAAAATTCACTGAGAGTTTCTTTACACTCTTAGAATTAATGGTTTTTTATTGGCATCAATGATTCCATGTGGAACATATTGTGTAAAGGTGCAGTACGTAATATTGACAGCAAGTGGTTGAGATAATTACTACAGTCCAAATTCTAAATAGTAGAGAGAGTTGTTTCTCCCAGCCCCTCCTCCTTACGCTGGATGCTCACATTGGTTTGCCAGACTGAGAGCACATGACAAGAATGATCGCAATTGGCAATGAAAAGCAACAGGCCTTACACTGTAAGTTGATGACTTGACTTATCTACAGTTTTAATATGCCTCAGCTCATAGAGCATTTTAGATCCATGCTGAGACTTTAAAGTTTGGGTCAAATCTGTGATCTCTGACCCAGTTTGTTTACTTGGTTCAATGGCGGTAACTGGCAGGAACACTAACGGCTAAACTGGCAGGGAACGGAATCACAAAAACTAAAACAAAAACAGAGATTCTGACACAGAACACACAGTTCAAAGTGCAATAACTGGCCGTAGCATTGTTGACTTAGCATGTGTCCTAAATATCTGCAAGCATCATGGTTTTTATGCTTTAATACAGTCCAAAATTACATACCTACATACAATCCTTTAAGATCCCTGGAACTTTTCCACTGCACAAAAGACTCTTTAGAGTGTAAAAGGTTCTTCAGATTGTTAAAAATCTTATTACAATCTTATCTTACTTTTACAAACTATTCAATGAAAGTTTGTTTGGAGAACCAAAATGGTTCTTCTACGGCATTGCTGCAAACAGGAAGTATTACTTAATTATGTTTGAGCCTTTTTATAAGGAAATACATCAACTTCACGCTGTGGATCGCCGGGTTGGCTTTCACTGTGTAGGAAGTGGAGTCCAGCCCAGAGTCGTATTCCTCATTATAGTCACCAGTCGCCATTCCTCATTATAGCCACTGGCTGATACTCACTGAAGCCCCAAGCTGTTCCTCACTCTTTGCAAGGACAGTCTAGCCCTGACTTAAGGTATGTAACTAGGTTTACATATGTAAAGGACTTGCTTCTGATTATTCAAATGCGAGTTTTGAGCAGTTTAGATTAGCACTTGCTGTTCGACATTTCTCCGATCACAAATGCAGACATGGTTTTATGTTTACATGGCACGATATGCAACGCAGCGCATATAAAGACAGTTTGGGGGGGGGGGGGTGAAATGCTATTTCATGCATACTGAGTTTTTTACACTGTTAAAAGAGTTGGATTCCCATGCTAAACATGGACAAAGTTTCAAAAATTAAGTTGTACGTTTGAAGGAGTATTTCTGTTCCAAAAATACTACTTCCGGTTTGTCACAAGTTTCGGAAAGTTTTTTTTGAGTATGGCTCTGTGTGACGTTAGATGGAGCGGAATTTCCTTATATGGGTCCTAGGGCACGTCTGCTGGAAGAGCGCGCACTCCCGTATAGCAGAGCAATGAGAGAGCACAGGCATTCACTGATCAGAGCGAGAGCGTCGCGAAAAGTCACAAAAGAAGTGTGTTTTTGGTTGCCAGGGCAAGACAACCCTGCACAGATTACCAAAAAACAGCATTAAGGGACCAGTGGATGGAGTTTATTTTTACAGAGCATCAACGGAGTTGTGCAAGTGTTTGTGTTTGTTCCATGCATTTCGAAGATGCTTGTTTTACAAACAAGGCCCAGTTTGACGCCGGATTTGCACATCGTTTATTTCTTAAGGATAATGCAGTCCCAATGAAAAAGGGTCACGATCGTGTGTTGGAACCGCAGGGGGTGAGTAAAACTGCTTCAAATATCTCTGTGTTGTTAACTTAGCTATCGACGCGTAAGCACATCAAGTAAACAACATGTGATGTTGGCATCAACAAACTGCACTTTCCACATGTACAGCTTTAAAAAAAAAAAGACGACAAAGTGGAATTTAGTCATTTTCCAAAACCACTAAGCAAATATATACAGTTTCAGTACATACCAAATAGAGACATTGTTTGCTGATGCTACTATTGTTAAATTTCAGCCTCTGGATCTGATTCTGGATCATAAATATACGCTGAATCTGACTGTTAGCCATGGTTTGTTTTGTATGGTGTATTTCCTCACGGTAATGTCACAGCTTCCAAACGCTCTCAACGCAAAAGCCTACTGGCGCTCGTGATTCTTTAGCTCCGCCCACATGTCACGCCTCCAGCTACTCGTGTTTTTCCGGGAAAAATTGGTACAGACTATCTTTCTCTTATGAATATAATAAAACTAAAGACTTTTTGGAGTTATGAAGGATGCAGTACTACTCTATAGGTACTCAAGATTAACAGGATATTGAGTGAAAATGAGCATTTCACCCCCCCTTTCAGTCATTATAATCAGTAGTTATGTTCCCACTGGTTGCAACAACTGCCTCGTTTGTAATGGGTTTTATTGTTTTTGTCCTATCATGGCGGTGTTCTGACTGGGACACACAATAACAGTATATATTGAGGGATGTAACATTTCCTTCAGATGCTTGAAACTTTTGTCCAATCACAATGTACTGGATAGCTGGCCAATCAGTGCGCACCTCGCTTTTCAGAAAGATGAGCAGTGTAAAAATCAATGCATTTCAGAAAGGCGGGGCATTGAGGATAAACAATAATGTACATTATGTGGAAAATAATGTTTTTTTTTTTAACCTTTAACTGCATAAACACATTTCATTACACCAAATACACAAATGAATGTTCTTTTTAGCAACATCATATGACCCCTTTAAGATATAAATTTATCCCAGTCATGAAACAAACGGACAATAAAGCAGACTTGACTTGACTTGTAAGATCACATATGGCATGAATGGTACTGGGAACACAGAGGAGGAACATGCAGCACTTTCATGCATTTATTCCACAAGGTTTCGACCTGTAGAGCAGAGGCTTTATTGGAAGGTGAAGAGGTTGTCCCTGGACTGCGTTCGGGGGCGGAGGTGGAGGTGGAGGGGACTTTCTCCTGACAACAGGCTGGGGAGACGGAAAACTCCATCACTAGCAGTGGCCATCCCAAATCGCCCCCTCAGCAGCGCTCCGGAGCTGTAACGGGAGAGCCAGCAGCCTCCTACGCCAGTGACACACACACACAAACCAGCGCTACTCCTTTCAAAGCAAATGCTTTTGGCTCAGCTTTGAAGATCGATACGTTCTAACCTTCTTTTCATTTATTTTAAAAACAGTACGTGCCCTTTTCTTCCTCTGTGTAGGCATATGTAGCAAAAGAACTCCATTAAAAGTGTTTCCAATAGAATTGTTCCACTCAGGAGGATATAACTTGGATACAAAGCGATGGTTATTATTATCAGGTTAGGTCAGGTTTGACTCAAACTTTCTTTGCTTCTAGATTAATGCGGTTTATGGTACATTTCTCCCTCGCAGCGTGAATTATGGTCTTTTTTCCACCTGCGCGCTTCAATCTCTGCTGCTGCTGCTTTCACTTAGCAGACATTTCACAAGTCATTTCAAAGCCAGGTGTTGATGACACACTCCGCAAGCGGCTTTTCAAGGACGTTGAGCTAGGCTCGGACAACATCTTCACATATTGAATCCGCCACAATAGTGACAGAGCATGTGTCTGAGAATAATTCTCAGGTGCCATCGCAACTCTGAATCTTCCATGTTTAAAAGTCTCTGGATCGCTGTGCGAGCGCGCAGCCCGTGGATGATTCATTCTGTAAACTCTCCGTGCATATCAGAGATATTGACTGCCGGAGAAAAGCTTTCAGACGTAATGGAGATTCATTTTTCCGATGGCGTTAAGAGGAACATATAGCTCATATTTGCACTGGCCTTCTCCGCTGTGTGCTATGAGATTTCAAAGAGCCAAAGAACGAGTCGAAAGGAGACGGAAATATGACACAGGCATTGATCTGAAAAACTCCAATGAGAGAAATGTTCGGAGAACGCAGCCTTGGAAACCTTAATGCAGTTTGTATGTATTAGATGCAACAGTTGCAATGCAAGTCTGGAAAAGCTGGAGTCTAAATCATGTTCCACTGTACCTGTTGTAAGTAATGGAAGACTACAGGCATAGAAACAATTGCATGAGAGCTGTAGCTCTGTCGTCCATGACAACACTGAGTGGGACGAGTTATAGCCTTCAGGCTCTCCACAGCAACCGGCAGCACAATTAAAAAAAGCAAACAAACACAAAATGAAACACCCACCCTCCATCTCACCTCCACCCGCTAGTCGAATGTGCATGCTATCCTTCACAAAACAAAACACACAATGGAGAAAACACACCAGAGGAGGAACATCTATTATTTATCCTTAAATACAACATAATGCATGAAGGTAGTCCTTAAAGTTACAGTAGATGCATGCTAGTGACCTACGGACTTGAATTTCACACTCCTTCACACGAAACTCTTCCTTTTAAAGGAACAATTGACAGTCATGCATTTACAATGAACATGGGGAACAATATCTGCCGTGAGAATATTTCTGAATACACATTTATATTACTGTTAATGCACAAGGAGACACATTAAATTAGTGTGACTAATTACATATAAAAAGGTATCTATATTTTTTATAAAAACATCCTGCTCATGGTAGGATGACATTAATTTGCATACATAAAATAATGCATTGACTTTGTTAAAGACACCTTTTGTCTAGTAAATGCATTTATCTAAAATAGTAAAATAATAACAATAACAATAAGAATCTTAATTTTACACATGCATACACACTATTGTGCATATAACCACAGTAACATGGCACTGATTAATTGCTTGAACATTAATGGAGATGTGTATGTTCAAACACGCATGCACAGAGCATTAGTTTAAACTTGTTTCAGAGGGTACATTGGGTTTGGCGCCTGTGGAGAGAGCGCACATGCCATTCAGGAAACTATAACTTAGGGAAAACATTAGCGTCTGATTATTGATGTAATATTTATGAAGTAATATCAGGAGGCTGTTGTTCCATTATTCCGAGCGATGGAGGGAGCAAGGAGTGGAGGAGGAAACAAACGGCTGGTGTTAAAAGACTCATGTGCAAGCTGCGGGTGGGTGGAAAAGGGCTTCCCCGGTATTACTGATGCACAGCTTACATAAACACACTCACATGTTCTCACTTTCACAATGTGACCAAGCCATAACTTATACACTTACTGAGTTACAAAACAGTTAAAATGACAACAAAAGCCATCTTTCTAAGAAACATAACACATTCAAAACATGAGATTTGAGAAGGTGGATGTAGCCTCAGAGATGTTTGGGGGACTTTTGTACATTGAGAATGTCTTATTTTAGAAAACCATTATAAAATTTTATGTGATTCCCCATTAAAGGTACAGGTTGTAGGACCTGCCACTAGAGGGCGCACTATCAAAACAATAACAATCACATGGTTTGATGACGCTATGAAGAAGCGTGGAATGATGGGATTTGTTGTCTTCTACCCAACCGCTGACGACCAACAAATCAGACGGAAACATAAATCATGGATTTAATGCGAGTTCAGCGATTTGCGCGAGTAGATTACATACAAAATCAATGCAAAGACGCGATCAGGCTATGGATCAGATGCGTCCTTGTCCTCATTAGATTCATAGCCATACTACATACTCTGATACAGTAGGTGGCGGTATGCACCTGATAAGCCATGGTTGCAATCTGCCATAAAACTAAGAAGATAAAGAACTAACGTCATTGACAGGCGACTGCACTGCCCCGTGTCACTGTTTAGAATGGGAATTTTCGGTAACACTTTATAATAACTGCATGCTATTAATCATCAGTTAAGCATTAGGAAACAGTTAATTCATCATTTATAAAGCATTAATAGACATTTATAAGCAGTTTATAAATACATATATAAATGATTTATACCTGATTTAAAAGCATATCTATAATGTATTTAATAATTGTTTTTTCATAACTAATGACCAATTTATAATTTCTAAATTAAGTATAGCATTATTTACAGACCAGTTATTAAGGAGTTGTCTGTGGTTCGTAAGATCACTTTGAAATTGTAAGTAAATGATTTATAAACTATTTAAATGTGCATTCATACATCTTTTTATTCAGACATATAGTAATAGTTACTTATAGTGTTAATAAAGTGTTTATTAACATGTATTTTTACTGTAATTCAGGTAGTTATAAAACATATGTAGTTGTTAGTTAACTATTTTTGTGAGCTCATCTAAAGTGAGGACTATTTATGCCTTGTAAAGCTTTTACAAATGAGATTTAAAGGCTGTTAAAATTTCTATGTTCTGTATCACTGTGTTGTGTTTGTTTCTGATTTTGTTTAGAAGATAACTGAGCCTTTAAATATCCTTCATAAATGCTTTACAAGGCATAACTAGACTCACTTTAGATGAGCTCACATAAATAGTTAACTGACCACTACTAAATGCTTTATAACTACCTGAATTTACTACATTTCTTGTGATCTTTTGAATCACTGGCAACTCCTAAATAACTGGTTTGTAAATAATGCTATACTTCATTGAGAAATGATAAATTGATCATGAATAAAGTATGAAATTACACATTATAGATATGCTTTTAAATCAAGAATAAAGCATTTATATCTGTATTTATAAACTGATTATTACTGTCTATTAATGCTGTATAGATTATGAATTATCTGTTTACTAATACTTAATTAATGATTAATATTGTGTAGTTATTATAAAGTGTTACCGAATTAGTTGAAAACATTAGAGATATTGTTAGTAATCAGCTGGACAAAATATATAACACTAGCCTAGTAATTTACTGTAAATATCTTACAAATTCTACCTTTAAGCAAAATTACTTTAATTTCTTTATTACTTTGGAATATAAACATTATTATTATTTATTTATTTGTTTTAAATGCGGCAGCCTCAGTGAGGTATGCCACCAACAAAGGTGCAGCCTTCAAAATTAAATGCAGGCCCTTTCCCAAATAGCACACTTAATGTGGCATTTGCAGACTTACTGATGTGTAGGGTATGCCTTTTGTCATTTCAGGTTGAAAAGGGGTGCTTGCAAGTGCCACCTTTGCTCCTTTGCTGTAGAGTCAATTGTGACTGTCACAAAAGTCATTACGTCACAAAATTGTTGATTTTTGAGAAAGGCCAGGACTTCGGGTTCCATTTGGGACAAAGCTGAACCCATGTCAATCCCACAAGCCACACATTTATATATATATATAGAGAGAGAGAACTTGTGAGTGCACAAGTTGGTTTGTCAGGTAAAAATAAGTGCAAAATACCATAGCTCAGTAAATATTGTGTGACAAAATATGCTAGTCTGGTCATAAACCATATAGCTATGCGATAAAATACTAAACTGCAAAATGATTAAAATTATAAATACATATCTATAATAAAGAATATATAACTATACAGTGTATTACGTCAACGCACCAACATGCCGTCTCATTCTTTTTATTCTACACGCATACTTCATGTTTGTGAATGGTTTATTATTTGACTCGTTCTAGTTGTGGTGTATTCTATTGGGTCAGAATGAAAATTTGACTTAAGTTTGTGGTTACAGTTATCGTTTTTGATGAATGTTAAGTAAATTTTTAAAAAAATGTCTAAAAAATATTTTGCTGCACGTCAGCAACACAAAAACTTTTTTTTGTGTCTAACTAAATGCGGTCGTGCGATCAGAATAAATGGCGATGAAGGTTTTGATTATCATGAAATCATGAATCATCACTTTTCCCTCAGGAAGCTGTTCCATTACTCAAACCATTTTCTCTTTTGAATATAGGACTAGTTTAGTCACGTCACTCACGCGAGATCTGCTTTTTAAATATAGGCCTATTTATCCCTCGAAGTCTAAAACCACATTCGACAACATATTAAAATTAAATAACTTGTAGATTAACTTCATGGACCTGGTGAGGTTGTTTTCAAAATGCAATTAATGCACTTGGCAGGGGTTTCTTCAGCGCCTGTAAGTCAGACAGACGTAAATAATAATAATAATAATAATAAACCCAATTGCTAGTTTTATTTAATCATCTTTTATCTTCTTTAACAAGTGATTTTAAGAAAGATGCTCGTGTTCCCTAGTGAAAAATAAATATACTTAAAATGTATTTGAAATAGATTTCTTTCATGCTAAGTATACTATACTACAAAAACATTTTCATATTTATGTACTTGATAAAATAGCCTGCAATTGCACTTTTAAGATATTAAACTATGGTACACATAAAGTCTGCTAAATTGGAACAACTACTTTTATACTTAATACATTTTAATTGTGTGGAAGTATTGTTGAAGTACAATTAAAGATATACTTAGAATATTTGATTGTGCTAAAGTGGAACTATTGCAAGATACTTTAGGCACACTTTATATACATTGCATTTAAAGACCGATATTATTCAAAGATCAGAGAATCCTCTTTAAAAGTGACATTAAACACATTTTAGACTTAATGTTAAGAAATGTGCATTGTGCACAAGTAGTATGCCAAATATACTGCTCCGCAGCATAATGGCTGCCCACTGCTCCGGGTGTGTGTTCATTGTGTGTGTGTGTGTGTTCAATGCTGTGTGTGTGCACTTTGGATGGGTTAAATGCAGAGCACAAATTCTGAGTATGGGCCACCATACTTGGCTGTATGTCACATAACTTTAAAGTTTAATTAGAATTTTTATATCAGTAAGTCTTGAGTTATATGTCAGTAAATATGTTCATAGATTTGAACTATACTTAATGTATTTTAAATATATTAATTTTTTACGAAGGTTGCACTGCAGTGTTCTCCGATCACATGTGACTGACCCCTGCACAGCAGCTTCCTAACCTCTCTGGATCCCTCTCCGTAACTCGAGCAGGATGTCGGTGAGGACCTCCGCATCACTTTCAAGCCTGCTTATACGGATGCGGATTTGTATATTTATGAAGTTTGGATCCATCCAGCTCTAGTTCCATCATGACATCGCTGGAGGGGAGACGAGAAGTGCTGCTGTATTGTAGTGACACCACAACACGATATACAACAATGTGCCACAGGGACTTCTCTCTCTCTCCTGCTGTCTGTGTTTTCCTGCGTTTACTTCTCTACATTGTTTCCTGTTTTCCCTCCATCCCCTCTTTCATTTTTCTAGCATTCCCCTCTCCTCCTTCTTTCCTGTGCATGCCCACAGACCTGCTGCTGTCAGTTTGGTAAAGCGTGGCCTCAATGAGCCATAGTGACTCACTGCGCGCATGTGTGTGTGTGTGTGTGTGTGCGCTCATCAATCTAGGACGGAGAAACAAATAGGTTTTTTTTTTCCACTGATCTCCCTCCTGCCCTGTGAGATCTTCCAGGCGACTGTCAGAACACTCCTGTGTCATTCATGCCCCCTTAAGCAAACACACGGCCGCGTGTGTGTGAGTGTGAGTGTGTATGCTGACATATTTCCAAGTGCATGTTCTTATGTGTGATTTGTTCATCGGGGAGAGACAATGAATTTGGTCATGTCTCAGTATGGATGAATGTGTGTTTGGTAAGTGAAATTAGAGGCGTACAAGCAGCGCTGTGAAGTGACTGCACAGGGGGTTACAGACAAACGCTGCCTCGCTGGACAACCACAGAACACAGAGTGCTCTGACATTCTCAGAAACATTTACTTCTCGCTCATCACCTATTCATTCAGTCCTCGCTCTCGCTGTGGCTCTAGTATCGCACCCTGTAAGTCCGGGGTTCCCAGCATCTGCTGAACCTCTGCTGAACTAGTATGACCTAAATTATTTACTGAAGTAACTACTGACATTTTAAGCAATGTTTGAACCTTTTTCTAAACACAATTAATATAATTATAATATGGTAAATGTAATATACACACACACACACACACACACACACACACACACACACACACACACAGTGAGGAAAATATCTGTTTGCCCACTTACAAAGAAGTGAAAGGTCTGTAATTTTATGGTACATTTATTTTGATGGATAGAGACCCCAAGAACACCATCCCTACAGTCAAGCTCGGAGGTGGAAACATTATGCTTTGCGACTGTTTTTCTGCTAAGGGTACTGGACGACTACACTGCATTGAGGGGCAAATGGACGGGGCGATGTACTGTAAAATCCTGGACGAGAACCTCCTTCCCTCAGCCAGAACACTGAAGATGGTTCATGGATGGTTCTTCCATCATGACAATGACCCAAAACATACCGCCAAGGCAAGAAAGGCAATTTCTAACCTTTAGACAATGTTTTTTTTTTCTGGATTTTTTGGTTAATTTGGTAAGTTTTCATAAAAATTACAGACCCTTCTTTTTTCTTTTTTTTTATGTGGGCAAACTTACAAAATCAGCAAGGGATCAAACATATATTTTCCCAACTGTGTGTGTGTGGGTGTATATATATATATATATATACATATACATACCTACATATAAACACACACACATACACACACACACACAGTTATTATATATATATATATATATATATATATATATATATATATATATATATATATATACACCTAGTATTATCATCTCAGATTGTCGCTTTTCACTATGCAAATTCCACAGGTGTGTCCAAGTTACTTTTTTAATGCATATGCATGATTTGAAGCTTAAAGCAGAGCACCGAGAATGCGTTAGCTGTATATATTTAGAAGAAAAATGTAGAAATGCCAAACTTGTCAACATACGCCAAATAGCACTCCAGAACTGCCTAAATAAGCACTAATTAATAAAGAACGAAGCCTGTTTTAAATATAGCACTTCATTTCCCTCTCTCTCTCATTAAAAGTGCTTGTGGATTACAGAGAGCTTTCAGCACCATGGAGAGCTCCAACAGCCACAATCCAATGAGAGCGGCATCTGATTATGAGAGGACATCTCCAGCCATGCCTTTTATCACCTGCTTTTGTATGTGTTTGTGCATTTGTGCTCATATTGTGTGCCACTGTTTAACGGAGTGTACATCCTTCAGTTTGTGCTTGTATCTCAGTGTGTATGCACGTATGGGTGTGTGTGGTGGATGATGACAGCACACCAGGTGTCCCCTCAGCAGGAGCTGCACGGTAAACATCAGTAAACAGCGAACCTGCTGACGAGCTCTGACCTTATCCACTCCTCTAAACTAAATCCCACCATCCCTCTGTCTCCCTGTAAGCATGCATCTGTCTCTCCTCAGCAGGGCAACTCCAATATTCATCTGCCCACATTTGTCAAAGGTAGGATGAATCCTTTATGCAGAGCAGAGGAAATGTGTGTGTGTGTGTGTGTGTGTGTGTCTGTGCCCTATGGCAGAATAAAAATATGATGAAGCAAAATGAATGAATGAATGAAAAAAAAATTAAGTAGAGTGAAAAGAATAGAAAGAAAGAAAGAATATTATTGCACTATTGGACTTTTAATTTATTATTACATTTATTTAATAGAATAGTTATTTAGTATAATATAATCATTTCTTCTGGAGAAATAATCTTTCGATTAAAATTCTTAAACTTTTAACTTAACCTGTTAAATGTCACCCCGTCCCGAATACGGGACACCTACGTTGACTATACTATATTACAATCAAATCTAATCTAATCTTGACAAACTATATATCGTTGGAAAGGTCTAAGACTCCCAAATATATATTTTACCAATATCTTTTGTTAAAAATTATGTAGGAAAAGTAATATAAAATGAATTTATGACAAGAGTGCACCATCAGAAATCTACATTACAAAAGGAGCTTTGACCTTTGTTTAAAAATAATACTTCCTCGTTGCCTTTTTCTCTATCACATTTAGAAATCATCAGAAGTTATATATCACTTGAAAACATAAAATCTCTAAATTCTTCCTTTAAAACCCATTTTAAAATCAGACATTACATTACCATGTAAATGGTACATCAAAATCATGTTACAAAATGTTTTCAGTCATGAATTATAAAAATTTAGGTTTGTATCATGCACATTCAAGTCTATCTTCAAAAACGTGAGTGACAGTTAACAGGTTAAAGGTTTTAAAGTCCCAGAAAATTCTGGAGTATTTGTAACAAATTAAATATATTTTTCATAACAAATGTCTGTAATCAGTAAAAAAAAAAAAAAAAAAAAACAAACAAACAGCATATACATCTCTCTCTCTTTCTCTGTATGCATATACACTATATTTTATATTCAATTATATATAAACTGCTATATATAATGCTCAGATGTACTTTATAAAACCCCAAAATGATGTAAATATTAATACATATGGTGGATTGTACAGTATATTATGTTATGGTTTATATTATCAAATTTAGGTTTAACTTTTAACATAAAATAGTTATTTAGTCATTTTTACTGATGATTAAAACTAAAAATGTTTTAAATGTCACTTAACAATGAAATAACATCTACTTTTAACAACAAATATAAATATATATTATATATATATATATATATATATATAATCAAGGTTTTATACCGTTTATGGGGTATGTTAGTGTTTTTGGGTACATGTAGCATGATAATATTGTATTTTGAATATGGTGCCGTACTCATAACATGTTTCGGTAACACTTCAGTATAGGAACCAGTTCTCACTATAAACTAGTTGCTTATTAGCATGCTTATTATCAACATACCGGCTCTTTATTAGTGCTTATAAAGCACATATTCTGCCTGACCATATTCTACATCTCTTATACAATACCTAAACTTAACAACTACCTTACAAACTATTAATAACTAGCCAATTATAAGTAACTGAGGCAAAAGTTGTAGTTAATGGAATTAGAGAGAGAAGTGTTCCTCCCAGTAGAGAGCCAGGTAATCTTGGCTGACCGACCTCGACCAAATTAGATAAATTGACCCTCACCTTTGTAGAGATTCATTTGTCTGTTTACTCGGATGCTGAGAGAGCCTGGAGAGCAGGAAGGTCAAACCCTCAACCCCTGTGTGGATGCCAGCTGTCTGATAGAGCGAGACAGAGAGAGAGAGAAAGAGAGAGAAAGAGAGAGAGAGACAGCTTCACTCCGAGGGGCTGCATGGGGAAGTTTAAGCTAAAGGTAAAGGTAAGGATGGATGGATGGAGCAATGGATGGATGGATGGATCAGCAGGTCCACTTGACCCCCCGATTAGCTGAGCTCGCTTTAATTAGCGCTGAGCTAAGTGCCAGTAATTAGCCGCATTGTGTCACCTGCCAGAGGCCCTGCACCATGGCAGCACACGTTGCTATGGCTACCGGAGGACAAGAATGGAGGGGCGGAGGAAAGAAAGCAAGAGGAGAGGAAGAGAGAGAGAAGGCGCAAGCTTTAGGCATGATCCAAACAAAAACAGCATGCGGCGTGGACACGGATGAAGATTTGGTTTTTATTTTTCAGTGAGAGTCCATCGCGATACAAAAGATTAATAAATGACATTAAAATCAGTCGTGCATGAAAGGCTGGTGAACCAATGAATAAAATAAAGGTGAACACCGTGAACTCCACCTTTTAGTGAGGCTTGATGCTTAAAAATGCTTTCGAGTTCCGGCATCATTTATTATTCAAAAAAAATGAGACAATGACACATTTTGATGCATGGCAACAAACTTCCTCCAACAGCGCAGCATTTTTCAGTCACTGCTTTAAGAGAGCTCCAAGATCTAACTAGATTCCTGAAGGAAGTGTGGGTTTTGTTTTGGGGCTTGTGAACTTTCTGTGAAACTGAAAGTCTGTTTGAAGATTGTTGCTCAGGATCTTATTAGAGATGGTGAAATGCAAAGGATCGTGTAGAAACCAAGTATGCAAAAACTATTGTGAGACTTTGAATGGTGGATTTCATGTTAGGTTTTACAAAAGCAAGCACTGTAAAAACATGCTTTATGTACTGTTTATCAATACACCGTACTATACTATATGATCTCATTATGGTCATATGTTTGAGGGGTTTATGCTCTTTTCATTAATAGGACATGATATGAAAGGAAAGCTTAGGGCAACGAGAGGGGAATTGCTTACGCTGGTGTGTGTAACAGAGCAGAAACTAAACATCTTGTACTTTGTATATAAAGTAAATGACACATTGTTCCTTAATTGTGCCTCAACAATTGTACCATTAAAATATCATTTGTTTTGCTAAAGAATATAAAGAACAAAATATCAAAACTATTGGGGTATTTGAATGTAAAATGTAGGCGGTTCTCGTTCATGACCCTCAACCTTCAAGATCTTGAAGGATGAAAATGACAGAAGCTGCTAAATAAATGAGCTGAAACTTCTCCAGCAGGAAAGGTGTTTGGAGAGCTGCATGGAGACGGACGTCTCTGTCTTTCTTGATCAAACAAGGCCCTCTGCTGGTCATGAAGAAGAAGCCACGTGCTTCCGGAGACGAGTGAACGGGGTTCATTTAATAATCTTACACTTTAGGTCACCCTAAAATATGGACACATAAGTCTCAGTTAAAAATGTATCCATTTCAACCTAATCAAGTGACAACTGCAAAAACATGCTGAACTAACTTTTGCCTTTAACCTTTAACCAAAAGCTCTAGTAAGATCAATATGACCCACTAATGTTTGACAAGAACAGAAAGAACCAAAACATCTGATGTCTTCATTTTGAATATTGTTACATCATTTAAAACCCACACAAACTTAGTTGTGCATTAATTGATTTATTTTTCCTTGAGTGCATCTCTTAAACTATTTATATAAATTAATACACATTTGGGGTTGGCGAGATTAATAATTATTTTATGCTCACAAAGATTGCTTTTATTTGATCAAGAAAAGAAAAAAAAAAGCTAATATTGTTACATAATTTTAAAATAACAGTTTCCTATGAAAATATATTGTAAAATTGAATTTATTCCTGTCACGAAGCTGATTTTCCAGCATCCATAATGCTGATTTGCTGCTCAAAAACATGCTTATTATGCTTAATATTATTATGGAAACAGTGATACATTTTTTAGGATTATTTTATATGAATGTAATTTCTCTAACTTTTGAATGGTAGTGTAAATTACACTTAGAATTTTTTTTTTATAATAATGCAAAAACATTTATTTTAAATGTTGTTCAAGCAAGCCAGTACTTTCTAGATTAACTGCATACATCTACAATTCCTTACAGCGGAGATCTTCTGAGCCAGATCTTACATTGTCACACTTGTGCATGAACACACACCTCCTCAAAAACAAATTCATGGCAACAAATGTGCAGGGTAGATAGAAACGAGAGACAGCGCTGCAGTGGGAGAGAGGCGTTACGTGGGCCCCTTCGGAGCCCAGCTGAGGCAGAGTAACAGGGTTTCTCCTGCTGACGTCAGCACAGTCCGTGTAAACTCCACAGTCTCTGGGGAAGGAAACAGAGAGAGCAGAAAATAGCCAGAGAGCAGAGGAGCCAAACCTATAGGAGAGAGGAGATGATGCAAGCTCTGGGCAAACTCAGGGATTCCCACATCTGCATGGGGTTCACACCAGCCCACGTCCCAGGAATCACCCCACACACCGCGGGACTGCAGCAGTAATGAGATTCACTTACTGCAGAGCCTTATGTAACCAGCTAGGGACATGTTTTCACCAGTACACACACATGACGGATGCAGTGAAACACGAGCACTTCTACTTAAGCTAGAGTTCATTTCAAAGCACTTTGTAAGTATAAAAACAAAGGCATTCTGTAAACTATCTTTGCACACAGAAAAGTGCTCATTAACATAACATGTAACGTGTCATGTGAAGCTAATGTGTGCACTTGTGAGTCAAACACGACTTGAAATCTGCCTGACTGAATGCGTTATTCATTATTTCCCTTTCATTCTGCCTCTTTGTTTATTTGCACGGTTAAACTGGTTTTAATTGGTAAAGATAATTAGCTTTCTCATTACAGAGATGTGAGATACACACCATTCATTACTGCTCACTAAAGCTGTTGCTGCATTGCTGTCATTATCGATTAAAGACATCAGTTTACAAAGTGATATTATTGGATGACTTGCTCCACCTAGTGACATTGCTTAGAATTGGTCTGTGACAATATTTCTATTAAAACTTAACAAAAGCACATAACCGCTACAACACAATTGCTCTCTCAGGGGTCTATGACGATGTATAATATCATGAGTTGTTTTCAGTTATGGAGATGACTATCAGGTGTCAGTTTGTGCCCTGTTTTATTTAACAAACATGGATCTATCAATGTGTGATCGTGTCTGTGCAATTGAATCATGGCATTCCTGTTGAAAAAAAAAAAAAACCTGCATATGCAGGTTAGGTATGTTTTGAAGCTGGGATGCTGTTCTTAAGATAGTCGAACCGGTAAACCAGCATAAACTAGCAAAGGACCAGCTTAAACCAGCATCCCATATAAAAACACACATTGACTAAGCAAATTAAACACCCCAAAAGGTAGTCAGAACAAAAGGTTTCTTAAAAATATGCTTTTAATTTATCAAAAAGAAAAAAAAGAAAAAAAATAAAATTAAACCGCATTTTTTCAACAGTGTTTCAAGTTAAACTGAGCTAAATATACAGTAATGTTCCCTGAGGATGTAGCCATAGCAACATCGCTCGAGAGCGTGGAGTATTTAAAGATAATTGACAAAGCATAAATAGCCAACTGTCATCAGGTAATTGCAGATTTACACATTACCAATATTTCACAGAAACCTTCAGGGCCCTATTTTAACGATCTGAAACGCAAGTGTCAAAGCGCGAAGCGCAAGTAAGTTTGTGGGCGGGTCTCGGCGCTGTTGCTATTTTCCCGGCGGGATAAATGGCTCTTGCGCCCGGCGCAAATCTAAAGTGGGTTGGTCTGAAGTAGCTTCATTATTCATAGGTGTGGTTTGGGCGTAACGTGAAATAAACCAATCAAAGCGTCATCCAACATTCCCTTTAAAAGCAGGTGCGCAAGTTCCATTATGGATTGCTATTATTATGGCGTATTTACCAGGCGCATGCCAGGAGCGGTTCACAGCCGAGGAGACTGATGTTCTTGTAAGAGCAGTGAAAGACAGAGAAGTTGTGTTGTATGGGGATGGAAGAATAATTAGCCTGAATAATTTGTAAGCTAGACTTATGCCTATTTTGTTCACATCTTCGTGGCACACCACAATGATTTCCGTCATCTCATGTGTTAATATTTTTTTAGTGTAACAATTTATGATTTGCAAAAATAACTGTTGCATCTGTGTAGATTACATGAGCAAAGTGTATGCGCGTTGTGCACGCTATACATTATGGTCAAGCACGCGCCCTTAAAATAGCATAATGAACAACGCGCAACGCGCCACTGACTTTAGACTAGGTTTTTTCTGGTCAGTGGCGCAATTGTTTAATGGAACAGCAAAATAGCACCAGGGATTGTTTGCGCCGGAACACGCCTCCTTTTTTGCGCTGAACCGCCCAGGGAGCGCAAGTTCATTCACTAGTTTAGCGACGTGCTTCTGTGGAGGGAAAAGCGCGCTTTGCGCAGGTGCAAAATAGGAATGACACAAGCGTCGGTGTACAAAGTCAATTGCGCTGGGTGCAAGATAGGGCCCATAGTCTTTAAAACCTTCAGTCTTTAAGAATTTGGCATTTCGCTAAAATTGCAGAGGCGCCATAAAACATGATCACTGCACAAGACTGAAGGTCGACCGATTATCTTCTCCAATACTGTAAAACTGTCAAATGTGTGTCTGCTAGACTGCCAAAATATGTCTTTCTTTCTCCACTTTTAAGAGTGCACTAGAATACAGGTGATCTCAAAGCTAACAGGTTGGGTGTTTTGTGGGCTTCATGCTACAGAGTAGTAATATTTTAGATAATAATATAGAGTGATATTCAATCTATCATTCCACTTGAATTCACAGTGTCTCTATTATGAAACATCTTTAGTTAAAATATGGGCAATTATATACACTTATCATCCACAAAAAAAGCAAACTTTCTCTGATGCATCAAACCATGGTCTCACAAGACCTCTGACCGTGTTCTGTGGCACCGAGACATTTAGCAGTGGATCCTTTAGGTCCTGCAAGTTGGGAGGTAAGGCTTCTATGGATTATAAGTATTATATCAAGTCATTTACATATTCTTCAGTCTTATGTTACACTGCCAAAATAATAATAATAATAATAATTAATAATAATAATAATAATAATCAAATAAAATATATAGATAAAAAAATCTAAATGTTAACATATATAGAAGGTGCACAGTATCATTAACACAAATACTAAACACTATGGTAACACACAAAACTGAAATAATGCAATAAACATTCATTTAAAATCACTAGATGTAACACAACCGTGTTAGGGGATAGGGGAACTTACTGTTAACCATATAACAAGCTTTTACTGTAGCACCTTTACAGTCTTTTACCGTTAAATTTATAATCATTTTTACAGTGTGGCTGTTACGGTATATTTATGTACGGTTTACATTTTACGACTAAATTCAAAAATGCAAGTACTCCTTTTAATAACAATGATGCATCATTCTGCACATGCTAAACTTCAATGACTACGTTTACATGCAGCCAATAACCCGTTCAAAACCGGGATATTAGCAATAACCCGGTCGCGCACGGCCATGTAAACACCGGCAAAAACCCGGATATGCTCATATCCCGGTTTTTAAAAACCGGGATATTATACCTGGAGTACCCCTTTTCTAACCCGAATATTTGGTCTTGTAAACGCGTTTCGGCATATCTCCATCAAAATGTGTGTTCTGCGCATGTTCTATTCGCAAGGAATCTTGGTCTTTTGAGTCTTTTATTGCGTATTACGTCCAGATGCTAACCGTGCGTCGCTGTTTACATCGGGATATTGGCGACTGATTACACATTCCATGTATACAGGAGTAACTCTCTCTGCTCACGCATGTAAACAGGTTATCCCGAATGTTTCAGAAACCCAAAAAGTGACCTTAACCCGACCATAACCCGAATTTTAACAGCATGTAAACGTAGTCACTGTGTTCTATTTCTTATAAACATCTTATATCTAAATATAACTCTTTAAATTCTGAAGCGGTTTAAGATTGAGAATGTATAACTCCTAAACTAAAAACCAAAGAGAGAGGAGTTTATTGTTTATTGCCAGATTGCAGTACATTTCACCTGGTATCCTCTTTCTAACGAAAAAAACAATTTGAAAAAAATTAAAGGAAAAAAATAATAATAAAAGGTTGTTGAAACTAGGTACTTAATGACAATTAAATGAATAATCCATTAGGTATGTAATTGCATTTTATTGAATAATAATTCAAGGTCAGTTAGTACACACTTAGCAGCAATCTCTTTCGTTTTCATTCTTTTAATATATTAAGAGCATTGAGAATTGGCACAAACAATATATTAATGTTGACTTTTCTCTCACAGTTCAAATCTGTATGCAATAATTCCATTTTCCAACACATTACAGAAAATATGAAAGAAAAATATGTTCAGTTTGTCATGTCTCACTCAGTGTGGGCCTTGGTGAATAAAAACGAAAACAAACGTTATTGTCATTTTTATTTATGCAAATAAGAAATACTGAACAAAGAGGGGAGAGAAGCAAATAAAAGTATGAAACAAAGAATGAGAAGTGAGTCTGACTTGTCATTTCTGTGTGGGTTGGTGAACATCAACCGCACTAGCATTTAATTAAAAGAAAAAAAGATCTCAAATAAAGAGTCTTTAAAAAAAACAGATTACTCAAGAGACTGAGACACAGAAAATGTCAAGTTGCCAATCAGCAACACTAAATTAAAGATCATGATGATCTTATTTCTAAACCGTGCGTTTCTACAGAAACATCGATCTGCTAATAACTACTAAATGGAAGACTGACATGTCTTGCACTGTTAAAATGAACTGCAAAATGAAAATCATTCCTTCTCACACGCATCTTTTGTTTCCAAGAGCAAATTGCCTATGACTCATGTTTATCCAAAAACAGGCAGAAACTCTTCAACTAAAACATCACAAATATGCACAAAACAAACAGCACTTAAAAAAATAATTAAAAGAATTAACACGTCTCTGTACATCGTACCCTACTAAAGTGACCCACTAAATGTAAACCTCAAAAAAAAAAAAAAAAAAAAAGTTTAACTTCAAAAGCCTATTAAAGTAAGGCAGAAATTTTGATCAGTCAGTAGTTTTACACAAATGAAGATGTTTCAGGAAAATCAGCTTATTAACAGATTGATTTAAATACATGATAATTCAAAACTATTCCCCATCCATGTGTTCTCATTCTCCTGTACAGCAGCGCCACCCACCAGCTCTCAGTAGTATTGCATGTAGTAATGCAAAACAGTCCTGTACTTCAAACTGCAGTTGAAGTTTCGATCAGGACAACACAACTGCCCACATCTGGATTTAGGGCTACATGCGGTTTCAAATTAACTTTGTTCTAAGGATCAAACAATTAATTAGGTTTTTTTTTTTTTAAAAGGACCAGAGGGTTTTAAACCAGCATATTTTCCAAAAGCACCTTTTAAGATGATTTTCAGCAACGAGACCATTTCACCCCAATGAATCATCTGCCGACTCTCAGCGGATGCTATGGTTTGTGCTAACCGATTCTGTTCAACACTATTACAAACTGATATGGAATAATTGAGTTTCGCTGAACAAGCCACAACAACAGAAAGCCAAGAACCGAATAAAAATCTCCAGTCTTCAGGAACCGATCACTCAAGACAGAGGGATCTTGTCCTTTACTGGTTTTCATCTTGCGCGCTACCAAAACGCCAGATGACACCTGTCATCTCATCTACCACTTGTTTAAGTTTCATCACGCTACACGAATGTAAAATTAGCATAAGAAACCGCTTGTATGTGCCAAATGCCTCCAGCCGTAGCTGACAAAAGCGCTATTAATTGATGGCGAGAGCGTTTGAGTGCCTGCAGCTTCCAGTAGACATCTGACCTCTCTGAAGTCTCGGGCTCGGGGTGTTCGGTGACCCGGAATGAGAACAGAGCTGCTCTGGGCACCTCCAGGACTCCCTGTGGACGCGGAGCTGTAAATCAACTCTACTCATTTAACAACCCGGTTTTTCTGTTCCCGGTTCTTGTTCGTCCCATAGTGTGTGTCCTACATGCTAAAAAAAGAGAGATTGGCCTGTAATATGGAAACCGTGAAGCTCTGGCATGGATTTTGTGGTTATGAGAAACCGTGGGTGTGTTTATATACGATCATGTGCAGACACTGCTTTCTGATCTCATGCTTTTGAAAATATTAAGGCCTACAGACAAAAAGACAAGACCCAGCCTTACTTGAAACACACACGTTGGAGTGTTAACAGAAAATGAATGCATGAAGCCAGACATCTTAACTTCCTCACCGCATTAAACCGATTAGAGGTGATGCATTTTAGTTTGTGTGTGTATCTGCAGTTGTAAGAACATATCTGTAAAAGCGGAAAGCACTAATGTTAGTATGGGAAAGCACATGAATGTGTGTGTTGTCCAGGGATGGATAAACGCAGTGTGACTCATGGTAACTCAGCATTGTTGTTGGCCGTGGTGGTGGTTTTCTTCTTTGTGGGTTTCTTCACTGTCTTGGTGGTCTGCTGGGGATGACGGCAGGATATGGTGGTAAAGAGAAACAAAAGAAAAGAGGAAGAGTATTAAAACCTTTTACCGTTGTAACAAGATCGTCTTGAGCAGCTGGATGAATGCAGTTCAGTGAAGGCAAAAAATGCACAAAGGAATCTCTCATTCTGCTTAACATTCATGCGGCTGATGTCACAGACTCAAGTGCATTCAGAAAGTATTCAGATAGCTTCTTTTTGTTATGCTGCAGCCTTAAGCTTCGTACACACCGGGACGATTATCACGCACGCTTATTGCTAATGTTTTATGATGTGTCTTTTGTGTTCATAGCGATTTTCACTGGTGATGAGCCAGGTGAACGTGCAAATACACTCCCTGGCATTAGATCGTGCTAATTGGAAAACAGAAATACCACCGAATGACCATCTGGAATCCATTGGGGAAATACAATGTGTGTGGAATTCTCACCTTTACACAGTTTCAGATCACATGGCTTCCTACTGAAACTACTGAATCTTATAAATATTGATATTGTCGTCACGAGTAAACAATTCATTCCCATGCCAGCACAATTTACGAATCTGTTGCCTCATCTTAGTAAAATCACGAGTATGTTTTACTAATTCTTGCAAATTGAGAAAAGGCCACTTGCTGCTGTTATGAATAAAGTATAATGCCGCGTTTCCACCGAAATTACCCGGAACATTTGTACCAGGAACTTTTTTTCCCAGGAACTTTTTTCCCCCAGACCTGTTGCTTTCTGTGTTTCCACCGCGGTGTAAAGTACCGGGAAGATTAGGCAAATAGACTGGTGACGTAGGTCTGCGCGTTTCTCAATACAAAGTGCGCTGATTTAAAAAAAAAAATTTGGACATGCATCCTCGGTATTTAGTTCAGACTTTGTGCATTCATCTCGGGAGTGTGATGTCCGTGACGACGCAAGTCCGGTAAATCTATAAACAGCAGTGTACTTGATAACTTCAGTCAGCTTGTCTTGGCTACTGCAATTTTCCTCACTGTATATTTACAACAAAACGAAATATGATATAAAACACCACTGCCTCCTTTCGTTTTCATTTAAACATAATAACAGCGGGAGAAATGTACTTAGTTCAGGGATATATGTATATATACAGCCATTACAATGAAACGAAATATTATATAGACTTGCCTTTTTTATTTTCATTTTAACATATGGATAAATTGAATACAGACCAAAGAAAACCTGTTAGATTTACCCCCCAGCTGAATTATATTTTATGTTTAACCCCTAAAGAGACATCAGAGCCAGCGGCACATATCAGAAGGTCTATCCCAGGAGAGGCTGCTCTCTGCGGATACATGAGGACTGAGCTCCTGCTGATCGAGTGGAGCTCACCGTCTACGAGATCGGCGAAACACTTTTTTTAAATAGGCGCTGTCTTTATAAATAAACCATAGATTTGAGTTTTAAACCACTACATTATCGCCTGAAATACTTTTAAAATTACATTTCATGACACAATAACAGTAATATTTTGAATAAATGGTGGTTGAACTCAACCAATGCTGTGTGAACTCAACCAATCAGGATGTTTAGCGTCAAAGTCCCGCCCCCCGAAAGTTCCAGAACTTTGAAAAAGTACCACCTCGCCAGCAGGGACTTTCTGAGGGGCATTTTTTTACCCGGAACATATTTAGTTCCTGGTTCCTGCGGTGGAAACACACCAAGTACCAGGCCAAAGTCCCTAGTTCCTGGGTAAAGTTCCTGCGGTGGAAACGCGGCTTAAGAGGACTGTGATGGGGATATAGTCTGTTGCCAAAGAGGGTGCAATGTGTCATTCATAAATTATTCAACAAACAGAAAGGATATTCATAAAACAAGGTAATAAATTAGTAGGCCTTAATGGTGCTCATGATTTTCTTAAAATGAGGGAATTCTTAAATTGTGTACATGATGTGTTTAGGACAAGGTATCTTCCAACTTGTGATATTCCCGATTTCCTAACTCTGAAAAACAGCTCCACAACATGATGCTCCAACATCCGTTAACACAGAACTGCACTGGTTTCCTCTGGAAATGAAGCTTGGAAGCTTTCTCAGTATGGAAGTCCTTTTTGTGCTTTTTTGTAATTTTATATGTCACGCACTTTCACTTGGGCCCTCTCCCAAAATGCTGGAGTGTCAGAGCGAGGTTGTCCTCCCTTCTCCAAACATGATCTCTGGAGCTCCTCTCTTACTCTTATCTGCCAATAGCTCAGCTTGGTTTTTCCAAACTTCTGACCTTTAAGAATTATGGAAGCCACGGTGTTCTTGAGAACCTTCAATGCAGCAAAAAATGTCTGTAGTCTTCTACAGATCTGTGCCTCGATTTCTGCTTTGTCACTATGGCATGTGGAGTGTAGACTGACAAAATTATTTCAAGCATTTTAGCACAAGGCTGCAACAAAAATAAATATTAATAATAATTAAGAGGGCTGAATGCTGTCTGGATGCATTTCAAATATGTTGTCAGAGAGTTGGCTTATTTTATACAAATACAAGATGTCTAGACCAATTTAAAGCTGCAGTGCATAACTTTTTTTTTATTAAAAACTATCCGAAATTAATTTGAGCAAGTACATAACCAGCCATTGTTCAAAACTACTGCCTTACCCAAGCCTGATTCACAACGGTAAACTTATAATAATGTTTATGGGTGGTACTGGTGGGAATTTGTGAATTCGAAAGTGATTTAAATAAGACACTATCAAGTCCATTTTCTCATACTTCCACTCTTGACACTGTAATGTTGTACACTTCTAAATACATCATTCTTTTCTAATCAGTGAGTGCCTAGGAGTAAAAAAAAAAAAAAAAAAGGTTGGGGAGGAAACAGCAAATTAATTGTTGTACCTCTGTTTTGGCAGCGGCTGGTTTCTTGACTGCTCTGGAGCTTGCAGGGCGTTTTGGGGCCTTATCTGCTGCATCTTCATCCGAATGCTCTGTCCTGCTATCTGATTGGTCATCCGAGCGACAGCTGTGCTGTGATTCGTTGTCAGCCGGTATGGGTGTGGCACGAACTGAAGAAAATAATAATAATAATAATAATAATAATAATGACACCGTTTAGACATTCCTTTCTATGCCTAAATAATTGCTTTACTGAATTTTTTCCTCTTAGATGTGCAGCTGCCACAAATGTGACATGAAACCATTTGCTTTTTATTCATCTGCAATAAATTACAGCCAGATTTTGAGTAGGTCTCCAAGGCTCCAATTTCACCACAGATGAATCTCGCTCTAGTCATATTTTGGAATTTTCCCCCAATCTGAAATTTAAAAATTTAGATCGGGCCATTTTAATATCTGAAAATACATTGCAGACATTTTTTTAATGTAAACGCTTTAAAAAAAATAATAAAAATTGGAAGACAATAAAAAAAAACTAAATGTCATATAAACAACAATATTAGGGATGTCAAAAAAAATGAGTTCATTGCTTACAATCCCTGTAGATTTTTCTATTTAGTGTCAAAATAAGTGCACAAACAACCTGGGGAAAAATTCAAACAGAGAGAGCAGATACGGACAGAAACATCATTCTATTTCTATATACTGCACGATATATTAATATATACAGCTAAATATGACATTTATTAGAATGGGTTTATTTGAAGATTCTTTTAGGTTGACTTAAATTAAGAGAATGTGTTTTGTATTCTGTAACAGCCCTGTTCAATTTGACAAATTATTGCACGCATTTTATGGAATTGTTGAATAGTAATATTTACTCACTTTATCCCCAGAAACCCCAGAGACATTAGTAACAGCATTGATATTGGTGCTAGTTGCCTGCATTCATAGCACTTCTACATTCATTTGGAAATTCAAATGTGAAAATAGATTTTTGGTTATAAATTTGAATGTCAGGTTTGATATCATTACAGAAAAATGGGATTTATTAGTCAGTTTTGTAATCGATTAACAGCACAACAAAATATAAATGAAGGGATATTAGGAAATTGCCACAATACAATAAACAGTTTAGATCTCGTCCTGTTTAGACCAGTCTTGAATGCAAGTCACATTAAGGTCATGTGCATGAAATCAAATGACTCAACCAAATCAAATACAAGCATCAAACTGGTCTTGCGGTGTGATCACTGCGCTGTGAACAGACTCTCTCTGGCATTTAAAGCTTGCCAGGCCTCATTCAAAGCCTGAAACACAAAGACTTCTTGAGAAGAGCCGTTCACAATGTATCTTTGACGCGCTGTAATTCAACGAAGCCTAATAAAATCACTACCCGTCTCATTATTGAAATGATCCCCTCTCTGTAGAACTGGGATGTGGTTCTACCACAGACTTTCTTTTGTTTGCCGTAAAGCCTCACTCGGGGGTCACGACCTTCCGTGACTTGCGAGTCTCGTGACTTCATGGTATACGAAGAGGTCACACTCAGCACTTGTCCTGAACCGCTTAAATGAGCGCTGAAACTCATCCAGCGAATGGGAAAGTGTGTGCAGTTGCGTATGAGCAAACCCCAGCAGATCGAGCCCTCCTGTCTTTTGGCCGGTCGGCAGCTGAATCACATGCTGGTCACATCAGCATCAGCATTAGAAACAGGCCGAGACAAAGGCCGCCAGCAGAGCTGCTTTCAATGAGTCAGCAAACACACACACACACACACACACCTCACTGACGTGCTTGTGTGTGTTTGAACAGGACAGACCATTATAAATACGAGCTGTATTCAGTGATATTTACTAGAGTGATCTTTCGCTATAGTCACAGGGATTAAAGAAGCAGATTCACTATGGTTACTTCCCTTTGGTTATTTTTCAATCCCCTTTGTCTGTATGTAGAGGATTCGATTTTGGGAGTCACACCTGTTAGTACGGCTGGCGAAAGCACTGTGGGAATGCAGCCTATTAGGATTTTTCCAGAAAGTTGGATTCTGTTAGGACGGCCGGCGTGTGTGTGGTACCTGTGCGCGTGACTGTTCTAGCCCGAGGTAGCGTGGCGGCAGTGTGTGTGTCGTCTGCAGCGTCCAGCAACAGCTCGTCTTCGTTCTGAATCAGGGTCAGATCCTGCATGCTGAAACTGCGCAGCTTCTCTGATAACACACCCTGACCCTGCAGGTCCAGAACACAAAAGATTCAAATATCACAATCGCATAATCTTATTCAAGGCTAGTCACAATTATACGCCACTTGTACATATGACAATAAAGTTATTTGCACAGTTTGAATAAAAGACAAATGTGCATTGAACAGTGACCCTGCCCTACACTTTGCAAAATATATATAAAAGATAAAATATACAAAATATATATATATATATATAAAACATATATATATGTTTTTTTTCCTCAGAGTATAAAAAAAATAAACCTGCTCTTCACAATAGCACCTAGCAATCGCGGTAATAAAGTATATTTTTTATGTTAAACTTATGCAAAATGCGGAACTTTACTTACTTAAAAATTGTTATTATATATATATATATATATATATATATATATATATATATATATATATATATATATATATATATATATATATATATATATATATATATATATATATATATATATATATATATATATATATATATATATATTCTCTAATGTTCAAAAGTAATACTTTTATGAATTAAGGACTCATTAAATTGTTCAAAAGTGTCAGTGAAGACTTTTATAATGCCACGAAAAATATTAAGCAGGACAACTGCTTTTAACATTGATAGTGAAAATAAGAAATGTGAAAATATATCAGCATATTAAAATGATTTCTGAAAGATCATGTGACTCTGAAGACTGGAGTAACGCTGAAAATTTAGCTTTCTATCACAGGAATAAATTAGATTTTGAAATATATTCAAACAGAAAATAGTTATTTTATATTGTAGTAATATTTCACAATCTTACTGTTTTTACAGTTAATTATTTTAGCTCAATTAATTTGACACACTTCATCTAGCCCAGTGATTTCACCTTTGTGGCTGCCGTGACTGCTGCAGTGGCAGCTATATTGAGTCCTCTCTTCCCAAAGCGCATCATGGTCTCATAACTGCGGTCTTTAGCCTGGGTTATGTACTCATCAATTTCCTGTAACACACATATACATCATGCATGACAAATCCATCACTCTGCCTCAACTCTCTGATTGGTGGAGTGTTCAGGAAACCTGTTTGAAAACAATTTTTGAAAAATGGTTTGAAGATGCCAAAAATGTCATTAAAATTATTGGGGAAACAATAAATGAGTCATCTTCAACAATTTTTTGATTACATTCAGTGGGGCAAGCTGTAGCCGTACCTTTTCTTTGTTGGAGAGCGTGGGGTGCACAAACTTGCGATACAGCACACTGGAGCCCTTGGTGTACGGGGACAACAGCCAGATGACAAACGCAATCTTCAGCTCAAAATAAAATGGAAACCTGAAAAATGGGAGGTCAGCGTTTAACAATTAATGCAGTAAAAGTTACATTAAAATAATGATATTTAATGATAGGGTTTAGGATGATAAATACACCACTACACATACAAAATGTGAAAAATCAAATGTATAAAGCATGATAACAAAAATATCTGAAATAGCCTAAAAACATTATTAACAATTGACTTACCATGATAAAAGCATATCTGTGATGGTCTCTGCTGTTGTGAATAACGCAAACACTATCCAGTACATCATCCATTTCACCTGAGGATGGATACACACACAGATGTTATAATCAAGCATGTGTGTGCATGACATCAGCATGTATCCGGTCACATGTTCTCGCTGAATATAGCCTTGTGTGTTTTTTGCATGACTGCCTTATGAAAAACACTGCACTGCCAGTTATGTCTCCATCTGTACTGCCATTTTGGGTAATTATGACAGGACACATCACTATGGTCATCTAAAACTCCTTTTGCATTTATAAATTCATCTCCATAAGACAACAGAAGAGGTTATGCAATGTCCAAACGGTCTTATCGAAACATCTCTGAATGAACGGACGGTGGTGCTTCTTGTATCACAGATGACAGAGACGCTAAAAATGGTGTCAGAGGGAGCAAACTGCTGCCCGAGTGGTTTCCATAGCAACCGGTAACCTGAGACTCCAAGATGAGAGATATATAACATTTTATTATTAGTAATATTATAGGTGTCTTTATGTATTTAGATATTATTAAATGGGTTATTACCCGAAAAATCTCTTATAAAACATAATTTTGCCACTTTCCACGTAAAGGGTACAAACCTTTTATTTATAAGAGCGATACATTCTACTAAAAGGGTTTAAAAAATGTGATAAAACTCTTTTATTCACATTTTTTTACCCTTTTAGAATTTTTTATTTTACCCTTTTTTAACTCACAATTTGTACACCGTACAAGTTGTGAGTAAAAAAGGAATGGAATAATTTACAAATCTCATAAACGTATATTTTATTCACAATAGAATATATATAACATATCAAATGTTGAAAGTGTACAAATATTGTACAACAAATATTGGAAAAAAAAGTTGGGACAGGTAGCAATAGGAGGTAAATGTACATGTAAGGAACAGCTGGAGGATCAATTTGCAATTTATTAGGTCAATTGGCAACATGTTTGGGTATAAAAAGAGCCTCTCAGAGTGGTAGTGTCTCTCAGAAGTCAAGATGGGCAGAGGATCACCAATTCCCCCAATGCTGCGGTGAAAAATAGTGGAGCAATATCTGAAAGGAGTTTCTCAGAGAAAAACTGCAAAGAGTTTGAAGTTATCATCATCTACAGTGAATAATATCATCCAAAGATTCAGAGAATCTGGAGCAATCTCTGTACGCAAGGGTCAAGGCCAGAAAACCATACTGGATGCCCGTGATCTTCGGGCCCTTAGATGGCACTGCATCACATACAGGAATGATACTGTAATGGAAACCACAACATGGGCTCAGGAATACTTCCAGAAAACATTGTCGTGAACACAATACACCGTGCCATTCGCCGTTGCTGGCTAAAACTCTATAAATCAAAAAAGAAGCCATATCTAAACATGATCCAGAAGTGCAGGTGTTTTCTTTGGGCCAAGGCTCATTTAAAATGGACCGCGGCAAAGTGGAAAACTGTTCTCTTGTTGAAGTTCTTTTTGGAAAACTGGGACGCCATGTCATCCGGACTAAAGAGGACAAGGAGAACCCTCAGTTCAGAAGCCTGCATCTCTGATTGTAAGGTGTTGCATGAGTACATGTGTCATGTGCAGTTTACACATCTGGAAAGGCACCATCAATGCTGAAAGGAATATCCAAGTTCTAGAACAACATATGCTCCCATCCAGACGTCGTCGCTTTCAGGAAAGATCTTGAATTTTCCAACATGACAATGCCAGACCACATACTGCATCATTTACAACATCATGGCTGTGTAGAAGAAGGATCCGGGTACTGAAAAGGCCAGACTGCACTCCAGATCTTTCACCCATAGAAACATTTGGGGCATCATAAAGAGGAAGACAAAGAAGACCTAAGACAGTTGAGCAACTTGAAGCCTGTATTAGACAAGAATGGGACAGCATTCCTATTATTAAACTTGAGCAGTTTGTCTCCTCAGTCCTCAGATGTTTGCAGACTGTTATAAAAAGAAGAGGGGATGCCACACAGTGGTAAACATGGCCTTGTCCCAACTTTTTTGAGATGTTTTGATGCCATGAAATACTACATTTTCTCAGTTTAAACATTTGAAATGTCATCTATGTTGTATTCTGAATAAAATATGGAAATTTGAAACGTCCACATCATTGCATTCTGTTTTTATTCACAATTTGTACAGTGTCCCAACTTTTTTGGAATTGGGTTTGTGTATATATATCAAATACACACACACATTAAGTAGAGTATATTCAATCCTGCCAACTATAACATTACAAAACAGTCAACTTTCAGGCCAACTGAAACCAGATTACAAATAAACTTGAATCCTGAAATACTCACATACTCCTTGACGTTTTTCGTCTTCACAGCCTTATAAGAGGAATAGGCTGGGTAGAGGGTCCCGAAGGCCAGGCTGCAGAGAGAAAAGACACACAACCCATCAGACACAGACAAGCTCATCTTACCATCACACCAACTCACTTCAGCTTCTACAGTTTCACTTGCACCATCACCTCAATTTAAAGCACACAATTATGACACTTAAAAGGCTGCCGATTTATACTACGTGATAAAGGTAAGCTTGATCTCTCCAGGTCATTCATATCCAACAAGAACAGATATAAATCAGTTTATAAAATCACACCAATATACTGGTGGCTGATCAAAATATTCAGAGCTGTACTTCAGTGAAAAGCAAACCCAGAAAACATATCCCAGTCAACACTATCCCTACTGTACACACGCAATCATGCCTGATGACGTTACAGAGAGCAAACGCTAGGAATCTGAGAGCCATTAAAAGTGAATCATTTATGAAAGGGAGTCGAAGTGCACAGAGACGGATGCACACAAAAGGGACCAGATAAGACGCAGATGCCCCACATGTACAGCATGCACTCGTTCACTCGGGCTCCCACACACACAAACATGCCGATTTGTGCTGATGTGACAAAAGCTGAACGTTCTGCAACGGCAGATCCAGAGGATACAGGACAGACCACACCCATCCACTGAATGCACTGCAGACAGCTGGCATGAGAGCGTCCCAATGTGTTCTGTGGCTACAGGATAAACCATCGTTTTTCATGGACTGCTCAACTTAAGAGTTTTGGGGCTATTCGGCTTTCCATACAACATGGTGTTTGAGTCTAATGGAAAAAAGTCAAATTATTCCAATTCTTCCCAATAATTATTGTACTTTATCTATTTGCACCTGTAGATTTCAAATCACAAATATATGTTTAAAGGCCAGTTTCTTAAAATGAGTGTTTTCTCATACACCGAGACAAAACTCTCCACTACGATTTTATTCCTTTTGATATTCTGAATTTTATTTATTTATTTTTTTTACAGAGGAGGTTGCTTGTATACAATTTGCCTCATTTAACAAAAATTGTATCCCTAAAATTACAGTGGACTTTTCTGGCTGTGAAATTATTGCATATTTAATTATATTGATGCTTCATTTGCATATGTAAACATACCATTTCAAAAAACTCATAATACAAAAACAGTTTGCAATTCTTAAAGAGACAATGGGGAAGTTTAGTGATATCTATTAGTTGTAGTTTTTTACCCTATTCACCTGGGCATCTTGCCTTTAAAACATGGTACTTATGGTGCATTATATTCAGTAAATGCATATGAGATTATAGACTGTGCACCATGTGTAATGCATAATGAAGCATGATGACAGCGAGGCAGTCTGGCGCGTGGCAGACCACATGCCCTCGGTCTCATTTGTTAGCCCGACTCCCATAATGCATCTGCTCGCCACAGTTAAAGCCACAGCAAAGAGCATTCCATGAGATTCAGCAAAACCACGATAATGATACCTGATATTTGTTTCTAATGGCCTAGATCCAGACCAACAAAGTCATAACAAATTAAAACTCTCCCATTTGTACTCAAGCACTGGAATAATATGACCTGCACATGCATTGTGGAGCAAGGCCTGAGCGCTTGATGTAATCAATGAATCGGGAAGTTAAAATCCGAGTTGGCAGACTGGGTATGATCCAAAGTGATCAATGTCACCTGACTGTAAATCCCACTAAGATCCCATCTGAGATCCAAACATAACAAATGTGTGCGTCAATGGACCGGATTGGCCTCCTTTACATTACAGTACCTAACAATATTACCAGCAGGTGCCAATCATCAAGGCAGGTAGGCCTTCTTACAGAAAAAACCCTCATCAACCCATCTCAGAAGTCACTTGTTACAGTTAGTAAAAAAAAATAATTGATATTTGAAAGTATGATGACATCAGCATAAAGAGGAAATGATGTGATGGGTGTGTAATATACACAACAGATGTTATGTTTAAAACCTGCCAATATGTTTTAAAGCCAAAATCGTGTTTCTTATTCTCTATTGAGGTGTTTGGTTCAAGACACAATATCATAAATAGGGCATTTTGCTCTGTGAAAATCGTGCACACAACATGCAATACAACGTCTAATACGTGAACCCTCGTCTGGATGAAGTCATCGCTTTGTTTTATTAATTTAACCCTTTATGTAATTTTTCAGAGTAGCCCAATTAATTTAAATACCTCTTAATATTAATAATAAAGCATTTTAATGACAAAATAACAGATATAGCTTCTATTTTCATTGAAAAGCGGCATGTATCCGCAGCAACACACAACACAAACACACACGCGCGCGCGCCGCATAAACACTCACACCACCATCCGCGAAATGATCCACGACACCATCTTGATCTCTGCGAGGACTTTTCCTTATTTTAGTCGATTATTCAACATCTCCATTCCGAGCGCAGGAGAGCTGCTGGATATCGGAGGAGTCCCAGCGGATCTTGTGTGTCTGCGTCTCAGCAGTGAGGATGACGAGGAGCCGCTGCATACGCGCGCAGTCAGTCAGCCCGCGTCTCTTAAAGGGACAGCGGCATCTTTGCACCTGCTCCGGTTATTAAAAAAACAAACATGTATGTATCGGTTTCGTTGCTGCCCTCACAAATATTTCACGTGGTACCCAAAACAGTATTGTTGTATATACTTTTTACTACTGTAAAGTTTGTACCAAATCTTTTGAAAGAGGCCAATTTCAAAAGTTTTCATTTGAAGCTCAAAATGTTGTAAGCCCAGAAGGCGGCCTGCTGACCTTTAAAGCTGTATTTGTGTGAACTGTTGGGTTTACATTAATCTGCAAAGCTATATACTGCTGAAACTACAATCAAGCAAACGCTATAATAGCTAAATACATTGTCAGCTCAAAAGGCTACTCAACATTTGAGTTTCTGTACATTTATAGCACATAACACTTTTTGGTGTACAGATACTAGCTCATGTTGACTGGGTGTTATTATAACCTGCAAAATAATAATAATAGCTAATTATTATTATTATTATTATATAGCCTATTATATATTTACAAATTTTTATATTGTAACAATGCAATGCAAAAATAATCCACAGAATAAACTGTTAGTCAAGACAATGTGTGCTTCTGAGTTGCAGTCAGGGGAAATTAAAAATGTGCTGTCAGACTGTTGTATTATTTGGCAAGCTTAAGCTCTTATGACTTTTTAAATATGCTAATGAAATTAACATTTGATTTATTATTTTGTCAACTTTTACAGACAAATGCTGTGTCAAATGAAACATGAATGAAGTACTACATGTTTGATAATACATTTGTTTGAAGATTTTGAGGCTTTTCTTGAACATAAATCCACTGTATGCTGAATTTAGTGTTAGTCACCATACTTATATACCCATCCTTTTTTCTTTTTTTTTTTTTTTACTGACGGTTTAGTTCACATTTAAAAGACTTATGGCATAAAAACCACGCATAACACAGTTGACAAACAAAGTAACAAAGTTGACAGGACACATTAGAAGAAAACTTACTTTAAGAACTTTATTTTTATCCAACAAATGTAAGTACAAGCAATTAATCTTAATTAAACACAAATCAATCGGTTTAATATCAAGTTAGGTTTATTTCAAATCATGGAATCACATCGACTTTAATATGTGACCCTTGACCACAAATCCAGTCTTAAGTCACTGGGGTATATTTTTAGCAATAGTCCAAAAAAAAAAAAAAAAAACACTGTATGGGTCAAAATTCTCATTTTTCTTTTATGCCAAAAATCATTAGGAGATTAAGTGATGATCATGTTCCATGGAGATATTTTGTAATTTCCTGCTGTAAACATATCAAAACTTAATTTTTGATCAGTAAAATGCATTGCTTAGAATTCATTTGGACAAGAGGCAATTTTTTTGCACACTCAAATGTTCAAATTTGCATCTCGGCCAAATATTGTCTGACTCTAATAAACCATAAATCAATGGAAAGCTTATTTTATTTTTCAATTTAGAACAATTTAAACTTAAGACTGGTTTTGTGGTCCTGGGTCCCATATGTGTTTACAGTAAGTATTAAGTATCTATAAAGCATTTTAGACACACACACATTTAAATAATATATATATATTGATGGTCAATTAATCTACTCTATGTGCAGACAATTATATAGATAAAATATTGAAGAGGAGAAGTCAACTTACCACACTGTTTTCAAATTTCCCTCCAAAAAAAGAAATTACATCATGCCATGTTGGACATGTGACTTGGAACAAATCATTGCTAAATTATAGGGGGTTTAATAGATAATAACACAGTTGGCATTGATTTCTGTGAGATTTAATGTAGATACATGAGCAAAATATTTTTTTAAATACCTTTCTCATAATTAAATGATTATTTTGGACAAACATTTATAAGAAATATATACAGAAACTGTATTTAAGAGCCAATGTGAGTAGCAAAACTTCACATTTAACAAATCGGACAGCTCAAAAACAGCAAATTTCAGCACAGAATATGCCATTTTTTGCAAGATAAATGACGGGTATCTGTTGAATTTGTGTATTAAATGAATTTGAAATGTCCCCTGATATAAAAGTGATCATTGCTTGAAGTGAAAAGATAATGAAAAAATGCTAAAATTTGTAATAATAGACATGATATGTACCCCTAATAGCTTTATATCATATTATAATTATATTATATGGGGGTGGCCCGGTGGCTAGAGCCACTGCCCTTTTGCCCTCATCGGCTAAGTTGCCCCTCTCACTAATCCCTCTTTCACCACAGCTCAAAGCTATCTATTCCCGCTCTGTTAAAAAAAATCCAGTGATTCTGCTAACCTGGACCGGAATGTTGCCGGGTCAAGTCTTGGGACCAGCAGGGATTGTAGGTGGGGGGAGTGAATAACCAGTGCTCTCTCCACCTTCAATACCATAACTGAGGTGAGACCCCAACTGCTCCCTTGGTGCCACAACATTGGCTGGCCACTGCCCCAGGTGTGTGTTCATGGTGTGTGTGTGCACTCGGATGGGTTAAATGCATGGGACAAATTCTGAGTATGGAATACCATACTTGGCCTAGTCACCTCACTTTCACAACATAAAACAAACCAAATTAAGTTTAATATTCAATATTTAATTGTTTGCATTTCTGAAACGATTTGTTGAGCACTAAAGTCCCAAACAGATTAAACAGACAATATGTATGTAGCCAAATTATAATGTGATGAAAAGCAAAGAAGGATTTGGTGCACTTGTACACTGTCACTGTCAAATAAACTACAAATACTATGTATATGTGATAAACTAAACCACTAATATAACAATAAAATACCAGATTATAATTCAGAGATTTAACTTAACTACAGTGCCTTATGGTGGGGTATGTTAAAATGCTAACTCAATTTTCCCCACAGCATTTGGCTCACTTTGCCCGATAGCTGCCATTTTGGAAAAAAATATAGCTACTGTTGCTTACCAATTCAGGTTAACATTTAGCTAAATGAATTGCATGGTTTTATATGTTGCTAAATCACCTATTTGTATCATAAATATTTTTAGATCTGGATAAATTTGCTTTGATGTAACAACCATTACATCTGTCATGCTAACTGACACGCTCTGACAAGCCAAAAACTGTTTTAAAGTAAATGGGTGCCTTCAATTCCCCCCATGTGTTTCGCCTTTTCTCGGATTGGGGTTTTAATGCTAAACCTCCCAGCTTTAATCTAAACTAAAATATACTGTCCCCCTATATGCCCAGGGAGGGATGTGAACCAGATATCCACGTAACCAGCACCCCTGAAGAGAGGTTCCATGTTTCATTTACATCACACTGACAAGTGTCTTAGCATTCTGAATGTCTCTAACAGCAGTATGGTAAAGGTAAGTGACTGGCCCAAACAGACAGGACACTCGCACTCTCAAGTTTTTTCAACACTGGACATTTAATGACGACAAATCGCAAAGCCTTGCTTGGCTCACAAATAATTTACAGCCATGCCACTGCCTTTGTATCTTCTCTATGAGCTCATTTATTATGTTTTATAATATATTAAAAGAGAAAAATGATTTGGTCTCATTTAATTTGCACAGAAATATATTCAGCCATGTCTGGCAACTGACTTGCTATTAGATACATCTGTATGTTTACACCATCAGTCACAGTCTTGTGACTGTAGCTTTCAGCCTGGGGAAGATGTCATCAGGTGTCGTCAAACTTTCCTTGGACATTTCAACCCTGAACCAAAACATCCTCCAGTTGGCGGGATGGCAGTGATAGCCAGTCACTGCACATCTTCTCCTGGTTTTCAGCTTAACTCCTTCCATTTACCCCAGAGCCAACTACCGGCCCTTTCTCCAATAAGAGGATTTTCCTCTCCTTTCCTGCCATTCTTGAGGTTGGTGTTGGAAGAGTGTCGTACACTGATCGGAGTAGGAAAGAGATGCCAAAGGGCTCTAGTGCCCAAAGCTCAGGCCACGTGATTTTTCTCTTTGGCAGGTCCCACTTACTCCAGGCTCCTTATGATCCAAGTTCCACAGCCTTTGAGCTTAGCCTTTTTTCCTCCAGGTTTGGGACCTCGGCTTGGATCAAAACTCTCCTCTGCCTTCGATCTGCTTTCCCCCATTATTGGAAGTAGTTGGTCCCGAATCCTTGTCTCCCCACGCACTGGTTCCCGATGATGTTCTTCAACTTCAGCATGCTCTCAGCTTGTGCCAATGATGTGTCAGCTGCCCACTTGCATCCTGATCTTGTGGTGATGCCTGTATCTCTGACCTTTTCATCGCTTGAGTCTCTGTACATCATCAAAGCCCTGAACTTTGCCCCCTTAAACTCTTCAACACTGCTGATAGGGCTAGCTGTAACAGTCCAAACCTAATGTCTAGGCCTACTGATGTGAAGCATGGTGGGATTCCGAGCCACCTGCGGACGGGTTTATTCACTCGCCGCACAACTCCTTCAACAGATGTCATAGGCACTTCATAAACTGTCAATAGCCACATGAGTCTTGGTAGAAGACCACGCTGGAACAGCCAGGCCTTGAGCTTTCCCAGTAAGCCTGATCCCTCCATCTATCTGCCAGCTTCTCTGTCCTGGATATGTTGCTTGTGTCAGTGGAAGAGGCTTCGTACCACTTCCCTAGGTATTTTTTGGGGTTTTGCTCAATTGAAAGTATAATCTCCTACTGAAGTTGGAGTTGGAACTTGCTGGTCACTTTCCTATTTCTGATCACCATGCTTCTTGACATCCTTGGCTTTCTCGCCCATGTCGCCACATCATCAAGTGCTTTCAGGATCCACCTTGCTTGTGCATGGGATGATGTTGTAATGGTTAGGTCATCCACAAAGCAGATTCTGCTGCTGTTATGTGCAAATTAATTCCCACAATAAACAATATGGGTGAGATAGTACAGCCAGTTGCAATTCCCTTTTCCAGGTCTTGGCACGGTGTTGTAAAATAGGCAGGCTTAAACCGTAACTTGAACCCTCCAAAGTAGGTTGTGATCGTGCCCCTGATGTGGAGGGGGATATGGTAGTGTTCCAAAGCTGCTTTGATGAGGTTGTGGGTGATTGATCCATAAGCGCTGGCCAAGTCAAGCCATTCAACTGTTAGACTGCCTTTGCTCTCCTTAGCCTTCTCGGATCAGCTGGTTGAGGACTCCTGTGTGTTCCAAACACCCAGAGATGCCTGGGATGCCACCTTTCTGGACTGATGTATCAACATACTTGTTCTCAACCATATAGGTAGTCATCCTTTTGGCCAGAACAGAGAAGAACATCTCGTCTTCGATGATCGTTAAGACATATAGTTCGGAACTGACTAATCTCAGAGGAGTCTTTCTTTTGGTACGAAACCCTCTGCTCTTTTCCATGACAATGGGATAATGACTTATGTCCAAACTCTCTGTGGCTTTGGGGTGGAACAGATGCTGAGAGGTCTCCTGTACTGTGGGGGACTTCCTTCCTCTTCCACATTTGGTTCTGGACAAATATGTATTCAGCATCATTGGAATATAATATGAACGTAAAAACTTCAGTTGAATGCAGAAAGATATTTTAAAGAATGTGTGTAACTAAACGGTTTCTGGTACCCAATGACTTCCACAGAATTGTTACATACATGCTAACATGTAAGTTGTTAAAGCAGACTGGACGGACAAAGTAATTTGATAAACATGGATTACAGCCAAATAAAACAGACAATATTTCAAAAGCTTTAGTTTATTGCAGTGTCATCCATGAACCACAAAATATCTTATAAAATAAAATAGTAAGCATTAAACAAATAGATAGTGAAGAAATGTAATTTCCAAACAACAGGGCCAAATCATTTCTTGTAAACCTTTATTTTGAAAAAACGAAAATCATACACACTGCTAAGATCAATATATATATTGGTACATATTAATGACCAGTAGATCTGCAGAACTGGAATTGTTGATTCTTGAATTATGTTCCTCGAAAGCCAGTCTAACGTTTGTGGTAAGTGAAATATTACCTAAATGGCATATTACAAAAAAAAAAAAAAAAAAAAAAAAAAAAAAAAACTTAAAGAACATGTTTTCATCAAAAAGACAAAAAAAGGAACTTAAAAACTAAAAAACTTTGGTCTAGTTCCCTTCCATGCTCTCATCCACCTCTCCTGAAAAAGTTGGTTGGAATCTTTTAATCAATTTAATTACTGTTGACCCCCATCTTACCTAAAAGCTCTCCTTCATTGAGGAGCGCAAAATTAATGTTCTCTAAGAAAGAAACCCAGTTCTCATTTATTTATTTATTTTTTCCACAGAAGTCTCGAAGAAACCTTGTTATAGGCCTTTTAAATTATTCATGTCAGCTTATATCACCAGCTCTCTGAACAGTCCAACAAATTCTAAACGCTGAGAAAAAGAACAGGCTTTTTAAATACAGAGAAAAGGATTGTAAAACTAAACAACGCTTTTGTAACATTGATGAAGCAGCATCTTCATCCTACCAAAACTCTGAGACGTCCCATTATAAACCGCTTGTTTTGTGGGCATACTGGTTTCATCCAAACCCAAATCTCACCCACCCCAAGACCCAATCTCTCTGTGACTTCTCTACCATCAGTTCAACAACTAAGAGCGGCCTAGTTTAGGCTCATGGGCTTTTAATGTTCCCACAGCATCCTTCACGGCATGGTAGATGATGTTCTTCACCTGTGAACGATGGAAATCGTTAACATTAAATCAGAATTCAGTGCTCGAGAACCATTTATGCACACAGCTAACCAAAAAATCTTAAAATTTGACATCAGGTTTGGAATGACAGAAATACCTGTAGCTTGTCTTCATGGTTAGTGTGAGTGGTGGAAAGGTGACGGAACTCCTGCGTCAGTCTAAAACAGTGCTTCACATGCTCAGGAGAAACAAAGTCCTCTGCGACCTTGATACAGCTGTACAGGTTGTGCACCTGGGAAAACCAAGATGAGAAGAAAAATGAGTATTTCTGTCACATAGGCGTGTGCATTACGCATTGTCTACTATAATATCTTAATTGTTGTTTTAATAATGTGTCACTGTGCAAAGAGTTCACGCTTTCAATGAAGCCAATCCAAATGCAGTCAAAATGACCCAAAATTCAATATACAGCAGCAAAAATGCCGCTATGTATATTATATATATATATTATATATATATAAAGCAAGTGCTGTCTTTCCGAATTTCTGTACGATTGCAAATGTTATACTAATTTTACACAACGGTTTAACAAACAACGTGTTAGTACTGTCAATTACAAGTTCCTGAATTTGAGGCCCTGTCCACACAAAAGACACATTTCGCTGTATACGGATACATTTTTTATCGTATAGGCATTGCGTCCATATTTTGGGAGAGTGAAACTGTTTTTTTTATTAAGTGAATACATTTGAATAAGCTGCCTTTGCGTTTTCATGTTGATAGCGAATCCGTATAATTTCTGAAACGATGGCGTCATCAGCCCACGTCTCGCCCCTAGTCAGACACCGCTACATCACGTGACAAAAAAACTGAACAATTGTCTTCTTATTAACATTTACACAGATTAATAAATGTATTGTTCCATGCTCGTTTATATACCGCTTTGGAAGGTTTATACGCATAGTCCAAGTTTTCTTCTCCATTTTTAGTGCATCTTTGTGGCAGAGTTACAGCTCCACATACTGGTCTGGCATGTATATTACACCGTTCTGTGTCGGTTTTGTGGTGTCGTGTGGACGCAGCTATTTCTTAAGACGAGAAAGAAAAAAAAAAGATTGGATAGGGAAAGCTCTGGCTTCATGTGGAAGAAGCATGAATGACTCCCTGACTCATTAAAAGGTAGGAACTTGCTGCTTCCAACTGGCAGTTTTGGTTTCATCTTATAACAACAATTATTCAATTGTAAATGCAGTGTAAATATATCTAAATTAATGCTCTAGGTGTAGCTTATGCTCCTCTTCTGCAGTGAAAAATGAATTTTGTTTATATTTATATTATTTGATCGGTATCAGCCTAAAGTGTCTTACTATTCTATTTGAATTATTCGATTAAATTTAAGAATTTAACATAAGAGGCACATCATCTAATAAGGATAGAAAAAAGTCCTTAAAAAAAGTAAAAAAAAAAATACAAATATCAGCCCTTGTTGAAAAGGCTCCAGTACAAAAACACACTCGGCTAAATATCATCTATTATTATTGTTGCTGAGTTATTATTTAGGTATTAATTCTCTATATGTTGCACATCCCTAGTGTCAAGTAAATCATTTTGAACTGAACTCTGATGGTGGACATCATCTTAAATAACCAACCTGATGTGGCGCTCCAGCTGGGATAAACACGGCATCTCCCAAAAACTGTACAATGGACCAGCCCTGGACTCCATACTCCTCATACAGCCTGTGGCGCAGCACCTGGTCCAGGTACCAGCTCTGGTCGTGGATAGGATCATGGTCTGGTGGGTTCTCCTGACCTTGCTCCTCTCCAACCTGCAATTAATAGGTGAAATGAACTTCAGACATTCATAGCGTTTACGACATTTCAGCAGAAAACGCTGCCCAAATCTGAAACCTTGTCAAATGTTGTTTGGAAACACATGAGTGTCTTTTTTGGGATAACGCAATAACAGTCAAAGTCATCCTTTCACCTTTCGAAGGAGCTCGCGGATCTTCTCAGCGTCTTTGGCGGCGTAGATGTGCCACAGAGCTCCAGGTTTCTCCTTTGCTTCATAGACTCTTCTCTTAGTCACGTCATCCACATCTCCCTCTTCAATGGTCTGAATCACCTCTACAGTAATAACAGGTTGGTCAGTAAACACACACACACACGTCTTAATCTTTTTCATTAAACCGTGAACTAGAGCTGAACTACTGATTTTGATTGTTAGAGCCTCATTTGTTTCTACACAAGGTTTCCAAGCATTGAGCAACTACACTAAGACCATCAAAACAGAGATTAGATATTTAACATTTTAAAGTTTAAAGGGTTAGTTCGCCCAAAAATGAAAATATGTCATTAATAACTCACCCTGATGCTGTTCCAAACATGTAAGACCTCCTTTTATCTTCAGAACACAGTTTAAGATATTTTAGATTTAGTCCGAGAGCTCTCAGTCCCTCCATTGAAGCTGTGTGTACGGTATACTGTCCATGTCCAGAAAAGTAAGAAAAACATCATCAAAGTAGTCCATGTGACATCAGAGGGTCCATTGGAATTTTTTGAAGCATCGAAAAAAAATTTTGGTCCAAAAATAGTAAAAACTACGACTTTATTCAGCATTGTCTTCTCTTCCGTGTCTGTGTGAGAGAGAGTTCAAATCAAAACAGTCTGGATATCTGGATATTCACCAAATCAAACTGAATCGTTTTAAACGATTCACGTCTCTAATACGCATTAATCCACAAATGACTTAAGCGGTTCACTTTTTTTATGTGGCTTACACTCCCTCTGAGTTCAAACAAACCAATATCCCGGAGTAATTCATGTACTCAAACAGTACACTGACTGAACTGCTGTGATGAACACCGAGCTGAGCCAGATAACGAACAATAGACTGACTCGTTCACGAGTGAAGAACCGGTTGCATCGGTGTTCGGATCACCAGTAGTTCTTTCGGACAGTTCGCTTCAATAAACCGGTTGAAGAAAACGGTTCACCGGTTCTTTTGCGCTTGACGTAAATGGCGTCATTTGCGATGATTGCCCTTGATTCAAGCCTTCGGTTTACATCGCTCATAACACTAGCACAGAATCAATTCAGAATCAATCACCAAAAGAATCAGCTCAGTTCAGACGCTCTGTGTGTCGGTCTGCTTCACGCTGAATCAAACATGTGCAGTGTCATCAGCTCCTCGGTTCACGAATCGGACGCGTCTGACAGAAACGGTTCTTGACTCGTGAACGATTCAATGTTTTGTTAGTTATCTGGCTCGGCTCGGTGTTCATCTTCAGTTCTCTCTTCACAGCAGTTCAGTCAATGTACCGTTTGAGTACATGATATTGGTTTGTTTGAACTTAGAGGGAGCGTCAGCCACTTTAAAAAAGTTAACAGCTTAATTCATTTGTGGATTAATGCGCATTAGAGACGCGAACCGTTTAAAATGATTCAGTTCGATTTGGTGAACTGAATGAATCATTCACGAACCGGATATCCAGACTGCTTTGATTTGAACTCTCTCTCACACAGACACGGAAGAGAAGACAATGCTGAATAAAGTCGTCGTGTTTGCTATTTTTGGACCAAAATGTATTTTCAATGCTTCAAAAAATTCCAACGGACCCTCTGATGTCACATGGACTACTTCGATGATGTTTTTCTTACCTTTCTGGACATGGACAGTATACCGTACACACAGCTTCAATGGAGGGACTGAGAGCTCTCGGACTAAATCTAAAATATCTTAAACTGTGTTCCGAAGATAAAAGGAGGCCTTACATGTTTGGAACAGCATCAGGGTGAGTTATTAATGACATAATTTTCATTTTTGGGCGAACTAACCCTTTAATAACTGACCATAATCACTAAGCAATAGGGCTGTCAAAATGAATATTCATTCAAAATGTTTACCACTGTCATTTATGCAATGCCATTAAAACACTATTAATTTATCTGACCGTTTTATTCTGGTTTTACTCTCTCTGTCCACTGAAGAAGCCAGCAAACCCAAACACACAAAATGATTGAGGGGCTTTAAAGCAGTTCTGCCAGTCCCCGACACTTTTCCTGCTGTTTAGGACTGTCACAGACACAGATGTGAACAATCTCAGTCATATCGGTCAGACAGGATATTTTAAGAGTGGAATTCAAAGATATAATCATTTACAGGACATTCAGTTATTTACTCACATGCAAAACACACTTAAACATTGAGCCACAGAGAAGGTTACATAAAATTAAAAGGATTAGTTCACCCAAAAATGAACATTGTCATTAATTAGCCTCCCTCATATCGTTCCAAACCTTTAAGACCTTCGTTCCTCTTTGGAACACAAATTAAGATATTTTTGATGAAATCCGAGAGCTCTCGGACTCTCCCATACACAGCAAGGATCCTAAAACGACCACGGCTCAAACATAGCAAGGAGATCGTTAAAATAATCCATGTGACATTAGGGGTTCAAACGTAATTTCACTAAGCTACTTTTTGTGTGCAAAGAAAACAAAAATAACAATTTATTCAACAATTATGTATGCAGATACGTGGGTTTGCATTCAGATCAAAGTGTAAACAATGTAAACCGTGTAACCACGTATGGTGCTGGGGACACCCGAAGAGCATACGTTTACATATGTGACTTTCATAAACAGCACTATAGTGACGAGGAGGAGAGAAATTGTTAAATAAAGTTGGATGGATTATTTTATTATTTTAACGAGTCTATGCAGGGTCAAAGAGCTCTTGGAATTCATCAAAAATATCTTAATTTGTGTTCCGAAGAGGAACGAAGGTCTTAAAGGTTTGGAACGATATGAGGGAGAGTAATTATGACAAATTAATGACAGAATTTTCATTTTTGGGGCAACCATCCCTTTAAGTCCATTCAATGTGGGAAAACTGTTGCATTTATTACTTTGTAGATTACACAAATAATTTTGCAATGTGTGGTATCGCCAATCTACCAAACACAAATAATGTTTTGACTTTTTGTCTTAAGAAGGAACTGAACAACAAGAAATTTGCGATTAATTGTGATACATTTTTATCTATTGACAGCCCTAACTAATCAAGCAAGCAAACGGAGCAAAGAGGCTGAATAAGGGCGACGGTAAGGATCAATCCTGCAGGGTCTGCTCAGGTGTTGTAAAAAGAAAATACATAAAAAATATAATAATCCAAATAAACTGCTCCCAGTATCCCAACACATTATGGGGGAACATTACGGAGGGGGGAAAAATATGACCACACAGATTCCTGGAATAAAAAAAGTTGACAAATTCCAATTCAAATGTTTTTTTGTTTGTTTTGTTTTTTACATTTAAAAGAAGGAATGACAGGATATGAAGGTCCATCACCAACCACTGAAGAGCATGGAAAAAAAGCAATATAGCAAATAAGAACTATTTAAAAGGGTCATAATGTTAACCTAAAGCTGAACTCCAAATGTTCAACAAATCAGTCTGATTGTGAAACAACTGTTCAGTTTAAAGTTATTAACTAGATTAACCAGTTAACCAAAACTAACTAGCTCAGAGTGATCTGTTCGATCCAGTTGCAGTGGTTCTCAAGTTAACAGCTCACTGGTAGTTCTGGGTCTGTTCCTGAGATGAACGCTATCATACAGCTTTAGAAGACTTGAAATATAGTGCTACAAGGCCATGACAAACTAAGCCAATGTTGAGCCGCCATTGAGTATCAGTTGGCCCAGTTTCGTGGCATCTTCTGCAACTTTAGCATTAGTCAGATCCCCGTCAACAGCTTTTTGACCAGTTGAGCATGGCGAAGCTCATCAGTGAGAGAAATCAGTGTTCAGCATAGTGAACAAGAAGAAACACAAAAGAAATACCATCCGTTTGTGCCTGGTGTAAAAATGGAAGCGTAAACTGGTGTGCTTTGTTTATAGTGTGTAATATGTGCAGTCCTAGCTCTTCTGGTTTGCAGGGCTGTCAAATAAAAACTTAGAATTTGGAAAATTTGTTGAATTTTTATTTAAATTATGCAAAAACGTTGCATTCGAATTTTAGGTTGTCCGTGTTAAGGCAGCCTTCTCGTGCCATACGAGATGTGATGACGATGTAAATGTTGCATTTTCATGTTTTTGTTAGCCTATCCAGTTGAACCAACTAGATGCGGCACTGCAGAGTTGTTTATTCAAAATATTGCGGAAAAAGAGAGCATCTTGTTTACGTGAAAACTGAAACCATGCCATTCACACAGAACGCATATTTTGCTAATTTTCATGCAGCTGCATGTATAGAAGGCTATGTGAAATTGAAGTAAGTTAAATCTTTAAAAAACATGCCTCAAGACTTTATGGTGGGTTTTTTCCCATCCCACTGCATCTCATGATTTTAAATGAAGAAAGTATTCTGTGTGATTGGCTTTTGGTCCTTTGTATTAAACTATGCATACATACATGATGCTGTGTTGTTTAAAATCGTTTAAGCAACTTACTTATATTTGGTTTCTAAACATTATTTTAAACATTATGCACATTACTCGATGCGCCTCAGGAGAAAAGCCAAAAGCTAACTGAAATTATGCCTTTTAAATTTGAATTTAATTTGAACATTGATCATTTTGAGTACATAATTGAGTACAGAATTCGAATTGAGTTTTTCAGCCATTTTGACAGCCCTACCGGTTTCGTCTTCAAATAAACGCATTAAACTTTTATTTGAAAAGAACCGAAGTAATTGTGATTATATGACCCCTTTAAAATAACTAAACCATCTAAACATCTGAAGGGGCATCAACACAGTGAGATGTAACAAAAAACACCATGGTCACTATGTTTCAGTGTCCTGGAAAACTCTAAATGGAGTTTACAAACTGGTGCACAAATTGGTATTTTATAATGTACCATATCAACATAAATAATATACCATTTAATGTAAAGAGATGGGTTAAAGCAATGGGAGTGAAGAACAAGAGAGAGAAGAAAAGTGGCATGCCTAAGGTGAGACAAATGAAAAAAAATGCACAGACCTTTGAATCCATCGAGGCCTGCTTCTGTGAATGAGAAATGGTGCCACAATCAAAAGTAGCAAGACCCCATGAGCACAGGACGTCTTAAAGACCTTAACTGCGTCCATCTCACTGTCCTGTGAGCGGTTTGAATGCTATAAGCCTATAGCTGAAATTTTTGTTAAAGCTTATAACGTATTTTTACTATGAGAAACCTCAGTCAGAGCACACGCCATATTTAATTTCTACCAATGATAATGCAGCTATAAGGGAAAGACACTTAACTGTACGTCATCAAATTAAATATGGCTTTTGCGCTTACTTGGGTCAATAGGTTGCCATTTTGGCTTCTAAGAAACTTCCTCTTGAGGGAGGCTTGCAATCATTATTCACTGATTTAGTTAGGGGTCTGAATACTTTTGCAAGGCACAGTATCTATTTCTTTCTTAATTTTTTCCTATTTTAATGCCAGTTTCCTATAAAAGTATTTCATCTATGGGTGGGATCGCTATCATTTAGACATTAACTAATTAGCTTACACAAAAATGTCATTTACTCAGCCTCATGTTGATCCAAATCTGTACGACTTCTGGATTGGAGGGTGAGTAAATGACAGAATTTAATTTTTGTCCGAATTATCCCTTTAAGGACAGGAAGTGTTTTCAGGAAAATTAGAAAGCTAGCGAAGACAGTGTGGATGTTTACATTTCCATTGAAACCAATATAAACAGTAATATGTGTGATGCAGAATCAAAACTATTTGCCTTAAGGTTTTCTTTTTTTTTTTTTTTTTTTTTTTTAAGGAAAACAGAATGCAAAATTACTTATTCAGACCAGGAGCAAAAAGTCTTGAAGACCAATATTTTGTGTTACAAATGAACAAAAGAAAACTGAAGCCATATCTATGAACAGAAACAATAGCTTAATTATATTTGCTACAAAAATCAAACTGCTGCATCAAAATACACATACACACAAAAAACCCTCAACACACACACAAACAAACAATAGCTTATTGCTTTTACTTTTTTCTTGGTCGCTGTCTCCTTCTGGGATGCCCACATACACCATTACGTTGACTGCATCAGATACGTCCAGATGCAGGTTAGTGGTGCCGACCCTCCTGTCTTCTGTGGAGATCAGGCCTGGGAGGGACACGGCAAAGGGCAGAGGTTAAAGAGCTGTCAGTGTTGGGGAAACTTACTTTTAAAAGTAATGCATTACAATATTGTGTTATTCCCTAAAAAAGTAGCTAATTACGTTACGTTACTTAAATTACGTTTAAGGCATGTAATGCGTTACATTTGCATTACTGTTTAAATATGAGCAGTGATTGATTGTTTTTAATTCAAGAAGTTCTATTTATATCAAATTTAAAAGCCCTTTCACACCAAAAAGTGTGCGTTACTTTTTGGAATACCGTATTTTTCGGACTATAAGTCGCATCAGTCCAAAAATACATCATGATGAGGAAAAAACATATATAAGTCGCACTGGACTATAAGTCGCATTTATTAAGAACCAAGAGAAAACATTACCGTCTACAGTGTAGACTACAGGAGCACTGAGCAGCATAGAGCGCCCTCTAGCGGCTGTAGACGGTAATGTTTTCTCTTGGTTCATGTCAAATTAATTTTGATAAATAAGTTGCACCTGACTATAAGTCGCAGGACCAGCCAAACTATGAAAAAAGTGTGACTTATAGTCCGGAAAATACGGTACTTTAAAAGTAATCCGTTACTTTACTAGTTACTTGATAACTCACGTTACTTGTAATGTGTTACCCCCAACACTGATAAGCAGTGGTGAGGATGTTAAATGCAGATCTCTTACCATAGGCATTGTACATTTTAGGACCCAAATCTGGCCGAACGAAAAAGTTTGGAAGACGAGAGGCCAAGTTGAGACGGCCAGCTCTCTTTGTGTACTCCGGCAGAGGAAGGTTATCCATAAGATCATCAAACCTGCAAACAGGAGAACATAAGCAAGCTAATTCATGAAAAACTAGCTGCTCCTAAGCGAAGATGCCATACTAGTGTTTGACCGATATGTTGGCAAGGTCAATATATGAGCTGATATTTGGCATTTTTAATTATCAGCATTGGCCAATAATTTGTTCTGTTGGGCCAATATGTCAGAAATGGACGTGTCAGTGCACGGGACTTTTATTTTGACAACATTGAATGCACAGAGCTCCCATTGTCCATCTTCATTATTTTAAAGCAGTTTGTTTGTTTGTTTAATGCCATTCCAGATTCTGTGGCTATTTTCATGCTGGGAAATATTACAGCTGAATCATATGTTATTTTTTCATTTTTGCTAAAAACTGTATTTGGCTTAACTCTCTTTAAAATATCTTCAAAAGAGTTAACAAAGTTTTCTCAAAAACAGCACAATCTAATAAAACATGCTAAATGGATAAAGGGATTCCATTATTTTACACTCTCTGTAAACTAGGTCTAATAAATGATCCCAGAGCTTTTAAACTAAATTGGTTAAGAGTATATGAAAATATATTTTCTATTGTTAGTGATAAAGGCAAACAGTGTAATGCTTCCTCATCTACTATCAGCATTCAGCAAACATGAATTTAATTTAAACAAGTCTGAATATCTTAAAAATATATTAACTTCTAACCCCCACATCAGTTGAACACCAGGTATGGCACCAAATAACATGTCAGCAAACCTACCGAGTAGGCATCATGTCTCGGAAATCTTCTCCAGGAGGCCAGTCTTTAAGTTTTAGTACCATAGGTTGGCCATCTCCACCCTGCAACCGCTCTAGAGAGCAGAGGAGAATATAACAGACAACCCGGTCAAAGTGGTTTCATAGTTCATGACAATTAAAGATGTTAAAGTGTCGGTACTCACTGGAAATGACCTGGAAGCCATCCCAGAAGTCTCGGACTTTGACATCAGAGATGATGGCGCAGTTCCTACAGTTGACCAGGTCCACATCCTGGTCTCCAAACTCCTCGCTGAAGGACTCCGGCTTCCATAAGTTATCCTTCAGCTTTTTGTGAATGCCTGAGACCAGCACAGGCTAGCCAAGAAAAGGTTACTAGCATCAGCAGAATCTAACTCATCACATAAATACACATCCATTTGATCCGCCTTCTCCGCTCACCTGTCCTTGTTTCCAGCACTCTCTGAAGATCTTCCAGTTGTTGCTGTTGCTGGGGTCCTGCAGGCAGAGCAAACGGCCATCGCACAGCCACGAGTGTGACGTGTGGGGGTCTAATACACTGAGACCCATCAAGCCCTCTCTGCGAGGAGCGGTCCCCGACTCGCCGCCTTCTGCTGACCCTGACGCACGGCGACCCTCTGCCATCTTCGTCTCCACCACTGATGCAATAATATGATCCAGGAAGTTAGGAAGACCTCCCTTCATTTTATCAGCCTGCTTAGAAGAACCAAAATGCATATATAACAATTTAGTTTATGTCTATGACTCAAAAACATTACTGTTCAACTGTTGTTGTCAGTAAGAATTTAAGAAATGTATTCTGCAATGTTTTATTGGTAATAAAGACATTTATAATGTTCCATTTAAAAGAAATGTTCTTTTTAACTTCATAATTAGAAATAGAATCCTGAAAAATGTATCATGGAAGCAGTTTTCAACACTGAGAATAAGAAATGTTTCTCAAAGCATACTGATAAAGTTAAAGCGCTGATAAAGTCACGTACGCCGGCGGTGGAGAACACTGAAGGGAAAGGAACACCTCCTTCAGCGGGACCCTGCGGAAGCTTCCCAGGGCCGGAGTTCAGCAGATCCCGGAGGCTAGTGCCCTCTGCTTTGGGTTGGGAAGGGACAGCGCCCAGCAGCAGACTGTTGAAGAGCTTGGGACTGGACCCTGAGGGTTTGGAAAGGGTGCCGAAGGAGTCCAGACCAAATGGAGAACGAGAGTCACGACCCATCATGGAGCGCAGAGACTCTGAGACAAGACAAGAGGAAGAGCCTGAGCACACTGTGTCTGCCAAGAGCCCTTGCAAAGACTTACAAACGTATGTACAGTGGTTCGAAAACATTGTTAACGGAACAAAATTAAGTCACAAGTTTGTTCTTATAGTGTTGCAAACAAGGGGAAAAACAATGCCAAAGGAAAATAGCTAAATGTTGCTAATGCCATATTAATCACAGAGAGCAAGATAAATAAGATTACATTTTTAAAATCAAACTATATGCTATTTAACAGCAAATTCGTGTTACTTTTAATTCAAATTACTTTCTTTAAATTTCTTTTGAATGCATTATCTGTTTTGGTATCTATTTTTTTATTATGTTTTTTATTATTATTTACATACCGTTGCACTCATGTCTCGCACAAGAGGGCCACATGTTTGGAAACCCATGTAAAATAAATTCAAGTTCCACTTTTAAAAAGCAATTCTCCAGACAAAAAAAAGAGAGACTGGTTTTCGGCCCTTTATAAGCAACTATACATACGAACATGATGCCGTTTTGTTTCTAATTGTTTAAGCAACTTAAGTATGCTTGGTTGACAAACATTATTTTAAACATAATGCACGTTTTTTCAAAGATAGTTGCGTCATTTTATTGCTTTGAATAAACGTGCATTAGTAATATTTCGTACAATTTGTCCTCTTTTGGCCTAAGGAGAGAAGACCAAATCTTTTCCCCCCTTACTGAAATTATGATCATATTTAAGTACAAAATTCGAATTCATTTTTTCAGCCATTCTGACAGCCCTTATATATTATATAAAAATAAAATAAATAACATTCCATGACCATTTTGTTCAAGTGTAAGTTCAAGGTCTTGAGGCAAAACCAGTTAATCACCATCCACTAACAGTTCACCGCTCTCAACTGAGTCTCACCTTTGGGCTCCCTTTGTGTGGCCAGGTCGGCCAGCCAGTGAAGGGCCGAGGAACTGCCCTTGCCATCTTTAGCAGCCGGTGTCAGGACAGGAGCAGGGCTAGGAGTGCTGCTGTTTGTCCCACTGGAGCCTGACGCAGTGTCAGCAATGCTCGTCTCTTCAGCAGGCTCCGTTTTGACTACTGCACCCGCTGCTGGCTCCCCGTTCGGACGGGTTGTGGCTGAAGCGGAAGTGGCTCCATTCCCCACACTGTTAGCTGCACCCGACTGCACCAAACATGAGACAAAAGATGAAAACAGACAAAAAATAACCAACATCTAAGAGCATTACAGATGTAATTGACTTTCAGTTCAAATGTTTTGGAGATATCTTGCCTGTGAAAAGCCATTTGGAGCACTGGGCCGCACCAAGGGTTTATGTCGACTAGTGCAGGGGCAGTTCGCTTTGATCCCCCATTTACCTCTGGCTGCGTGTACCATGTCACCTATGCTGTATAAGGCTAAAGACACACAAGGAGACAATAAAACTGAGCTCCAGTTACTGGGATTTCATATATTTTGAACAGGGCTAAATGCACTAACCTGTTCCAGGTATTATTTGAGTGGGCATGAGGTTCTGTGGTTCGTGTGGCTGGCCTTTAGCACACTTCAGCCATGAGAACACCTCTTCTTCTGGACTCTCGTCTACTGTAAGAGAAGAAGTGAGAGTTCATGATACAAGACAGGATGATAGCCTTGTGAATGTGGCAGATCCCTTGTCATATCTACCTTCAGGTGGCCTGTTCTTGCGTAGCCGGTAGCAGTCGAGGCAAACGCCGAAGCCACATTTGCGACACACCCAGTGGATGTTGAACAGCGTCGTCTCACACACGTCGCACATTTCTCTCACTCCCCTCACAGCTCGCTTCCATGCCACTTTTTCTGCAAAATCACAACGATTTTATACAAGACCTTATTGTGTTTTTAAAATAGTCCCTAGCTATTAGCTACCAACATGGGTTATGGAAAAGTCACGAAGAATTAATAAAAAACAAAAAAATCCATGTTAATTTTTATAGAGAACATACACAGTAATGTTAAGCTCTAAAACTTTTCATGTGGTAAAATAGTTTTTTAAAATGTGAAAAATAAATAAATATTAGAAGAGTCCGATAAAAAAAAAAAAAATGTACATTGAACATTTAGCTCTTAAAAACTTCTAGAACACTTTAATATCTGAAAACTATTTTAGTAGCTATTTTACTATTTTGTTAGTTTACAGAAATTGTGTCCATAAAACTAGATGGACTGGTGCTAATAGTGAGTGTAGAAAATGTTGGGATTATGTCCTTTCTCAGAATTTATTCAGAATATTAATGATTTTGTGAAAAGCTGTAATCAGTTTTGATAAACGAAGGGTTACTTACGGTGGGGCTCTACCATCATCATGGCCTCTTTTTCTGACATGACCAGTTGGCAAAACTGGTCACCCACGTTTGCTAAAATATATTTGGATGTGTCCAGGTCAAGTCCTTCCTGTACCGTGAGGGAGGGGAGCCAGAGCCCCATTGCCATGCTGTCACTCTGCTGCGGACTCAGAAAGCCTTCCACGCGAAGGACTCCCTTCTTAGTGAAAGCCAGCCTGTTACAACACAAGTCAAGGTGTCAGTCTCGCACCCTAGCCAAGAGTTAAGCTAGTCATACCATCACACTGACCTGCGGAAGTGGAAGAATCGACAGGCCACGTTTGGGTCGTCATCGTCCTCGTCCTCGCGGGATTTCCTGTAGCGCTCCAGACGGCACTCGCGGCATTTGTGCAGATGGGGCGCCACGTTAATGCAGGAGCCGTCTTGAAGAAAGGACTCTCCGGACTGCTTCAAGCGCCGAACCTTATTCTGGTCCTTCAGCACGGACTGCCCCGCTACGTAAATCACACACAAACCCAAAATCAGATGATTGAGAACATCAACTGATCGATCATATCACTCGACTGGTGGTTAACGCAACTGCTGATAATTTAGAGAGCAGGTGGACAGAACTTTTAAACAAAGACGGTGAACTAATGAAAAGAGGGCTATGGGAATGGCCAAACCTTGAAAAACTGTCTGTGACTTCTCTTATAAAACAGCATTTTTTGTATAATATTTTAATGACAAACATGTTGAAAATTAGTTGATGAAATGTTGATTCATTAAATGCTAAATGCTGTCCTTGGAGGCTTGCACTAAGAGGTTAAGCACATCGTGATAATTTAAGAAGGCTAAACTGATCAAACATGGTTGTTACTTTATAAAACAAACACTTTAATTTAATTACCATAAACATATTTCTAATATTTCATATTTCTATTTCTATGTCAAGAACATAACCATTTTGGTGGAGTTGATAGAAGTAATATTTTGTGACAAAAGTAATATTCCAAAGAAAACTTGTAAATTTGCGAAAAGGCATTAAAAAGTTCAATGGAGTTTGGGTGTCACACGGTGGCTATTTTTGGTATAGAACCTAACTGTGCGTTCACACCGCCGGCGTCGAGAGCGTCAAAAATCGCTCTTGCCGCTCTGCTCACGACGCTGCAGAAAGATCTGTGAGCGCTCAGACGCTCTAACGTAGATCGAATGCTTATTTTGTATTTAAAGTGGCCTCAGACTCTCGTGCAGACTAACCACAATGAGGGTAATGTTATAAGTTAACCTCATTAAATACTGTTGTGGACGAAATATTAAGATCCTTTACTTAAAATGAACAAATCTCAGACACCTTGGTCCACGTATCACTTTAAATAGATTTTTTATGTCCCTGTACGCAAACAGGGACACCTCATAGATTATTGCAAACTTGAAACAGCAATAATCAACCTGTCCTCCATTTTGCTTGGGAACTAATGTCATAGTGTCATAGCTCATTACCATAAAGTTGCCTTGATTTCAACTCTCCTCGACGCTCTCAACGGCCATGTCGCGCTGCGCGTCGCTCCTCGACGCTGCTGGACGCCGGCTTACATTGAAAATGAATGACTTCCGGCCGCTTTGACGCTGGCGGTGTGAACGCACAGTAAAAATCACACAGAATCCTTTTTTTTAATAACTTTAAGTTTGGAACATAACTTATTTAGTACGGTTGGGACAATAAATTGAGAAATGATTCTGCATCGATTCTTAGATTTTCAGAAGGCATCGCGATTCTCTCTTGAATCAATTCTGAGCTTAATTTTTAACAGCAGATGGCACTAAGTGCTTTAGAAAAAGCTGTATTCTACTTTCTTCCAGTTTCTTACACATGCACCACTTGAAACTAAAAAATTAATTCATAAAGTTTGAAAAGGTTGAAGCGAATTACAAGGATGTTCACATTGGGCTGTGTTTACATTAATCTTGCATCATAAAAGCATAAAAGCCAATGTTCAAGTACATTTAAACACATACATTACTCAGCTGAATGCACAAGCGCTCTTCTTCGCGAGCATTTGAGTGTGCAGTTTATAACTAGCCTAGAGTAACATCTGCTGTTTTAAAAACTAAGATCAGAATCGATTCAAGAGAGAATAGCGATGCATGGATATATCGTTCCATGCTACACATCCAACAGTGCAAGTCAAGTAGGTGGTACTGTGCATGTCTCGAGCTCGTCCGTCCGCACTCATTCATGGTCAAATGCACTTTGAAAGCTCAGAAAGTAACGTATACTCGGGCCTTTAGACTGACATGAGGATGAGTACTAACTCATGAAGTACACAGCATGCAGGTGTCAAGCATGTTACCTTTGAAGGGTTTGCTCCGCGGCCGGCTCTTAGCCACAGGCTGGGTCTTGTTCTTATCCTCACCGGCTGCAGGATCCCCAGGTTTCTGGCCTGAGTTGTCCTCCCCCTCGCTCAAATCGGACAGGTCACTGTTGCTACTGGACTCTGAATCCCTTTTAGCGGACTGACTGCGTTCCTCCAAAGAAAACTTGGTTTGGTCTAAAGGCGTAGCGACACCTTGGCCTTCGATGCTGACGCTGGTTCCCGGGCTGCCATCTGAACCTTCTTTGTTTGGTTTGGACGTCTGTTGTCCATCCTGGGCAGCTGCAGTGAACGATGGAGTGGTCGTGAGAGCAGGAGCAGAGAATTGGGGGGCTAGGATTCCCTTAGGAGGTTCTGCCATTGTGAACAAGTTTGGTTTGGCATCACCACCAGGAGGATCTTGATTAAGTAGACTGGAGCTGCCCGAAGGTGGAACTGCAGATGTGGACAGCGTAGGTGAAGACTTTGGAGTTGACAATGCACTAAAAGGGCTGTGAGAAACAGCTCCGCCGTAAGCAAGAAATGGATTTGTTTCCTTGGTGGCCTGTAGGAAAAGGTTCTCGTGAGTTTCTGAAGCCTTGTTGCCAGCAAGCAGACCAAAACCTCTGACTGGACTCGAACTGTTAACATTTCTGGCACTGGCAAGGCCACTGGTACCTAATCCCAAAGAGGGTTTCAGAGCTTCTCCAGAGCTCGCAGCTTGACCTACGGCTGAGGGAAACGCGGCTGGGAGTTTGCTGTGCGCCTCCCCCACGGCTCCGAAAGGCTTGTTCATTGGGATCCCATTGCCTGCAGGCTTGACATCAGGCACTTTTGGCTGCTCTTTCATTGGTGCGAGGCCACTAGCAGGTGCTGAACTAAACAGTCCAGTGGATGCAGAAGCTACAACCTTTTTGAAACCCTCGGAGGGAGCGGCAGGCTTGAACAGGCTGGGCGGCTCCTTGTTCAGGCACTCGGACAAGGACGTGAAGGCCTTTGACTGGCCTGGCGTGATGCTCTGATTCTGAGACATGATTTGGAAGAACAGGTTCTGTGAGGGATCAGAGTCCTGCCTCTGCGACTCCTTCGCAGCTCCAAAAGGAAAGCCGAAAGGCTTGTCCTCCTGGGAAGGACCATTGGCCTGTTTACCAAATCCTGCAGCAGCTAGAGCGGGGGTCTTGGAGCTCTGAAATACAAATGAGCCAAATAAATGATGGTCAAAGAGTAATAGGCATGCCATGCCTATTATAAATCTGTAATAAAATAAAGTATAAGTATTAGATAAAAAAGGTACAAAATTAGAAATGATGCATTTGTAACTTTCTGGAATAAGATGAAGTACTTAAATTACCAGTACTGAAATGATATTAAATAGAATTTGAACTGGCTAAAAAGAAAAAGAAAAGTAGTAAAAAGAAAAAAAAAACATGTAAAATTACTACAACAAATTAAAAAAAGTAAAAAAAAAAGCTAATTTGAAACGACAATAACAATAAGCACTATAAAAATAAATAAATAATATTAAATAACTGGTTAAAAAATTTACAGAATGACAGAGGAGACAATATCATATTTCAATTATTATAATTTTTTTATATATATGACTAATTAATTGCATGGAAATGTTATTTAACAAAACTGCTTCACAGTTTTTTTCTTATGAAACAATAAAACATTAAGCCAAACTAGGGAATTCTCATTAACTCTTTAGATAAAGAAAAAAATCACTTAATTAGTTTTCCCTTAATAAGCTTACCAAGGTAGTTGTTAAGTTTGGGTATGGAGTAGTTTTAAGGGATCTAGAATAAGGTCATTCCGAATAAAGCATTAATATGTCCTTTACAAATATAAATAAATGGGCAATATGCTAGCAATATGCAGTAATAGTGAGAATTAGTCCTTAAAATAGTGTTTTACCAAAATATGTAATAATTACTATGTAATAATGCTAACTTTATTTACATCAAAAATGTTATAAACAAGAATGTTTTCAATTTCAGAATAAAAACTCATCTGAGAAGTGGTGTTTTTTTTTTAATTTATTCTGTATATACGAATTGCATTTTTTGAATAAATTAATAAGTCTAAAGTAAAATACAAGCATCGGTGTCCTACCTGACCCGACTCTGGGGTAGATCCCCACATCCTGGGCTTTTGGTCGGCTTCTACAGGAGCAGACAGAGTCACACTTGAAGCGTTGTCTTGGGACGGTGATGAAATGGTCACAGGACCCGGAGACACCAGGGCAGCTGTTTTAGGATACCCTGAAAGGACGCCTCCCTCCTCCCTCTCGGCTGCCGGGAGTGTGGGAGATGATTTAGGGGCAGGGGCCCCGGGCACCAAGCTGGGCATCTGACCCAAAGAAGGAAAAGTGTTAGAGAAGGGCGATGGGGCAGGCTTCAATGGAGGTGGTGTTGGAGTGGACGCAGGAAGCACCGCTGATACTGAAGAGGAGATCCTTTCTTGGTTTGGGACCAAACTGCCATTCTCCTTGACGAAACCTGTGCTCCTTATGTGGGAGTGCTCCTGCTGAGAGGAACTGCTGTTGTTAGAGGAGTCTGGACTTGGCAAAGCTACTGGACTACAGGTGTCCGTCCCCCGTCCACCGTCCCTTCCCTCCCCTGGCGTCTCTACACACGTCACCATAGCCTCAGCGTCCTTGTTGGAGACATTGTTATTCTGGCTGTCAGAGGCGCCCTCCCCGGCTCCTTTGAAACGTTTCAGAGTAATGTCTTCATCTCCTTCCGATGCTGTCCGGCGCCGACGACTGCCCTCACCTTTCCCACCGTCGCCCTCTTTCTTGCGTCGGTCTGGGCTCTATGAGAGATGTGATACAGCAAAATGACCCAGGCGCATCATCAATTACTAGATTTACATGACTAAAGTAATGTTTAACACGCATATACACATCTATTTATAATCACAAAGATTATTGTCCCTTGTTCTTAAAAACTACATTTATTTTTCGGTTTTAAAATGTGACTTATGTCATTTGAAAGCAAGGTTTCCTACACGATCCTTCAGAAATCTTTCTTAATATATACCGATGCTCAAGAACCATTTCTTCTTCTTATTATTTAAAACAGTGGCTTAAAATTTGCATATTTTAGTGTTAAACATTTTTTGTATGTAAAAATGATGCGTTTCAGCATTTCCAAGTATAACTGCAAATATTACAAATTCATTTTTGCAAATAAAATGTAACATTAAAAAAAACTTCTGGTGCAAATAAAAATGTTGCTAAAAATAACACTGTAACTGAATTAACACTTAACAACTCTAGGAGAGACAGAAACCCAACGCACCTCTTCTGATTCTTCCACCGCAAGCTTTACATGAATAACCCGGGGATCGACGACTTGTGTCTCTTCACCCTGAAACAAACCACGCACTGAAGTCAGCTTTATTCTCTCTCACATGAATCAGAAGAGACAGAGGACTGACTTCCACACGGACCTGGTCCATGGTAACCTCCATAATGTGTGAAACTGGATCGTGCTGAGATACGAGGCCCAGGGCCCAGGGCTCCTCAAACTCCGGCTGGTACACCTGCACTCGCCGACCCTGGATAGTGAAAGGTCCTGGCCAAGATATGAAGGAGGTACAGCTTGTCACTTAAATACTAAAGATTCATGCTACCAGAAAATCTCTATTGCAGTTTGTCAGAGACTGAATATAAGAGAAATGTAACAATTCCATTCTATGTTTATTGTTCATATGTTTGACCCACATATTTTATGTTCAAAATTAGCTGTACAGACACAATAAAAAATTATAATTACAGGTGAGCACATTAGAGTCTATAGAGCTCAAGTTTATTAACAGTTAAATGTGACTGACCTTTGCGCAGGATCTCCTGTAACTCAGAGTCACCGTGCCAGCTCCTGATGGCAGCTTGAAGAGCCGGCTGCTCTTGTAGCAAAGAGTGTTCAAAATCTTTTTCAGTCTGAAGAAAAAAAAAAAGAAAAAAGATAGCGTATTTCTATTTAAACCTTTCACAGTGCAAACGTTCTAAATTAATACATGCAAAAAGATGACAATGCAGATCTTAGGACCGTTACCAACCTCAAAAGTGAGCAGTGAACTCCCATTAGGGAGAAACGCCAAAGTTCGTGCACCAAAGAACTCCACAGGAACCAGGGATCCCAAACCCACACGGTCAACCAGCGCTTTGAACATCTGGGGATTAAGCCAAAAGACAAATAGCTTTCAAACTAACGAGTGAACAGAAAACACTGAATCTTGACTCTTACAAGAGATCCAATGTCCCAAAGCTTTATCCAACCATAACTACAAAAAAGCATGAACATGCTTGTAGATGGAGTGCGATACATTCCACTTCTCAACCCATATTAGGAGTACATGGGAAATTATGGAAAGGTACTCACCAAGGCTGGCCACTGAGCGGCGGAGATCGATGGGTCGCTGCAGGTGGCCCAAACAATGGCACTCTCCATGAGAACGGCTCGCACCTCGTCCCCGTACACCTGCACCCATGAGCGCTGCCGCCAAGGGCTGTCGTCAAACTCTACAAACACCTGCAATCAAGACGGACAGTCGACAACTTTTTTTTAGCATAACACCAAACCACACGATCATAGGCTCAAACTAGAAAAATACAGCTTTTAACTCATATTTCAACACTGTTGCTAATACTTTGGAAATCTCTATTATTAAAACCCAGTGAGTGAAACAGACTCACACAGATTTCTCTCAAAAATAAAGCAGTATTTCAGAAATCAGTTTACATAAGTGCATTTTAGTTTGATATTGGTTTGATTGGCTGAGACATTTAAAGGGACAGTAACAGGATAAAGCTACTGCATAACTCTGTATGGAGTTACATACATAACCACTCAGAAGTTTGGGTTTTTATGGTTTTGAAAGAAGTATCTCATGATTGCACAAGCTACATTTATACAGTATCAACAATAATATTGTGAAAAATGACTATCAAAAAAAAAAAATTCCAACTTTTTGCAAACCTAGTTATTATCAATGTTAATAAAACGTTTGTGCTGTTTTTTTTTTTTTTTACAGAATGCTTTAATAAATGCTGTTCTTTTGAACTACTCGTCTGAAATGGAAATATTTTGTAACATTATGCATGTTGTAACAATATCTTTAGATCAATGCAATGCATTCTCACTAAAAAAAAAAAAGAAAAAATATTTCTAAAGTGAAACTACTTAACCCAATCTTTTGAACCACAGTGTACACACATTTCACTAAAAGTGTCAGCCACACAAATAAGTAACCACAGACAGACTACTGCATTCATATCAGATCAAAATCTAAATGATATCACACCAATACATAACATAAAGCCTGAATGTGCATAAATGAATAAACATATACTTAAACTAACGCAAGTCATACACTACATATAGGATACTAAAGGTCTGCTGTATTTCAGTGGTTCTAGTACTCTATACACAGTACCTAATTTAATTCAATCCATGTTAACTGATGATAATAATAATAAATACAAAAAATCACCATGAAAAATCAACAAAAGGACGATTAATGAAGTTTGCCTGTGCAAATATGAAAACCAGAACATAATTTCTATGTATTCATCTAATCACTCAGAAAAGAAATCATACAAAATGAATATTACTTCCCCACCAACCAGCCATGAATAATGACCTTTCCCTTTGTATTCGTAGAGAGCATGTTTAATTGATCTGATAGGTGCATTCATTGTGTGGGACGGTTTTTAAAATCCCAACGGGTCATTTAAGTCTAAGTCTACTTCAGTTTAAAACCAGACAGCTGCCTAACTAGACAACATCAGTGACCCCAAAAAACACAGGCTAAGTAGTACATCTGCAGCTAGCCTCTGAGCTAACTAGCACTCAAACACACATAAGAGGTTCACTAACATATCTCGTTCTCATTTCTCACGCAGCCTAGAGTCATAATTCAGTTTTGCACACCGAAACTGACGGATGCGCGAGTTTGTTCCCACGGGTAGGTTTTGTTTTGTTTTGTCGGTGTGTTGTTGTTGTTGTGTCGGTCTCACCTCCATCCCCGGGCTCGCCAGCCCGATCACACTGACCGCCCGCACGGTTCCGCGGAGCCAGTCCGCCTGCTCCACCGCTCCTCCCGCCGCCGCCGCTGCGGAGCTCCCGTCACCGAGCAGCAGCAGCAGCCGCTTCCCGATCAGACCGAGCGAGTCCCCCATATTACAACCACCATCAAGAGACCGACTTCCTCCGGAGCTCGGCTGAATCCGCGATCAATCGTGCCCAAACTCAATCAGTCAGTTGCTACAGCCACATAGGTATTACTGCACGCGGGATTTGCATAGGCAAACTGAGACGATCAAGAAACGCTTTGCTGGGAATGTGTGGTGTTATTGTTCGTGCTACAGCTCCTTGTCCTCATCCGCCATTTAGCTGTGCAATAATCAAACGCACCCCTCGTACTGCTGCGGGACTGCGTTCAGCTGGCTACCAGGGAAATGGAGCAGCGCCCTCCGCTGGACACTGTACGCGCCGTTCACCGTCAACGCACTTCTCTGGAGGTCCCAAACTATCGCGAGATTTGCATGCGCCGCTTTATTTGTAGTCGCGCAGCAACGAGACGAAGCGTCCGCGTTGACAAGAATGGGCAAGTTTTACGCTCACGTTTAAAAATATGTTTTTTGGGATTATTTATAGACATTTTTGGAGATATGTTGCAGTATTTTTTATAATTAACGTAAAAATAGATCACTTTTGTTCTGCTGTTGTTGTGATGCTGGCCAGAGAGAGAGAGAGAGAGAGAGAGAGAGAGAGAGAGAGAGAGAGAGAGAGAGAGAGAGAGAGAGAACGGAAGCTCGGAACGCTCGATCGTCACGTGATTCACGTAGACCTCGAGTAAGTTCCAGGAAGTTCATAGCGGGCAATTGGAAAACATTGAGTGAGAGAGAAACAACTGCGATCTTTTTGGTAATTAGTAGACTATTAAGGAATGTATTTACATTATTTATAAAATAAAGTATACATTAATGTATAGTCTATATAGCTAGTTGTATCAGTGTTGTTTTTTAAAAAGATTAAATCCGTTAATATTTGAGAATTAATGTAGTCTGCAATCCTCACCTTGTTAACATATTTTAGACTGACGTTACCTTGGTAAAAGTCCATGCTTGCTAAATAAACGACATCGTGTTCTTTAAATATAATTATATGTGTGTGTGACTTGTATATTAGTCAAATTGCAATCACATCTTAAAGTTCAATGTTGTTTTACTAATCTTATGGTAACTGTTAAGTTGTGATTTTATTTTTCCCTTTGTTTTTGGAGTGTTAAAATATCTTGGTGCATATAAAAGATCTGTAAAGTTGCAAAGACTAAAGACTCAAACCCAAGGAGATATTCTTTATAAATAGGTAAGAGTCATACATGCCCCCTTAAACACGCCCCCACATATCTACATCACAGTGTGGGAAGATCAGCAAACATTCACTCAAAGGAAGAAGGTGTAACTTTCTCTCTGTAGTATTGTTGCCGCCATGTCGTGGAGACGCTGTGTGCTTCGTTGCGAAAGAAAAAGTACTTTATTTGGCCTCCCAAAAGATGACACAGCAAGAAATCTGTGGCTGAGTTTTATTTACAACACTGTTCCAGAGCAGTACAACACAAATATTCGAGTTTGTGCTGCGCACTTCACTGAGGATTGTTTTCTGAACCTGGGAGAGTACAAGGCCAACTGTGCACAAAGACTTTTACTCAAAAGTGGGGCAGTTCCAACTTTACAAGGACAGTCTGGAGCTTCTGACTTACAGCCTGTAAGTATGTTTTCATATTTAAAGAATTTGCTATTGACTATTCATACAGAAGTTTAAATTGAGCAATGCAGAGCAGGCTTTTTGTTTGTTGTTTCTATGATCACAAATGCAGACTTGGTATGAAGTTTACAAAGTGTAGTCTGTCATGCAACCACGTGACGCATAAAAACACAATACAAATCATTATAATCAGTAATTATGACTATACTGGTTATCCCCACTGGATGCAACAAATTACTCGTTTGTAATGGATGTTAATGTGCGCCGGAGACCAGTGTTGCCAAGTCTTTGATGTGTTGTCAGATTGGGCGGTTTTGAATTTGATTGTGCGGGTAAAAATTGGCTTGGGTGGGTGGACAAAACTGGGCTGGTTTGGGGTCAGTGTGCATATACTGCATCCAAACCGTCATCACAACGTTTTTAAACACAGGCACACTGCATTGCAGAGGCGTTGATGCCAGGGTTGCCAGGTTTTAACAACAAAACCCGCCCGATTGCTACTCAAAACTAGCCCAATGGCTTTTCATAGGCAACCCCACAGTAAATATCGCATTCCAGGGGGTAAAATACACATGTTTTGCTGAGGTTCCCCTTGTAAAACTCAGTGTTAAATATCATGTTATCGTATTCATATTCAGCTGTGATTCCACCTCTCACCACTTCTCAAAGTTAGTTGTTTTTGGGTATTTCTTTTAGAGGACATCTCAGCAAGCCCTTGGTACAGAACAGTTATCCATTTCATCCAGAAGTCGCGACGTTTCATGTCAAACGGACAGTATAGAAACACTTCCTGCTGCGTCTCCAAAAACACGATCTGTTGGCACACAACTGTCTTTGGGTACACTAAACGACACGCACGCGTGGAGCAAAGGTATTTCACACGCAGTAACTACAAATGCATGAATTATAGTTGTTTATTAGGGCAAACTTGAATGTGCAGAAATCCAAATCCAGTTGCATGTTAAACCGTAGATGTTACGTTTTCAGACGACATTATCATAATACTTTGAGTAAAAATACAATCTTTTTCCTTTTAATTGCAGGAACCTGGGCTACGGTTTCCTCTTTTGATGTAGGTGCTGAAACTACTCCCAGTTTCCCCTTAAGAGCCCTGTCTTCAACTCCCATCACATTCCCCCAACACAAAAGGCCTCGTCTTGAGCTGGATGAAGAGGAGGAAGACACAGACATTTCTGAAAGCATAGCTGAACCTCACCACTCTGCGGTTACAGAGGAGTCTGGATTATGGTAGGTTTTAGACCTCTTTATAGTTTGTTCAGTTTTAAAGAGATTTGTAAAACTGACTTGAAAGAGCCCAATTTCTTGTTTGTCTTTCTAGGGAACAGAGCGCATACAATGTGTCAAAATACATCGTTTTTGAAAGCTGCCTCCGAGAGCTATTTGAAACGTGTCCACTTTGCAAAACAAAGTGTGATGTTCAATGTAGACGAATGGGCAGCTATGTGTCATTCACCCAGCGTTGTCCAAAGTGCAGTTATCACAGGAAGTGGGAGAGTCAGCCAGTCATTGGAAGTACACCTGTTGGAAACCTACTGGTGTCTGCAGCCACCTACTTCTGTGGTGCATCCTTCATTCAGTTTGAAAAGGTCATTATAAGATCATATCATTACCCTTATGATCATATTGCCAGGTCAATCACTGCTCTATTTTTATATGGTTTTTAATGCGTTTCATTATTTTCTTTAGATTTGCAAGGCCATGCATCTTCAGATCATCCAATATGAGACATTTAGGAGGCATGCTAGGAACTACCTAGAGCCTGCTGTAATACACAAGTGGAAGATCGATCAGAAAAACCTTTTCAGGAAGCTGCAAGAAGCGGGAAAGATTGTAGTTGCTGGAGAAATGAGAGCTGATACACCGGGTAAGTTTTTATTTGGAAGTACTTATATCTTGATCTTCTGATTATAATTTTTGAGTTACATTGGACTGACAAAATCAGCAGACATAGCAAGAGTGGTACAGACACAATATGAGAGAAAACTCAGATTTTTTTAAATTATTATTAGGGCGCTCGGCAAAATACGGCATCTACTCTATGATGCACCCGGACAGCAACACTATTCTTGACATGCAGCTTGTTCAGGTAAACTTATTTTATATCATAAACTTATTATATTGTTACATTGGGAAATATTCAGTTGTAGGTTTATGCCTTTTTAATTGAATTTATACCCAGAGCAATGAGGTAGGGGGTAGCTGCCACATGGAGAAGGAGGGCTTGAAGCGTTGTCTAGATCATCTGGAGGCTAACAGTTTGGCAGTGGAATACATCATAACGCATCGTCAGCCACAGATCCAGGAGTTTCTCAGAGAGCGCAACATCATACAGTTCTACGATGTGTGTCACTTCGAAAAAGGTGACTTAAGCTTTGTGTGTTTTGTGACATACAGTGCTGTCGTCAGGGATCAGGAAGGAGGACCCAATTGCAGTGAGATAAAAAGGTTTTATTGACAAGACAGACTGATACAAGAGGTAGTGAAGTGCACAAGAGGAACACAATAAACATGAACAGCTAGGGAAGGCCACTGGGAAGGCTTCAGGAAACAACTGGCAGAATATTTTGGCAACAGAGTGGGCAGCAAGACCAGGCTGATAGAGAGGACCACATAATGCACCATAGAGCAGAGCTCAGGAACGTGTTGACAAACAGACTCTGAGACGGACCAAATGCCAGGCAGGAAGAACCAGGACAGGACACACAGGGACAGGTCAGGAACTCAAACACAAGACTAGACAGGACACAGCTCCACAAAAACACAAATTAAAACTCAAGACAAGGGAAAAATTTAAACCAAATATATGGTTAAGTAACAAAATAAGAAATTACCAGTTTAAACCAACTTATAATAATCAAACAAAACCAAGAATCAAGACTAGAAAAACTAAATAAATGTTACAAATAAAAGCAAGAACAAACAAATTACTAAAACAAGGAGCAAGACAAGAACATAGAACTACAAGGGCACAAGACCAACCAGACAGGGAGATATGAACATATATTCAGCCAGAGACAAAGGGACTGAGAATGACCACGGACCAGCAAACACAAAAGTGTAAGATGCACTATAAATAGGGAGGAACAGGTGAGCACAATTAGACCAACTAGGATAACAAGAGGGTGTAGTTAAGAGGAAACAAGGAGGAGGGGCTAAAGGAGCACATGGCTGAGAAAATAACCAACAAAGCCATGTGTTGACACAATACACAAAAAACAAATACATAAAACAAATTGACAGTGCAAAAGCCTGACAGCTGTGTAATGACAAACTATTGGTTATTACTGGTTTATGAAGTTAATGTGTCATTAACTATGCATGCACCACGTTAATACTTTTTTGTTCTCCTTTTTTTTTTTACAGGTTTGTCTATAAAGTTGAACAAACTGTCACAAAAAAAGGGGTACCAAATACTGAAGAAGTGGTTGCGCAGCATCAAGAATCACGTGTACTGGAGTGCTAAGTCGTCTACTTCTGGTCCCGAGAAGGTGGCCAAATGGACATCCCTGCTCAACCACATCCAAAATAAACACATCCATGAGAACCCTGAATTCCCGAAATGTGCACATCCAGAGAAAGTGTCCAAAGATCCCAAAAAATGGTTCCAACCAGGTATGCATCAGATTCTTCGATTATTTTATAATGTGACAAAATACAGACATGGCTTAATACTAGTAATTTATAATTTGACAATATTCTGTTTCTTTTTGTCATTCAAGGGTCAATGCCTCTCTACAAAGTGGAAAAGATCCTGAACAATAAGCGAGTCCTAAAGGACGTGGAAAAGCTCAGTCACCATTACAGGACATCTTCACTAGAGGCCTTTCACAGGGTGATCCTGCGTGTGGCCCAAAAGAATGTCATCGTTTCCTTCATTGGAATGTTGTGCAGGTATTATATATATAGATTATGAAATGCAATATAGTATTTTTTTTTTAAATATGTATGTGCAAGATTTGCTGAAGTGTGTAATGTTTTAATTTATATGTCACTCTTGTACTGCAGGTTGTACCTGGCAGCAATGCAATACAATGAGCAGGCCACGACAGCTTCAGGACAACCTATGAACAAGGTTGCTTTTTCAAAGTCAAAGAAGAGTGCATGCACTGCAAAGCCACTTGAAACAGCCCCTTCAAATGGTATGTTATAACATGTTTTATTTTCATACACTTACAAATTACACATAGTGATGCATTTGATATGTTACTAAGACAGTAACATGCATAATAAAATGTCCTTTTGTACCATGTATTTACAGACTGTGTAGCTGACTTGATGAAGCTGGTCTTTAAAGAGGTGTTTGCAGATCCCGCACCATTTGTAAAGGAGTTAAAACAAATCCCCATTCCTCCATTCCTGTCCTCCCAGTTTGAAAGACCTTCAAAGGAGGAAGTTGTTGGCTGCCACATCTCACGCTTCAGTCAAGGGGCGGTCGAAAACCTACAAGCTGTCCATCCGGATCAGGGAACTCCTGCCGAATCGGAAGCACAACACCGGGACGGGAGAACAACTCTGACATTCTGTCCTAAATAGCACCCGCTTACAGTACCGCCTTAAAAGACGGATGTGGACACTAGTATATTTTTGAGAATGTGTACATACTTACTATTATATGCCTTATCCTTTTTTTACAACAAATAAATCTTTTGGAAAAAATCCTTCAAGGTTTTATTTTTGTTGCTTATGTGTCATGAAAACAACATTTTATTTGGTTTGATTTACAAATGATAGAAATAAGATTACATAAAGACTGTTCCTCTGTTCTTCCTCAGGTGTCCAAAATCAGCAGTAAATGTTATTAATGTAATCTGGAGGGTTTAAAGGCCCGTTCACACCGGTTCACACCAAGGACAATAACTATAACGATAAAGATATAGTTCAAAAAATCATTCTCAATATTAAAGAATAGCAGAGTCCACACCACAACTATAACAGTAAAGACACAGAGAAACGATACAGCCAATCAGAATCCATCCTGCTGTAATGAGCTCGAGAATTTAAAGCGGCAGACGCATGTGCACTTATAATAAAGAGACGATATCATTCGCTGGTGTGGATGCTAATATTGTTACCTTTATAGTTTTCGTTCTCGTTGTGAACGGGACTTAAGGATTTAAACAGTTAGGTTCGAAGCCTGGTGCTGTGTCATTCATTGCAGATGGCCTGAAACCTGTAGAAGACGACACTGATTATGATGTTACATGATGTGATCATGTTGATTTCAAAGCGAGGACAATTTCTTCATAAGAGACTGGGTAACAAAATATGATGGTATCATACTTTGGAACTGACACTTTTTCACGAAGAGCAAGGAAAGACTTGCCAAATCCAGTGAGGAGAGTGATATCTCATTACAGGGAGTCTTCAGGTGATTCTTGTTCTGAAAGCAAGATAAAAGCACATGAGAAATGGTTAAGTGATGCACCATCAAATTTCAGTCCTGTGGCATCTGCTCCTTCTACAGTTTGGAGATTTTTCCATCTACAGATTTGCCCCTGACCTTCTTTTCTCTGTAAATTAAGGGTGCGCTGTATTGCTGAAAAACACCCATCTATTCCCATTTATCAGTCAGATGTCTGCATGCACAAAGGCACAGATCCCTAAACAAGGTCATATCTGCAGATAACACTTTGTTTGTAGGACCATTTTTTTTTAATTCAGTTGTCACACTTCAAGTCGATTTAAGCCAACTGCAAAAAAAAAACCTAAATGATGTAAAACCAAAAACCCTAAAGAAGTATTATCGCAATTGCAGCTATATGACGTAAAACAAACCTTCCTTTATAAAAGGGACAGTTCCGGGCCTTGATTCTGTGTGTTGCTCTGCAACTATTTTGTTGGAGCCACAACTGTTTTTGTTTGGTTGAAGAATACTGTTTTTATTTATATGGTTACACTTTATTTGCTGTTTTATTCTGTGAAACCGTACTATGTATATGGAGTAACCGTTTTATAAAAGCAAAAATCCCTGTGAAGCAGTGGTTTACAGCGAATTTATTTATAACAGCTAAGAGGGGTTGTTAGGTATGAAGTGAAGGCTAATTGCTTTATTAGAGGTTGTGTGTTATATTTTGGGTTATGACAGTGAACTCACCCTCACTCCTCGTGATCTCGTCACAGTCCAGATGTCTCGGATGTGAAGGACTGACTGGACTGTCCTGATCTTGAGGCTGGACGTCCTGCATGTGCTCCTCTGCAGTGAGGGGTCTTCAGGAGGACTGGAAGGAGACTCCTGAGGATCAGTGTCCTCTACAGAAGTCAACACCAGAGAAGTCTGATCTAAACACCGCTACATCAACCAAAAGCTTGCTTTAATCTACTAATATCAGTAAAACATTCAATACTCGTATTCATTCTTCATTCAGGAGATACTTTCGGTTACTTCAATCTTGAAATATAACATGTAACACATGAATAGTGGAAAAACTCACTTAACTGCATTTGTATAATGTGATGGTGGTGTGTGAGCAATGAACAGACTCTCAGATGTTCATGTTGATTTAGCATCAGTCCAGCTCCTGGATGGAGACACATCAGTGTCCTGCTCTCTCTGAGCTTTGGTGGATTTGTGAGGAGAGAAACAACAGAAGAAACCTGCTCTTTTTATGCCTCTTCTTCTCGTCTTTTCTCCTCTTCACCGACAGCTACAGGCGTCTCCTCAGGAGAAGATGGCTCCGTGTGGTCGGTGGGTTTAAGTGTTGTCTCTCCGTCCCATAAGAAACACGATAAAAGCCTATAAACAACTAAACTCACGGTAAACTGTTGATAACACACTCCTTACTCCCCGCGAAGTGAACAGATGAGTCCCGCGCTTTAAATATTCCTCTATAGCCAACCATAAGCGCTAAACACAGAGCTGAGACTGTTTTAAAAACTTAAACAATAAGCCCCATGAAGCCGTGGTTTAGTGAATTTATAACCAAAAAATGTCTTCACTTGCTTAGTTCCACTGTTTCCTACATTCACCTTCCCTGCACTTTTCTCCTCTCCGTCCAGAGTTTCTTCTCAGGTCTGTGTGGACAGTCACAGTCTGTCTGTACACCAGTATGATTTCATTTTAGCCATACCAAAACATGAATATGATAAGAAAGGTTTGCTAATGCTTATTAATGTTTAGCACGCTAACGTTTCACTATAACACAGACTCAACAGGATGGCATGTGTGAAGGTGAGAATGAACATGAGAATGTATAAATCAGAAGAAAGAAATTCCCCCAATATCACCTTATAGGTATTATAATTTGCCACCTTATTAAAAAGTGGAAACAACATAAGTGTAAATAACATTTGTGAATTAAATACAATGTTTTATTACATTTATAAAATGTATTCAACCTCAGGCAATTCAAGATGTAGGCCTAGATGTTTGTTTGTTTTTTACTAACATTTTTTTTATTTTATTTTTTTGGTTCACAAGATGTTAACTGATGGACTGGAGTCCTGTGGATTACTGTGATGTTTTTATCAGCTGTTTGGACTCTCATTCTGACGGCACCCATTCACTGCAGAGGATCCACTGGTGAACAAGTGATGTGATGCAAAACTTTTCTGAACATTTCCTTTACTATTCCTAATAATGTCTAAGGATTATTGTTTATTTGAATGGTTAGAAATGCCACAACATTGATATATTTTCACATATGTGAATGAACATGAACTAATAATCTGCTAAAATGTTTGTATTTTATTGTCTCTCACATGTTGGGTTTTACATACACTACCAGTCAAACGTTTTTGTACAGCAGGATTTTTTTTTTCCAAATTTTTTTTTTTTTTTGTCAAATCTACTCACCAAGCCTGCATTTATTTTGTTCAAAGTACAGTAAAACAGTACAATTTTTAAATATGTTTACTATTTTCTGTATTGAATACATAGGTGAGCAGAGATAATTCTTTAAAACCTTCTGACTGGTAGTGTGGATAAAAATACTGTTATCATTTGCGCATATTTTCATCTTTTATAATGACAATTACATGCATTAAATGCTACCTTGATAACTTACTTGATAATAACCAATACAATCCCGAAGAAACAGAAATGAATGAGAAATGAATATAAAAAACATGAAGAGGAAGGAAATCGGGCATCTATCACATGTCTGTGGCTGGGTCAAATAAACATGGCTCCATTTTATTATTGTTCTTGTACTTCACATTTTATGTGCAAGTCACAAATCTGTGCACGTAAATACAAAAATACATAAAACATACAAGAGTGAGATAAATAAATACAAAGACACCTTCCGCTCCATTCATGATAACTGTCTTACTGTGTTCTTTAAAGGCTATAATGTAACATAGCAAAATTACTTAGTAAAGAGCAATTACGGTATTCACATAGTCAATCTCTAAATTTTTTTTATCCAAAACTCGTTAGTATTTTTTTCCTCAGTTTAAAGCATTATGAACCGACCTGTTACATAACAGTCTGTTTGAAAAAATGTAAATGTGTTTTGCTGCAAACCAAATTACAGGTGCTGGTCATATAATTAAAATATCATCAAGAAGTTGATTTCTTTCACTCATTCCATTCAAAAAGTGAAACTTGTATATTATATACATTCATTACACACAGACTGATCTATTTGAAATGTTTATTTCTTTTAATTTTGATGTTTATTACTGACAACTAAGGAAAATCCCAAATTCAGTATCTCAGAAAATTAGAATATTGTGAAAAGGTTCAATATTGAAGAGACCTGGTGCCACACTCTAATCAGCTAATTAACTCAAAACACCTGCAAAGCCTTTATATGGTCTCTCAGTCTAGTTCTGTATGCTACACAATCATGGGGAAGACTGCTGACTTGACAGTTGCCCAAAAGACGACCAATGACACCTTGCACAAGGAGGGCAAGACACAAAAGGTCATTGCAAAAGAGGCTGCTGTTCACAGAGCTCTGTGTCCAAGCACAGTGTGAAGGACAGTCAGTGATGGTTTGGGGTGCCATGTCATCTGCTGGTGTTGGTCCACTGTGAGTGCTGTACATGCTCATACTTTTCATTTTCATATTTTTTAGTTGGCCAAGTTTTCTAAAAATCCTTTCTTTGTATTGGTCTTAAGTAATATTCTAATTCGGTGAGTTAATTGAATTTCCTTAGTTGTCAGTTACAATCATCAAAATTAAAAGAAATAAACATTTGACATAGATCAGTATGTGTTTAATGAATGAATATAATATACAAGTTTCACTTTTTGAAAGGAATTAGTGAAATAAATCAACTTTTTGATGATATTCTAATTATATGACCAGCACCTGTATAATACAAATGCAATGTATTACCCATAAGCCCCAGTCTAATGTGCATTTTTTCCTTTATGATGTCACAAAAACATAAGTGACACCGGGCAGATTAAGCAAAATTAGTCTGTATATGGTTCCTATTACTGCTCAGATGCATTGTTTATGTGTATGTAAATATAGGGAAGAATTATGAAGTCCATATGCCAGCAGGGCCTTTCACTGAACAATCTGGGGCATTTCACTCCATGCTTTGGCTTTCTTCTTAGCGAGAGCCAGCCAGGGAGGCTCATCTTGGGCCAAAGGTGCAGTGGACGGGATAGTGATTCTCTTGCTTTCCTTCTCTACCGGTGATGTGTTGGACAGTTCAAGGGAGCAGAACACTGTTCATTCAAAACAATGGATAACAGCTTTTATATTAATCTTCATTCATAGTTTATTATGCATCATATCAGAAATAATACATTTATGCAGAAACATAGGTCTGCTACTATATATATATGCAATTACATAGGTCACACATATACTGCTGGCCAAAAGACTGGCATAATTATTATATATTATATTATATATATATATATATATATATATATATATATATATATATATATATATATATATATATATATATATATATATATTGCGCTTTGCAAGGCTGCATTTATTTGATAAACAGAATAATAATATAAAATTTGTGTCACATGATACTTCAGAAACCATTTTCATATACCGGTAATTTGCTGCTCAGGAAACATTTCTGATTATTGTCAATCTTGAAAAAAATTGTGCTGCTTCAACGTTAATACACTACCATTAAAAGGTTTTGGGTAAGTGCAAAAAAAAAGATATATACTTTTTATTTTAATTTATTTAGAAAGGATGCATGAAATTGGACTAAAGTGACAGTAAAGACATTTATAATGTTACAAAAGATTTATATTACAGATAAACAGTGTTCTATTTACTTTATATTCAGCAAATAATCCTGAAATAATGTTCAAACATTTCTAAATATATATATCTTTATATCTATATATCTATATCTATATCCAAATCTATATATCTATATCTATCTATCTATCTATCTATCTATCTATCTATCTATCTATCTATCTATCTCTATCTATCTATCTATCTATCTATCTATCTATCTATCTATCTATCTATCTATCTATATATATATATATATATATATATATATATATATATAGAAACAGCAGAAACTGTTTTCAACAACGATAATATGATCTATTATTCATAATTAAGCATTGATAATAATTGAGCAGCACATTAGTATATACAAATGATTTCTGAAGGATACTGTCACACTGAGGACTGTGGAGCAATGATTCTAAAAATTCAGGAAAAAATTACATTTTAAAAATATTTTCAAATAGAAAACAGTTCTTTGAAATTGTCAAAAATATTTCACATCAGTACCATTTAAATTATATTTTTGATGCAGCCTCGGTGAGCATAAGAGACTTAAAAAAATAAAAGTCTGTCAGTGTAAAGGTCAGAAAAAGTCCCGTATGAAGGTAGTGTTTATATTGACGTACATTGGGGATTTAAACAGTTACATACATATCCGCTAGAGGGCAGACATTTATCGCTATAAATATCTTTCTCGAGCTGATCTTAAAACATAACCTTGTGCTGTTAAGAAATGAATACAGTATTTTGTTGCTTTGCAGGTCATTGCACTTTTTAGACCAAACAGAATAAAGTAAGTAATGCTATGTAAGGCCATGACAGTGCATTATATTAATGTTAAGATTATTACCTTGTAAAGGTGAACACGGCCGTGCCGGTTGCTCTTTGGCGACTGGATTTGATAAACTCTCCGTTGAATCCCCCTGAAAACAAGTGGACATATTTAAAAAATGAGGAAAATAATCAATATCTGAGAGATTAACACTAAATATCATTAAGGAATCAAGCTTTTGTAGCATTGGCTAAAACTGATTGCTACACAAAATGAGTCAGTATCCTAACTGTTTAGTGTTCGATTCATTTCACTTCATTAAATCTTTCCTGCATTTTCCCAAGCTGAAGCATGCAGAGATGACTAAGTAGGATATATGCGTGAATATGACTGTCCTGGTGCTTGAAGACAGTTTTCAAGCAACTCATTGAGAACTGGGCAAGATTTGACATGACGTATTTGTTGAGGAACAGCACAAACCTGCGCGGGAAGTTTCTCTGGAGAGTTTTCAGGTGAGCTCTCGATGAAGTTCCTCTGTTTCTGTCTGGCCACAGAGATCCAGCTCGGAGAATCAGTGCCACCAACAGAGATTCTCCCCACTGCGTCTGAAAAAGGACATTCAATATGCATCAATAAGCTTTTTTTTATTATTACATTAACATAAATTGGAAGTCAAAATTACGCTAAACAATAACATAAAATAACACTCACTTTTTATGATCCAACTAAAACCTGAACTTTACAGTATTCTTTCCAAAAATTCGGTCATGTTATGTAAGTTAAATGCATTGCAAATACCATTTTAAGTTATCTTACTAACATGAAATTGTGATTAAAAAATACCAAAATAACTTTTTTCCAGAATATTTTACATTGCAAAATATCTAATTATTCAATAAGAATTAATAAAAAAAATTATTTAAACAATATTTTTTACAATTATTTAAATAATTAGTATTTAGTCCAGTTTCACATTAAAAATATTACGATCATCCCTTCAAAATAAATTCGCTTTAAAAAATATTTGTATCTTTTTTTTATGTTACATATTATTTTTATTAAATTGAATTTGCAATAAAATAATTGAATTAATAAAACTAGTATAGTGAAAAGTAAAAAGACTTTTAAATGACTTTACATTTAAGTTTAAATTAATAATGAAATTTATTTATAAGAAAAAGTCTTTAAGGTATTCATCTTGTTTTGAGGATTTGGAATGTCTTTACTGTAAAACAGGACAAACTAGTGATTTTTCCCTCCCATGTAAACACACTCAGCTGTTTGAGATCGGAGGTACCTGGGATCTTCCTGACGGACATCACGGTGTCAGCCAGCAGATCAGGCTTCTTTGGTAGGATGGGCTTCCTGTCGCTTTGCTCGTGCTCCTGGGTCTCCTGCGCCGCTGAAGACTCTGTTTGAGTGGGGGTCCAAGGCGATTCTCCATCTAAACCATAGCGGCGCAGGACCGGAGTCTTTCTCAAGCGCACTCCAAACGGGTTCTCTGGGGGCGTCTCTCTCTGCACAGGAAGTGTTGGGGAACTCTGAGCTCGGGCTGGTTTAATGAGTTCAGTTGTTTGGGGAGATCCATTAGAAGCATTCGTTTCTGGTAGCACCAGTGAGATGGCCTGGGTCTGCTCTTGGGCGCCTCCAGAAGCCAATGACCTTTGCCAAGCAGGGGCGATGGTGAACCGAGGACGGACCTCAAGGATTCTCATGGGCTCTTTTGTAGGTGTCTCCAGAGCTTGCTGCTCAGAAACACCCTGAATTTTTCCTGAAGACACTTCCTGAGGCTCCCCAGACACATCCTCTTCCTGCTCTACAGGAGACACCGATGCACTGGAGAGCTGAGAATGGAGAAGTGGACTCTCCAGCACAGGGGACACTGTAGAAAGTTCAGGCTCACCGGTGGTTTCTGCTGAAGTCCAGACGTCATCTCTGACTGTGGGAGTGGATTCAGGAACGTTCTCAGCATCGACCGCAGTTGATTCTCTTTCATCGGCTGAAGTCTCATCTTTCTCAGGCTCTAGAGAACCTGTCCGACCTCCAGCCTCTTGATGTTCAACATCATTTGCACAGTTCTTCTGAATCTCAGGTTCCACCACCGTCGACTCATCATCTTCATCCGCACCCTCTTTGTTTTCTCTCTCCAATTCAGCTTCACCCTCAACAACATCTTCATCTGGTTCTTTCTCGTGTACTGCGAAGGCTTTTGGCGATTCTAATAACACTTGGCTCTCTTTGGCACTCTCAGCCTCATCTGCTTGTTTCTCCACATCATCTTCAGGCACTTCCTCAGCAGACTCTGGCACCTCCAGCAGCTCCTCCTCCTCCGTGGTCTCCTCCGCGATCTCCTCTGAATCCACAGATGATTCAGAAAGCGAGTCAGGCAGAGGAGCCGCTTCCTTTGTGCTCACCGTAGGCTCTGAGGGATTGAGAAGATCCTCCTCAAGCTGAGCAGCTACGCTCTCACCACTTATGTCTTGCACCTACAAAAAGGAACCACAAATAGTTGACACGATGCCATTTCTAATGCATGAAAAATACATTCAAAATGCAATTTATACATTAATGACCGACATTAATACAATTTCTGGATTAATATTCATTCAATTTTCATATTATTTGTGGCATGACGTAATATTACAAATATGACATTCTTATTAAGTAGTTTGGCATAATCCTTTATTATTAAGAATATTATATAACAATATTAGAACATTATATATAGTATATAATACTAAAGAGTTAATAATATTAAATAAAAATCTATAATAAATAAAAATTTAACATCAAATATAAATACATTTATTGCTTATTTTATTTTGCTAAGAAATAGTTTTTTATATAAAAGCAAATTAAAATATTTTCCAGCCAAATTAAAGTGATGTGCCATGCGGAAACATAAAAGTAAATAAATAAATAAATAAATAAATAAATAAATAAAATTATATATATATGTATATATGTATATTTTTTTTTTTACAAGTCCAAGTCTTTTTGGGTTGTAAAATTACTTTAAAAAATCTATTATTATTTTTATATTTTTTAATTATTTGACAATTATTTTTGTATTTGATTATATTTGATTATTTTACTTCCATTATATTTAAACATTTGATGAAAATAATATAATTTCTTCCCCAAGACTAACATGAATGCAAACAGTACATTTCAAGGAAATTTGCACATTTTTCAGTTTGTCTCCAGACACCTTATTTATCCATTATGCCAACTAATCTCATTGTTTGATTCTTCTTGAAAGTGTCACTGAATGTGCTGTACCTCACTCTGAAGAAGCATGTTCTCATGCTCCAGTGCTAGTCCTGACACTAGAGGGCTCTTCAGGGAGCTCAACACTTCCTCCAGCAATGACCCCCGCTCCTCAGGAACGACCTCACATCCTGTGTCCAACAGGAAGTCTTCGGCCTGCAGCTCAAGAGTTACTGGACTCTCCCAAGAGGATTCTGGGATCTCATACTTGGGGATGTGATCCTCGCCAGGAACGTGTTCCTCTTCTTCAGAGATGTCTCCAGCTGAGATGGAGGATGTTGGAGAGGTTTTTTGACACTGGCTGGAGTCGCTCACGTCCTCTTCCTCCTGTTCAGAAGCAAATGACTCGCGGTCTGAATCATTCACCTGTTCTCCGGGCAAATCTAGACCAAATTAAACAACAGAAAAATCCTTATTGAACATCAATTATTGAATTAACATTCAAAAGTTTGGGATTTTTTTAAATTATGTAATGAAATATTACAATATAAAATATATTTTCTATGTATATATTAAAATATTTTCAAATGTGATTTCTTCCTGTAGATATCACTCTAATGTGCTGACTTGCTGCTCAAGAAACGTGTATTATTACTATCAATGTTGAAAACAGTTAAGCATAATATTTTTAGAAATATATTTTTATTATATTTTTAGAAATATAGAAATATATATTTTTTTGGAAACTGTGACACATATTTCAGGAGTCTTTGATGAACAGAAAGTTCAGAAGCATTGCATTTTTTTAAAGTAAATTATTATTATTATTATTAAATAAATGATTTAATATCACTGGAAGCTGGATCAGCTAAAATATATACATTTTATTACTGTAAAACAATTAAAACCGATTAATCGCATCCAAAATAATTTGTGTGCATAATTTTGTGTATTTGTGTGTGTACTGTGTATATTTATTATGTATATATAAATAGACATGCATGCATAAATATATTTCAGAAAAATAGGTTACATATTTATATATATTAAATTTAATGAATATATACATGTAAATACATATGTTCTGTATGTGTGTGCCATAATCATTTGACAGCACTAATTAATTTATACCAACAAAATGACTTTTATAGATATATAACTAGCTTTAAGGTAACAATCGCTGGTTACCATACACTTTTTCTAGTGCATATATAGAAAAACCTTTATGTTCTTCTTCAATAGTTGTGACCATCATCCGTAGTTTATCCTCTGTGTCTCTGAGCAGCACTCTTTCCCTCAGGTCTCTTCTCTTGACCAACATTTGTCTCTAAACACGAAGAAGCACACAGCTCATTTCAACGCCACTTACACAAAAACATGAATGTTTTTCCATATCGACTTATACGAGAATCAAACATCTCTAACAGCTTGCTGGCCTGATATGATGAGGCACTACAGATAATTAAAGTGTATGAATGGATGATGTAAAGAATCTTACGCTGACAGGCTTTCTCTTGGCACAAGCGCTGGCTTTGACAGCGATGCGGTGACGGGCAGCTGAGCTGTCTAAGCAGGAGACAGAACTGGCGGGCAAACTGAAGTCTGCGGGGACAGAGCCCTGAGGTGTGCCGGGTCTCGAAGAAGCTTCACAAGACATCTTTATATGATGGAGGGGGACAAGGAAGACAGATGTTACTGTAATTTGTTTACAACTTTAATTCCAAATAACATTACTCAAAATTCTTTCAAAGCACTTCCACACCAAAACCTCCATATTTGGGTTACAGTTTCAAATAGACTGTCGTATTCAAAGCATTTCCCTCCATCCCTTAACCACCAGAAAACCAATAGTGTGCGAGTGGCAATAGTGGGAATAAATTCTTCTTCGAGGTCACTCGTGCATACCCAGCCACCTTCACCACCACTGACTCAACATGACTAATTATGATGATTGTCCTCAGCTATTTCCTTTCAGAATGAAATGTCAACAAAAGCCACTCCAGCAGAAACAATTGAAGGTTATGTTGGCAATGTTGTGACTGCTGGTCCTTACCGCTGTATAAGCACTGTTTTTTTTTCTCAAATCTGCATCTCTAATACCACGTCTTTATTTTTAAAGGCTGCTTGCTTTTAAAACTTTTATTATTTCAATAGTTCTCCAACTGAAGGAACAATTTCGTGGCAACATAAATAAAGCAGTCTGGAATTATAGCCTACTACTGTAACTTAAATATTATTCACAAAGCTCAGTAAGTATGGAAGTTTGTTTCCACCATGTTCCGCTCGTTAAAATAATAAAAAAGTCAGTTGCGACTTTTAATCACATAATACAGTCATTTTTTTTCTTGCATTTCTGAGTTTGTATCTCGCAACTCTGTTTTACTTGAAATTATGAAACAAAAAAGTGAACTGTGAGATAAGAAGTCACAATTACTTATTTATTATTTATTCTGTAGAGGAAACTAAATACTTAATTGCAAGATGTAATCTTAGAATTTTGAGAAAAAAATAGATACATTCTAAGTGTATTCATACATATATATATATTCAGACTTTTTTCTCGCAGTGTTTATGTTTCACAATCCGGACTTTTTTCTCTCACAATTCAGAATTGCAAGATATAAAAGTCAGAACTGTGATAAACAAGAAAAGCTGCAATTACCTACTCTTTTATTCTGTAGCAGAAACAGGCTTCAATCAATAGGTGAGCCTTAACCTCAGATTAACACTTTTGAAAGTGAAAAAACACACATTAACATGCGTTTAATGATGCAGTATGTCAGGAACTCGTGTGAATGAGTTCTAAGCGAGACAGCCATGTGTTTGTGCTGTGCTCAGGTCCGGCTTGGCAGCCGTTTTGACCCAGATTGCTGGAATATCCCATTTCCAGCAGACAGCAAGGCTGCGAGGGTGAACCGCTGGAATGCTTTTCAGACCACACGCCTACTTCACTCGTAACCCCTGAAGTCAAAGACAGCCAGCATTCAATAATACTGTCAAATTTCACTAGTCATGAACTAATATGGGTTTTAATGGCTGATGCTTATATGACATCTAGACATCAGGGTGCCAATAAATACATCAACTGTAAAAATTAATGGAATGAATGGAATGCTCAGTATAATTTTTTTTTTATTTGAAATGTATACTTTTATGGGAAAGGATGCATTCAATTGATCAAGAGTGATTAAAGACATTTATAGTGTTAAAATAAATGCTTTTTGTTTTTATTAACTTATGGTTTTCACAAAAATATTAAGCAGCACATCCGTTTTCAATATTGATATTAATGAATATTTCTTGAGCAGTAAATCAGCATATTAGAATGATTTCTGAAGGATCATGTGACACTGAAGACTGGAATCAGTTACATTTTAAAATACAGTTATTTAAAAAAAAGGTTCTCACAATATCACTAATTTTACTGTATTTTTGATTAAATAAATGCAGACATGGTGAGCATAAGAGACTGCTTTTTACCATTACAAATCTGAACGAAAACTTTTCAACATTAGTATATAAGAAAAATGAATCCCCATTTAAAATATCCAACAGTAATTTCTCACCGAAACCCAATTTCTCAAAACACCCTCTGGTCCAGCTCAAAGCATTGCATAACACAAACACATGATAGCTATTTTAAGCCCTGGCAACAGGACAAATACAAAAGTGCATGTTTTTCAGTGGTTCGAGATTGTTTTGGAGCAGTTTTGGATAGGCAATGGTGTAGTGCGTGAGATGCATGTGCACTGAGTCGTAGAAATGCTCTTTCAATGAACACTAGTTTCACTTTTATTTGAAATTCAAATGTAACTTTCTACTGGATACAAGCAGTGTCCTGCTGTCTAATGTCTGTGTTTCAAACTGCCTTTGACTGTGAAAGTACTTGTTCTGAACTTGATCCAAACTAGCAGATAAAACAACAATAGATAAGAATACTCTTAGGGCCCTATTTTAAAGATCTAAATGCAAAGTGTAAATGCGCACGGCACAAGTGCACTCAGGGCGTGTCCAAATCCACTTTTTCTATTTTAACAACGGAAAAATAGTCCGTGCACATTTTTGGAATGGGTTGTCCCTATTCTCTTAATGAGTAATGAGCGTAACATTCAATAATACAACCAGAGTGTCATCTCCCATTCCCTTTAAGAGGAGATGCACTCGCACCATGGTGGATCGCTATTTACATGGCGGAATTTGTTGGCGCAAAAGCCGAATGCTTCTCATTCAAAGAACCCGATCTGCTTGTGCACGAAGTTAAAGATCACGAGCAGATCATCTACGGGACAAGCAGGAATCCCCCAAAGCTATGCGCGATGAGTCAGTTAATATATATATGTGTGTGTATTGGCACGATTGTTCAATTAATTAGCCAATTTAATTAATCATTATAAGTAGTAATAGGCTGAATTGCAAATAGGTAGCCTAATTCTAATGCACGCAATGACTATCCATAATTTTATATTTATGTAGCCTACACAAAAATATTATTTTACACAGTTATCCTTTTGTTTTTAATATTTGGCATGTTTGTATGAAGCGCATCCCTGTTTGTAATCAGCAAAGTCAACGTGCACTGTGGACCCACCCAGAGGCACATTTTCTACCAACGTGATCTTTACATAACAAAAAATATATTGCGCCATTGACTTTAGACCAGGTTTGAGTTGGTCTATGGTGTAGTCTGTTTTCAGCTCCTTAAAATAGCAATGCGCCAGCAATGCGCCTGAACACACCTCTTTTTTAGACCAGCACGCCCATGGGCGCACAAATGGGCGCAAATGCATTTGGTAATTAAACGATGTGGCGCTGGACGTGAAAATGCATTGGACTTTATGGGAACATGTTACTAGTCTGAATCCATGCCCAGAGGTCGATTCAAATCATCTGCAGTGATTCAAACCAGAGATTCAAGTCAAAATATATGAATATTAATTGATACCAACAACTAAATAATTCTACACCATTTCTCAGAAAATCCAGCTACAGGTTATTCAAAAATATTTAAAGTACAGTCAAGCCACTGATTTGAAAATTAGTTATCTACAAGACAAGCTACAAAAAAGTGTATTTTTCTAATGCTGGATGTCTCCCTCATTTGACCCATCCATTTCGGACAGTCTACAAACCAGCGATGAGTTGATTCAGGTGTGTTTGATTAGGAAAAGTCTGAAAATGTGTACCATCGGTGTGCCTCAAGGGACAGTGTTGGGAAACAGCTGCATTAGTTTGTTTAGTTGGATCACGAAAGGCCAACAAACAATTTGCCTACATGTAGATGCAGCTGTAATCAATTTGCATTTAAAAGCATGACATCACCATTCAAAGCATGCGATTGTGCTCACTCTTAAAGGGATAGTTCACACAAAAATGATTCACTAACCCTCATGTCATTCCAAACCAATAACTTTCATTTATCATTTAGAAACAAATTAAGATATTTTTAATGAAACCTGAGAGATTTCTCATCATTTCTATACATAATTATCATTTTTGGGTGAACTGTCCTTTTAATCACAAGCCTTCCACAGACCATTCAGGCATTTCTGATATGTGGCGTGTGATTTATGTGTGATTGTGTCACCTGATCATCTTCACTCTCTGAAGCCTCAATGCTCAAGGAACTCTGGGTCAAATCCACCGACTGCAATGATAAAGAGACATATTAAAATAATTTCATCATTGAATGTTTGACATAAAACATACTTTCCTTAATCAATGACTCCCAAATCAACAAAATCATTTACCTTACCGATTACAAGAAAATTTGATATATATCACAGTCATATTCTCACCTCAAATACATTTTCACTTTGTTTGATAGACTGGACTAGAATCTCAAAACTCACTCTCACTATATGAGATTTCCTAAATTAAAGAGCAGCTTTGGTCTCGCTGTGCTCAAGTTCAGGGAAGGTGAGGACAGGGACTGTGTACATCTCTGAAGAGATTTGAGGGGAGGCAGGTACAGCGAGGGGAAAGGCACGGCGACTAATCCTGTTAGAGAACTCAGCAGGGAGCTTCCTGTCTTTTCAATCATGCCCCGTGATGTCTGAGGCTCTTACACGCTTTTCACAGAGCCAAAAATACCCAGGCATGCATAGCACGTTCATCACACTGTGTCTGATTACTTGACTTTGTATATGTTTCTATTTGGTAATGAAAGCACAACATGATTATGAGATAACTGTATGTGCTATAGAAATCAGTGAGTCTATATTGATGCAAGTAAAAAGTGAGGAGAGGCGTACTGAGTGAAGAGGTGTGGCCAGCACAGTGCTGCAGGGAAGACCATCATCTTCAGAAAGAGCCCCTGTGTCCTCTCCTTTCCTCCCGCTCTGGAGTGATGGCGGAGAGCCCAGACGAATCGCCTGCTTCAACTGCAGCTACAGACAGGACAGAAACGTGAACTATTAATAACTGTTTAATCACACACTTCTACTACCTACTATGTTGTACAGTAATGTGTTGACATGAGACACTGCCATTTACAAGTTTAAGCCATGAATGATACGTTTTAAAGATAAAATAACACTTTTATTTTGCTAGGATGCATTAAATTGTTACAAGATTTAACTTTTTAAGTTTTTTAAGTTACAAAATATTTCTATTTTGAAAAAAAAATGTTCTTTTGAATTTTCAATTCATCAAATAATCATGTAAAACACAAAAAAAGTTTAATGGTTTACATAAAACTATTTATATTTACAAATAAAAAAAAACAAATTATGACAATCAGAAATAAGAAGAAATGTCTGTATTCAGAAATCTTCAGCAGCAAATCAGTATATTAGAATGATTTCTGAAGGATCATGTGACACTGAAGCCTGGAGCAATGATGCAGAAAATTCAGCTTCACATAACAGGTATAAATTATTTACATTTTAAAATATATTGTTATTTTAAATTGTAATATTGCGCAATATTGATATTTTTACTGTATTTTTGATCAAATAAATGCAGCCTTGGTGAGCATAAGACACTTTTTTCAAACACACACACACACACACACACAGATAAAGAAATGTTATGCTAGTGTTAGATGACAGAATTTTTTGTTAAATATCCTTTATAAAAAAGGAAAATATCCAGTCCATGCTTTTTTAGACGATTCATTCTGCTTTGTGTCAGCTAATTTAGCTGATCTGCTTCTTTCAAACAGTGTCTGAAAGAGGCTGATTCCACTCTTAATGGACTGGTAGCTTTCATTGCTGAGCTGTTTTCATGTCTGGCTCAGTGTCAAAGTGTCTATCTGCTATGTCTACGTGTAATACGCTAACCGCATCAAGAGAGTTACGCTAAGTAGCCTTTAATCAAAGCCAAGACACAAGTGAGACGAACATATTTGTATCTCCATATTCATAATGTAATTCATAAAGTAATTTTAAGTCTTGTGCAGTAAACTTTTAAATGTCAGCTTTATAAATGTATGTTGATTATGTATCTAGTTGGTAAGACACATGAGCAGCAACCTTTTTATTTTGTGCATGTCATTTATGTCCCCATGCCAAAATTGGGGGGTGGTAGAGAAGGGGTTAAATAATGATACTCACATAAATACATTTAAGGGTTATAAACTTACTGAACATCACATATACATTTGTTTAAGGTCATTGTTTTAGTTCACCTTTGTTTTGGTTTTTTTCTGTCTATCCGTGACACTGACAATGATCCCTGCTGTCTAGACTGTGCTGATGGCAAAACATCAGGAGTGAAAATCTCAGGCTTTGTGTTCTGAGGCTTAGACCTGCAAATTTTATACCAAAGTCCAGTGCCTTCACTAATGCTCATTAAAGAAAGACGACAGGAAAGAAAACAGATACTTATCCACTCCATCTGAGCACACGGATGCCACTCTACATAAAAATGGCACAAAACAGAGACGTTTTTTTCTCTTGTTTTTTTTTTTTTTACAGTGTTGGTTTTGGGAATATGGGGCACTTTGAATAACTTTGAATAAAAAGTTTTAAAAAAGTTAGAACAGGACAATCTGAAAATATATTTAATTTTATTAAGTAACACAGATCTTAACATGTCTGACAATTGAATCATGACAATAATAAAAAATGGGCATAAAACACAATTAATATATTAATAAATCATAACAGACTGGAATACCTGCAGAGACTTCACTTTCCCATGAATGCCGTCTTGGGATTCCCCCAGACCCTCACGAGTCTCTGATGAGGGCGAATCAGACACGAAGACACTATCATGTGACATGGTCTTGCTTCCCATGTTGATCTTGGATCTTTCATTGAAACAGAGAAATAATATAGAAGCATTAATATGCATAATATATAAGAAAATGGGAAAACATACTGTACTATAATACACACAAAGAATATCTTCAGAATATAATTATTATATTATATATAATTAAGAATTTATATAAAATATAATGTAGCATAAATGCAGTATAGTAATACAAATGGGAGTGATTTGAACTGTATTCCCTCACCCGCAGTCATTGTCGCTGTTGGCATGGCTGATGGTTGGCTCTGAGGTGTTGACGTCATCACTTGATTGACTGGCCTTTAAACCACTTTCACTCGATGGTGCGGGACTTTCCTTCCTCTTTTTCTTTACAAAAAAATTCTTGAACGTCTGGAATTTGGACTTCTTTTTCCCTGGATTAAAAACACAACATGAATATATTTAAATGAGAACCACTTTTGAAGGCATCTCATAGGACAATTTTGAAAGGCTTGTATAAAACAAACATCGAGCATGTGCTTACAGTTAGTGTTCACTTATCTAAACAAAATAAGTTCAACTGGCAGACAATCATGTTTGCAGGCCCTCGAGTCTTAGAAATTATATATACAGCATGTTTAAACAATCACGTCGTAGATTATGACGCAAATACCATTGCACTGGGGTCAAGATGGTAAAGTGAGGAGTCCCACTGACCGTGGTGAAGTATATCTGACAGCCAGTTACAGTGGATTATATAATACTATAATCAATGTGTTTATATAATAACTATTAAACAAAATGTCTTTGTAGACACATTAATATTCCCTCCTGTGTGCTTATGTAACACTAATTTATCTTTAGCTGCCAATAAAATACTAATTGTATTAGTGAAATGGCTGTAGCATTGATCCACTGATACTTTCGTTTTAAAAACCAATTTGTCAATAGGCCCAATGAGGTTTAATATTGAATAATTTCACACAACAATATTGTTGAACACACAATTTAGCCCCAATACCGCATTCAGGGCCCTATAATACACCCGGCACAATGCGACGCAAGGCACAGCGCAACTGTGTTTGCTAGTTCATCTCGGAGACGTGATGGCACGAGCCGTCATGGCACGAGCGCAACTGGCTCTTCAAGGGAATGGAAGATGAGACTCTGATTGGTTTACTGCACGTTACGCCCAAAAACACCCATTACTCATTAAGAGAATAGGGACAACTGCTTTAGACCATGCACCCGGGTGCGCCAACCATTTTTCCGTAGTTAAAATAGCAAAAGTGGATTTGGACACGCCCTGAGAGCACCCGCGCCGCGTGCTTTACACTTTGCATTTAGATCATTAAAATAGTGTTAAAGATGTCATATGATTCAATGTAAATTTTTCCTTTCTCTTTGGAGTGTCACAAGCTCTTGGTACATGAAGAAGATCTATAAAGTTGCAAAGACTAAAGTCTCAAATCCAAAGAGATATTCTTTATAAAAGTTAAGAATCTTTTACCCGCCCCCCCCCCCCCCCCCCAAAAAAAAACTGCTCATTCAGACACGCCCCCACGTTTACATCACTATGTGGAAATATTAGCGTAATGCCGCCCAAATGTTAATGCAAAGAAAAAAGGCATGATTTCAGTAACCACAGTTAGTGTTAAGCAGCCAGGTCAGGGAGATGCTGTGTGTATCTATTCTAGACGAAAGCAAAAGCACTTTATTTGGCCTTCTTAAAGTAGATGTATTTAGGTATCTTTAAGATTACATACAAGAGAACAGCAACGCATTTTATAAATGACAGTTTCGTGAACTGATGAGGTAATTATGACTTTGCTACGACAATCTGGCACTTCTGAATCAGTTGCTGGAAGTATGTTTTGTTATTAGTTTATGTATTTGCTATTGAATGTTCCAATGCAGAGTTTTGTGTGTCGTGCATTTGAGAGAGAGAGAGATGGTCACACAACAGAGACTGTCTTAACCGTCCGTGGCTTGTGTACTGCAAACACATACGAGCTTCATCACTGCGTCTGTCATGCCACTCTGTTACTCTTTTGGGCTTGAACTGATGGTAAAACTAAGGACATTATTAACTGTCTTAACATTTATTATGAAAAAAAAAAAAACTATGGAAAGGGGCATTACATTTCCGACAAATGCTTGCGGTGTTCGGCTAATCACAATGCACTAGGTCAGTTGGCCAATCAGAGCAGACTGTGCTTGCCAGTTGGAGGGACTTTGTAGAAAACTACGGGTTTGAGAGAGGCGGGGCATAGAGGACCTACAATAATTTACAGTGTTTGAAAAATAATGTGATTTTTGAACATTAAAGCATGTCAACATATTCTGTTACACCAAATAAAACAAAATAATGATCTTTAAAAAAAGCGTCATATGACCCCTTTAAATCAAGTGATTTCTTAGGTAATCAATGATGCAGTTTACTGGAATACAATAAAATGTTTGTTTTCATCATATAGATATCTCTATGTATAATGGCCAATAGAAACAGAAGCTAATTCGGTTTGTCTTTTTCATGCATCATTACATATGTCTATGACATCACCTGCAGTGCACAGCTTAAGATGCAGTGTTGGGGATTTCAGCCAGATTGAACAATTAGATTACAAAGTAATTTCATTCATCCCAAAGGTTAAGAGCTAGAAAGGCTTAAAAAGCCAAAGCAAACATTAAAAGGTCAGTCTCAGTGGTCTTTAAAGAAGTACAGCTGCGTGAACAATACTGGTATGATGACCTTCACTAGTAGAGTCACACGCTAGTAGAATTGTGAGAACAAACACAGTTCACAGTGATGCCTTGCACTCGTGGTGGGGAGATAAAAAAAAAACAAGCCATCTTGACTGTTTTAAACATCCTAGATCTATTTATCCTAACAACCACTGACTCCAATCACAACTCCAATCCAACAGAATTTGGCTAACAACAAGATACTCATAAGGTATATTTACACAGCTGAGTTAAGACTGCTCTGTGGCTGCTCAAAAATCTGTGTAAAGAGAAAGACATAATGCAGCATAAAAACCAGAATAACTTATTCCTGCTTTGACCCACCTCTGCCAGCAGCATTAACAGTCCATTTTAAAGAGAACTGAATGGTACTTCAGAAGAACTTCTGTTAGACCTTTGCAGTTTAAATTTGGCATAAATGCCAAGTTCTCTCATGAAACTCTAGATGGTGCAGGCTGATGGTTTGTTAATGCAAATTGATGATATTCACAGCTTTAAACTACTTGGTACAAGCTGATTGGTACATATTGAATGCACAGCTAATTAGCTTACTGCTAATTTCCTCTGAAACCCTCCACCTTCCCCAGCTCCACCTGTATAAGGGTTATTATATGCTACTTGTGCAGCAGCAGTATGTCTTAAATTCTCACAGCACTGTATCGCCATATGCACTGGCAGTATCAAGTTCCTGTACTTGTATTGCAGCAGCAATAATCTACAACAACAGCAATAACCAACAGCAGCAGCAGCGTAGCAGATCTATTCCTACAAGGCCAAATACATTAACACTGGCATATCCATTACCATGCTAACATTTTCCAAGAGTTGTCATGATATAAATTACTAAATAAAAACGTTCACCATGTTTTGCTTTTACACAGTGCATTCTTGAATCGACTTGGCCAAAATAATGTATTTTTGCTATATTACTGCATACCTTTTGGAACAGTCTTCATGTTTGGTGATTCCTTAAAAATGCTGTCTAGGTAGGGAGCTTGGTAGGTTTTGGAACAGAGCTAGTCTCACTCAACTCAACTCAATAAACATTTCTGGAGAATAAAATCATAGCTTTGGTGAGTGAATTTACAGCTCTCCATACAGTCTTTGAGAAGTCGATTATGACTTTAGGCTCTCTGTATTAGTTTCCCTTGCTGTCTGACATCCTGTCTCTCTCACTGTCGTCTTGAGGAGAGTCACATGATGTAGCTCTACTGGCAAAGCCTACAGTCTCCAGCTGGGGCCCGTCTAAAGGCAGTGAACAACACATAGTGAGAGATCCCACTGTCTCTTATAAACCAATCAATGCTTGGTTATGTGATTACACAGTAAGGGATGCTAAATATTGCCTTCTAAGAACAGAGCCCCAGTATGTTTAAATGCAGCCACATTAAACACTAAGTGGCCTAGAGAAAAGGGTTGCATTGTTTATGCCAAGGTTTTATTTCAGGGATGAACAATATGTTTATGCACAGCAAAAATTCCAATAAATTAACTTTATCATTGTCAAAATAATTTACTAATATTTAAACTAGTATCAAAATTCAAAATTAACCTAATATATTATAATCATGTCTTTTTCCCAGGCTCTTCACTGCATCTTTTCAACTCCGTTATTTGAAATGAATCTTTTAAGTGAACAATACAGTCCCGTTAACTACTATGACTCATATTTTCCATTCAGGCCTCTCCCTTGTAGCAGAGGGACATGATTGCTTTTTCTACCTTCGTCCACTAACTGCAGCATGAGCAAAGAGCCTTACAATGCAAGCTTTAAAGGAGGATATTATTGGTTGGATGAACTTAGTGAAGATATATTATGAACCATCTGAACATACTTACACTTGAGGCTATGACTCAAAAGTTTATCAATGTGAAAAAAATACTGACGACCACAATTCAAGGTATAATCGTGAAATCTATTGGAAAAGTTACTACACGAATCAGAGAATGAATCTGAATGAGCTTTTTGTTAAATGATTCAGATGACTTAACTCGCTTGCAAGAATCAATGTTCCAGCTATTAGCATGTCACTGTAGATGAACAATTAAAAACATTCAGAATGTAATATAAAATCTGCAATAATGTAGCCTACAAGAAGGGTTACCAAATTAATTAGTCAGTGAATCTAAATGAGCTATTTTGATTAACTAATTCAGAATATTTGAGTCAGTACTAAAAGCTAGTCTATATTTTCCAATCAGCAATTATAAAAATACTCAATGCGATATGTTTGTATGTGTATGTGTGTGTGTGTATACATTTACACATACTGTATAATACTGCATATGTTTGTAAAATGGCACAGTTTTTACAAATTTCTGAAAGTACACTCCTAACATCAGTCAGTCAAGCATTATAATATGATTTTATGATAATCAAGTATTATTTAATTATATAACTTTAGTAATAAGTAGGGGTGTCCATGGTTAACCGGTTAACCAATTAACCGTTAAAAATTGCGTAACCGAGTGAAACATTTTGCTCGGTTAAGTGACGTCAATGGCGTGCATTGAATTTAGTTGTAATACATTTTTGCACCGCCAGAGCGCTCCCAGACATTTGTAATGTCCACAAGAAGTCGTCATTTTTCTAATATGAAGCGGGCAAAAAAAAAGTACAGCGTTGGAGCACTTTAAAATTGACAGTGACGGGGCAAAATGCAAGTATCGCAATACAGTGCTTAGATATACTTCAAGTACAACCTCGTTGTTGTAATCTCAACAGCCAACACCCGGGCATCATTAGGCCAGTCAGGACACACTGGATGCGTGGCGATGGGGAAAGCATCTCAGCTGCGTGGCGTGTCTGTTTTTAATTCGGCTCCCATGTTAACAGGTTAGAGCTTGCCGACTGCCTGCGTGAGACGCGCGGCTCGACGCGTGCATGCTAGAAATAGAACCGACGCCTTGTTGGAAGCGTTTCCAGGCAAAATATAATAGGAAAATATGTTTGTCATTTTGTACAGAAATACATATTAATTCATGACATTTTGATATTTGAAAGTCTATAGGTTGACATAAATTAAGATATAAATGTAATAAAAAAAATTTTTTTATCGATTTTCAAATATTGTACCTGTCAAACATAGTCATAGCCTTAGCGAGGCGGCCGCGGAGCCTGCTTGTTACCTTCGCCTAAACACGGAAAGTTACATAACTATTACTAGAGCCTGTTCCTTTATAAGATAGCCAAAGGTCGGTGTATATTTGCTTTATACATTTTAGGCTTATTCTCAAATTCAGATTGTGTTAGTGGGCGAGATTATTAGGCAGTTTTAATAGGACAATTTGACCGGAGAGATTAAATTTTGTCGGACATTTCGTTTTTTTTCGGCCAATGTCCGGAAATTACCAGACAACGGAAACCCTGGCACACACTATGGTTAACCGAGTATTAACCGCTAAGGGCCTCGGTTAACGGTTAATGAAAAACTTGAAAACGTGCAGCCCTAGTAATACGAATCAAAACTTGGTAAGATGTATGAATGCATAGACATTTGAACTGAATTTAGGACTTGGTCATTCAGTGTTTCTGTAAAAAATTTAAATAAAAAAAGGGAAAAAACTAACAATAATACTGATAAGATGATAATAATAATAATAATAATAGTAGTAGTATAAAACACACTGAGGATTAACAAGCTGCTGGATTCAAGAATATTAATCAGGTAGAGTGCATTCCATTGTTGTTTGCGTCTTTAGTCCCGCCCACTACCAGAAAACCCAGCAGTTCTTAAAAACTTAAAAACCAAAGTAACTCCATTATTTTGACAGGAAAATACAACAAAGAATAATATTTACGTGTAGCACGTCAATTCTGCATACATATGTAAGACTCTCTCGCTCTCTCTGCTCTCACAGAAGTGATGGCGAGTCTTGCGCTGTATACTAGAAATTACCCTTTACGCAAAATACAGGTGCGCCGCGCATCCATAAACTGAAATAAACACAAATCGCCTAATAGACAGAGAAACTCTGAAGCGCTCAGTCAGAGTGTTCGGCGAGTGAAAATATATCTGTGCTAATACCTAGCCTCCAATTCACACACTGGCAAGTAAATATTTTATTCATATTTTATTTATTAGCCATTGGCTAATATAAGACATAATTTTTTTGCCCAGAGTGAAGATTTTGTCTCATATGCAAGTGATTTACTCGCAATGTAGAGGGTTGAAAATCTAGTCTATATTTTTGAATCAGCAATAAAAAAAATTATTCTAAGGTAGGCTACAGGAAGGGTTATTGAATATATATAACTGAATGAATCCGATTGTTTTGCAGACAGATTCAAAATCCTTACATCTATAAAAAAAAAAAAAAAAAATGGCCATGAATTTAATGAATATAACCCCAGTCATGGATCAATTATCATCATCCTGTGATAAATCTGTACAAGATTAACAGCTCCCAAACACACCCTAGCCACTGACTAACTCTTGAACTTATTGGCCCCACAATACGATAGAGGAGATTACCGGGCTTCTGTGAGCACCCTATATAGTGAGGAAATGGCTAATCCACATCACCACGCAGGCCCGCCGTCTGCACTGCAGGATCTGACTCCAGCAGTCTGGGCTTCCTTCTTCCCACACTGAACTGGAGAGAAAGGTTAAATGTGGGACAGCGGAAGACAAGCTCGTATGGGAGAAACAAATGTTGGCTTTGTCTGTGTGCTACATGACTTCCTGTCAGTGAGACCTAGCATCATGTGTCTCTTCATTGAGTTCAGAGTGTCCTAATACTTCACGTCTGATCTCTATGTGAGGAAAATATGTATGACGGAGTGAGATGGATGTTCTGGTTGTTCGCATGGATGCTAAAACACAGAATGGGACTTGAACGTTACCTGAACACTCTTCTGCTGCTTCTGGCTGTTCAGTAGTGACTGTGACGTCTGGAGATCCTGAGGCCATGATGTCACAATCACTGTTGAGAAAAAGAGTTCGTCAGATAAACCAGTCCTGAATAGGTACTCTGGAGAAAAAATAAATAAATAAATAAAATATTGTACATAATTTTTTAAAACTTAGGGACATCTTTGAATGACTAATTAGCAATTATTTCTAGCTATTTATTTATTTATTTTTTCATTGTCATGCTGTTCCAAAGCAATTTGGCCTTCTTTCTTTTGTGTAAAGGTGCAGTTTACCATTGCTCGGTGAAACTTCACGAACAGACTCCAGTAATTATAATAGGAATCTAGAAAGCTGTGTGGTTCGAAACTGAGCAAAGCTTTGTAGCCTACAAATTAGACTTTTTTTCTACCAACAAAAGTCAGGCATAAGTAATTTTTAATTTAATTGTTAAATTTGTTGAGCTGCAATAAAATGTTTTAAAATTAAACTCAATGTCTCGATATATCATATAGAAATTTGGTTTTATTATTTTACTTGGTAAAATGTCTTCTATTGGAGTGGAAAGACATGAGAGTGAGTAATGATGACAGCATTTGGGCGAACACTTGCTTTTTAATAAAAGCATTTGTCACTTTTCTTTGAAGTACCTTAGGTTCAGCAAAACAGGGGTCATTTCTCACTTTATTAGGGTTCTTGAGTTGGCTATATTATATAAAACCTATAATATAACATGACTTCTATCGACAGCACTTTTAATTCTAACTGTAACCTTTACTTTACAGTTATTAATCTACTTTATTTTCTCTTTTGATTTATTCAGCTTTTCTTTGTTTGTATTTGTATATGCACCGCTGATATTTCTGTTGTAATAAAAAAAAACATAAACGTATGATGTTAATTTAATGTTGTACACCTTTTTTTTTTGGCATTCAGTTTAGAATTTTTATAATTATTCAGGCACTTCCAGACTTTTCAGATCCACTGATATCAGGGGTGTCATGCACGCTTTATTTTTTTGAGGGAGCACGAGTTGGGGGTCCGGGGGAAGCATGTTCTCAGCTGTTATTACAAAATATCAAATTAATTAAATAATTCAAATAAAAAGACTGAACTGATCTGTCCTCTACAGTATGTTTGTCAATATTGTCTTTCACGAGAGCGTGCCCACACCCCTGTCAGAGGGTTTGTAACACCCAAGGCCTCACAGGAGGTGTTGGCGATAAGCCAATGCTGACTCATATGTTAGATTACAGCACTGGAGCCGAGTCACTCCAGCGGATCCACCCTATCTGAAGAAGCAGACTTGCTGATACTAGCAGCCCAAAACAGACTCCAGACCAGTTGAGGCCTCGGTATTTGTCCTGATGAGTGACTGCAGCCTAAACCTGGATCAGACTCTTCTCTGGAACGACTCCAGCTCTCGAGGAGGAAACTCTCAAACGGTATCTATGACAGACAACTGCAGCTCCAGGCCGGAGGAACGGCCAAACAGGATGAGAAGGCAATTTGCACTCTAGTTTGACATGCACAACTTTGACAAGGATTATTCCAGTTTAAAAAGGGCAAGATCTGACCATTGATGGCAAGCAACTATCCCATTGCATATGTAAAGTAATTTTCAAAGCCTGGCGTTTAATTTTCTCCATAGAGGGGATTTGTTTTTAATAATGCATGTCACAAGTTATTGCACATTCATCTATTCATCCATACACTCGTGTATCCAACACATCTGGCATTCTTGTAATCGCTCCCACCCTCATTTGTACCACTTCCTGTACTCCACACATCTCACCATTCACTTCCTGTGATAACAACATTAACCAGGCTCAGGCAGGTTTCTGCTACATTCTTTCAACAATATAACAACAGAGCAAAATGCCAAATATTTTGTACTCAAAACTCCACAGTGTTTGTGCCAGGTATCCGTGCCTCTGTTTTAGGATGTGATCCTCTTCATATCAGACCTTGAAATGTGTTTAGCTTTTAAATGTAAGCAACAGGCCATGTGTCCGTCACAGCTAAATATAATTCTGATTCATATTCCCTGTTATGCTTCACAGTTGTGCCAAACAAAGACATTGGGACAGCTTGAAATGCGTTACAAGACTGAGCTATCAGCTAATTCAAATAAACATTTTGAGACTATCAGCTTTGTATAACACTTTAGGGTCCAATTTTCACTATTAACTAGTTGTTAACATGAATATTACTAGCATATTGTCATATTAATTCCTTATTCTATGACCCTATTTTAGATTTTTTAACACTACCCCTTAGCTAAACTTAACAACTACCTTACTAACTAGTAACAAGCAAGAATTAGAAGTTTATTGAGGTTAGTTAATCTTGAGAATAGGACTTTAAAATAAAGTGTGTGACCAATCATCTTTTTTGCATGTTTCAACCATTATTTTAAAAGTAATAATGTACTGATTCTTTTGTTTATTTAGAAAAGACAATCAAAAATAATACTCCTTCTTCCTGTTTTGATAAACTATTCACAGAGAACAATGTACTGAAGTACATCCAGAAAGAGAAAAATGAGTCAAACTCAAGTCATCAGTGATTTCTATCTGGCATGTCTGCCAAACATTGCTCAACAAAAGCTTAACACAGAGCAGCTAAGCCAAATATCATTCATATTCACATTCAACAGCAATACGAAAACAGGCTATTTCACAATTCAAGCACAATCAATATTTTATTAGTCAATCTTCCTCTATTTAGTGACCAAACCCATAGCCAAAATGATTATAAGATGGACTAGTGGATTATAAAAACATACACAGCGAAGTAAAAACATGAGACATACACTATTGTTCAAAAGATTGCGTGTTTTTAAAGAAAGCAATAGTTTTATATGGAAAGAACACATTAAAATGATAAAAAGTGACAGCAAATTATTTTATAATGTTACAAAAAAAAATTTTTAGCATCAAAGCTTTTATGACATATATTTAAATTATTTCTGAATGTGACACTCATGACTGGAGTAATGATGCTGAAAATTCAGCTTTGCATCACAGGAATAAATTACTATTTAAAATATATTAAAATATAAGATTGTTATTTGAAATGCCAATTATATTTCATGGTTTTATTTATTTATTTTGCTGTATTTTGATCAAATAAATGAAGCCTTCCTGAGCTTAGCAACATCAAACTTTGAATGGTCCTGTATTTAGGGACTTATGACTGATGGGCTTGTTCAACTTGTGCCAATAAGGAAAGCTTCCCAGAAACCATCCAAAGCACCCTAGAAACCACAGAGCGACATACTTAAACTAGTCAAAACACCTCAGCAATCTGCATAGCAACACCTGGTTCTGCAGAGGCAAGCACTCCTCACATTTCTTTCCTTGCAGTTTATACAAGAAGCCCATTCAACAGACTGAGACCGTTCTTGTTTGAGCTGAACTGCGTGCTGAACATCACACGAGACCAGATAACAACAGTCAACTAATGAGAAACACTCTGCCTTACCATTCCCTGCAAGCACTATCTGTCCTCCACTGCTTACAGACACCAGACTTGCAGTTTCTTCCACACTGCTGCTAAATATGTTGTGCAGATTTGTTCCAGTGGTTAAAGGGGCTGGTGTGACATCAGAGCACATCGATGACCCGTACTCCATGTCATCAGATAGCACTCATTCATTTCCTCTGTCTATCTCAGGGGAAGTGCATATAAAGTCTGCTTTTCAGATTCACAGACGAGTTATTCACAGATAGCTTATGTTGGCATATGAAAGAACGAGACAAGAAAAACCACAGATACAAAAAACCGACATGACTAAAGCATAAACACACACCATAAAGCACTAATCAAAGGAATAATAAATGCATGCACTCATACATGGGGTCATTTTGTCCAGTTATTGCCTAAGGGTGAGATTGTGAAAGCCATGTGATACCATTATGATCAGTTGTGCAATATCTCCTTCTCTTTTGATCCATTTGGATGTTTAGTTGATTGTTTCAGGCAGTTCCTTCACTTATTTTTTGTCACAAAGGACAGTAACTTTGTTTGAGAGAGTTTTAATTTATTTCTTTTGTATTAATTCCAGAAAGTCTTTGACCCTTTCAGGTCAGCGTTGCGTGGCCTGTGTCAAACACTAGACGAAGGACCACACAGCTGGTCTTGTGTCCACACATCTCCTTCACAGACACTTTAAGATCACAAAGAAAACAACTTCCCTTACAATAAATTACTGTGGCAGCACCATAGTTCTTTGGTAATGAATTATTACTATACTTTATGTAAATTGATATTTAGGATCTGCAAAGAATAGTACAATCCAAGATTATTTTATTCTCTGAAGAAGAAAACATACTACATTATCAAGAGCGTTTAGCCACTCTTTGGATATTTTACGTACAACTAAATGAAAAGGCAAGTCCATCTACTAAAGGGGAAACGTCTAATTCTTTGATTTGTAAACACTTTCTCCATTCCAGAGCAGAGTCAGCTGTAAGCAATCCTCTGTAGACCGATTCCCCTGAAAAGTGTAAACACATTTGCTATGAAAACATTGCTTTGTTTGAGCATCTCAACCAGCAGCAACACCGTCTCAACCAATAGCTTGAGTTTGGGGCGGGACTATCTGTTTGTCTGACCAAAATCTGTTTTAAAAACTGTTTGTATTCGAACTTACTTCATGACCATTAAAGGGGTTATGTAACGTGATTTACATTTTTTCCTTTCTCTTTGGAGGGTTACAAGCTCTAGGTGCATAAAGAAGTTCTGTAAAGTTGCAAAGACTAAAGTCTCAAATCCAAAGAGATATTCTTTATAAAAGTTAAGAGTCAACCACTCCCCTCAAAAACGGCTCGTTATAACATGCCCCCACATCCCTACGTACAATGTGGGAAGATTTGCATAATGCCGCCCAAATGTTAGCGCAAAGAAAGAATGCATTTTTAGAACATTTATTCTCGCTGTCGCAGCTGGCACCATCTTGTGGAGATGCTGTGTGTTTCCTTGTGAAATCGAAGCTACTTTGTTTGGCCTTCCTAAAGAGGACACAACTAGAAATCAGAGGTTAGGTTTTATGGCCGAGGATGAGGACCATTTCCTGTGAGAGTGGTGTAAAATGCTGATGTCTGTTTCTATAAAGTGGGGCGATTTCAACTTTGCAAGGACAGTCTGCCACTTTTCATTCACAGTCTGTAAGTATGTTTGCATATTAAAAGACTTTGCCACTGATGATTCAAACATGAGATTTGAACAGTTCAGAGTAACTGTTATAGCTTGTTGACTGTTATTTCTCCGTTCACAAATGCAGACATGGTTTTATGTTCATGCAGCGCAATACACAATGCATAGAAATGTCCTCAGTGGATGCAACAAATGCCTCATTTGTAACAGGTTTTAATGGTTTTGGCTCATCAAGCTGGGTCACATGATATCACAGTATGGTTAGGGGCGTAACATTTCCATCACACGCTTGAGGCATTCGGCCAATCCCAACGCACTGGATAGCTGGCCAATTAGCGTACACCTCGTTTTCCTCAACTATGAGCTTTGTGAAAATCAATGTTTCAGAAAGGTGGGGCATAGAGATGAAACAATAAAGAAGAGTAAAATAATGTGTTTTAAAAACACGTCATAAACACATTGTATTAAACCAAATACACAAAATAAAATTATTTTTAGCAACGTCATATGACCCCTTTAAAAAAAGTGATCCATTTAGTATGAATGAAGTTGAATGTAAAATGAATTAAATGTACTATGTCTGCCATTTTGTTTCTATTACAAGATCTACCAGGATCAGTTGCATCGCTTCTAGGGATGTAACAATTACCAGTTTGAATTCAAAATTCACAATGGTTAGTATTACCAGTTCATATTTTAATTATCATTAAAACCGTATTATCATGATAAATAAATACTGTCCAGCACAAATCGCAAAGTTTTCAGTAACAGTCTCATGGGCGCAGAGCACAAAGAGTAGTTTTGTTCTGAGTGAAATCAGGGAGAAAAGTTGGGAGCTTTTAAAAGAGTGCTGAGGGAATTATACATATGAATATATTAATTAATTATATGAATGTACCTCTGAAGGTTTGTCTTCAGTAACAATTTGATGGCATTTTGTTTTCATCTTTGCTCCATGTAATACCTAAAGGAAGTGTTTTATTTGCAGTACTGCTTTGTCCACGAAAGGTTACGGAAAACAGGCCTGCATTTCAGCCCGGGCAGAAAGGGCCCAAACCTCTGGCCGGGCTTCAGGCCAATTTTCACGTCATAGTTCAGACGTAGGATGGGCCATTGGCCTGTTTTAGGCTTTTCCTTATTTTTATATTTTAGACATCCATTAATTAGTGATGAAAAAATAATAATTGCTGCACTGTTGGAAAGAACACAAGACCGTGCTACCACGACTGTCAAGAGCAGCTCGACGGTGTTTAGTGTCCCGCAGCAGAGAGCGTGTCATCAGCGCAACTGAACAGTTCTGCGTTCAAATGCACACAATAGGCTTAAGCTTGCCGCAAAGTAATTACCAAAATTGTAACAGGATAAATTTGTAAGAAGATATTTCAATTATTTACTAATCAACTAGTGTTTTCTGATTCTGTATCACAAGGATACATTTGCTGATCCTGACTCGTCATCTCCTCATTAGACGCACCTTTAGAGAGAAGTCCATCTTTATGTATTATGATTTTAATGAAAGACTTTTAGTTTTTGATTTGTTTTATTTTGATTAGTAGCAATTTAAATTATTCTATATATGAATAATTGAGTTTCGGTTCATTTTTGAATTCCTGTTAAAGACGAGACGGCGCATCATGTTTGTTTTCTTTATTTTATAAAAGCACATTTTGTTGATATTGTGAGTACACACAAATAAAAGTAGACCCTTTGCTGTTACGTTTGATTACTGAATTACAGTGTAACCACTGTAAAAAATGATTGCGCTGGCGCCTCCATGTCCTGCAGAGCGTCTCCGCACAAACTGATTTATCTCTATAGATTTTATTTTAGGCAAGTCACGATGATTAGAAGACTTCATTGATCAAACATAGGCTTACTGTATGCCGCTGGCTGGTAATTCTGATAAGCTGTTGGACATGAGCTGGGCTAGGACCTGGGCATCTCAGGCTAGGGCCTAGTTTTGAGGCCTGTGCAGAGCTCTAATTCAGCTTTTCCATAAGCGCCACCTGCTGTCAGAAAGTGGATTTACAGAGATTTCTATTTACATTCAGTCTGTGTGCAGTTTCTGTCTGGCCAAAAACAGAGTGAATTTGCATGCCCTGCTGTATATTTTGACTGGTTGATGAAAAACAAGCTTATGTGGATTTAATTTTTTTTTTTACAATTCAGATAGTTATTCAGAAGTTATCTAGAATTATATATGGAGCAGATAAAATACATATAAACATGTATTAATCAATTATATTTTTTTACTTGTATTTAAATGTATATAAATGTATCTCTTGAGGTGAACAATGTGTTCAGAAAAGTTTTGATGGTATTATCTTGCCTGTGTATAATGCATATGCTACTTTGTTTATAGCTGTAACCAAGGAAAAACAAGAACGCAAGAAAGTCAGGCCATTCTGTTTTTGCTTCACATTTTGAAATTATAATCAATTAAAATAACATGTATGCAGCATCTGTTAAGATTGTGATGATAATACAGTGGTGGCTAGGGCTGCACGATAAATCGCATGCAATATTTAATGCACATCATGTTTTGCACACCTTGCCAGTTAACAACGGCTCTGTGTAGTAAATGCTGCTCCATGTGAAAGCGTGCAGGTGATGGAGATTTACCGATGCGATTTATCGTGTAGCCGTAGCGGTGGCCTCTAATTTTAAAAGGAAAGAGCACAGACAATGTCTTAGTTTGTTTATATGCAGAGATTTTTTCATTTGTAATAATTATCTATTTGATTTGGGGTTTGTTTCAAAATGTTGTCCAAGCAAAATAAAAGGACACTATTTAATTTACAATTTTTCTTAAATCTCATTTTGTTAAGAATTTTTTTAAATAGAAAATCGTGCCATGAAATCAGTATCAAGAATCATATCGCACCGCGAGTTCAGTGAATCATTACATCCCTACTTTGCATACTACATATAGTAGGGAAGCATTCCATTTTTAGACACAGCAAATCATTTTGCTTTTTTGTTTGGTGTTAGTGATAGAAACTACTTACTTCAGCTTTAAATACTGTAAGGATGCTCATATTGTAAGGTGGAAGCAGATTTACTGTTGTTTGGTGAATTTTCCCACGCAAATGCAGTCATTTCAATAGGAATCTACAAGACTAGGAAAATCATGCAAGAGCGATGATGATAATTTCCATAAGCAGATTTCACAAAAGGTTCAATATGGTCAGATTCTTGCTTTAAAAAACTGAAAATTGCTTGGTTTGAAAGTAGATTTATAGCATATAATGACTTTCATTTCAAGTTGCTCCTTATATTACACTAGCTTTACTTCTGAAAACTTGCAGTATAGTTTTACCATTTACAGCTTCTATAATACTTTCATGACTGCATTTGTGGAGCTCAACATCATGGATCACCAGAAAAGCAAACGCACCCTGGATGCAAAGCAAAGAAAGTCACACTTGTTTGGAAAGAAATGAAGATGAGTAAATTATGACAGAATTTACATTTTATGTAAGCTCTTGCTTAACAGCGGATCAAGCAAACCAAACTGACCTCTTTCCCAAGAGCCTCTTCTGACTAAAAACATCTTCTCATCATTACCCAGTGCGTGACTATGATAGCACAGAGGTCGTTCAGAGCTCTACAGGGACTAATGGACTGACCTTGGACTGCCTCCAACGCCAGAGTTCTGTGATGACGTCCGACGTTTCATGTCTTAACTTTTGGACATGGAGAGGAAGGGAGGAATAAGAGAGAGAGAGAGAGAAAGAGCAAGAGTTAGTGAAGCATTGAAGCAGAAGATATTAGCAAGCATGCTAGCTGTGTAAGCATCAACAAGTTTAGAAAAAAAAAAAAATGTAGGGAATTATCATACGGGAGACTGTAATACTTTTATACGCATACGCAAATGCAAAGCTTGATTTAGTTAAACAAAATACTTTGAATGCACAGTGTGATTTATATCAACAGGCAAGGGTGACGAATAATCACACATTATTACATATCAACATATATACAGTTTTTTAGCGAAATACAACAAACAATTTTTTGATGGATACATAAATAATAGGCAATAATGATTAGTTTATAAAGTCTATAAATCTAAAAAGCCTATAATGACCCATTTCCACACTATTTTGAATATAATAAAAATAAACACACAAAAAAAATACAAATAAAAATCTGTAGTGAATTTATGCATCACAAGATTTTAATGTACAATATAAAATATACTCATTCTGAGACTTGCTAAATATTACAGTGCATTTAGCAAAGTGAAAAAATTAGTGTTAAGTTTTAGGAAAGTGTGTTAAAGGGAAATAATTATGGTTCTAAAAAATATTTTTAAATTGGACGACAACAAAGGTAACACAGAAAATCCACAATTAAATATATAATATCAACCTGATAACAATAAAAATACAATATTAAATACAATAACCATTTACCATAAATGATATAGCCCTAAATTTGTGTGCATAGCATTTGCTATTACATTGTTCTATTAAACTATGATTAAAATGTAATTATTTATGCTATATACATATATATATACATACACAGTACAGACCAAAAGTTTGGACACACCTTCTCATTCAAAGAGTTTTCTTTATTTTCATGATTATGAAAATTGTAGATTCACAATGAACATCAAAACTATGAATTAACACATGTGGAATTATATATGGAATTATATACATAACAAAAAAGTGTGAAACAACTGAAAATATGTCATATTGTAGGTTCTTCAAAGTAGCCAGCTTTTGCTTTGATTACTGCTTTGCACACTCTTGGCTTTCTCTTGATGAGCTTCAAGAGGTAGTCACCTGAAATGGTCTTCCAACAGTCTTGAAGGAGTTCCCCTAGAGATGCTCAGCACTTGTTGACCCTTTTTCCTTCTGTCTGCGGTCCAGCTCACCCCTAAACCATCTGGATTGGGTTCAGGTCCGGTGACTGTGGAGGCCAGGTCATCTGGTGCAGCACCCCATCACTCTCCTTCTTGGTCAAATAGCCCTTGATGCCTTCAGTGCGACTCTACAATTTTCATAGTCATGAAAATAAAGAAAACTCTTTGAATGAGAAGGTGTGTCCAAACTTTTGTACTGTATATTATATATATATATATATATATATATATATATATATATATATATATATATATATATATATATATATATATATATATATATATATATATATGTGTATATATATATATATATATATATATATATATATATATATATATATATATATATATAGTGAAAAAAATAATCTATGTACATATCGAGTAAAACAGTATATAGAGCTGATGGCTCAACGTAAATGAAGCATCTATTGGTGCAGCTGTGGAAAGATTAAATGAATGTTACAACCAAATTGATGATTAGTTATTAAAGTGTCAACCCTCATCATGCAACATCCTGACAATCAGAGTCATCTTATGCAATGCAGCTTTAGAACTAAGCTTCTCCACAGGCCTCGATGGTGAACCACACATCAACGACTTGACTCTAGTGATGGACTCCCTAAAGTCACACCATCTGTCGAGTACCTCAGAAAATGTCAAAATGATGTTCTCCTCTGAGGCTGAAAGGACAGCGCTGCTTTCTCCAGACATTAGTTGAAGTGGATGACACATCTGACAAGAATGTGAATCAGGCAGTAAATCTGTTCATTATGTCACAGGCCCTGTGGTCCTCTGTGAACCAGTGCAGCTTGCAAACAAGTGTCTAATTACGTTGTCCTTTCTACTTTTCTACTCTTTGGGGTCAGGAGGTCTCTTCTGCTCATCAAGGCTGCATTTATTTAGTTATAAATACAGTAATATTTTGAAATAGTTTTACAAGTTAAACTGTTTTCTTTTTTAATATATTTTAAAAAGTAATTTACTCTAGTCTTCAGTGTCACATGATCCTTCAGAAATCACTCTAATGTGATTTGCTGCTCAAGAAATTGAATGCATCCTGTCTCAATAAAAATATTACCTAAATCAAACAGACTTTTGAAAGGTAGTATATTCAATCATTGGACGTTTTACAGGGACCTGGTGTAAACTATGATATAATGAGTTTATTAAACCAGATGCAGTCACCAATAGACTCAATCAGTTGACAACATTAGCTAAAGTGGTGAGTGACCATCTCCATCTCATTCCCTAAATATAAATCTCATTCCCTAAATATAAATCTCATTCCCTAAGTCACTAACTCACTATATTAAATTATATCTGAAGAGAAATAACATCCTGAAACATTTATTGGACATAATGTGGCTCATTAACAAATGAGGTCTTATTCTACTACTTGCTGGTTTTGTTATGAGATGGTAGCAAAATAAAAAGCAATCTTCTGTGACTTTATGAAAGTTCATAAGTTATACCATGCAATTTAGCTTTTAAACAGCCAGCAAACCAAAACAGTACTAATCATCAATGAGCATGTTGTTTAGGTTAGATTCTAACATCTAGCAAAATTTGTGGTTTTAGGCCTAATTTATATACAGTTCCTCATGAATAGGAATTAACCTTGCACATGCGAAATAGGAAGTTGTACATACATAGTATACAATGCTGAGGTTACTTAGGCTTTAAAGGGATAGTTTACCCAAAAATGAAAATGCTGTCATTAATTACTCATCCTCATGTTGTTCCAAACCCGTGAGACCTTTATTCAACTTCGGAACACAAACACAAAAAGTGTTTGATGTAATCCGAGAGCTTTCTGAGCCTGCACAGACAGCACTGTAACTGAAATCTTCCCAATCCAAGAAAAGTAGTAAGGATATCGCTAAAACATTCCATGTGACATCAGTGATTTAACCGTAATTTCCGCAATTTTACGAATCTGCAAGAATACTTTTGTGTGCAAAGAAAAAACTAAAATAACAACTTTATTCACCAATTCTTCTCTTCCAAATCACGTTTTCCGCCATTATTGAGAGTACATCTGCATGTTAACAATGCATGCGTGTGGTGCTGCTGACGTAGAACACGTGTCAAGGTACTCTTGATAATGGTGGAATATGTTTAGGTCTGGGAACTTTTCAGTTGCATCAGAGAACTCTCGGATTTTATCAAAAATAGCTTGATTTGTGTTCAGAAGATTAACAAAGGAGTAATTAATGATATAATTTTCAACTTTTGGTGAGCTATCCCTTTAAGAATGAAAGTAAGCGTGTTTCCATTACAGATTTGTTCAAAACTTTATAAAACGTAATAAATGTAGATAAAAAAAGTATTGCAAAATGACGCTGTTTCCCTTAACCAATGTTATGCGACTAAGATGTAATCATTTGTCTCTCGCGATAAGTCATGGCAACAGATTTTGATGGGATTTTGGCTATATTTATAAAATTATGCGTGTATCTTAACAGAAGCAGCACAGAGAGCCTCTTCAGAAACATGCGTGCTGCGGCTGGAATAAACACAAGCATTGACTAGAATGGCCGCAATCAGCATCAGAGCCACACTGCACCGCAGATGTGTGAAGTGTAAATTGTCTAAGCATGGTTGGGAAAGCCCCAGTGATCATATGACTTTTTACATACGCCATGTGACCTGTAAATGTGGAAAAAAAACTTTTCCATTACAGTTTTGCAAATTATTCCTTTTTCGCATTGCCTGAAAAACCACCTCATGCGAGCGCAAATTTTTTTTTTTTTTGCGATATTTGGAAGTTTTGGATAAATTTACGCATTTCCATTAGGCTTTCTAGTGACGCGCCTAGTGACATCTTACACAAAATGAGGAGCTTTTTGTGAATAAAACTGCAAATCTGTCTATTTAAATGAACCCTAAAATTACAGCTACAGAACATTTATCCAGCCCTGAATTTTCTATTAAAATATTTTTATTTTTTTACTTTCCATTCCGGCAGATATTTAAGGCAATATCACCACATGTGTTTGGAAGCCCTTTGCTGTTGGTACTGATTGATGGATTTAAAAAAAAAATCTAAGTAGTTAACAGGGGCAGCATAAATCCAGACATACAACAAAACCATGTGTACTTTTGTGGTTTTTCAGAACTTTAACCACAAAGTACAAAACTCTTTTAGCCGTGGCTGAACCAGCAGAGAAGGAGCAGAGCATTCTGGCCATCTGATTCATTATTACAGATTCCATAACTAAACCCCAGAAGAAACAATTTTTACAGATTAAAATTGAGTGGGGTAACACATGCCACCTTTTACTTAAAATAAGAGGGGAAGCTAAAAAACTCAATTATTTTTCAGGATTAGAAAACCGTTTCAAATAAAGTTGATGCACTGACTCTTCTAACCCCACTCTCCACAATATGTACATTTAACTAGCTCACACTTTAATAGAAAAGTCTCTCAATGACTTGAGACAACCTCATCAACTGCACAAGATGATGAGAAACTAGGAAATGTTTGAGCTCGACATCAACAAGTTCAGAGGACAAAACCAATAGGGGTCAGAACATTAACATTTGGACACTTTTTGTCATGGGATGGCTCAGGTTTCTTGCCAGATAGATACACTGTGTAGATACAAACAAAGCAGCACTCTCACAGGAGCGCAAGGACCATAAATGGTGTGAAAAATGGGGGTATGTAAGGATGAAGCTGGTTACAGTTTAAACTTTTAGCACATTTTTAGTCTCTTTGAAAAGTACAATTTTACATGAATAAGGAACATTATGTTTGAATAATAGTCCAAACTCTCTTATTGTACATTCATTTCGTCTCTGGGGGGCTGGACTAGGAGAACAAAAAAATAACAAATGGCAAATTCGGTGAAAAGAAATGATAAACAAAACAGTCTTTTTCCAAACTTGCAAAGAATCTGGACGAAACCCAATGAAAAACAACATGTTCTCTCAGCGGTCTTGGAATACCAACCGGTGGTGATGAGTAGAGTCTTGTTGGACATGTCATGAGACCATTACATAGAAGAGCTTTTAAAGAGACTCTAATTGAAAGAGTTCATCTAAGAAGCTATTATAGTGCACTAACAAAAGAAACAGTACAGAACAAAAAAACTTCAAGTGAAGTATGTAGCTACTCACACTCTGAGAAAAAAAGGTAAGCTATCACTGGGATGGTACCCTTTAAAAAGGTTCACATTTGTACCTTACTTACCCCTAAAGTTGCATTTTAACACCTTAAAGGTTCATATTTGTACCTTTTGAAAAAGCACTACCCCAGTGACAGCTTTCAAACATTTCTTTTATGAGAGTGCATACCAAACTGGTCATTTTAATCAGTGCTCCACTAATAATAAATCACAGTTTCTTATATTCAACCATGCCACTAAAATGCAATCTCAATCACAAGACAAATGGTAAGTGTTTTATCACTACTAGAAGTCATTTTAAACTAAGTTTTCACATGAACAAAAGGCTCCAGCTTACTTTTTGTCCCCAAAGCAGCTGTAAAATCCAGCCATGGTGTCAAAGTTCACCCGAAAAGCAGAGTTTCATTAGTGCATCCTTTGTACAAGGTCCAAGAGTGAATCTTCGCATCTGTTTTATCAAATCACCAACATCTTCACACGGGGTGTTTGAGAAAGAGCAGAAGCTCATGAGATTGTGTATCTTTCACAGGGAAGGTACAAGTGTGCTCCAGTAGCCTGTCTCTCAGGACTGAGCATGCTCTCGGTCTCTTCCTCTTTGGATTCCCCCCTCCCGTTCTTCTCCAACCCCCGTCACCTAATCCAGAGAATCAGCTGCTATTGTCTCACCCCATTGGCCCATTGACAGGCTGGGTGTCATTTGATAATTAGATGGCGCAGCTCCCTGAGGAGATACCACCTTTGTGTCTTTCTGGCCTCTTAAAGGGGGTTAGAAAGCCAGTCACACGGCCAACTCAGTTTGAATAAATCATTAGCAATTTTTAACCCAATATTTAGTTAGCTTCTTTCTTACACTCTTAAAAATAATTGGCATTAGTTCAGTGAGGAATGTTTATGAATGAATTAGAATGTTGCCACTGTGAAAGTTCCCTTTTAGAACCTTTATTTTTAGGTGAGTATTGACCAAAGTGTTGCTGATTCATGCATGCAAAGAAAAATCCTTCTTTACTTTAGAAGAAGGGTGACTGTTGAAGAGCCAGATTCATGGTTCTAGGCTGCAAATGATATTTTACTCTAAGTGACAGGACATTCATCATATTTTCTTTAGAAAATGTGTCGTGCACACAAACTCAAACCATAAGACTCCACTACATACAAATGTTTCGCCTTCCTGCCAGTTTTGAATATTTTCCTTACCCCTCAGGCAAATCGTGTAGGAGTATCCGGCGAAAGTGTAAACAAAGCTTTGCGCCAGCCGGTGCTTTTTCTTAAATACAAACAATAGCAAACACTGGATTTCGAAAAAGTATTTTCTTCTGGTTGGGGAGATTCATGTTTCATGTTAAATGGCAGACATAGATGTCAAGTTCACACTCACTGATAGCTGTCAAACCCCTTTATTTTTTCCTCACACATATGGTGAACAGAGTCTCTATGGAGTTGCACTGCAGGCGTACATCTTACAGTCCTCTTTCTCAAAGCTGGGTGGAATGTCAGTCAGTTTTCTTTTTGAAAAAAGCCAGGTTGGCATTTCCTGAGAACTTTTTGCTCTGCCGCTGAAGAAACCCATATGTATTTCACTTTCTTAAGAGGGCCATTAGACTGAGCATTATCAGCAGATGCATTAATGCAGTCATTGTCTATGGTTCCTTAAATGATCAGCAAAACATTCTCCTTCAAATGTCCTTGACTTCCTTCTTTCTTCATGTTTTGGGGGCTGAATACTTTTAGAAAGCTGATGTGTCCTGTTTTGATTGTTACATTAAGATATAAACTTTGACTAATACACTACGGTTTCTTTTCTTTACAGATTAAAATTAACATGTTTGACAGTAAAGTATTTTGTATTGTTAAAACATATTTCTAATTAATGCTGTGCTTTTGAACTTTCTATTTATCAAAGAATTCTTAAAAATGTATCAGTTTCCAAAAAGTATTAAGCAGCACTGTTTTCAACATTAATAGTAATAATCCATGTTTCTCGAGCAAAAAATCAGCATAGAAAGATTTCTGAAGGATAATGTTACACTGTAGACCGGAGTAATGATGCTGAAAATCCCAGGATTAAATTTAATTTTAAAATATATTCAAATAGAAAACGGATATTTTAAATAATATTTCACAATATTGCTATTTTGCTAATACAATAATAAACGCAATATCGCGTTCATTTTCGAAGACGTTTCATCTTGGATAATGAATGTGATATTGCGTAGCATGTCAGTGATCTAAGGCTCTGTCTATTTAATGCCTCTCCATTTAAAAGCAGGTGATGGCGATTTAGCAGTAATCACGGAACCGGATTTACTGACTAGGTGCCCATGATCATATCGTTAGATATATCGCCCAGCCCTAGCAGGACAACATCCCAACAGTCCTTGTTTAAGACTCTCGTCAACAGACCAGTTTTGGGTGCAGGAAGGGGCACTTTTACTGTTTTATAAAGTAAGCAGTACTGCACAACAGTTAATGCGCTAGTCGTCACCTAAATAGAACCCGAAGTAGGTAACTATCACGTGTGCTTTTTAAAACAGTATGTGGCGACAGCGGGAAACTCTGTATATTCATGTGGTGTGCGCATTTCAAAAGAGTAAATCAGAAGCTTGTAACATATACCGTATTTTTCGGACTATAAGTTCTACCTAAGTATAAGTCGCATCAGTCCAAAAATACATCATGACGAGGAAAAAACATATTTAAGTCGCACTGGACTATAAGTCGCATTTATGTAGAACCAAGAACTAAGAGAAAACATTATCGTCTACAGCCGCGAGAGGGCGCTATATGTCTTCAGTGCAGACTACAGGAGCAATGAGCAGCATAGAGCGCCCTCTAGCGGCTGCAGACGGTAATGTTATCTCTTGGTTCATTTCTCTTGGTTCATGTTAAATTAATTTTGATAAATAAGTTGCACCTGACTATAAGTCGCAGGACCAGCCAAACTATGAAAAAAAGTGTGACTTATAGTCCGGAAAATACGGTAAATGCTATATCAAACAAATCACTTTATTCAGTATTCATGTAAACACTAGGTTTGGACTCGTCAATCAGAATGCATTAATTTAGAAGGAAGCAAAAAGTGTCCATGTAAACGTAACTATAGATCTGTAATATTTACCATCACTAAATCAGATAATAACCTAAGGCGCAGAATCAGCCAGAACAAGTCGGACTACATTCTTTTAAAGACCTAGACACATGAATATTTAGCCTAACCCTAAAAAGTGCCAGACCCCACCACCCCCAATTCAACTCTGTCAATCCCCTCAACAGTCTTCCCTGACTCAAGTTTCTTCAGGCATCTCCTGCAGAGCACTGTTTCTTTTCTTTACAAAGCTCTCTGAATTCCAGCCCACATCTGGAACACATCTTCTGAGGCAGCGCTCTACCCCACACTCTAATTAAGGCCATGTATGCCAAACTGTAAATAACCCAAGAAATGATAACCCTCAGAGCTCAGAAGCCCAAAACGCAGGACGGTGCCGATTGAGATGGTTCGAAATAACTTATAAGATGAATATACAAGTTCCAGTCTTCATGCAAATTCTATCCTCTTCTGAGAAAAACAAAGCCATGAGCAGGCCAAGCCCTCCATGAGTCTGTTAAGTCCTTTACTCTTACAATAAAAACCATCCAGCTGGGTCCACACAGCTTGACCATTGAGCACAAACCATTCATCTCCTCTGTGACCAGTTAACTTTGTATCCCTGTTTTCCAGGCTTTTTAAAACTTGGTGTGCGGCGTTTCTAGAGGGAGGTTTCCAAATGGAGTATTTTAATAGTTTAATGAGATGATAATTAAATAATTGTGTCCTGGGTTTTATGATGCATTTCTTTGCAAAGTTCCTTTACAGACACAACAGGACTCTTAACATGGCTCATCATCAAAATATATTTTACAGGACAACAGGCTCTATTAGCACATGCTCAGAAGGGTTAAATTAACTAATAAAAAAAAAAAAATTCTGCTATTTGCCTGTTTAAACGACTCATGAGAAATACACAAAAAGTTAATGAGTGTCGTAATTTAAACACAGATGTTGTGTACTGGGCCATCTCATGTTTTCTAACCAGGTAGAAAACCTTTACGTTTTTCATTCATTCATTAATTCATTCATATATATATATATATATATATATATATATATATATATATATATATATATATATATAGCGCCCCAGTGTAGTGATGGGGACACTATACTGTCAACAAGCACTGTCCTTCGGATGAGACGTTAAACTGCGGTCCTGACTCTCTGTGGTCATTAAAAATCCCTGGATGTCTTTCGAAAAGATGGTGTGACCTCAGCATCATGGCTAAATTTGCCCATTGGCCTCCGACCATCATGGCCTACTAACAATCCCCATATCTGCTGACTGGCTTCATCGCTCTGTCTCCTCTCCACCAGTAAGCTGGTGTGTGGTGGGCGTTCTGGAGCACTATGGCTGCCGTCGCATCATCCAGGTGGATGCTGCACACTGGTGGTGGATGAGTTGTTTTTGCAATGATCACTCACCACATTTGAGTGATCATTGCAAAAAAAAAGAAAAAAAATGTTTATCTCTCTCTCTCTCTCTCTATATATATATATATTTTATACTGTATTCTATATAAGGTACCAGTGAAATGTTACTTTTGACTTGTACAGTATTATAATATACACAAAGAGCATTGGCATATTATTGAATATAATATTGAAATATCGGTATCAGCCCCTTTTTTTTAAACACCATAATATTTTATGTCCACCATTTTAAATGAGCCTTGGCCCAGAGAAAACACCTGCACTTCTGGATCATGTTTAGGTCTGGCTTCTTTTTTTACCTATAGAGTTTTAGCCAGCGACGGCGAATGGCACGGTGGATTGTGTTCACGACAATGTTTTCTGGAAGTATTCCTGAGCCCATGTTGTGATTTCCATTACAGTAGCATTCCTGTATGTGATGCAGTGCCGTCTAAGTGCCCGAAGATCATTGGCATCCAGTATGGTTTTCTGGCCTTGACCCTTACACACAGAGATTGTTCCAGATTCTCTGAATCTTTGGATGATATTATTCACTGTAGATGATGATAACTACAAACTCTTTGCAATTTGTCTCTAAGAAACTCCTTTCTGATATTGCTCCACTATTTTTCGCCGCAGTATTGGAGGAATTGGTGATCCTCTGCCCATCTTGACTTCTGAGAGACAATGCCACTCTGAGAGGCTCTTTTTATACCCAATCATGTTGAAAATTGACCTAATAAATTGTAAATTGGTCCTCCAGCTGTTCCTTATATATACGTTTAACTTTTCCGGCCTCCTATTGCTACCTGTCCCAACTTTTTTGGAATGTGTAGCTCACATTCCGAAATCTGCTTTTAATTATAAGTATTATTTTATAATATTTTATATTAGTATTATTTTAGTATCACTATTACTAGATACTACTACAGTTTTACTAATATTTTGCAATTAGTTCTTATTTTCTTATTTATCTTCAGTTTTATTTTGAATGTTAAAGTTTTGACAATTTTGTGTTTATAATTTTCATTAGTTTTTTTATATATCTATATAATTTTTATTAATTCATATTTTTTCTTATATTTGAAATAATTTCAGTTAATGTGTATTTCAACTATGGATTTAAAAAAAAGTTTTAACTATAATAACCCTGCTTTTATGTCTTTACTAGATACATTTGTATAGCTTTGCAATTTGATAAAAACATTTTTAAAATAACTGATATATAAATGTAGTCTCTCAATTATAACGAGGTCATAAAATGGGATGGAAATATAGAATTGTCATCAAGTCAAGAAGAACAGCTTTTTGTTGCAAGTCAATTTAGCTAAATAATTTTTTTTTTTTTTTTTTTTTAAATATATTTAGATTATTTATAATGCCACCACAGCAGGCAACTCTAAAAATACTAATTGCACATAGCATGACAAAATATTATTATTACTTTGGTCAGAAACATAAGGAGAAGAAATTTATCATGAGGCTGTTCTTTCTGTACAGTAATCAACAAACACACACACACACACACACACACACACACACACACACTGCTGAGAGCAAGAAAAGGGTCATTTGATCTTCTCAGGGCAGCAGGCGCCACAGCAACTGTTAACAAAGATAGGGCATTTTCCTCAAAGAACAGAAAAAAAAAAAAAAAATCATGATCTAGAATACACTTTTGTTTCTTGTAATAGTTTATTCTTACAGGCCTTGAAATGTTTACAATTAATTTCCAGACAAGTTGGTGGTTAGATCATAGGCTACTGTTAAAATAGTACATAGATTTACATGCAGCAATGATTATATATGGGCACCTGCCAATTTATTTTCTTTTTCTTATATCTCCCGAAATATATTCAAATCAGTCAACCGTGATTTTGTGGTTCTCGAAATGTTTAAAATAAGAAAACATAGGTAAACAACAGCATTAACAACTAAAACGTTTGAAAACATTTAACTTAAAGAGGTACTTATCATTCTTCGTGTTTTTGAAAACAGAAAATGTAAACACTACGTGAAACGTAGAATATTTAGGCATTATGTCAGCTCGATACTCTGAATATTATTAGAGCACTATTAAATGTTCTGGAGTTATCTTCTTTTACATTACAAAACAACATTTAAAAAGCCATACTACTATAAACAACCAAATAACAAATCGCCAGCTACTCAGATTAACATTATTCACTGAATTTAGCGGAAAGTGATGGAGATGTTCGCTTCCCAAACTTCCCAAACAACCGCGTTGTCGCGCACGCGCAGTCAACTAAAAAACCGACAAAAAAGCCTCAACGGAATCAAATTCGCTCATTAATACGTTAACGCAGATATGTACTTACAAAGTGAAGAAACCCCTAGAGATATCTTGCCATCCTTAAGCGAGCGAAACATCAGGGACCTTTATAATGACATTCTCCAGTCATGTGTGTGATTGCAGGATGAGGCTCAACATCGCCCTCTGTCTTCGACAACACACGCTTTCAAAACCTGCTTCTACTTCAGGAGCGAAGAAGAATAGCCTACACACGAGGCTAATTTAATGTACATTTGGAAAGACTTTAAAAGACCGTTGTAAAAAAAAAAGTTGACACATGATTGGAGTGAATATGAGCTTTATTTAATAAATTCTTCATTAATAGCAGGAAATGCACTGTGTAGTTTCATTTCGAAAACACCACAAATTCTTAAAAGAGAATGATTACATCAGCATCTGCTAACTATTTCTAACTAACCATAGCAATACAGTAGGCCTAGTATTAAGGATCAGGACTGGTGGTTCTCACTGTTCTAATATTAGTGTTTTATGTTGTTTTTCTTCAGTAACCCTTGCTTTTGAACCATTGGGCTCTGGCGACAACATCATTGGAGTAATCACCGCCGGTGGTGGCCACGTCTATGCGCTCATACGTTTGGATATTCTTCAAGCCTGCGTTGTAGGCTGATATCCCCCCTGAAACAGATATTATACCACATCTGAGACTTGAGAGTTACGTGGTGAACTTGTATTTTGCCTTTTTATGCTATGTATATTTATTTATCTCCGTGTAAACCCAACCTACCTTTAAAGCATTGCTCTTGAGTCCAGTTGGGGAATTTTACTTTAATTTCTTTAATGAAGCTAATGAGTATCTCAGTAGCTTGAATGATATGCAGCTCACTGTCCCATGTACCAGTTAGAGAGTGGTAGCGTTTGTCAACCTAAAAGAAACATAATCAAAAGAGAAAGATTCAAAATTTTCAGAAATATTGAACGTACTTGAGAGCATATTTCATGCTTGTATAAAAATGTCTTGCATGGGATATCTACAACTTACAGTTACGAGTCTGCTTTAGTTTATACTCACTCACTTTAAATCTTATCTCATGACTCCTTTGCTTTCTTATGTTACTATATTTTGAAATAGAGTAAAGCAGTTCTTCTGACCAACCTGCATGAGGCCAAAGCAATAGCCTTTGTTGCACCATCCATCCTTCAGGATGGCTCCGGCTCTGGACTCTCTGGATATGATGGCAGCAATCACAGCTGGGTCCATCTGCTTTGCTCTGGCAACTTTAGTGATCATACTCTTGTATTTCTCCACCCGGACCAGATCAATCTCAGCCAGTTTTTTGGAGGCTTCAACCCCTATGACAAGTTGGAAATGTTAATACATACTGTGTAACGTGGTGCACTTTGCTTATATTGGCAAATAAAACAAAAGAGTCATATGTGATCAGAACATATCCATGCATTCTCACCCTTTATGGTTAATTTGTCTAGTTTTGCTGTCACCTCTGATGCACCAGTGGTGTCTATTTTCAGGATGTCTCCATAAAGGCATGCTAGAAACAACATAGAAAATATCACCTGAAACCCTTGAATAATTATTTATGGGGAAAATGTATGCAGTGCTCACAATATATATGTGTGAAAAAGGTCAGAACCAAATATTATAAGACTTACCCATGATGCTGATGTAGAACTGCTGTGGCAGAGCAAGTCACTGAGTTTTGATTAGACTTGACACTAAATCAGACCTCAGCAGGACTTTATTATATATGATCATAGAGGGAGTGGTTTCTCATTTTTTCCCAAATTTTTTCCCACTAAGGTGTGGAGAAATGTAATTTTACAAAATCTGCAACTGTGAAGTTTACTAAAATCTCTCTCTCTCTCTCTTTAAAAATTGTCATCATATTATTAGATCACACCCAAGCAAGTGACTCATTAAGTGGGAAAATTTATCAGGTGGAGGCTTCATAAACCTCAAAAAGGTAGAACCACTTTTGATGAATGTAGTCAATGACAAATGAAAGTAAAACTGTGGGAAAGTTTTGGTTTGTGTGGAAATGTTAGCACTTGTGCCAGTGAAAAATAAATAAATAAAAAAAATATGCCAAATCTGCTATTTCTGCTTGCAGACAAGAGGTTGAGCAGCTGGCTGTCTGGTGCAGTCTTAACAACCTGGAGCTGAAAGTGCTCAAAACAGTGGAGATGATCGTGGACTTTGGGAGAAACCCCCCTGCACCTTCCCCACTCACCATCATGAACAGCCCTGTGGCTGCAGTGGAGTCATTCAGATTCCTGGGAACCACCATCTCTCAGGACCTGAAGCGGGACAATCACATTGACTCCATTGTGAAAAAGGCCCAGCAGAGGTTGTACTTCCTTCGCCAGCTGAGGAAGTTTAACTTGCCACAGGAGCTGCTGAAACAGTTCTACTCAGCTGTCATTGAGTCTGTACTGTGTACTTCAATAACTGTCTGGTTTGGTTCAGCTACAGAATCAGACATCAGAAGACTACAGAGAACTGTTCGGACTGCTGAAAGGATTATTGGTGCTCCCTTGCCCTCCCTTCAAGAACTGTATACATCCAGAGTGAGGAAAGAGGCTCAGAAAATCACTCTGGATCCTTCAAATCCAAGTTACCCCATCTTTGAGCTTTTGCCATCTGGCCGGCAAATACCAGGACAGTCAGGCACAAGAACAGTTTCTTCCCCAGGGCAATCTACCTCATGAACAGTTAAATGTTACCCACTTATTCAATAAAAACATGCAATATACTTATATTTATTTGTTACCCCTCCATCCTAGTACATCCCTGCATCTTATTCAATCCTATTCCATTATCATTCATAGCATAATTGTTTACACTTATTTAATTGCAATAAAGCTCTTTCTGATTCTGATTTCAAAACTTCCTTGATTAAATGTTAACATTTGTATCAAAGCATCAGTGAAGGTAGGCTTTGAAACCTCGGCTTATTCACAGCTGGGAGTCCACTGTTCATAACAACCAAGAGGGACTCCCTTAAAAAGATACATGACATTTTTTTACCATGTAGTTAAGTAAAAATCAATGTCACTCCAGTCTTCTTTACTGTATACTGGTTATACTGATCTGGTCTTGATATGTCATATAACTGTTAGTTCTACAATTTTAAGCACTTTTTTTTTTGGTAAGGATAGATTATTTAACCATAGCTACACAGGTCTTCGATCTGAGCATGGTTAGTCTGCACTTTTCTGAAATGAGCACATCATTTTGACTCCTTCTGTTGCCCATGTGCATTTAGGAAAGAAAAATAATATGGCGATTAAGAAGTACATCAAAGCAAAGAAGGCTAAAACTCACATACTACCTAGATCCCTAATATAATAATTTTAATATGGATATGGGAAGACCATTCTCCAGAGAGACATGAATGATACATGATTTGAGTGAATAAAAGTGTTTTATTTCATCCCAAAACACAAAACAAAACAAAAAAACTAAATTAAGAACAGTGAATATTGAATGGAATGAAAAAAAAAAACTGTTGCTCAAGTAACCCTTGCTTTTGAACCACTGGGCTCTGGCAACAACATTATTAGCATAGTCAGTATTGTGCCCACGTCCATGCACTCATGATATTCCCTTTGAAATAGACTTGGGCGAAGGCCCTAGATGCCCCAACTTTACCAACAGAACATTAGTTGTCACAAACAAACAAATACTTGTTATGCATATCTCTTCCTGCAACTGTTGAGTTGAAACACACAAACTGAAGGAGCGGATGTTACAACCCCTCACAAATCTTTTAAATACCCTCTTCCGCTTCCTCAAAGGTTTGCCTAACAATCATAAACAATGAGTGACTACCTCACGCTACAGAAGCGTATGCCAATGCTACTGGATCCACAATCCAATGAGACAACCCTTACGAAAGGAAAATCTATTTACCAATATATTTTTTTAAATATATTGTGATATATTGTAATATATTATTTTCCCTTTTTATTTTCTAATATTATATATATTTGAATACATTTAATAATATATTGATGATACATATATTATATAATATATTGCAAAATATACAAATGATTGCCGCTTTCAATATATTGCTATATATTGGAAAAAAAATAAATATATATAAGAATATATGCCTAATATATTACATGATATTTTCCAATATACTGCAATATATTTTTGTTTCATAAGGGAACCACTGTTTAAAAACCTGCAATCCTTTATTGTGACCTCCCGAAACAGACAATATGCTGCTCAGACAGTCTAAAATGACTAGACCGGTCTAGATAAGCATGTGAAGTGCAAATGGGACATAAAGTATGTGAATAAAGGATGTGTCTCCTGAAGAGAAAATGCTCTGAACAATGTAGAAAGCACTTTAGGCGCATAGCCACTTCTGGGTTGCAGTCTGTCCATCATGCTTACCAAACTCCAAACAAGCAGTATCCATAAAATGTGCATGTAAATCACCCACTTTCTCCGAACACATTAAAGCAAGTAAAAGCATCGGCTTAAATGAGAACACTTTCAGTTTTGTTGCATACAGCAGTTTGAAAGTTGGCATAAGCGCCAAAGACAGATCCAAGAAAGGTACCATACTTGAGCTCTGGGGTCGCAGCGAATCAGTGAAATAATGGAAAGCTGAAATAGCTTCCACATACACAAGGTAGACTGTGTGCATCCATCATCTAAACCATTGGTCTCAAACTCAATTCCTGGAGGGTCACAGCTCTGCACGGTTTCGCTCCAACCCTAATCAAACACACCTCATCCAGCTAATCAAGGTCTTCAGGATTACTAGAAACGTCCAAGCAGGTGTGATTTGGAGCTGGTTGGAGCTAAACACTGCAGATCTGTGGCCCTTCAGGAATTGAGTTTGAGACCACTGATCTAAACAGTCTATAAGAAATGCTAAAATTATAGAAAAGCAGAGCTGGCCAGGTCTTTATTCCTCACTTTAGTGAAAACCCTCTTTTTAGGACAAATGGGGACCTGGTTGAAGGGGTTCTTGCTTCTGCAATTGTGTACAAAACACTTTGCTTTGACCCCTTCCAGTTTGCATACTGGTCAAGTCCCTCGACCGATGACACCATCACCACTGCCCTTTACTCAGCCCTCACACATCCTGATGAAAAAAATCTAATGTCAGATTGCTTTTAGTAGATTTTGTTCAGCTTTCAAAACAATCATCCCTCAACAGCTCATTTACAAACTGGTCCAGCTGGGGCTCAATGCCTTGCTGTGCAACTGGATGTTGGGCCCACCCTCTTCACTCTGCTGACCCATGACTGCATACTGTCACACCACTACAATCTCTTCTTAAATTTGGGGATGGCACAACTATGGTGGCTCTCATTAGCAACAGAGATGAGACAAACTACATAAGCGAGGTGAGCCATCTGGCCGGGTGGTGCAGTGACAGCGATCTCTCTGAATGTGTAGATGAAGAAGAGTGTAGTTGACTTCAGTTAAGTGCACACTCAGCATGCTCCTCTGGCCATCGATGATGCAACTGGAGAGAGTGAGAAGCACCAAGTTTCTGGGTGTGCACATCACAGAGGACCTATATATTTAATCTGTATTCATCCGTTTTGTTTTTGGTTTTACATTCGACTGCTAGTGTTTAGTGTTATCGGTATGCACCAAGGGTCTGAGAGCAACACAATTTCAATTCTCCGTGGTGTATGTGCTGTACATGTGGCAGAATTGACAATAAAGCAGACTTTGACTTTGGTCCCGTTGTAATGGAATGTGCTATTAGAGAGCTCTAAATAGTTCTGTCACTGGAAATCACAACTGCAACCAGAAGTACAGTGTCCTGATCTTGTGAAGCACCAACAGCATGACCTTGACTGGGGAAAAGCATATTTGTGCTTTTTTTGGCCAGTACCTTGATAGCTCATCCCCTTCCAGGGGTACACTCGTTATAAGAACAGTGGGCAAAATGAGCTTGCATTTCTCATGATTCTAGGGTCATACCCAAGAATTTGATGTTCTGTGTGAGCTGTTAGGCCCTTGACGAAAGGTCTAGCACAGAGGTCTCCAAACTCGGTTCTGGAGGGCCGGTATCCTCATAAGTTTAGCTCCAACTTGCCACAACACACCTGCCTAGAAGTTTCTAGTATGCCTAGAGTGGAGGAGTGGATCTCTGCTTGCAATTTGGGTGTGTACCGATCTGGCAAGTGGGTCAGTCTGCGTTCAAACTTAAGTGTATAAGCGCTCCTGATCATGTTCACATTGCGAAAGAGAGGTTGTAGCACAATATTGCCTAAAGCGCCCCCCAATGTTCCCTAAATGCAATGTTCTCAGAAAAAAAAACATTGTTCTACAGTGTCATGTGTGAGTGCAGGATTAGGCTCAACATCGCCCTCTGTCGTGGAGAACAAGTTATTTTATTGTAAATTTGGAAGGACTGTTTGTAAGATCATTGTGATAAATAATACACACATGTTTTGAGTAAATAAATGAACTTTATTACTATCATTACAGGAAATTCACTGCAGCTCAGTAGTATCATTAATATTGTCATATTTTGAAATAATATAACCACTCAAATGGTTTGGAAAGATTATATTATCAATCTTATATCTATATAACTAAAGCATATTGACACAATAGGCCTAATATTAAAAACGAAGACCTGAGTTGTTGTAGTCATTAAACTAATTGAAGGTTTTTAGACCTTCATAACTGCTGTTCTTCAATAACCCTGGCTTTTGAACCACTGGGCTCTGGCGACAACATCATTGGAGTAGTCTTTTCCAGTGGTTCTGTCATCAATTTCCTCATATGAGCTGATGGCATTCACACCTCCATTGTAGGCTGATATTCCCCCTGAAACAGACATTAAGATACAACTGAGACATGAAAATTAAGCGATAAACTTCTATTTGCCTTTATCTCTCTTTTTTATGTTTTGTGTTACTTATGTTCTTTTTTGTATTGTAAATGTTATTGTAAACCCACCTTTAAAGCATTGCTCTTGGGACCACATGGGAAATTTTGCCTTCATTTCTTTAATGAACCTAATGAGTATCTCTGTAGCTTGTGTGATATGCTCCTCACTGTCCCATGCAACGCGTGGATCTAGAGGGTGATAGCGTCTGTCAATCTAAAAGAAACACCATCAAAGAGGAGAATAATTAGAAATTTTCACAAATTTTTAAGAAACCATACATATTTTTGCATACTTTGTAACTTCTCCTTGTTTAGCATGATACATCTGTGACAATTTCTAAACTGGAGTCAGCTTGAATTCAAATCAAATCACTTTTGTCACATTCTCAAATAACTATTATGATGACTTTTGTTCTACACGCTCAAATGATAGAAGTACTTGCGCTGTCCAATCTATTAAGACTGTTTCTGTTTCCTGAATAGTGAGGTCAAAATATACATTTAATGTAGGATCTAGAAAAAAAAATCTTATCACGATTAAACCAGAAAAATGTAAATAAAAATGAAGAAAAAACATTTTTAAAGTTTGGGCTCATAAACATTTGATCAGTAACACCCAAAGCAGTTATTGTAAATGAAATGATCACAGATAATAGTTTTGATATACTCTGCTTGACTGAAACCTGGCTAAAACCAAATGATTAAATTGATCTAAATGAGTCTACTGTTACTACTGTTATAAGCATGAGCCCCGTCGGACTGGTCGTGGAGGAGGTGTTGCAACAATATATAGGGATATTCTCAATGTTACCCAGAAAACAGGATACAGGTTTAACTCATTTGAAATACTTCTGCTTAATGTTACACTGTCAGACATGCAAAATAAATCTATTGTGCCTCTTGCTCTGGCAACTTAAAAGAATTTGCTGATTTTCTCTCAGACCTATTGGTTACAGTTGATTAAGTGCTAATTGTCGGAGATTTTAGAGGGGGGTGAAATGCTATTTCATGCATACTGAGTTTTTTACACTGTTAAAGAGTTGGATTCCCATGCTAAACATGGACGAAGTTTCAAAAATTAAGTTGTACGTTTGAAGGAGTATTTTTGTTCCCAAAATACTCCTTCCGGTTTGTCACAAGTTTCGGAAAGTTTTTTTCGAGTATGGCTCTGTGTGACGTTAGATGGAGCGGAATTTCCTTATATGGGTCCTAGGGCACGTCTGCTGGAAGAGCGCGCGCTCCCGTATAGCAGAGCACTGAGAGGCTGAGCACAGACAATCATTCACTGATCAGAGTGAGAGCGTCGCGAAAAGTCACAAAAGAAGTGTGTTTCTGGTTGCCAGGGCAAGACAACCCTGCACAAAAAAATTTTTGATTACCAAAAAAAAAAAACAGCATTAAGGGACCAGTGGATGGAGTTTATTTTTACAGAGCATCAACGGAGTTGTGCAAGTGTTTTTGTTTGTTCCCTGCATTTCAAAGATGCTTGTTTTACAAACAAGGCCCAGTTTGACGATGGATTTGCGTATCGTTTATTTCTTAAGGATGATGCAATCCCAACGAAAAAGGGTCACGATCATGTGTTGGAACCGCAGGCGGTGAGTAAAACTGCTTAAAATATCTCTGCCTCCTTGTTAGTGCGTCCCCTCCCATGCTGGAGACCCGGGTTCGAGCCCCGCTCGGAGCGAGTCGTTGCTGCTGCTGCTCTCGTTCAGTTTCAGCCCCGGGATCTGATTCTGTATAATAAATAAACGGCTGAATCTAACTGTTAGCCATGGTTTGTTTTGGATGATGGTTTTTTTCCCTGTCACAACTTCCAAACGCTCTCAACACAAAAGCCTACTGGCGCTCGTGATTCTTTAGCTCTGCCCACACGTCACGCCTCCAGCTGGTCGTGTTTTTCCGGGAAAAATCGGTACAGACTATCTTTCTCTTATGAATATAATAAAACTAAAGACTTTTTGGAGTTATGAAGGATGCAGTACTACTCTATAGGTACTCAAGATTAACAGGATATTGAGTGAAAATTAGCATTTCACACCCCCTTTAATATTCACGTTGATAATACAAATGATGCATTAGGGCTTACGTTTACTGACCTAATAAACTCTTTTGGAGTCAAGCAAAATGTCACCGGGCCCACCCATAGTTTTAATCATACACTAGATTTAATTATATCGCATGGAATCAATCTTACTGATATACGTAGAATATCGTACCTCAAAGTGAAGATGTTACCGATCATTTTCTTGTATCGGGGATGCTGCATATCACTGTTATTAACTATGTGGCTCAGTGTTACCATCTGGTCAGAACTATTGTTCCAGCCACCAAAGACAGATTTGCAAGTAACCTTCCTGATTTATCTCAACTGCTATTTGTACCAAAAATACACATGAACTAGACGAAATGACTGACAAAATGGGCACTATTTTCTCTAATACATTAGAAGCTATTGCCCCCATCAAATTGAAAAAGGTTAGAGAAAAAACTTTACTGTGCCATGGTATAACAGTAATACTCACTCTCTCAAGAATAAAAAAAAAAAACTCGTAGCCTTGAGAGCAAATGGAGAAAAACTAACTGGGAAGTTTTTAGAATTGCGTGGATAAACAGTATGCTATAGACAGGCCCTAAAAACTGCCAGGGCCGAGCATATCCACAAACTCATTGAACATAACCAAAACAATCCAAGATTTTTATTTAGCACAGTGTCTAGATTAACGAATAACCAGATGCAATCTGATTCTAATATTCCATTAACGTTTAATAGTAATGACTTTATGAATTTCTTCCCTAATAAAATAGATAACATCAGAAATGCAATAACAAATGTTGATTCTAGAGCGTTTACTGCAGCGCTTTACAACTATAGAACAGGAAGAGCTAAATAATCTTATCACTTGTATCTAAACCAACAACATGTTTATTAGATCCTGTACCCACTAAATTACTGAAAGAGTTGTTACCTGTAGCAGAAGAACCACTTCTCAACATTATTATCTCGTCGTTATCTTTAGGTCACTTCCCAAAACCATTCAACCTGGCGGTTATTAAGCCTCTTATTAGGAAACCACAACTAGATCCTAGTGAACTGGCAGAACAATTTCAAATCTTCCATTTATGTCTAAAATTTTAGAAAAAGTTGTCTGCTCAATTGAGCTCATTCCTGCCAAAAAAAAAAAAAAAAAACTCTATGAAGATTTTCATACAGATTTTAGTCAGGTTTCAGGCCCCACCATAGTTCAGAAACTGCACTTGTTAAAATTACAAATGACCTGCTCCTTGCGTCAGATCAAGACTGCATTCCATTGCTTGTTTTACTTGATCTTAGTGCTTCGTTCGACACCATAGATCATGACATACTCATAGATCGATTACAAAACTATACAGGTATTCAAATGCAGGCTCTAAGATGGTTTAGATCCTACATGTCCGATCGTTACCATTTGGTTTATTTAAATGGCGAGTCCTTTCATTTATCACCAGTAAAATATGGAATGCCACAAGGATCTGTCTTAGATCCTCTTCTATTTTCAATATATGTGTTGCCCCTTGGTAATATTATTAGAAAATATGGGATCAGGAACCCTATACAATAACGCCTGACGTACTCGAGATAGCTGGAATCCAAGGAAAGCATCTGCTTAAGCGGAGAGAACCCGATAACCAGGAGCTATCCGTACATTCAGACTGTAAAACTTGATAAAAGTGCTCGGTGAGGACCATCCTGCTGCAGCACAAATGTCATCCATTTAGGATCCACTTAGAAAAGCCTGCAATGAAGGCACTGTTCTAGTGGAATAAGCTCTAATTCCTAAGGGCGAAGTGAGTCCGCGCACCTCATAGGCTAAAGATATAGGTTCCACCAACCTATGAGACATGCATTTCTTTGTGACAGCATGGCCTCTATTTTTAGGTCCTAAACAGATGAACAGCTGGTCGGACTCACGCCATGGAGCTGTACGATCAACATAAATCCTCATCACTCTGACAGGACAAAGACTTAGATCTTATAGCCCCACCTCTGCAGGAGAGAAAGCTTCCAAGAACATTTGCTGAAAGCGAAAAGGGTTACATAATTAGGCCTCGGTCGCAAAAAAACTATCACAAACGAATTCCGCACCAGGCAGTAAACAGTTTCCATTTTAAGGCATATAAGCTGGGCAAATCGTGTGCTAACGTGTCCAAGCCTAGGGGTGATGGAGGGCATGGGGAGAACCATAGTGACTAATGTGTAGTCGTGCTCGACGCAAATAAGCCCACTTTCGCTTCTCCAAACACTCACCATATAAGGCTCACCATTTGGTGGTGCAACCTCCATTCCCCCTCCTCCAGGTTCTGTCTGGAGAGCAAATCCACTCAGAAGTGCCCGGGGACATGAACCACAGAAATCTGTTCTGAGACCAAAGAAGAATATTCCTCACCAGCCTGCACAGGGGCGAGAGCGTAATCCTCATTGATGATTCCGGTGCGACACAACTGCTGTGTTGTCTGACCTGATTAACAAATGACAGCTGATAAGCAGACTCAAGAAATATTGGAGAAAAAAAAACACCAGCAATTCCAACCTGTTTATATGCCAGCCGAGTTGTATCACCATCCATACTCCGTGAGTTGGGAATTCTTGACAAACAGCTCCCCAACCGTCAAAGACGCATCCGTCGTGACAGTCTCGCGGCAAACACAAAACCCCAACCAAACTCGAGTTCGCAGGAATTTGGCTGACATACAAATTTTTATTGACATAACACACTTCTGTGTCACTGAAATTGTTTGATGCGGGAAACAACGGGGTGAAATCCTTTGGCTTTTCATTCACCACTGAAATGGATGCATGTGAAGCAAACCCAGGCAGATTACAGATGATGCTGCTGCCATTAGACCCAAAAGTCTGAGGCACAAACTCACCATCACTGAGCGATCTGCTTTAAAGTGGGGCAGTCATGACATGAGAGACTGAACGTGCGGGATAGACATCTTGCCATCATCGCGTGAGAGTCCAAGACTATTCCCCAAAAGGTTATCTGCTGAGAGGGGATTAAAACACTCTTCTGGAAATTTGTACGTAAGCCCAGGCTGTTTAGATGATTCAACACAAGGTCCTGATGAGAGTGTGCTTGAGTCTGTGATTGTGCTAACACCAGCCAATCGTCCAGGTAATTTAATACACAAATGCCCTGGAGCCGCAACGGGGCCAGAACGGTGTCCATGCATTTTGTAAATGTTTGAGGAGCCAAGACAAAGCCGAAGGGAAGAACATGGTATTGATACGCTTTGCCCTCTAAAGTGAAAATGAGGAACTTCCTGTTCCTCTTGTTGATCTGAATATGAAAATATGCATCCTTCAGATCGATCGTGACAAACCAATTGTTTGGTTGAATCTGAGACAGAATAGACTTTAGCATCAACATCTTGAGTCTGCTCATCCTGAGTGCAAGATTAAAACGGTGTAACTACAATATCGGTCGTAAACCGCCACCTTTTTTCGGTACAACAAAATAGCGGCTGTCAAAACCTAACTCTATCTGAGAGGGGTGTACTTATTTTATAGCCCCTTTGCTCAGCAGAACTGACATCTCCTGCTGCAGCACTGCGATTTCCTTTGACTTCACAATCGTGTGAAGAATTACGCAGAAAGGAGTTGGGCTTTTCCAAAACTGAATGGTGTATCCGTGATTGTGTGTAACACCCATTATGAAATGCCAGGCATGTGTTCCCGCGTGGCCTGGAAAAGCATTAGTGGTTTAAAAGCCTCCAGCTGCAGCGTTTCCATATGCGTTAAAATATCTAACCACTGAAGGCTCACAGCGTCCATAGGAAAGGGAAGCGCATGTGTCAAAGTCACTGCGTTGTTTTGTTTAAGATCCTGAAGCGAGTCCACGGCATGATTTAATCCAACAAGATGAACATCGGGCCCTGCCACTAGTGAGAAAATGGTAGCTGTGTGGGCCATCATAAACGGGCTGTCTTTGCCAGCCCCTTGAGCCGTCCCTCAAACTCTGAAGGCCGGATTGCGTAGAGTGTCTGAGGGGGCGCTCGAAGTGGTAGCTCGATCCAATGCTGCTCAAGGCGTGAGGACGAGAGGCTTTTGCCGTTTTTCACTGTTGCTGGAACCGAAGGAAAAACTCTTGCAGTTCTTTCACAGCCTCGGGTTTGATACCATCTCGCCTTTGAAGCAAGAAGGGGGCGAGACTTCCAAGCTGTGGCCGAATTAGGCACGGGATGTTCGGCGAGAGTCTCTTCCGCTGGTGGCATTGTGTATAGCGACGGTCCACCATGTCCGGAATGGTTGCGAAATCCACAGCCGCAGCGTTTGTAATGTGCGCCGAGTAAGGCTGTTTTCAGGACCTCGAAACCTCATGGTGGAGGTCCAGAAAAAAGGGCACAGGCCTAAGGGGCTGTGCAGACATATGACTGGTTAGAAAATGGTGGTCCAGCTTAGATTAAGGTTGGGCCTCGGCCTTCTCAACCTCCCAATCCAGCCCCAGTTTATCCACTGCGTGGTAAACCATGTCCAACAGCTCGCTGTAGGAGGGGGATGCATGCTTCTCCTGTCCGCTAGGAGAGAGAGAGAGCTGCATGTGTCAGCCATGGAGTCTGACTCCAAAGCCGTGTTGGACAAAACATCATCATCATGTGGCCCACAACCGAAGGCCAATCATAGGCCACCGGGATGGGTTGTAGATCCTCATTTGCAAAAACAACGGGTTCCACAAAGTTTTTGACTATTTCTTGCACTCGAGTCAGGGAGAGTGAGTGACGTGGAGAGAAGTACAGCGCAACGCTGTCCTAGTAATCCATGTCGCACATGTCTCCACAAGCCATCGCCTCGTGATGTGCCTTGGCAACCACAGAAGCGACACGGTGGTGGTTGGATGCTGGAGCAACCTTAGAAAATACGCAACACTTTAAGACGCAGACTATCACAGTAATGACAAGAAGAAATGCCACTAAGCACTGCCAATGTAAATGATGCAGGCTCAAACACACTATGCACCTTGCTCGCCCCCCCCCCCCCCCATGATAAACCTGCCACATGGCTCCTTGCACTTCCCGAAAACTCATTGCGTCCGCAAAGAGGAGTTGAACACTGCTCGATGAAGAAAGTCAGAGAACGTGAGATGCTTTTCTTAAAGAGCACCTAAAATAGCATTTAAAATGTTCCAAATATTGTTTTAGAAGTCCCCAACAACAGTTTTGCATGCATGAAATGACAAAAAAGACTTTCGTTTTCTTATAATATGCATTTATTTTTACCTGTTTTGACAGCGATTCTCAAATGATTCGTTTAGTGATTCACTTTTCAAAACCCGCCTTTACGTGACGTTCATATTGTAAAAGCACAATCAGTCTTTGTTCGCATTGACTCGATGCATAAACATAACGTTTTTACCAAAAAAAAAAAAAAAAAAAGCAGTAACGTTACGTTACTACGAGGTATGACTCTATTCTTAAAGAAAACTCCAAAAACAACAACAAACAATTCACATATCTCAATACAATTGTAGAAGCTAAACGGTGCTTTCACAACAAACCAAACAATCATTAAGCATGCTACATAAAACATAAAAGCAACAATTATTAATAACACTTACAGGTTGTTATACGGAGGAGGAAGCTGATGCAAATACACTTGGAAACTGAACCAGGCTTTTTAGATGATTCAACACAAGGTCCTGATGAGAGTGTGCTTGAGTCTGTGATTGTGCTAACACCAGCCAATCGTCCAGGTAATTTAATACACAAATGCCCTGGAGCCGCAACGGGCCCAGAACGGTGTCCATGCATTTTGTAAATGTTTGAGGAGCCAAGACAAAGCCGAAGGGAAGAACATGGTATTGATACACTTTGCATTTATTTTTACCTGTTTTGACAGCGATTCTCAAATGATTCGTTTAGTGATTCACTTTTCAAAACCCGCCTTTACGTGACGTTCATATTGTAAAAGCACAATCAGTCTTTGTTCGCATTGACTCGATGCATAAACATAACGTTTTTACCAAAAAAAAAAAAAAAAAAGCAGTAACGTTACGTTACTACGAGGTATGACTCTATTCTTAAAGAAAACTCCAAAAACAACAACAAACAATTCACATATCTCAATACAATTGTAGAAGCTAAACGGTGCCTTCACAACAAACCAAACAATCATTAAGCATGCTACATAAAACATAAAAGCAACAATTATTAATAACACTTACAGGTTGTTATACGGAGGAGGAAACTGATGCAAATACACTTGGAAACTGAACCTTCCTTCAATATCAGCCGGCTCGCGAATCCAAGTTTGATTGCATTTAAGTTGGTAAAGCAATCATTTTCAAAATGGCGTGAACAAAGCACAAGGCTCGGACTATACTTCCGTGGTACAGTTGTATATATGAATTGTACCCAGACAGCAACATAGTGTTGGCCCAGATTCGGCCCACATCTGGCCCATGTGAAATCCATGCGGGCCAGATGTGGGCCGGATATGGGCCAAAACTGCTTGCTGTCTGGGTAGCCACTTAGTCTTCAAATGCTCATCCTTGGGCAGATAAAAAAAAGTTTGCTTTTGAGTCCCACTTCAGAACACAGCGTCTCGTCGCCATGTTGTTTTCTAGTTTTCACTGGCGTCTTGGAGCGCAATAAGTGGGCATATCGTATTCAAATAACTTGACAAGCTTCGGTCTTCTAACGATTCATAAAAATGACTCAGAGTCGACTCTTACTTTTGAAAGACAATAACTTTATATACGGTGCACTGTCATATTTCAAACTTTGCAGGATGTTTTTGTTCACTTAGATCTATGTTACACACTACATAAAAGGTAAATTTCTAAATTCCGTGATAGGTGCTCTTTAATGCAAAGAAAAATGCTTTACAGGAAATTAACTCCAAGTGAAACAGCGGCACTACTATGCATACAAATGAATAGGGCAGTGCCAAGCACTATTTGGCCGATGATATTGGCGGGATGGTACAGGGCTTCAGACATTCGTCAGGCCATCCTTAAAAATATTCTTGCTTGCCGTAACCCGACCGACCGTGTCAGTTTAGGACAGACTAAATTTTTTCGTAGTCCAACCGACTTGCCGATTGTAAATTTGCGTCAAGACCATCCAATTTTTTTTTACTCTTCAAACAACTAATACAAAAGCAATAAAATAATATTAATTATATTTAAGTATTGTAAATATATAAATTGCCTAGACCTACATACAAACAAAGACTACGTTCTTTCTTTAAAAAAAAACTGTGATGTCATCTATGTTTACACGGATGTCACACTATGGCCTGTGCGTTCGCTTCATTTAATACTCTCATTCATTGTCAGAGTCAACGGTTCGTGCTTGGTAATGATGGCAGAACAAAATGTTCATGGTCACTGTTCAAAGTCATATGGGTTCGGGCAACATAATACATCTAAAAAATGCATTAAAACAGCTTGACACCACTTTAACTTGGCACGAAGTTCTGGAAAAACTGTGCACAGTTCTTTTCCCATCCCTTCTCCCGTCTAGTCTAAAACTGTGTCCATGTCGACTGTCATTTTATGTTAGAAAATCTATTGCACGAATCAATTGGACCAACCAAGTTTGGAAAACGAAAATAGGAAATTGACTTTAACGACCTTCTCTTGGAGCGCGTCTAATGACTTTAACGACCTTCTCTTGGAGATGCAGCAACTGCATCTTCGGACACACGCATAACAACAAATAATACTTCTGCACATTGTTTCTCTTTTTACAACAGAAATGTTAATTCTGCCGGTATTCAGACAGTTTCATGCATACAGATAGGCCTACAGATTCGGGCTAGAATCGCCTAGGGCTGTCAAAATAGCTGAAAAACTAAATTCAAATTTTTTACTTAAATATGATCAAAATTCGAATTGTTTTCAAAATTGATTTAAAATGCATAATTTCAGTTAGGATGATTATCTTCTGAGGCCTCAAGATATTACTGCACGTTTATTCAAAGCATTAGAATACATGACAACATAATATCTAAAATAATTTTTATGAACCAATTATCATTAATTAAGTTGCTAAGAACTTAAAACTAAGAAGTTGTTAAGAACTATAAACAAAAGAGCATCATATAAGCATGCATTGTTAAATAAATAAAAAGGGCGGAAAACCAGTCACACAGAATACATACTTTGAAAGTTGTGTAGACACGGCTGTTCGCGTGGCGAGATGGAATGGAACACAGACTGTGAAGTACCGGGGCTCATAAGGCAGCTTCCTTAATGCACACCTAAAATTCAAATACAACGTTTTTGCATTCGAATGTGGATTTTTATTTTAAATTCGACGAATATTTGAAATTCGATTTTTTTTTTGAGACAGCCCTAGAATCGCCTATGGGATTTTTTTTTTTGTTAACATTTCTAATCGTAAACACAGCCATGTTGAAGCCTGTAGTAAATGTTTTGCATTATGGCAATACACTCTGCTTATTGTTTTTCGAAAATGTAGCACTCCTGTTTGTCATTGTACACGTAACTTAACGGCAATAAATCATCAGAAATAATGGTCATTACATTCGTCCTGCCTGTTGTCCATGGATTTACCTATATTTAGTGTTATTTGCCGTATAAAACTTATTTAGACATGCAAAATCGGTTTTACAATGGATTCAATGAACACTTTTCACTCAAATCAAACAATTTTTTTTCACAAAAGTGACAACCCAAGAAAGCAAAGTAAATGGTCTCTCATTTGTAGGTTGCATTGATATCTAGTGGTGGATGCAAGTAAAACCGTATAACAGTACCTCATTTTTTTTCTTCTCACCTGAAATTCAAAGATTTTAATTTGTTTGAGATTTATATAGCCTGCATCAAAATGAGGCTTGCAATTATTTGCCCGAAGAAACGAGTTGAAGATCCAGTCAGTGACGTCACGATATGCTAATTGTTTAAATTCATACCTACATCATCGCCATCAGCCACATTTAGTTCTTTTTTTTTTTTTTTTTTTCATTGAAACCATTGAGACCAACCTACAGACCCCCCCTTTTTTTTATTACTGTTACTGCAAACCAAAATATTTTTAAGGATGGCCTCACACCAAGAGGGGTTCCCATATGGTGACGTCACTGCAGCATCGAAGTGATCTATGAAAGGAAACTGAAAAATAATAATTTTTCAATAATAAATAATAATTTTCAAACAAGATAATGTAAAGATACTGTTGACCTTAAACTGGAATGTCTTACTTTCCTAATTATCCTAATTATATATTAGCCTAAGTATATTCATTACTTAGTCAGAAGAACACAGACTGCATGAAAGCAGGTTTGACGGATCAGTGGTCTTGTGTTTGAAAGTTAGACTCCTAAAAAACACTTTTGCTCACATGCAAACCAGTGCGCACCACGTATATGTAGGACCATACTCCCAGGGGCACGGAAACAAAAAAATCCCATAGGTGGGACTGTACTGCTCAAAAAGCTAATAGTGTTCAACGTCTGTTTACATCATGAACTGAATTTTACTGTACATTTTTATGCCATATGTACATCAATTTAACATTTCGATTGACCACTGACACAATACTACTAAATATTGTAGAAACATAATTTTGATTATGTGTGATTAGTATCGTGAAAAGTGCTATACAAATAAACTTGAATTGAACTGAACATTTAATTGATCCAAACAGTTCTGTGGTATTGCGTCCAATTGGTCCGACAAGAGTGGAATTGTCATGAGGGAAAGTGCTTTCCGTTTCAGTTTCTGCTTATAAGCAGGCATGAGCAGAACAGATTATTTTCAATATCTGATTTTTTTATTTTTATTTTTAGTATTATTTTATTTTGAAACAGAGTAGATCTGTTCATCTAACCAACCTGCATGAGGCCAAAGGCATAGCCATGATCACCCCATCCTTCCTCCAGGACGTTTCCGGCTCTGGTCTCTCTGGATATGATGGCAGCAATCACAGCTGGGTCCATCTGCTTTGCTCTGGCAACTTTGGTGATCATACTCTTGTAGTTCTTCATCCGGTCCAGATCAGTCTCAGCTAGTTTTTCGGAGGCTTTAACACCTTTTCAAGATTAAATCATTGTTATAATTGTATTACATATTGCTATATATTGCTATAATTTGAATCCAGACATGCTTTCTCACCATTTACGTTTAATCTGTCTTGATTAGCTGTTTCCTGTGATGCACCGGTGGTGTCTATTATCATGATGTTTCCATAAATGCATGCTAGAAAAAACATGGAAAATAAACATGGAAGTTAGTAAATTATTGTATACAGAATATTTATACAGCATTACACTAACCCAAATTCCTCCTAATTTTTCAGATAATAGAAAAACAGTCAGCACCCAATGTATCAAGTTATACAACTTAATATGTAACTTACCCATGGTTTTTACTTGGGACTACTGTGAAAGAGCAATTCTGAATGATGAGCCTTCAGAATCAGGACCTGATTATACAGAATATGATGACAGAAGGAGAGGTTTCCTTTTGTTTTTCCCAGAAGTTCTTCCAACTATAGTGTGGAAAAATAAATAACCACTTTTGATGAATATTAAAAAAAGTGAAATCTTATTACTTGTACCAGTGTAAATTCATACCAGATTTAAACTTTTCTGATCAAATGGTTGTAGGACTTTTAGTTAATGGCCCAAATAGCAAAAAATTGATAAATTTCTGAATAGAGCCTACTCTTCCCTCTATATATTTTACTTGAAACAATTTTTTTTTATATGATGCATTGCAAACATTTTGTAATATACAATATTACATTTATTTTCAAATAAATAAATACATTTTATGAATTATTTTATTCTAGTCTATATAGGCAGAGGGTGAACCAACTAAAAAGGCTAATAGTAGTGTAATGTTAGTTTAACCTGTTAACTATAATCGGTCATTATCTGTGAGCCATAATAGGTTGAGTTTAATCAACAGTTTCCATTTAATTTTCACTTTATTCGACAGAGCCGTTATACAGTTAGTCCACACTTTTAATCTATTTTTCACTTTCACTTTATTCGAGAAAGCCCTAATGCAATTTGTACACACTTTTTATTTTCACTTTATTCAAGACAGCCTTAATACAGCCTTGTCCAAACTTTTCACTTAATTTTATCTTTAACATTATTCGTGACATCCGTAATAGACTTGATTTCGTTTATTATTCAGGGACAGGCGGAAAGTGGAAAATCAAGGCCCATAGGGCTAAAAGTAGCCCACTACGCATATCATAAATTATAGGCTCAGGCTACAGAAAGCTGGCAAAGAAGAACATTATGACAGTTCAGCGCGAGTTCAAGCATTCTCAGAAAACTCATTTTATAGCCCTAATCAATGAAAATAGGAAATTAATCTCTTACTTACATCGTACATAGATCTGCAATCTGTCATGCAGTTAACTGGTCATTCAGGAGCAGCGGGACTTTCGCTATCGCGAAACGAGTCACCCATATCAGGAGGTTTATTTGAGCGCTCATAACCGACGTATATGGCAAGCCGAGTTAACATTTAATCTATAAACTGCACTGCATCTAATTTAACGTTACTACCCAGCCGGCACATGACCGACCTTCAACGTTGAAATATGGTTGAAATAAGGTCAGTTGTGGTTTCAACGTTGAAACAACGTTGATTCAACGTTTAAATCTGAATGGTTGAAAAACATCCAGCACATGACCAACTTTCAATGTTGAAATATGGTTGAAATAAGGTCAGTTGTGGTTTCAACGTTGAAACAACGTTGATTCAACGTTTAAAGATGAACTGTTGAAAAACTTCCAGCACATGACCAACTTTCAACATTGAAATATGGCTGAAATAAGGTCAGTTGTTTTAATGAAACAACGTTAAAAATGTTTAATGCTAAATGGTAGAAAAAGGTTAACAAGCTTTTAAATTATTTATATTAAATTATTTAAATTAATTAATTATTTTAATAGCATTTTAAAATATTTTAGTCATGATACCTATTCTAAAATCTAAAGGTATATGTTAAATATTATCATCATTAACAACAATAAAACTATATACATTTCGCTGCTTTATCACACTGAAACAACTCCCATTGGTAGTTTTATTTTATTACTTCTATCTTGATTGGTTAATCTGGCTGTCATTCAGGAAACTGGACAATGAATCGGTTCGCGCCTTTCTACATTTAAAAATATGACCGTTATTGTCGTCTTTCTGTGAGTGAGGCGGCTAACAGTGAGCTGCTGCTCGTTATAACTGACTGCTCTATCGGTCCCGAATTATTTCATATTTGCCTGTACATTTTTTATTTATTTTGAGCGAATTTGAGTCGTGACATGTCAATGGAGAACAAAAACTGTGAACACAAGAAGGGTCAGGTGTTCTGCGAGGTCCTGAAAACATCCTGGCAAAATGAGGTAAGAAAATCGCTAACGTTATCTGTATTATCTTTTGAAAATAGTAAAGTATTACCAGAGTTTACAAATGGGTAGTTTAAAGGACATGTAACCTGCAGATAAATAAATACCCGTGTGTCTATTTTTGCATTGCTTTATCACAGCTGATCAAGTTAGGTGCTCACCTATTGTGTTGCTGGTAAGAGAGATTTAGAGATGGTTTAGAGATTTTCCCATATTTTCCTGATATGTATCCCATGCATTAGGTGTGTTATATATGTTTGTATTTATTCTTATAATAGTTTCAAAGTGTTTTCTGAAACATATAAGTGCAAATGTCGGTATTTAAATAATATAATTTTAATGAATTAATGAAAATGAATAAATAAATAAAAGGATTGTTTAAAGCCATGGTTCTCAAAGTGTCAGGCCCCCTCTAGTTGTTATGCAGGTGAATCACTAAATTAAACTAATTAATGTTAATACATTTTAACTTAATCTTTGAGTAAGTTTTTTTTTTGTTGCACATTTAAGTATGTTAGAGTTAAAGTACAGTACAGTTTTGTAACTTTTGTTACATAATTACATTTAAAATTACATTTTAATTTAAACTTTTTTTTATTTACCTGTGTATGTAAGCACAGTTGTAGTGTTAATGTTCAAACATGGTAAAGTGTCTGACAACAATAAATATTCTTATTAGAATAAAACTGCCTCATTTTTTAACTGTAGACCTGTAGCTGAATAGTTTGGTCTACTACGCTGCTGAAATGTAATGTTGGTCATTATGGTGCAACTTAATATTTAATAACAAATATTTTCTGAAGTGGTACTTGGTATAAAAAGTTTGAGAACCAGTGGTTTAAAGAAATGGTATAATATGAAATCCTGCTTTTTAAGAACTTTTCAGTAAACCATTTCTTCTTTCCCCTTGTAGAGTCATCGAGGATCCAGCTTGTTCTTGAAACATTGGTAAGAAATTGTTCATCTGCTACATTGCACTGTCACTTCTGCTAGAGATGCTTTGACCTTTTGTGATAGGTTTTGATTGTACTTAGTTTATTAAAAATTTACTGAATTAGATTTTATTTGTTTTACTACACTGTATTGCTAGTGTTCTGATTAAAACAGTGTAACTGGGGGCTCTGAAAACACTGCTTGTGAATAATTTGTTAATATTGTAAATTTTCATCTGAATACATTAAATAAGTGTTTAATGAATAGTGTTGTCCACTTTGTTTCCAACCTCACTGTTACTTAACTGTAAAGTGAAAATATTGTGTGATTTATTTTGCATTCAGTTTTCAGTTAAATATATTTCACAATATCAAAGTTATTGTGAAACATTGTGGACATACCTAAACAAACTGGTTAAATCTTATGTTCCCTCCAGAAGTTTGCCCTCTGCAAGTGAACGAAGCCTTGTGGTGCCATCCCAAAGAGGTTCAAAATCACTCTCACGGACCTTTTCCTGGACTGTGCCCAGCTGCTGGAATCACCTCCCAATCTCAATCCGAACTGCTGAGTCTTTACTCATTTTCAAGAAACATTTTAAGACTCATCTTTTTCACCGGAACTTAACCAACTAATGCTAGCACTTTTCCTTCTTTTCTTGTCTTTCATATTAAAAAAAAAAAAGAAAAAAAAAAAAACCTGGCTATGCATTCTGTACTAGACTTAAACTGAGACTTGTCATGGCACTTGTATACTGTTGTTGTTCGCTTGTACACCTGACTGCTTCTGTTCTTCTCATTTGTAAGTCGCTTTGGATAAAAGCGTCTGTTAAATGATTAAATGTAAATGTTTATACAGGACGGTACAGAAAGTGCACAAGTGGGAGAGAGTGGAGGGGACGGCGTCAGAATGGACCTAGCGCTGGGACACTTTCAAGGATCACCCGAAGCACAACCACACTGTATACACTAAGGCTGCTGGTTCTAACATTTTAGAGTGCCCTGCGGTAGAAATCTCATTCTGCATTCCCCACGGTAAAGAAGACACAGTCCGGGGGGGTTCCCATTAGAAATCAACTGGTTGAAGGTTCCCTGCTCGAACTGTGCAACACATTTTCACTGCACAAATGTACACAACTCTTGTAATGAGACACATTACTAAAACATGTTTTTGACAGAAACTGTAGGTTTCCACCAAAATAAAAGATCCACTGGTTTCAGTCATAAAGGTACAAGGGTTTGTCTTGTAAGTGCTGAAAAAAATATGCTTTTTTGTGCCGAATTATTTTACAAAATATTATAAAATATAATATATATAAAATATAAAATACAAAATATATTAAATTTTATTGTATTTGGATTGTTCTACTACATGTTTTTAGCATTACCTCCATGCATACTCTGCATAATAAAGTGTGGGATTATTTTCATCTGTTTTATACAGTATGTTTCCAAAATTTACCTTCTGTTTGACAATTTTGAGCATGTGGTAGTTTATTGAAGTTGTTTGTAAAGCCATTGCTGCCAGTCATTAGATTTTTTGCCTTGCATGTACATTGTTGATCTAAATGCCAACTAGGATCTAGGTGTATTTACACACGGTGCAAGGTACGACGGGGAAACAACGTCGTGTTATCAACGCGGATTAACTTTTCAAAATCAACACCTCATTCAGCTTTCATCCCAGGGCTGCAGCACGACCATAATTCACCCATAATGCAGGTAAGACGGTGAAACAGCGTCGCGATTTCAACGGTGAATCCACGTCGTGATTTCAACGTTGATCCAATTTGCAAAATCGAAAGGTTATTCAACGTTGATTCAACGTCGGGATTTCAACAGTGAATCAGCGTTGTGATTTCAACCGTACATCAACGTCACGATTTCAACGGTGAATCAACGTCGTGATTTCAACGTTGATCCAATTTGCAAAATCGAAAGGTTTTTCAACGTTGATTCAACCCTGGTACCTGACGTTGTTTCAACGTTGAATCAACGTTGAAATGCCGGCTGGGTAGTACTTATTTTATAGATACTAGTATATTTTCCACTAAGTACTATACTTATTCATCAACTACTATTGCTTCTTTTTAGCTACTAGTGCTTATTCTTCAGCTACTCGTGTCTTTTGTAAAGTTACAAGTAGCCTACTTGTTCATTAGATAATAATATTTATTCTTTAGCTACTAGTATCTTTTGTAAAGTTACTTGTACTTATTTATTTGATACTAGTGCTTATTTATTAGGTACTAATATTTATTCATTAGATACTAGTACTTATTGATTAAATACTAGTATTTATTTATTAGATACTAGTATTTATTTATTATATACTTGTAGTTAATTCAATAGTGACTAGTAACTTTTATATTGTTACTAGTAACAAATGTGACCAATCACGGAAAGTAGGGTCACAAGTCAGTTCTGGGGCATTTTGAGTTATTCACATATTCTGAAAGTGTAGTCTGCAAGCTTTCCAACGATGTGTAACACATGGAAATCTGATAATATTTGGAGAAGTTGTAGCAATTTGAATGTAGGCACTCAAAAAAGCTCAAAAAGCAGAAAATAGCCTCTAAAGATTGTGCAGTTCTCACCTGTTCTCACTGCTGCGAGTGACAATGGGGCTCATTTACATCTCATTTAGATGCCTCGAATGAAATAAGTAGTTCTGGCACACTTTCTCTTTGTCGGGGTCTGACATCCGAATTGTTGAAGAAGTACTTCAAAACATTTTAGGTGTAACAGTCACGGTTCAGCTCGTCTGCGATCATCTTTGCGGCGTACATCTTCATTGAATTTTGATATCAGCTATAGCCGGCCAGAGTGCTGCATAATAAGTAGCCATGCTTCCCTCGGAGGGCGGGGGCAATAACAAAAGAAACAAAAGCCGGCTTATCCAGTATGGAAATACAGACAGACAATGAAACGCCCCTATTGCATGCTAGAATCTCCGACAAACAAGCTGATTTCAACCTCAAAATGTATGCTTTTAAATATACCAATACTGCTATCTTAAACATGGAGAGGCTTCTTTGGGGAAGTCGTGGCCCAATAGTTAGAGAGTCGGACTGGCAATCGAAAAGTTGTGAGTTCTAGTCTCGGGCCGGAAGGAATTGTAGGTGGGGGGAGTGCATGTACAGTTCTCTCTCCACCTTCAATACCATGACTTAGGTGCCCTTGAGCAAGGCATCGAACCCCCAACTGCTCCCCGGGCGCCGCAGCATAAATGGCTGCCCACTGCTCCGGGTGTGTGCTCACAGTGTGTGTGTGTGTGTTCACTGCTCTGTGTGTGTGCATTTCGGATGGGTTAAATGCAGAGCACAAATTCTGAGTATGGGTCACCATACTTGGCTGAATGTCACTTCACTTTACTTCACTTTCACTTTTGTGATCTCAACTAACAGATTCTGCAAAAAAACGAAAATTACCAATTTTGAAAAAAAAAAAAAAAAAAAAAAAAACGCTTCTTTTTAAAGTTGTGCTGCCGACTTGTGTCACTGGTTTCCGTGACGGGTCACAAATGTATTTTTTTGCTATTGACTTCTATGGGGATCCATCATTAAGATATCAACTATTCAATTTTGACTAGTATGTATTCCACTTCATTGGGTACTAGTATGCATTTTTTAGGTGACCCTCTGATGTCACAAGGACTACTTTGAATATGTTTTTATTACCTTTCTGGACATGGACAGTAGACAGTACAGAAGTTTTCAATGGAGCAACAGAAAGCTCTCGGACTAAATCTAAAATATCTTAAACTGTGTTCCGAAGATGAACGGAGGTCTTACGGGTTTGGAAAAATTTGGAAAGAGTCATTAATGACATAATTTTCATTTTTCGGTGAAGTACCCTTTAAAATTAAGTTTTCTAAAAGATGTATACTCTCCATTCCTTTTCTCTAAATTATAGAAATATTGGGAATTAATTTGCCCCTTCCCCTTCTTCGTGATCTAATAAATACTCATTTTGCCTTTCTTAGATATACAAATCCATTAACAAATTAGGATTCATGTCAGTAATGTTACAAATAGATTAAATAATTTCTTCTTCTGATTTATTTAATTTTGCAAATTCTTTGCCTTTTTTAATTGCACTAACGTCTAATCTGAAACTTCATAAGATCCACATTTTTACATTATAAATTTGTGTGTGTAGCTTGATACCAATAGGTTTTTATTCTTTTTTAATCCAATGTTTAAAACTATCTATTTCCATTAGTCTATTATTGAGTTTCCAATAAGTCATATTATAACGCTAGACACCATTTTTAGGAAGTCTGAAGTGAAAGCAAAGCTGTGGTTTTGGTTTAGATGTGGGAGGTGTCAACAAACCCTGTTTTTCAAACACTCATATATAGCTCATTTATTTTATTTCTATGAATTTCCCATAAAACAACATTTGATCATGGATATAAGATCAGGCTTCAATTCAACATCAAACAGCACTGCTGTAGGTTCAGAGAAGATCACTCCTGCTGTAGTTCTGGGTTTGTGCTGTTTGGTTGGTTTACCAAGCAACATTGTGGTAATCATCAGCATTGCTCGTGAGTGGAGCAAAAATCTGAGCTTCACCTTAAAGCTAATCCTAAACCTTGCGGTCTCTGATGCTTTGACCCTTTGCTTGGCTCTCATTGTTATGTACGGAATACAGTTTGGATGGAAACTCGGACTTTGGTCTTGTAAGTTTCTGGTTTTTTTGGGTCACTGGAGTCTGTATGTTGCTGTTCTGACTGTCACATCCATGAGCATACATCGCTATCATAATGTCATCAAGTCAAGAGTCACTAACAGTATGATACTTCAGAGACTGGAAAGACAGCAGAGATGCCTTCAGCTGATTGGCATCTGGATTCTAGCCTTTGCTTTTGCCCTACCAGTATTTTTTACTCAAGGGCTCAAAGACAAGAATGGATTGCTAAGATGTCAGAGGATAACGAAGTCACAGTTTGTAAAAGTCACTGTTTTGCTTTTTGAGATCTTTTTGGGGTTTGTCATCCCATTTTTGACAATGTTGACATGTTATCTATGGTTGGACAAAGGGTTGAGACAAAAAGCCAGGAGCTCCAGTCTAACTAGATCTCCACAGGATCAGGAACCCAGAAACCAGGGGACAAATGTTAAGACTTACAAGAAGAGACTTGTGATCAGTATCGTTGTGGCTTTCTTTCTGTTTTGGACTCCTGTGCCAGTATCAGTGTGATTGATATAGTCACTACTCTGACTAAAACATCTCATCCAATTGTTCATTCCCAACTGATGACTTTCCGCAGAGTATATGGTGATACAAGCAAGACTCTGGCTTTACTAAACTGCTGCCTGAATCCTTTTCTTTATGTTTTCTTTTCAAGAAATGTCATAAAGTGTACTAAGTAGCAGCTACATTTGTTTATTTCCTAGTTACAAATGCAGATAAATATGTTTAGGTTTTTAAACTGCTCATTTCAGTTTGTGTAAGAATTACTTCTCTGTTGTAAAAAGCTGCATTAATGCAATTCTAAAATCTGAGAATGTCAATGAATAAATGCTAAGTATAATCATTATCACGGTGAGGGTCAATATTTCTTGTTTACAATTATTTAAATAATTTTGTAATCTCTCTAATTTGCATTTTGCATTTCTGGTATGAAAATTGCTTTTTCAAACTTTAGAAAGATGAACATCATTTTCAGTCATTTATAAAAACGACCCTGTAATGAATTTAATTGCTGCTGTAGTGTCTTATAAATGTTGTCCCACTATAATACTGGCAGGCAGATGTTTTGTAGGTCTTATGTTTTTGAAATGGAACTGTAAGTGCAATGGAACCTTGCTTATGCTAGCTTCATTAACCTGACACGAAATGGTAAACCATAAACAGGAAAGCATACACTGTGATGTGGTTTGACCACTTAGTTTAGTTTCAGATAAGTACCAGACATGTGACTGGGATGATGATCAGTTTGCATGGCACCATTTGAACAATGTGTTGAAATGTACAGTATTTATATTTGTTTCAGATTAACCTGTATCACTTTAAACATGATTTATAGCAAGATGGACTGGATTCTTTTTTTTTATTATATTAAACATATTTCCAGCTATGTGATTTACAGTATATGTCACTGGATTCTAGCCTTTGCTTTTGCCCTACCAGTATTTTTTACTCAGACAAGGATGGGTGGCAAAGATGCATGGGCGTAGGTTTAGGGGGGGACGCTAGGTACTAGTCCCTATCAATATTTTGAGATGACAATCTCATTTGAACTGCTTTTTGGATCTTTGCACTGCTATTTGGATCGATTCTAACGGCCAGGATGACGACAGTACAAGAAACGCTGTAATTTGATTGACGGAGGGGTATCTGACAGGCTACACACGCGGACAGGTGCTTGCACTAGCAGCGAGCGGGTGATGCGCGCGCTGTGTGTGTGTGTGTGTGTGCGCGCGCGCATGTTGACGACGCCGACAGCAAGTTACCAGGGCTGTCTCTCTGCCACATACAAAGGCCAGAGTAAAAACATTTTAATATTCCGTTTTTTCCCCCCTTTTTTTTACTTTGTAGATGCCTTTTGCAAAAGGGACATAAGAAGCTTTTTCATAAAGCAGAGTCAGAGTGTAAGTAAGCAAAATAACTAGCTAGCCACACAAATAAACTAGCAGCAGTGACTGACCAGGCTTTCAAATGCATATTCTACTGTGGAAAATAGTATTAACTGGTGATAGTATTACTCAGGATGATAGAATACTAGGTTAGCAAGTAACTGAATGTCAGTTAGCCTTTACCTTAACTTAGAATCTTGCAGTCAACATAAACTTGAGTCTACTCTAGGGTAAATAGTATTTATAATAGAAAAAGGTTATTATATTTATTTATTTAGATTTGTTAGATTTGTAGGTATTGTTAGTGTAAATACTAATGTACATAATGATTTATGTTAATAAACGTTTGGTTGTTCAGCATTACACAGTCTCAGGTGTGTTTTTTTTTTTTTTTTTTTTTGAGAGTGCATTTATGAGATTATAGCCTACAGTTATACTAGCTCTTTAGGGACAGTATACAGGATGGTATATCGGGGTCAGGGCACAATATAGTGAGATGAAGTAGATTCACTTCTGTATTGTGATATTCTGTATTGCCAACAGTCTGAAATAAAAATGGAAATCATTAAATCACTGCCCAGCTAACACAGTTACGTTGTGACGACGTAACTGGACCAGACCATATTCGTTGCAGCGACATCCCAAATAACGTTCCAGCGACGTAACTTTGTGATTCCCATATCCGTCGTGGTGGAACGTCGTGGAACGTGATGAGTACGTCCCAACGACCAAACTGTCACGTTATGAGGACGTTCCTATAAAATACCATATTGGTCTCAGCGACGTACCACATAACGTTCCAGTGACGTAACTTTGTGATTCCCATATCCGTCGTGGTGGAACGTCGTGGAACGTGATGAGTACGTCCCAACGACCAAACTGTCACGTTATGAGGACGTTCCTATAAAATACCATATTGGTCTCAGCGACGTACCACATAACGTTCCAGTGACGTAACTTTGTGATTCCCATATCCGTCGTGGTGACGTTATAGTGGAACGTCGCTGGAACGTGATGAGTACGTCCCAACGACCACACTGTCACGTTATGAGGACGTTCCTATAAAATACCATATTGGTCTCAGCGACGTACCACATAACGTTCCAGTGACGTAACTTTGTGATTCCCATATCCGTCGTGGCAACGTTATAGTGGAACGTCGCTGGAACGTGATGAGTATGTCCTGACGACCAAACTGGCACGTTATGAGGACGTGACATTACAGGATCATATTGGTAATTCATATTTTCACCTCACCATTACCTTGAAATACATAAAGAACTAATAAACTCAATCCATCTCTGGTGCAAAAAATAAACCTTATGAAATCTAATTGTAATCTAATTATAGGGGATTCATAGTTAATACATTAATTACATACATGCAATGCAAACAAATACAAAAACATTACATTCTAATATAAAATATACAAAAACACACTGCATTCATTCACAAATCAATATTTATTCAGCACTACTTTGTACAAATAGGAAGCCAAAACATTTTGAAAATCGCACCTGTTCTTTAAACATGCAAAATGTTACTAAGTTATGAGCACAGAAAACTAAACACAACAATTCATAGATTACACAATATAAACAATAGAAAATTTTTGTCTTAAAGATGGGGAGATGGTTAATGACGTTATTAGTGAAAATTAAAAATAATTATCAGTAAACTTATTGATACAACATAATTTAGTGCAACAAAAAATACATGATAAATAGATATGAAACAATTCAGCAGATAATGCACCGAGATACTGCACAAAGTAAAACTGTGAGCGTCGTATATGAGGCTCCTGGTATAAATGTCTGGTGGTGATGTGCTTTAATTACACGACATGCAGGAAAAAAATTAGGCTAATTCATGCGCACGATTTTCTATTTCATTCCCTCGATTTGCTAAAACGTGTACACTTTTTATACATCAAGAGAACGAATTAGTAAATTGTGCATACGATTTAGCAAATCAATGAAATGTAAAAGTAATCATGCACGTTTAGTACATAGAGGGAACGAATTAGTAAATCATGGACATGATTTCTTTCTTTTTCTTGCATGTCATGATCAGGGCTCTGTGCTCACTATCAGAGGATAAAACTAAACAATATAACAATTACCAAAGAACCATAATTTTTGAGCTTCTCAGAAGAAAAACATTCATAAAGCGTAAAGATATGAAAAATGAACAATATAGAGATTTCTAGCATCTCTCCTGTATTATTTGTCCCACCTGAAAAAACAAAGTTTTTTAAGAAAATGAGCATATCGACTTTCTCAGAAGAATCTGTGATCTCTGATTACTGACTGTGGAGAAGACTCTTTCAGACAGTGCTGAGGAGGCAGAGTTAGGTGCAGGACAGCTGATAGAGAAGAGGAAGAGTGTGTTTCTTACCCCAGCAGCAGAAGACAGGCTCTTCTGAGGGAAGGACAGGAGGCTTGATGCAGTGTTTTGCTGTAGAACAAGGCTTCTTCTCAGCACCTGATCTTCTTCAGAAAAGAGTTCCTCTAGTGTAGAGTCAGACACTCAGACTTCTTGCAAACTGGAATCTTTCAATAACATTTAGCATATTATTGTAGTCATGTTCATTGTTTTTATTATAACACATGGCAAGCTTATGAGAAAATTGTTAAATGTGTTCTTCCTCCTCTTCTTCATCCTGGGCCTGCTGTCAACATCCTCTGAGCTGAAAGGGAGGATCATCTTGTTAATGTTGCTCATGTATGTTCACAACCAGTCAAAAATCTGGAATCTTTTCTTTATGGTTTTCAAGAGAAGTCTCTTCTGCTCACCAAAGCTAGATTAATTTGATAAAAAAAAATGTTTTAAAGTAATTGTAAAAAAAAAAAAAAAAAAAAGAAAACAGAAAGAAAGAAATAACAGTTTTCATACTCTTTTTTGAATATACTTAAACATATTTATTGAAATAATTATGAGGCAAAGCTGAATTTTTCAGTAACTTTACTCCAGTCTGCAGTGTCACATGATCTTTTTCATATACTGATTTGCTGATCGGGCAACATTGCTGATTATCACAAATCAGTGCATTTACATGCACCCAAACGCATTATTGCGGCTAAGATCAAAGTGTACATCTGCTCATGACATACATGATGTAAATCACATCTGCAGTTAGCTTACTACGGTTGTTAGTTCCACTGAACTCTATTGGTAAAGAAGGAACTTGTGACCAAAGTTGGTTTTAGGGAAACGCACCCCATATTAGAAATGATGAGGAAGAAAACTTAGCATTTCTGGAAAGTTGAATTTTTTCTTCATTATTATTATTTTATAAAACACAAAGTTCAAAACATTGAAAAAAAAGGTAATCTTTTGTAAAATTACAAAAGTCTTCTCTACCACTGGTTTTCAATTTTATGCATTCTTGCTATTAGCCAACCACCCCCAAATAAAATAAATATAACTGTAGTGTAGACAAAATGTTTGGGCAGCACAACTGTTTCCAACACTGATAATAATCAGAAAAATGTATTGAGCAGTAAATCATCATATTAGAATGATTTCTGAAGATCATGTGACACTGAAGACTGGAGTAATTAATGCTGAAAATATAGCTGTGCATTATAGAAATAAATTAAACTTTTAAAATATATTTAAAACTTTTGACTCACTGTGTACATTGCCACATTTAAATGAAAACTCAACTTGTAATAATGCACACATTCTCAAAGAACTTACATTCTGGTGATAACTTCCTTCCCTCACTGCTGTCAGTTCCCTTCAGTCATTCCCAGACCTCCTTGTTTTTACTCTTTCCCTCAAATCTACAGAAACAAACATCATTTTACAGACAATTTGGATAAGTCACGAATTGCAATAGTTATATAACTATAATCACAATGCTAAATTATATATATATATATATATATATATATATATATATATATATAAATAATTATAAATATATATTGAATCGGCACACAAGTATCGGGATAGTATTGAATTGGCAGATTAGCGTATCATCCCAGCCCTAGTTACTACAGTCAAAACAATGAAACTCTCTTCAAGAGCGCACAATAACTGATATTTAAAACTGTTAAAAGAAAAGGCTCAAAATATTGCACACATATAATACACAACAATATCTCTTCCTTTGGTGTTTTGAACATTTCTGTGAGTAATGCTACACGCTGTGACTCTGTGTTGCTTCAAGTGCATCATTCTGCGCACTGGTTGTGTTTACGCGATGCACGCTGTATAGGAGCCATTCCCTTTCGTATTATAATACATTAGCACAATGAAAGATTCTTGTTCTGTCCCATCTACCACATGTTGCTGCCTTCATTACGGTGCTATAAATTTAAAAGAAATGTATTTTACACACACATACATTATACACACACACACACACACACACACACACACATATATATATATAGACGGTTTCAACGGCAACAACATAAACAAACTTTTATAAACAAACGCTTCTGTAGACCTAACCTAACCGGTAGACTCCAAATAGAATCAATAACAACAGCCAAGTCCCTCTAGAGTAGATATTTTTTGATAACAAACAAAATATGTTTTCTGCGTGGATCAGGCGGACTTGATGAAAATGCAAATTCATCCTTTGCCAGCAGGAGATGTTTTAAAGCATAGACATAAAGTGCGAGAAATAGAGGTTTCCCCAGTAACAGCTGTAAACAAAGCAGAGCTGCTACGCTCACACGCTGCTTTATCAGGCATATAACATGCAAGTCTTCTTTCAGAAATACAGCGATATAAAAACACCCGTGCCTCGTTTTGATATTTAAACATATAAATGTTAGGAATTATTAAACGTGCAGTACGTAACGTTACTCATGTTTATTCAACGAAGCCTTTTTGAAAATCTATCAGTTTTAAAATTGTGGCGAGTCTCCAAAAATAAATAAATGTATGGGAAACATCCCGCAGCACAACCACCTGAGCCCAACTTCAGTCTACTCATCACCTTGCCTTTAACTGCGTTTGTAGATGGCACCGCAGCCAGACCGATATACACGACACAGACCGGAATATATATATATCAGTTTGAGACCAAAGGTTTGGACATACCTTCTCATTCAAAGAGTTTTCTTTATTTTCATGACTATGAAAATTGTAGATTCACACTGAAGGCATCAAAACTATGAATTAACACATGTGGAATTATATATGGAATTATATACATAACAAAAAAGTGTGAAACAACTGAAAATATGTAATATTCTAGGTTCTTCAAAGTAGCCACCTTTTGCTTTGATTACTGCTTTGCACACTCTTAGCATTCTCTTGATGAGCTTCAAGAGGTGGTCACCTGAAATGGTCTTCAACAGTCTTGAAGGAGTTCCCAGAGAGATGCTTAGCACTTGTTGGCCCTTCTGCCTTCTGTCTGCGGTCCAGCTCACCCCTAAACCATCTGGATTGGGTTCAGGTCTGGTGACTGTGGAGGCCAGGTCATCTGGCGCAGCACCCCATCACTCTCCTTCTTGGTCAAATAGCCCTTGATGCCTTCAGTGTGACTCTACAATCTTCATAGTCATGAAAATAAAGAAAACTCTTTGAATGAGAAGGTGTGTCCAAACTTTTGGTCTTTACTGTAAAATATATATTTTACAGTTTTTTTATATATACACACACACACACACACACACACACACACTTTTGCACATCCTGTCATACCAGTGACTGGGTGTTACTGCAATAGACTTTGCAGCATTAAGGTTAACGATTAATCGATTATTTGATCATTAATATAAACGACGATCAATCATGGAAATGATTGAAAATTGACATCCCTACACAGAAGTATAGAAAATTCTACATTGATTAAAAATTTTTTTTGCAAAAAACGACACTGATATCGGATCAGAATTACTGTCTCTTCTCATAGTGACAGCCAATCACATTAGTTTTCTGGTATTGCATGCACTTGATTGGCTAGCGTCTGCGCTAGGGTATTTGCATAAGACGTTCTGACTGGAGGACGGCTGCATTGGCGCTTAAAAAGTCTTCAACTTCTATTTAGAATTAATTTCTAGAATTTATTTCACCATGCTTGACGTCACTTCATTTAAAAGTAAACGAGAGGCATTGACACCCCATGTGATGGGGCGTTATATGTCGGGATACTGCTGCACAAATCTTTCAACAACGAGAAATGTAGTTCCTGCACGGACTTACATCCAGGACAGCAGAATGGTCAGGATGACCTGAAACACATAACCAACTGAAATCAATTTAAAAGTATTTAGTCTTGCCTGAGTGATGCTGAAACAACCAGGTTTAGTTTTTCACCCAGGAGAAACTGCTTCCTGTGGAACAGTCTCCATGAAGAATGATCTCTTGATCCTGGATCCTTGCTGCCATCCACGAAGAGATGATTTGGAGGATATGTGGTTGTGTCTAAAGGGTAATGAATCAATGTTACAAGAAAACTGATAGCAGCACTATTGATCCTGTACCTTATGTAAATGTTTTCAGTACCGAACAAGTCAGGAACCAAATTAGTACCAGTTCTTGAAACCCATCTCTACTTGTAATAGTTGTCTTGTTGCTGCTGCCCAGACTGTCTCTTCCCCTGATGATAAATATATGTGCTCATTTTAAAGCAATAAATAATACATTTAAATTACTAGGTGGTAACAAATATATTTCCTTATAAGGAACTCACTGAATCATGGACTCAACTGGTGGTTGTCAGGCCCTAAGAAAGTGAACAATTTGTTTACTTTTTGTGAAACGAAAGTATCAGATCAATTTGAGAATTAAACTAGCATTAAAAAGCATGCATGTGAAAAACACCATCAACACCAATAATGAACAGATGACAGAATTTACAAGCCTGCCACTTGAGGGAGAAAAGGGGAAATTATTAATCCCACATAACGTTACACTGAACATGATTTCGGCAGCCTCGGTCTAATTAACGTTAAACTTTATATTTAACGTTATATCGGTTTATATTCAAGTTCACAGCATGGATAGCATGAGCATCATCAAGCTCGAGCAGCAGGTATTCAAACAAACTAATTAACGTTACTACGGTTAAAAATTTAATTATTAGAAAGTTAATACTGTATAGTTTATAGTGATAAATTTCAAATAATTTAAAACAGGTAAGGTTATATTCGATTTTAACAGTTACCGTTACCTTAGACCACCTCTGAGACTGATTTTGAGCTAATTAACCAAACAGAGCATTTATTTATTAAATTGAAAGAGAAAACCTACAAAAATACAAAACACTACTCCTCTTTGATGGCATTTAACGTTATATCAGTTAAAATCTATGAATAAAAGTAGATTTATAGGACTTACCTTTCCTCCGTGTCCGTCTGCTGGAAGTTGACCGTTACAAAATGACGGGCACGCGCACGTCGCGCACTTCATTCAGAAAGTGACGTGCGCTGCTAGTTTAAGGTTTAAATGTTAATTTGTCCCGTACTCTCTTTCATTAACAAAAATTATCACCATTTGCTAAGTAAATTGTTTATTTTATTGTTCTTAAACTGATGGCATATATATATATATATATATATATATATATATATATATATATATATATATATATATATATATATATATTATTTTAACATGCTTGATTAATTTTTTTGTATATTTCCCAAAGAATATGCTGTTCAAATGGTATCTTAATAATAATAATACATCTAGTGCAATAATATTAAAAGTTATCTGAAGACCAGCTGACCACGTCGCTACAACGTCCCCAATGGGACTAACTAGCGACGTCTTTTGAGTACGTGCCCACGACGTTTCTGGGAAGTTAGCCAAGATTTAAAAAAATGGAACTTTACCACGACGTCCTCACAACGTTGCCATAAAGTAATGTCGCGCTGACCAAATGACGACTAACTGGCAACGTCCTCACAACGTTCTGTGTTTGCTGGGTGGTATCTTACAACAAAAGAATTCGGGATTGGGTTCGGTCCCCACCAAAGCTGAGACCAAACCTACGCCCATGCAAAGATGTCTTAGGAAAATTGAGTCATGTTTAAATTTATTGCTAAATGATAATGTTGATTGTCTTATTCTCCCATTGCCCGAGTCCTTTACATGAAACATGTAGGTTGGGATGAAAACAAATGCTCTGCAAATAATATGTAATGTAAATGTTTTTAAATCACATTGTTGTTTTTAATTCTACAATTATTCCTTTCTAGAGGAATGTTAATTTGGCAGAGCGCAAATACAATTAAATAAGCGGAGTAATTTAGATTACTTTATACGTCACTGGATGTGTTCAGTTTGTGAATTGTCAGTGGCATTCTGTAACAGCGAAAGAAGGTGAGGGAGCAAGAGTAACACACGAGTAACAACAAACAGGATAACAGGTGGGTGAAGGACGAAGTCTGATGGCGATACGGGAAGTAACAATGTCCGATGGTGATCCAGGAAGTGACGGTGAGGAGATGCAGCAGGAGAGCGTGACACAGGAACTGAGATGAGCGAGCCGTGGGGGTGAGAGGTGGATGGGATTTCAGAGACACAGACGATCCAACGAAGAGAAGAACAGGAACGAAAGACCAGGCAAAACACGGGGAACTGCAAACAACGCTCTGACAAACACTAGACGAAAAACAGGGCAATAATTAGGGATCGGATAGCCTAATGAGTAGCAGCTGGTGTAGATGAACAATTAATGGAGACACCCACAAGAAACAATCAGTGCTGACGCGAGACACACACAAACTCCACCCACATAGTGCAAATCCCGAGGCCACGGTTTACCAACCGTGACACATTCAATTCGTGAGAGAAAGGCTGTGCTGTAAATTTGTTAGGAGATGATGTGTGAAGACCTAGATAGGATTCACAGAGATAAAAAAAAAAAAAAACAGTTATTTTATTGTGCCTTGATCACCTGCTGTGCGTCTGAACATTCCAACAGCTTCTTTATGACCATGAACTTTAAATGGACACATCACTAACTATAAACAGTAACCAGCCTAATAAGTCATAGAAAAGACACTAAACGGGAAAGCAAAATAGAAATTTTCCTTTCCTGCTATATTCTATTCATTCACATTACATGTCTGCTATTATGTGTTCTTGCCAGATATATATATATATATATATATATATATATATATATATATATATATATATATATATATATATATGGGTATATATACATACATATATATATATATATATATATATATATATATATATATATATATATATATATATATATATATATATATCTGGCAAGAACACATAATAGCAGACATGTAATGTGAATGAATCTATTTGAAAAATGTTGATTGAACATATCTTTCTGGAAACTGGAATGATTACAATGGTACATAAAGGTTCATCTTAATACACCAAAGTGTCAGCTTTGACTATAAATTTAACTCATACAGTCAAACAGACCAGTGGTTTTGTTGATAGAGCCAATTTCAGGTTTTGTTTTATAATAGTGCCACCAAGTGACATATATTTTATTTTTATTTATTAAGCCTTTAAAATAAGTTTCATTATTCCATTTAATGAGAAGATAAATCATTTTGTAATCAGGCAATATTGATGGTTCAATGGACACTTTGTTAGTATTTTGTTCTAATGAATTAGAAATTAACCAAAAGGTATATTCTTGACTGTTTAGATTTATCTCTATTACTCCATGTGTACTGTACTCTTTCATAAGTGGATGTTTATTTCTCCATATGTCAATTATCCCAAAGTTTTCACAAAATTTAGATTGCTCTGAATTAGATGTAGAAGGTTTAATTGGAATAGGAATTCTATCTATTTTAGGATCTGGGACGATATTAAAGTCCCCACCTAAAATAATTTCAATATGATTAAATCTTTCTCTTACCTAATTAATCTAATTTTCAATATCAGAAAACAAATCCACATTGTATTTTTATTTATTTATTTTTTTTTACTTGAGGAACATACTGTACAGTATCTAACAAAAACATTTTCCCATCCAATGATTGTTGGCATCCTTCTGTCTTCGAGAGACAATGGTTTAGAATCTGCACCCAGGTCAGTCTGTGGTTTGGTTGCAGACTCTGCTATGACTGTAGAGTCTGATACGGGAGCGACAGCACCGCTGGCACTTGCTGCAAGTGTAAGCAGTGGTGTTGTCATTGGGGGCAGGCTGAACACTTTGCTGCCGGCGGGTCTTTGGTATTACCAATTTTACCTTTGAATGGACCCTTTAAAATCGCAACTCCTGCCGAATGATTACTTCCAAAAGAATGCCAAACTTCACTGCCCCATTGTGCCTTCCAAAAAAAAAAAATCACATCTGCAGAACAAGCATGGGTCTCTTGTAACAAATAAAAATCTACGTTATATCTCGAATACCTCTGACATTAAAATAACAAAACGATAACGACATGAACTTTTAACAATTACAGAAAAAGAAATAAAAACTCTCTTAAAAGCTAAGGTATATGTAACTCAAAGGGTGCATAGTTCCTATTTATTAACAATTTAACCTGGGAGATTATTATTTTGTATTTATTTTTTTCTACATCCCCCCTTGTCCATTGTCTTTTAATTTGCGCTTATTTTATGGTAAAAAATTATCCAAACCAAACCTTTATGTGGGGAATATTTTGACGCTATCAACAAAGGCTCTACTTCCCACAAAAAAAGCTTTAAGACCTTTCTCTCTGGCATATTTCACCGTGGGCCACAGGAGTTTTCGATCTTTCCATATCCAGCGTGGTCAGGTCCTCTGTAACTAGACAACATCTACAGCAAAAGCTGAATTTCCTGGAACTTCATCAGTAGCTACGTTTACATGCACACTTTTTTTGTTCGATCGGACCAAATTCATTACGATTGATGAATCGGATTGTAGTGTTAACATGAACGTTTGTTTTTAATGACAGGATACACATTCATACAACACAAACACTTTATTCAAATGGAAGAGATGCTGCTTCCATGCGTCATTACATTATTTCTGCATCCTTGCACATGTGCAGTCCATTCAGTTTCATGATTCAATCTGTTATTTTTTTATTATTTGAGTACTCATTATTGCTCACAAAACCCTAATTTGAGTAAAAATAGCTAAAATAATTACAAGCTTTGAGGTAAACATTTGCAATTCCTGACGTTCCTCCCATGGGTAAAGGAGTTTGCATTTGTTATTTTATTGCAGCTATATTTATTATTATATTTTTTCTTAAATACTGAGTTTTGTAAATTATAGTGAAATAGAGTTATTACAAAAGTAATATTCCTTATTTTGTTTAATGTTTTTATTCATAAATAATAATCATAATCATTATTAGTTTTATTGATATAGATAAAAACAAAAGCTTTGGCCAAATTGTGCAGCCCTACAAGTACAGCAAACCTGGCTTTTTAATTTTTAATTTATTTATTTTTTATTACTACCTTTTGGCCTATTTTTAATAAAGAAAATGTTTGTCTGAAAACCACTAGTTTGGATTTTGGGTGCTCTGTACAAAAGGTTAATATAAAAACATTCAGTGTCTGCAGCACCAGCATGTCCTGTACAGAAAATTAATGTAAAAACATTCAGTGTCTGCAGCACCAGCATGTCCTGTAGAGAAAATTAATTAAAAAACATTCAGTGTCTGCAGCACCAGCGTGTCCTGTACAGGACATAAATGTAAAAACATTCAGTGTCTGTAGCACCAACAACATACAGCCCTGGTATGACATTTATTGTTTTTACTGGAGGAAAAATAGAAAAATAACAGCTAATAAAATTGGTCTTATCTCCATCCTGCCACCAGAGGTCACTCAAAGACCAACAAACACATTAGGCTACTAGGTTTACGAAATTATAGTGTTTAAGTAAAACTGACAAAAATATGTTTGCTATGTGCTTGTGTACAAATAATTGTTTCTTCTCTATTTGGTTTTCTCAAAAAAGTACATCAATCCCTTTGTTTCAGTTTCCTGTTTAATCTCTCTCCTATATGTGGCTGGCTCATTAATATTTAACATACAATTACCATACTGGGCAGAAATGCTCATTTAAAAAGTACTAGTATCTATTAAGTCCAGAATATCTCAGGTCTAAAGTTACTAGTAATTAACTTCTATAGTATTAAGTACTACTTCTATATATTTTTTTAACAAGAAGAGTATAATTAAATACTAGTCACTACTAGTATCTAATGAGTAAGTACTGGTACTTAATGGAAATGATACTATTATCTAAAAAATAAGTACTAGTAACATGAAAAAAGATACTAGTACAGTTTAGAGATTAAATGTTACAACAGCTTTCCATAACCAGGCAAGCATAGAATGTCCCTGAACAGATTCACGCCCACTTTTAGGGAAAAACCAGTGTTGCAACAAACATCAAATGTGCATTAAGTTGCTTGTTCCAACTGGTCGATAAAATATGCACATATTTATGATACAGCATGTTTTTAGCTTAAATACAGGTGCTGGTCATATAATTAGAATATCATTAAAAAAATATTTATTTCACTAATTCCATTCAAAAAGTGAAACTTGTATATTATGTTCATTCATTACACACAGACTGATACATTTCAAATGTTTATTTCTTTTAATTTTGATGTTTGTAACTGACAACTAAGGAAAATCCCAAATTCAGTGTCTCAGAAAATTAGAATATTGTGAAATGGTTAACAGTGACACCTGGTGCCACACTCTAATCAGCTAATTAACTCAAACAATTGAATTAACTTCCATTTATTTTGCATTTCCTTTGGATATCAGGGTCCCAGAGTCTGGAGGAAGAGAGGAGAGGCACACAATCCATATTGCTTGAGGTCCATTGTAAAGTTTCCACAGTCAGTGATGGTTTGCGGTGCCATGTCATCTGCTGGTGTTGGTCCACTGTGTTTTCTGAGGTCCAAGGTCAACGCAGCCATATACCAGTTAGTTTTAGAGCATTTCATGCTTCCCGCTGCTGACCAACTTTATGGAGATGCAGATTTAATTTTCCAACAGGACTTGGCACCTGCACACCGTGCCAAAGCTTCCAGTACCTGGTTTAGGGACCATGGTATCCCTGTTCTTAATTGGCCAGCAAACTCGCCTGACTTTGACCCCATAGAAAATCTATGTGGTATTGTGAAGAGAAAGATGCGATATGCCAGACCCAACAATGCAGATGAGCTGAAAGCCACTATCAGAGCAACCTGGGCTCTCATAACATCTGTGCAGTGCCACAGACTGATTGGCTCCATACCACGCCGCATTGCTGCAGTAATTCAGACAAAAGGAGCCACAACTAAGTATTGAGTGCTGTACATGCTCATACTTTTAATTTTTATACTTTTTGGTTGGCCAAGATTTCTAAAAATCCTTTCTTTGTATAGGTCTTAATTAATATTCTAATTTTCTGAGATACTGAATTTGGGATTTTTCTTAGTTGTCAGTTATAAACATCAAAATTAAAAGAAATAAACATTTGAAATACTGTATATCAGTCTCTGTGTAATGAATGAATATAATATACAAGTTTCACTTTTTGAATGGAATTAATGAAATAAATCAACTTTTTGATTATATTCTAATTATATGATCAGCACCTGTAAATAACTGTTGTTCAGTTAGGTACACTGTCAAAGGTTAACCTGGTGACTCTATAAACTTGGATTTACAAACATATACCCATTTCACTGATACTGTGCATTGGCAGCATTATTAACATTGGTTTACACCTCAGGAAAGTTTTATGGAGTTGTTTTTTTATTTTTAATCTAAAGTTTGTTACTGCTGTGTTTTGTTATAGTTTTCAACTCTTGATAATTTTCCTTAAAGTTTGCTATTATTTTTCTAAAAATAACAGAATGCCAGAACACATAATAATTCATATGATAATTACCTTTACTTTTTTTTAAGCAACAGCCACATCACTTCCTGTGGAAGATACCATTTTGGTGTGATGTCAGAAGGGGAGGGTATTTAGAAAAACTTGCTTTTGCCATTTAAATAGTTGTTAAACTCTTCCTCTGTTAATGTTTTTTTGTTTTACCTGTTTGGAAGGTTTAAGTGTTGTGTTGGGTGTTTATATTATTTAATTTGATCATTGCAAACTAAAACGTTTGTATCTAGTTGGTATGCTCCATGGGTCTTCAGCCTATAAATAGGCTTTATGGCTGGAAGGATTTCAGTCACCTTTAAAAGTCATGGTTGCAATCTGCCAAAAAAATGAAAAGAAGAAGAAGAAGAAGGATTTCAGTTCTGATTGTGGACTCTAATACTGAGCAGTATTGCAAACTTGGGCCATTTGGTTTAGTCAAAATTAGCACATTGTTGTTGTTTTCTTTTCGTACAGTTTTTTATTTTTGTTTTCTACTTCACTGTAAATATTTTACCAGCTTCCAATAAAACACAATTTTTGGATTTTGCATTAACTTTTTGTACAGCACATCATTTCCCTTTTCCACTCTAACTGGTTGGCCTCCCTACATACACTGTAAGAAAAAAAATCTATAATTGATCAGAATGTGCAGCTTTACTAGTTAATAAGAAAATACATAAAATGTGTAACTGTTCAATAATTACATTTTGTACAAATCGGATCATAAAGATGTTACATATGTTACTTTTACAAATTAATATATTTTATGTTTTAAATTATTTTTATGAACAAATAACATTTGCAAGAATATCTTTCGCTGAGATCTGAGTAATCTCATTGTGTATTCTACGTAAAAACGCTGTATTGTGTTATGGTTATGCATGACATCACACAATGTCATTTAGCAACTTTGAGCAACAACTCGATCTGTCTTTAGTACCCTGAAAATTAGTTGGCAACACAAGGGAAAACAAACCGCCACACGGGTCGAGGAAGTGGACTCACCTTACAACATGCCAAAGAGTTGTTGTGTGGTTGGGTGCACCAATAATATTTGTAAAAACCCAAATTTGAAATTCATTCCTTTTCCATGTATAAATAATTATCCGGAAAGAAGGCAATTATGGCTGCTGGCGATACATCTAGAAGACAGTACCAGGGGGCTGTGGTGTTAGGCACCATGTAGGATTTAAATCAAACTTTGCTTATCAGTAGATACATAAACACGTGCATATATAAATTACTCACATATATATGTATACTATTGGACGTTCAAAAATACATATATGAAATATACATGCACACTAAGATGAAATCCATGCCAATACATATTAGCAATGAATGCATAGGCTATACACTTGTGAATAACTTGCCTACAGTATATACAATGACGCATGCATACACCATAGACACTTGCTTAAATGTATAAACTCGATCCGTGCATAGACCTACAACACCACACACACACACACACACACACATATATAGGCTGCATTTACACTGCAGCTCTTGATGCCAAAATCCGACTATCTCCGATTTTTTGGACGACCCGCTTACATCATCTTTTAAAAGTGACCCATATCCGATTTTTGCATTTACACTATACACTGCTTAAACTACCAAACATAGACGTTCTGACCCAGAAAAGGAAGTAAAACAGCACGAAATACAATGGATGCAGATGCAAATAAAATTATACAGTGTTTTGCTTTCCACAATATTTGAAAAATTAACAAAAAAATCAGCAAAACATTGGTCTCGTATGGTAGAGATAAAAGAGGATAGACCTTGTTGCAGTCTGGGCGAATTTCGCGCCTGTAATAAGTCACGTGATCTCAGTTGACGTTACTTTTTTAATGAATGACAACATATGAATGAGGCCTGAATCCGATCTGAGAAAATCGGAATCCATGCGTTTTTTTTCCTGCATACTCAGAGAAACATTGCTCTACAATGTCATGTGTGAATGCAGGATTAGACTTAACTTCGCCCTCTGTCGTGGAGAACCACAAGTTGTTGTGATAAATAATATACACATGATTTGAGTAAATAGATGATTTTTATTACCATCATTACAGGAAATTCACTGCATTAATATTGTCATATTTTGAAAATACAAACTCTTAAAATGGTTATTAAAAATAAAGACTTATAATCTTGAGTGGTTGTAGGCCTACTCCTTATACTAATTTAAGGCTTTTCTTCTTCAGTAACCCTTGCTTTTGAACCACTGGGCTCTGGCGACAACATCATTGGAGTAGTCTTTTCCAGTGGTCCTGGCATCGATATACTCATATGAACTGACGGTACTCACACCTGCATTGTAGGCTGATATTCCCCCTGAAACAGAAATTTTAATACAACTGAGACATCTTCTATATGCCTTTATCTATCTTTTTTTATGTTTTGTGCTATTTTTATTATTGTACATGTTATTGTAAACCCACCTTTAAAGCATTGCTCTTGGGACCACATGGGAAATTTTGCCTTAATTTCTTTTATGAAGCTAATGAGTATCTCTGTAGCTTGTGTGATATGCTCCTCACTGTCCCATGCAACGCGTGGATCTAGAGTGTGGAAGCGCCTGTCAATCTAAAAGAAACACCATCAAAGAGGAGAATAATTAGACATTTTCAAAAATGTTTAAGGTACCATACTTATTTTTGAATACTTTTTAACTTCTTGTTTTGCATGATGCATCTGTGACAATTTCTAAATAGGAGTCAGCTTGAATTTAAATCAAATCAAATCAAATCACTTTTAGTGTCATCACAGTGCAGAAACAATTTCTGTACAGTATAGACAGTACTATTACATACCTACAGACTTATACAGATGGCAATGTGCAATATACTCATATACTCAGTAAATGCAGTGTACTATTAGTCATACTTACAGTTAACAATTACAACATTATACACAGTATGTACAAATTGTACATTATGTACACATATATACACAAAATAATATGCAAAGGTGCAGCAGATTATACATAAACTGGATACGCAAAAAAAAAAAAAAAAAATGCCATGGATATGCATTGGATGGTATCCAGTGGTAGCAGATAGATTATTGTATTAAGTGCAGTATGTACGTATAGTCCAGTACTGAACTGTGCTGGAGTTGAAGTGCAGTGCGTGGCATACTGTATAGTGGAAGTATGCTGTAGGGCTGGGTTATTCAAGTTCATAAGGCCAAGGGGGCCACATTTATACCACATAAAATACAAAGGGCCACAAATTACAATTTGCATCATAAGACTGTTCAATCATAGACAAAAAACCTTGCTTGTCCTTGTTATATAAAAAAAAAAAAAAAAATAATAATAATAATAATATATATATATATATATATATATATATATATATATATATATATATATATATATATATATATATATATATATATATATATATATACTGAACATGAAAATAATGATACTGATTTTTTTTTTTTTTTAATCTGGAACTATGGAATGGATTAACTATATGAAAAAATGCATTCACTCTGAACAAAGTCAATGTTCAAACCCAAACAATGAGCAAATATAGTTCACAAGCCTTGATAAAAAGAAGTCCTTATTCCTAGTGGGAAATATGAGTCTGTATTCTTTTCACAAGCAGTTTCAGGTCTGCCTGTTTTTCACTTGTAGCTGCTCTAAGATAGTCTGTCATATGTCTGTCATCTAGACGAGAACATTGCTTTGATTTTATTATTTCCTTGCAGAGAAAGCACTTTCACAGACATATGTAGATCCAAAGCAGGTAAGGATTTTAACAGCACAGTGGATTTATGCAGTGTATGTGTCTTTCACAACACACTTGGTCCAGAATGCATCAGTGCCCTCTTCCTCACGTCTTTCTTTGAGGATGCTGTTGTGCTGCAGCTTTATGAATTGCTCCTCAAATGCTGCCTTTTCCACACTGTTCTGATGTGAATGCAACAGCCTGTACTGTATGTACAGGTCCAGTTTTGCTTCAAATGCAGCCACATCATTCTGCATCATCGGAAAGTTTACGATTGAGTGCATGTAGATGTCATGTAACATAAGGTAAAAAGCTGCATTGTTATTGAATGTTTTGTTTTCAAAGGTTGTCAATAAATTATGTCTGCCCTTCTCTTGCTAAAATATGCACACAACTGAAATTAATTCCATGAAGCGATCAAGGAAGTTTTTGCAACTATATGCCATTTGACCTCTGCATGTATTGCCAAGTAAGAGTATGCACTTTCAAACTCATCGATCAGGGAACGGAACTGACTGTGTTTCAGAGCATGTGCAAGGATAAAATTTACTATTCGTGGCACAGTGTCCATTGTCTTTTTAAGCTCTCCACATTTAAGCTAGCTGCACAATTGCTCCTGATGCAGAATGCAGTGGTTTGTCCCTTTAATGGAAGCAAGGTCAACATTTGCTCTACAAACTTTTCCCCTTTAAGCAAACGCACCCACACTGCTAGCTGAGCGACATCTTTGCTGTCAGTAGACTCGTCCAGTACTAAACTGAAATGTTCTGAACCACCAATATCTTTTAGAAATTGTTAAAAAAGGTAATCTGAAATCAGTTCTATTCGTCTGGTCAATGTTGATTAAGTCAACTGTAGCTTTGAGATTCGTCTAATAATGTCGTCCTAGTTCTTAAAATCCAAAAACAATGATTCAGGAGTCCTTCCTGAGGGCAAAAGAGAGAGCAGCCTGTAGGATTGGTGGCTGGAGTCACTGGTGATCCTCTGGGCTTTCCTTATACACCGCCTGGTGTAGATGTCCTGTAGGGAGGGAAGCTCAACTCCAACAATGTTGTGGGCAGTTCACAAAACCCCTTTTCAGAGCAGCAGTTGCCAGCAGTGCTGTTTCCAAAAGCAGGCAGTGATGTAGTCAGTCAGGATGCTCTCCTCAGTGCAGATGTAGAATGTTCTGAGGATGCTGCAGCTCATTACAAACTTCCCCAGCCATCTCAGGAAAAAGAGGTGTTGATGTGCCTTCTTCATCACTGCATCTGTGTGCGTGGATCATGTGAGATCCTCACTGAAGTGAACGCAGAGGATTTTAAAACTGTATACCCGCTCCACAGGTGTCTTGTCGATGGTGATGGATCTATATTCTCTGCTCTGTCTCATGAAATCCACCACCAGCTCCTTGGTCTTGTCAATGCTGAGTGAGCGGTGGTTCTCATGACACCATCAAGTCAGGGTGCTCATCTCCTCTCTGTAGGCTGTCTCATAGCTGTCAGTGATCAGGCCTATCACCTTTGTGTCATCAGTAAATTTGACAATGACATTGTGTCACGGTTCGCAGATCTGTTTGCTCATTCTGTGTCACTGCTCTGATTGGCCAACAGCGTCAGCTGCTGACGAGCAATCAGATCAGCGAAAGGTGCGTCTTGTGTCTGTGGGCCTACTTATAGTCCTGTGTTTGTCTTGTCTAGTGTCAGATGGTTTGTTACTGTTCTCTGTCATTTTCGCTCCTTGCAGTGCCGTCTTGTCCAGTTTGTTGGAGTTTCCTGCCGTTGTGCTAGTGCTTACTAGGATTACAAGGATTTACGGGTTTGAGTTGGCATGTTCGCCTTCGCGGTTTCCTGTTTCGGTTCCTGTCTTCGAGGTTATGCCCACTGCAGTCATTGTGCTGCCAAGGAATAACTGCTGACTTAGAGACTTGTTCCTACCATCTGGCCTCTTTGCTCTCTTGAACAGTCAAATGAAGACTTTGTTCATTCGCAACTGAATCCAGTGTTTGTTTGCCCTGATATAACGATCTGACCATCATGGATCCAGCGAATGTAAACGAGGTATGAACGATCCTGAAGAAGAACAAAATTCGATTTGATCGTCAGGATGTGGCTACTGGTCAAGCAGTTCAGGCCTTGGTAGCACAGGTCTCAGATCTCACCACCCAGATACAACAGCTGAGAGTCAAGCCTGTCTACGTGCCCACTGTGCCTACATCACCCACCAGCTGACCTACCAGCAACACGGAACCCCGACTGTCACCGCCTGCTGCCTATTCGGGTGAGCCCAAAGTCTGTCATGCATTTCTGACTCAATGTAAACTGTTCTTCCCTCTGCAGCCCTCATCATTTCCCACAGAGGAATCCAAGGTTGCACTTGTCATCACGCTGCTATCAGGTAACTAAGAGTTGTGCCTCCTCAGAAATCACACCTACAGCCTCTAAGCTCCATCCGGGGGCACACCCTCTGCCTGCGAGAGGAGATCTCTCCTGACGGGAACCTCCCATGGAGTGGCGTCAAAAAGAGAAATCAGGCCCAGGAACCATACCCGGCCCAGCCAGAACAGGGCTACTAACAGCAGCCGGACTCCGTCCTGGCGCACTCTCTCCAGAACTCTCGGGAGCAGAGCATTCAGTGGAAAAATGTACAGATGAAGCCTCAGCCACATCTGTACCATGGCGTCAAGCCCCAGTGGAGCTGGATGAGTCAGAGGAAGCCAGAGGGGACAGTGCAGTGTCTCTCGAGTCGCAAACAGATCCAACCGAGTCTGGCCTAGCTCTCCAACTCTGCTTCATCACCTCAGTGTGAAGCCGCCATTCCCCGGGCCTTGGCCCCTGCCTCAACAGGATGTCTGCTCCCATATTAAGATGCCCAGGAATGTGAACTGCTCTGAGCGAGAGGAATTCGTCCTGGGCCCACACAAGGATCTGGTACACTAGTTTGTATAAATGGCATGAGTGCAGACCTCCTTGGTGGTTGATGTAAGAGACCACCGCTGTCTTGTCGGTGCGCACAAACACATGGTGACCTCTTAGGTCTGGGAGAAAATAACAAAGTCCACGAAGCACAGCCAGCATCTCCAGGCAGTTGATGTGCCATGTCCGATGGCGACCACTCCACAGACCGCGGACAGGGTGGCCACTCATGACCGCACCCCAGCTGGTGAGGGACGCGTCCATCGCTAGCATCACGCAGTGACAAGGAGCTCTCAGCACGGGCCCTGAGACAAGAACCAAGACTCGATCCGAGCAGGTGACATACGTGCCTGCATTGTGTTCGAATCCTACACCACACCCAGATTAGAAAGACAGGCAGTGCGTCGCACCCTCTCGTCGGGGAGAAAGTACCGCAAACGCGGGCTTCCGAACCCTGGAGAGCGGGCGCCGGATCTGGTGATTAAGAAAGAAGATAAGGACTTGCCCGTCTTACATTCCTTCCAGCAGATCTGAAAGCGAATCCCGTGAGCACAACCACTGCTCCACCTTGACGAAAGCGGGGCTGGCACCGCGAGAAACATCAATGAAGGATCCCTCCTCAAAGAGAGCCTTCTGAGAGTGGAGCAAAATGCTCGCATCACAGCCATCAACTCCCTCGAGAGCTGACACTGCGCGCTTCACTCTCAAGCAGACAACACACGAGCTGCGTGTGTCCCTACCTCTTTTTTTTTTTTTGGCAGGGAAAACACACAGCCTGAATGCTTCCTGCTCTCGCCCAAAACTTCTCTTGATTGAAGCTTTGACAATGGAGTTTATCAGTAGACAAACGACACTAAATAAGACTCACAAACAGATAGCGACTGACACACAAAGAGAGCGCTTGCTGAAAACAGAAGGCTGATTACCGGCTTCGTGCTTTTACCGCTCATGCTTTTATGCTTCCTGGTCTCTGATGTCACTCGCCTATGATGCCTCGCCCTTCCATTTGACTGATTATACACGATATTCAGAGACATCACGCTGGACGCATTCCCCATTCATTCTTGACGCAACTCCAGTTCCTGAAGAGGAACTCCTGATTTACACAGACTTAAATTATGCCAAAAATATGAGTTTGCCAAAATGAACAAGAAGTCTGTCAAGCACCAACACCAGGCCCATGCATGCAACATTACAAGTAAGCACTATCTGATCATCTACTTTAAGGTGTAAGGTTACTCAAACCGACCGAGTCCTGACAGGCCCTTGCCAAAACAGATGCATTGCACGGTGAGCTATGGTCTCAATCATGACCCACCCACCTTCCCATGGCTTGACAGTCATAACCCGCAAGACACCAACTTTCACCTCCATGGTACCCATCTTGAAGCCCTGGCACTAACCTAACAACTATCCACAAATGGCATTGCTTAAAGGTGCCATCTGTAATGTTTGGCAAAGAAAATCAAGTCATACTCCACATTCCATACCAGATGGGGGCAGTATGCCTCAATAAAGTGAATTGGTCTACTCTAGAGCAGTGTTAATTTTGACACGAAATTTTAATTTAGTTTTAGTCTTAGTCTTTTGACTATAATTCTTTTTAGTTTTAGTCAAGTTTTAGTCATCTGATTTGTTTTAATTTTAGTCTTATTTTAGTCGACTAAAATTGCTTGGTATTTTAGTCGACTAAAATTGCTTGGTATTTTAGTCGACTAAAATAAGACTAAAATCAATAACAGATTTACTAGACAATTTTTTACAGCTGGTATAGGAAACAAACTTAACCAAAATATATAAAACACAAATTCAACTTTATTTCAACACAACTGTGTCTTTATTTCGATTCAAAAGCTTTTATGCAGCAACAAACACTGTCATGATAATGTAAACAATAACTAGCTGCCAATTGACCATCAATAAAAGAAAAATAATGTTAGGTCCAGGACCTTAAAGCTTACAGCTGAGCTGAACAATAAGTGCATACATTTAAAGTAAATATTTAATAAGTTGGCAGCTAGGTGGATAAAAAAAGTAACAAGATTTTATAAGGTATTCATTTGTCTAGCAATATTGTATGTTTTAAATACTACATTATTGCTAGATTTGTATGTATAATGATAGGATGTGAACATTCATGTTTCACATGACTAATATAGAAATATTTGTGATATTGTCAACAAGTAGAACATTATAAAATATACTAAACATTAGTATTAATCAAATGTATTTATCATGATATTACGTATTAGTATTGTGCTCGCATCTAATTTGAAGAAGGGGCTATTTTACAGTACTTTTCAGTTCGTAATATTTAATGCTACAACATCTACGCACTGCACTATTCCAATTTTGCTTAGCTCAATAAACAAAAGAACATCGTTGTAAAATTACATTTCAGAAAATGTCCGGGTGGCTCGTCTGTAAATGTCTTTTCAAATTGGTTGTGTTCTTGCCACGAATGAGCGCTCTGCGTGCTTTACACTTTGTTTTGTTTTGTTCGTCGTCAAACGTGAAGTGAGCTGTGGACATTTTGTCGCTCTTTTAGACAGTAGGGACTTTAAGCAACAGCTGCGAATGGAACGGCTACAGCGACCGGAAGTTTGCCGTCACACCGCTGTAGCCAAGAACGTAAAAGTCACTAAGCAACGGTAAAACAGAACAGCGCAACGCAGCATTAATTCATTTATTGAGATCCAAAAAAATATATAATTTAAAAAAGCAGGAGAAGGATTGCTTTTGGCGTTAAATGACAATCTTTTGTCAGAAGAGGAGTTTTTAATATTGTATGATGTAAATAAGTCTAAAAACATAACCTTTATTTACCTAACCTCTCACGTTGTAGCGACTCTGGCAAATCAGCTGTTCTCCCGTAGTAGACCGTTAAATTAGAACGTCACAAAGTAGCAGTTAAATTCGCGCAGGCGCAATACAACGCCAGAATGCCGTTGCCGTTCCACCAGAGGCTGTTGCTAAAAGTCCCTATCACCTCTTCGAATGCCGACTTCCCGGGAGCTCATAAAAACTGAAAACCTTCGCTTCACGTCTCAATGAGTCAGGCTCTGATTGGTTCTCTTCTCTCATGCAGTCTGTTCTTTTTTGCCGGTTCTTTTGCTCATTCCTCGCATCTCTCCCGTCTGCTGATTTGATTTTCGTCACAGTCTATTTTCGTCTCGTCCTTTATTCGTTGACGATAATGTCAATCAATTTAGTCATAGTTTTAGTCTCCATCAGTGCCTTCTATTTTAGTTTTCGTTTCGTTTTCGTCGGCAAAAATATATTCGTGACGAAAATAATGACGAAAATATTTAGTCAACGAAATTAACACTGCTCTAGAGTAACAAACGAGAAACGGCATAGTCTCTATGCTCCGCCCCTACTTTCACAACAACACTACAGCCATAGCTGAAGCCTAACTGTGCGTTCACACCGCCAGCGTCTAGAGCGTCAAAAATCGCTCTTGCCGCTGTGCTCACGATGCTGCAGAAAGATTTGTGAGCGCTCAGACGCTCTAACGTAGATCGAATGCTTATTTTGTATTTAAAGCGGCCGCAAAGCAAACAAGCTTGTTGATCTCATGCAGACTAACCACAATGAGTTATAACCTCATTAAATATTGTTTTGGACGAAATATTAGGATCCTTTACTTAAAATGAACAATCTCAGACACCTTGGTCCACGTATCACTTTTAATTAATTTTTTTATGTCCCTGTAGGCAAGTCCTTTATTCTGCTTGAGAACTAATGTGCCAACTCTCAAGCATTCACCGTGAGACACACGCAATTGACTCTTTTCACACACTTTCACACCACACATCAATTTTTTCATGCACAGAAAAACCACGAAGCAAAGAGGACACGGAGACCAACAGACTAGACAGAGCAGGTTAGTTATGATACATAGGGCTGTGCAAAAAATCGAATGCGATTTCCATGCACCTCTCATCAGTAAAGACGCTCCTGTAATTAGAAGTATATCTCCAGCCTGTGCGTTCAGATCAGGGTTGCCAGGTTCACACAACAAATCCTGCCCAGTTGCTTCTTAAAACTAGTCCAAAACTAGCCCAATCGCGTTTCCGGGAGGTTCCCCGATAAAACTTGCTTCCCGGGGTTAAAATATAAATTTTGGGGAAGGGTTTCCCTGGTAAAATTAGCATTTTAGGGGCTAAATATCATGTTATTGGTATTGGGATTGCTTCAAACCGCAGACATGAAAAACAACCGCAGACTTGGCAACACTGGTTCAGGTGGAGCGGCAGTTACTGCACAGAGCCTTAGTCTACCGACAACTAACACAAAATCGCTTTCAAAATCGACAAAGAATCGCTTGCGATTTTAACATCGATGTTGTGTAGATTGTCAGTGAATTACGGCTCTGTGTAGTAAATGCCAACCAGTGTTGCCAAGTCTGTGGTGGTTGTTTTTCATGTCCGCTGGTCACAGCGACCCCAATACAAATAACGTGATATTTAGCCCCTAAAATGCAAATTATATCAAGGCAACCCTGCTAAAAAACCTATATTTTAACCCCGGGAAGCAATGTTTTATCGGGGAACCTTCTGTAAGCGAGATTGGGCTAGTTTTGAGAAGCAACTGGGCAGGATTTGTTGTGAAAACCTTGCAATCCTGATCTGAACACACGTGCTGGAGATATACTCCTAATTACAGGAGCGTCTTTACTGATGAGATGTACATGAGTAAAGACATGCACAGCCCTATATACTAAAATGGGTAACGTTAAGTTATAGCTAGCTAATTATCAAACGCAGCTACGGTTAGCCATCGTTAACATTAGCACGTTTATCGAACAGCCTTCGATACATTTCTATGTTATAACTTCCCGAAAACAAATACACAAACATATAAAACAAACTTCTAGCGAAATACTAACAGCATCTAACTTGCAAGTTCGGAGTCGAACCTCATTTCTTTCAGGTCCATCAGTTGTCTCCAGCGATTAAAAGCAGTGCCGATTATTACTCTGGTATTCTTATCGGATTTGATTTGTGATTCCGAGCGCGGTTGTATCCCTGTAGCGGGTGTTGGTCTCTTGCCAAGGGCTTCAGCTATCCTTCCGCTCTCATCTCTGAACTGAAAGTAGTGGGCTGTACTTTCCACACGATTGACATCAGGTTCAAGTACACGCCCACCGGCCCTGCGAGTTAATGTGTATTGTAGGTTGGCTCGTGGTTATGTTGCCTGCATACCGCCTCCCATGGCCGAAACTGGTATTACAACACCTGTCGGGCCGGGGCTAGTAATGCTAATGCTAATTAAGGTTGATATCTCTGCAGCACTATAACTTGACATTTTTTTAATGACATCATCGCCCTTTATTTCTTCTCATTCTTTTGATGCGTGTACGTCATGTTATGGATATTTTTACCTCAATTTCTGCATATGGCACCTTTAAATGCAAACCTCTGACACCACAATAAAACTATTCTTTGCCAACTACCTAACCCCTCCAACCACCCTATCACATTTGCACGATGTCAAATACATGTTGCTTGTGATGAACAACAATTTATAATATGCCACTGATGACCAAACTGTGCCAAAGCTTGTGGTTCCACAATGACGGGGGGGGGGGGGGGAGGGGGGGGGTAATGTATGCCAAACAATGCACCCTGTGCTGATTACCACATTACTAGAGACTACAGCTATAATCAGGCCTTAAAAATTAGGCCCAACAGGACCCGAGCCCAACCGATTTCAGCCCGAGCCCGACAAGTACATTTTGATTGACAGTTTTTTAAAAGTCTGAACTCATTTACAGCCTGACATTATTCAAATATGGGCAGGCACACAGCTCTTTTGCCTTTTGTTAAGAATGAGTCATTTATACATGTTTTAACATAATTTATTCATGACTAACGTAGCTATAGGCCACTTGGAAGTTGGAACCAAATAAAATAAGTCATCTGTAACATCGTAACATCTGAGCACTCTAAATAGGCCTAGGCATAGGCTCATTTAGCTTATAAATAGGCCAACGCACCAATTAAAACGAGTCTTTCTTAAAAAATTAAATTAAGATAAATTCTGGGTATTTGGCAATAATGAAACTAAGATGAAGTCTCCGCCGGATTTGCTTCACATATAGCAGCTGAAATTTAATAAAAGAATAATACCAACATTAGCCTATATACTCTGTCTACATTATGCATTTAAGACTCAATTAAAATGAGTTATAATTTGAAAAACCTTTAATCACCAAGATTAGGCTAGGCCTACATGTTTTTGTGGAGGAAAATTATTGAATCCACTGTAGATTGCTTCAGCATGCTCCTGCGCTCACTGATGGTGCAACCAGCAATATAACCCACTGGCTCATTATTTTCATTATAAACATAGTCAAAACTTTTACAAACCTCAGACTTTGTTTAGTTGCTGGTGCAACCAAAATGTAATCGCCAGAGGCAAGCCTCCGTTCACCTACTGAGCATCTATTTTCTCATCTTACTCGTGCTAATCGAAACACATCACATGACCGCTCATTTACCTCGCAAACCGGAGTGCAAACCCGAGCCCAGCCCGAGCCCGTGTAAAATGATATAGATTAAGCCTGATCCCGACCAAACCCACTGGGTCCCATCGGGTTCGGGCAAAGATCTTTGGCTCTATTAGAGTCACTTATGAGACACTAAAACAAGTAGCACACTGGACTGGCCAGACATTGTGGAAAATGTCAGAGCATGCTGGGTTGCTGTCAAGTCCAAACATCAAACCCAAACCACAAAACACCACAGCACTGGAGGAGACGTGGACACCTGGCTAAGAGGCATTATGGATAGCCTCACCCACAAGATCACTGAACTGTTATTATACTGAGTAATAGTAATGATTCAGAAGAGAAACAGGAAACAAAGGAACAAGTTGAACAGCTCAAAGAAGCTCTTGAACTTGCTGAATGTGACTGTCAAGAACTAAAGGCTTCCCAGAAGGACTTGAGATAACATCTCCAGTCTGCAGAACAGCTACTAGAGAAAGCCAAAACTGACCTTAAAACAAAGACTCTAAGATAAATGCTCTGGAAGACCACCTGAAAAAAAAAAGCCAAGAAGGGTGGAGCCCTCTTCAGCATCACCAGTACTGAGCAGAACAGAGTCCCCCATGCAAGAATTGCTACACAATGGAAGAAGTGAATGGCCAGCCTCATCACAGAACTTCCTTTCTAACAAAATAAGAAAGACAACCTTGCCTACTCCCTGGGAGGTCCATCCTGCTACATGTAGACCCTCAGCAAAGCAAGATGGCATTTCTCCTGAATCTACCCATCCTTGAATCCACCAGTTTTTCAGACTCAAAGACATTATCGATCAGGATACAGACACCAGTTATGGTAGCCTACCACAAAAGTAACCCACAGTTATACCTGGCCCCAAATCTGCGTATGTATACCCTAATCAAAGACATTCATTATCTTTGCCCCAGCAGGCCCTTCCTCCGAGACAACACTGAAGGAATCCGCAGGTTACAACCCATGCAAAGAGAGACACTCTGCCACTCTGCTGAGGCAAAGCCTCCCACACAAGTCACAGAAATGCAAGCAGAGATTGTGGGAAATCAGTGGCTTGGCAACATGCATATCCGTATCACCACACTGACCTATGACCAGTATGACACTGTTATTCTTGGTATCAAAATGATCTGCTCTTTATTCCTCAAACGATGATGTATTCTATGTGACCGTGACATATATCATACTATTTGTACCATATTTTGGGTAAAACTACACCAGGTAATCAGGACAGTCATAAAGCATGCAAATCGGGTGTCACTGGGACAACTAAATACTTTCCCTTGAAACTATACGCTTTGTTACTGGTCAATCAAACCAAAATGAATGTTACAGGGAAACCAGATAAAACCTACTCCACACCAAAAAAGTGTCTTCTCTTAACCTGCGGTTCCCTGGAGACACCTATCATCTTGGAAACCTTGTGACTCCCCTTCCGGGGGAGTCCGTTCTTCTGGCAGTTTTCAGCAACTTTGTTGATCCACTTTGGAGCAGTCAACCCATCGATGAAATGAAAAAGCTTTTACTCCTAACTGGTATCTACGCATTACACATGCACCAGGACACTTTACACATTTTACGCTTCTAGGCTTTGACTCCTTTTAATTAAGGTGATGTGATTCTTTGATGATTCTTAACACTTTGTGATTAGCTGATGAGTAAATACTACTTTTATGTGCTGCTGTCTTGTGTGTGAACGTGTCACACTGTCTGGTCTCTGTTTCCCTGAGTCTCCACCAGTGGTCTCACTTCCCCATAAGCACCTCACCGTAGGCACTACAATTCCCACAAAGCCTTGTCCCTTCATCACAGTAATTGCACTCCTGTTAATTGCACTCAGGTGTCTTCACTTGATCGTCATTACCCTGCCTATATTAACCGGTCTTTTTCCGTTGACTAGATGGAGTCCTTTCATTCCGTCACCCAGTTTCCTCGCCTTCCGAGTTTCCTCGTCTTCTGATCTTCCTGTTCCCATTCTTGCTCCTTCCCTGTTTGTTTATTGTTGGATGGATTTATGGTTTTGACCCCTGCTTGTTGGATGCTGATTTGGATTACCCATTAAATACCACACTGCATTTGGATCTCTTGTCTCCTGCGTTTCTCTGGGTTCCGATCATAACAGAACGCTACCTCTCTCCACAGTAATTCTATGGAGTCCCGCACATGACATGTAGGAAAAAATTGTAGGCTAAATCGTGTGCACGATTTACTCATTTGTTCCCTCACTGTACTATAACGTGCACACGATTACTATTGCGTTCCCTCGATTTACTATTTAGTTAACTGGATTTATAAATTGTGCGCATGATTTGCTAATTCGTTCCCTCGATTTGCTAAATCGTGTGCACAATTTAGCAAATCGAGGGAATGCAATAGTAATCTTGTGCACGTTTTAGTACAGTAACGAATTAGTAAATCGTGCTCAAAATTTATTTATTTTTCTTGCATGTCATGTATGCTCCGTATAATTCTCTCACGATTTGTATAGTGAAAAGCTTAATTAAAATAAACTTGAATTAAATTGAAAAATGAATTGATCTAAACAGTCCTGTGGTATTGCGTCCGATTGGTCCGACAAGAATTTAGTTGTCCTGAGGTGCTTTCCATTTCAGTTTCTGCTTATAAGCAGGCAGGAGCAGAACTGATTATTTTCAATACCTGATTATTATTATTATTATTATTATTATTATTATTATTATTATTGTTATTATTATTATTATTATATTTTGAACCAGAGTAGACCTGTCCATCTAACCAACCTGCATGAGGCCAAATTCATAGCCATGATCAGACCATCCATTATTCAGGACGTTTCCAGCTCTGGTCTCTCTGGATATGATGGCAGCAATCACAGCTGGGTCCATCTGCTTTGCTCTGGCAACTTTGGTGATCATACTCTTGTAGTTCTTCATCCGGTCCAGATCAGTCTCAGCTAGTTTTTCGGAGGCTTTAACACCTTTTCAAGATTAAATCATTGTTATAATTGTATTACATATTGCTATATATTGCTATAATTTGAATGCAGTCATGCTTTCTCACCATCTACGTTTAATCTGTCTTGATTAGCTGTTTCCTGTGATGCACCGGTGGTGTCTATTTTCATGATGTTTCCATAAATGCATGCTAGAAAAAACATGGAAAATAAACATGGAAGTTAGTAAATTATTGTCTACAGAATATTTATACAGCATTAAACTATCACATATTACTCCTAATTTTTCCAGATAATATCATAGAAAAGTCAGCACCTGATGTATTAAGTTATATAACTTAATATATAACTTACCCATGATGTTTACTTGGGACTACTGTGAAAGAGCAATTCTGAATGATGAGCCTTCAGAATCAGGACCTGATTATACAAAATACGATCACAGTGGTTTCTTTTTGTTTTTCACAGAAGTTCTTCCAACTATAGTGTGGAGAAATAAGTAACCACTTTTGATGAATATAAAAAAAATGTGAAATCTAAGTACGTGTACCAGTGTAAATGCATACCATATTTAAACTTTTCTGATCAAATGGTTATAGGACTTTTAGTTATGGGCCCCAATAGCCAAAATTTGATAAAAACTGACAGAATTTGAATCTCTGAATAGAAGTAGCCTACTCTTCCCTCTATATATTTTATTTGAAACAAGTATTTTTATTTATTTATATGAGGCATTACAAACATTTTGTAATATACTGAAATTATAAATACAATATTTTCAAATAAAGAAATAATTTTATGAATTATTTTATTCTAGTCTATATGCATATGCAGAGGGTGAACCAACTAAAAAGTTTAATATAGCGTAATGTTAGTTTCACCTGTTAACTATAATCGGTTATTATCTGTGAGCCATAATAGGTTGAGTTTAATCAACAGTTTTCATTTAATTTTCACTTTATTCGACAGAACCGTTATACAGTTAGTCCACACTTTAATCTATTTTTTACTTTCACTTTATTCGAGAAAGCCCTAATGCAATTTGTACACACTTTTTATTTCCACTTTATTCAAAACAGACTTAATACAACTTGTCCAAACTTTTCATTTCATTTTATCTTTAACATTATGCGACACATCCGTAATAAACTTGATTTCGTTTATTAAGTGAAAGGCGGAAAGTGGAAAACCAAGGCCCCATGGGGCTAAAAATAGCCCACTACGCACATCATAAACCCGTTATTTTAGGGAACTACAAGAAATGGGTGTAATGCCATAAAAACAATTTTAATAGGACCGGATTTTTATTTAACAATACCACAATTGAATTAAACATTTTAATTTACTATATAACGCATTTCCTTTCCACAGTTATCAGCGAATAAATTAAACTAGAGATTCAATATTTTTATTTGTCACATAATTGTACATGGTTATATAGAGAGCATATGACCAAATGTAGTAGTCTAAAAGAGGCTACAGAAAGCGAGCAAAGAAGAACATTATGACAGTTTTGCGCGAGTTCAAGCATTCTCAGAACAGAAACTCCCCTTATAGGCATAATCAATGAAAATAGGAAATTAATCTCTTACTTACATCGTACATAGATCTGTAGCTACTCAGTCAGCGGCATTTTCACGGTGGATATTGGAGCGCATATTCAGATTCACACCCACTTTTAGGGGAAAACAAACCGCCATACAGCATCGGATCGAGGAAGTGGACAAACCTTCCAACATGCCAAAGAGTTGTTGAGTGCTTGGGCGCACCAATAATGTTGGTAAAAAAAAAAAAAAACTCCAATTTGAAATTCATTCCTTTGTAAAAGGAAAACATGTAAAAAGAATGTGTAATGTGTAAGATGTAAAAAGAAACATCCGGACAGAAGGCAATTATGGCTGCAGGCGATACGTCGAGAAGACAGCGACAGGAGGCTGTGGGATCCTGTATCACACACTTATGTTTGCGGACAACTGTTCAACCGATATGAAGTTTGTTTGATATTGGATATTAGACAGATATTGAGCCGCGAAAAATTTAAATAAATTATTAGTGGATGAGTGTAATTGTATAAAAATGGCATATCTGAACAGCAATGAGAACTGAACACACACCGCAGTTTATTTGTTTTAATCATCCTCAACCCTTAAAGACTCGAGCATCAGCGTGCTAGCTCTTAGGTCAGCTAGGAACCGTCTACAAAGGGATAAACAATTAATATTTTTCCACCGGAATGTTTTTTATTATTAGCAAAACGAGCAATTTGTGCACCAAGGTCTGTGAAAGATATAAGACAAACACTTATAATGCATAAAACAACAACATACAACAACAACAACATAAAAAGCATTATCATTCCATAATCCAGTGGTTATGCAGTAGGCTGATTCCTGGTGCTTATGAGAACATTTTTTTAAAATATATATATTCACAGAAGTATACACACTTGAAATTAAAGCCAATAAATAAATTCATTTAAAATAAATACAATCTTCTGTATCAACCTCATGGTGTGTCTCTTGTTATTATTTTCATAAGAACATTTTTTATGTTTTTTAGTGACAGAACTATAACAGAAAAAATGCTATTGAAATTCAACTATTAAGACAATGCTGGCAAAGAGTGTTGTTTTGACTTGAATTTAATAAATTAATTTATAACACACACAGTTTTATTACACCACTTCAATGGATGTGTCTTGTTACAGATTAGACAAAAATGTTGATGGTGGTTTTAGACAAACAACTATAATAGAATACATACTGTAGAAAATGAAAACACTACACAATTTAGTTAAAAAAGCTAAGCTTCTATTTTAGCTGATATTTAGTGATGCATAAGGGACACTGCTGACTTTCAAAAATCTATTGTGAAGCCTTCCAAATAGTCTCCAGTATTGCTGCCCCCTAGAGGAAGATACTGCAGTTGTTTTGGCTGAGTTTGACATTCAAAATATTTTAATCAATTCATTTAAAATGGATAATTTTCCATCTTCAAAAGGTGTGTCCTGCTACTGGTTCCTAGAAGAACACTTTGATGACGGTTTTAGCCACAGTACTATAATAGAACACATACTATTGAAAATGAAACCGATACATAATTTAGTTTAACATAAATACAATCTTATATCTCAGCTACAAAGGCTGTGTCATGTTACAGATTTAATAAAGTAGTAGTTTTCAATGTCAAAAACAATGCCGAAGTCATGCTATTGACATTCAAAAATCGATTGCACAGCCTTCCATAGAGTCTCCAGTATTGCTGCCCCCTAGAGGAATAAGCTGCAGTTGTTTTGAATGAGTGACATTCAAACTTATAAATTCTTTTAAAATAAATAAAGTCTTATATTTCAACATCAAAAGGTGTGTCTTGTTTATGATTTCTAATTGAACATTTCAGTTCAGGGTTTACTCTCATATGTAATTCAGGACACATGCTATTCAATTAAATAAAAAAAAATCCATTCCATTTCTTCTTCTTTTTCTTCTTCTTTTTTATTTTGGTGATCAAAGTCCCTTATTTTGTTCATGAGTCCCTTATTTTTCCTGAGCAGTTTCCTGATCGGTTAAACTGTCTACTATTCATAAAAACTCTCCAGGTCTCCCACTCCTTGGATTAATTGTACTATTTGTACATATAGTTTCCCTTTCATAGGTCACTTTTATGCTGCTGTGACGGCACCGTATGGGAACACATTTCGGTGTGACAAATGTCTGAAGCCCTATACCATCCCGCCAATTTTATTGCTCAAGTAGCACTTGGCACCGCCCAAGCATGCGTACGCATAGTATACCTGGGTGCCGCGTGCCATTTCGATCATATTTCATTTCCTTCAGGAAAGCGAATAATCTGTGCCCTAAGTTAATCATCTCGTGTTCTTAGCAGTTATTTCTTTGAGCAGTGTAAACTCCTCTTCACGGACGCAATAATGAGATTTCAGAAGTGTAAGGAGCCATGTACCAGGTTCATCACGGGGGGAGACACTCATGAAAGGTGCGTAGTGCTTGGGCTTACATCACGCACAGGCAGCGCTCAGTGGGCTTTCTTCTTGCCCTCATTGTGATAGCCTGTGCAGTCCCTCCAGAAAAACGCGATTATACGATTGCTTGATTTAATGCAAAATCAGCCAAAGGCTGCATATTTATGCGGGGTCGCATTTTTAAATTTAAATTGCTGATTTCAGAAAGCAAAATATGCGGGGCTAGAATGATCCCTGTATTTTCGTTGCAAAAAAAACTCACATATATATTAGCAGAAATTTGAAAAATGTTTCTTTTACTTCACACAAGTAAAGCGCAATTTCCCCCTATTGCCGTGGGAACCTTATGAAGTGACGTAATTACGTGACGTGAACATCGTCTGCAAACCCTGCGGTGAAACTTGAAGCATGCAAATCATTCTTATTTGCCAACAAAAATAAGCGCAAAAGAAATCGCGAAGCAGTTTTCCCGATTTGTTACATGACAGTGGAGCCAAATTATATTGCGAGAACTTGCGAAAACTGCGGTTTGATAAAATAGAGAAAAAAAGGTGATTCCCCCAACACCCCCTTGACACTAGGCTACTAACACTGTTGTAGTTTCATTCAGAAGTTGATGCAACTTTACAGTTGTAAGATTGCACTTTTTTGTTACAAAACAGTACCAAAAACTTAGTTGTAATTACATTAGTAGTATGTAAAATAATTTACGTTGCACTTTTTTTCTCTTTTTAATTGAACCACAGTTTTTGTAAGTTCATGCAATTTCATCGCATAAAATTGCAAAAATGTCCCGCATATTCCATCGCATTTTTTAAGAAAATGTGCCACAAAATCAAGGATTTTTGCCCGCATTTTTGCCGTTTTTCTGGAGGGACTGCCTGTGGCTTAAAGTACTGCGCTCGAGGGTAGAAGTATTTTCTAAGGTCGCCCCCAAGTCCAATCCCAGCCATGCCGCTTCAGCGAGAAAAGAGAATTTACGGCCCACGCCAGAGGTCTATGATGCTATCTCTTTCAGTTGTGGGCTGTATGATGACGACATTTCATCCACCGCGGCCTCAGAGTCTGAGGACATCATGGCCGATGCATGTGGCTCTCTCCCTCCATGTGGACAGGAGAACCGTGCTTCCCCCTCCTACAGTGAGCTGTTGGACGTGGTTTCCCATGTGGTGGACAAACTGGGGCTGGACTGGGAGGTTGAGAAGGCTGAGGCCCAACCTTCATAGGTTGCTTTTTATTGACTACAGCTCAGCCTTTAATACCATCATACTGGACATTCTCTTCAGCAAACTCACAGATCTGGGCTTCCACTCACTCACCTGCACTTGGATCAGAAACTTCTTGACTGACTGCCCCCAGACTGTTAAACTCGGTCCCCATCTCTCTTCCACCCACACGCTCAGCACTGGCTCCCCTCAGGGATGCGTGCTAAGCCCAATTCTGTACTCTCTGTACACGCATGACTGCCGTCCAGCCCATCACCAGAATACCATTATCAAATTTGCAGATGATACTACAGTGGTGGGCCTAATTTCAAAGGGGGATGAGACTGCCTACAGAGATGAGATCCTGAGACTGTCAGAGTGGTGTTCAGTTAATAACCTGACACTTAACACCACCAAAACAAAGGAAATAATCCTTGAATCCAGGGCAGACCCAGCTACCCTTTACATCAATGAAGACTGCATAGGGAGGGTTCAGACATTCAAATTCCTTGACACCATCATTGCAGCAGATCTCACATGGTCAACCAACACCATAGCAGTCATCAAGAAGGCACAGCAACACCTTCACTTCCTAAGAGTGCTGAAAAAGAACAACTTGAAGGAGAAGCTGCTGGAGGCCTTCTATCGCTCTGCAGTGGAGAGCCTGCTGACATACTGTATCACAGTATGGTATGGCAGCTGTACAGAGGCGGAGAGAAAAGGAATACAGAGGATCATCAACACCGCGCAGAGGATCATTGGCTGTTCTCTTCCCACTCTGAAGGACTTTTACAACTCCCTATGCCTCAACAGAGCTCAGAGCATTGAAAAAGACCACTCTCACCCTGCTTCCCACCTGTTTAAACTGCTGCCATCTTGCAGGCGCTACAGGTGCATTAAATCATGTACAAACAGGCTTAAGTATAGCTTCTTCCCCAGAGCTATAATTATGCTGAACAGAAACATTCATTGACACACACTGACCCCACCCCTTCCATCTTATTCAGTGCAATATGTGTATATCATATGTATCCTTTTTTTTGTCTATTGTATGCCACGCACCTTGCGCAGAAGCTCTGCAATTTCATTTTATCTTGTGTACAATGACAATAATAATAAAAAAAAAAAATAATAATAAATCATTCTATTCCATTCTATGGCTGGGTTGATTACGGTTGAGCGGCACCTTTGGCTTAATCTCACGGACATTAAAGAAAAGGACAAACCTTTTCTAATGGATGCCCCTATTTCTAAGGATGGTCTGTTTGTCGAAGCGGTCACTTCGGTGGTGGAGAAGTCTAGGGCAGCGAAACAGCAATCAACCGATTTCCGCCAGCTAATTCCCCGCAGTCCCAGAGAAACTGAACAGCGTCAGGCACCAGCGGCGCGTTCATGCTCAACTTCTTCTCACCTTAATCTTCTTTGGCTTCACAACCGTGGGAAGTATTCTGCGGAAAGGAGAAAAGTATTCCCCGCCAACGGGTCGCACCACGAGAAGAGCCTTCACCTATGGCACCCCCTCATAAGGATTGGGGTCCTAGGACTTTTCCAATGGCTCGCCAGCGACAGTGGAAAAGATTAGACCTGTGCCCTCCACTAGAGAGCGCTGTTGGACCGCTAATGCACATCCAACCATTTCATTGCAGTCGCTACCCTCTACCATTGACTGTCTCACCGCAAAAAGTGCCTCAAGCAGCAATGGATCAAGCTACCACTTTGAGCGCCTCTTCAGACTGCGATCCAGCCTTCAGAGTTCGAGGCACAGCTTAAGAGTCTGGCAAAGACGGCCCGTTTATGACGGCTCGTTCAGCTGCCGCGTTCTCACTAGCGGCAGAGCCCGATGTTCATATTGTTGGATTAATTCCTGCCTTGGACACGCTTCAGGATTATACACAACGAAACACAGTGATTCCCTTCCATCAAATATGCACTTCCCTTGCTTACCGACCCCATGAGGTGCTACGACAAGAGATGTCAGTTCTGCTGAGTAAAGGGGCTATAGAGGAAGTACACCCTTCTCAGATGGAGTCATGTTTTCACAGCCACTATTTTGTTGTGCCCAAAAGAGGTGGCGGTTTACGATTACGTTTACGGATTTATGCCATTTGAATCTTACACTCAGGATGAGCTAATTCCAGATGTTAATGGTAAAGTCCATTCTGTCTCAGATTCAACCAAACAACTGGTTTGTCACGATCGATCTGAAGGATACATACTTTCATATTCAGATCATCAAGAGACACAAGAAGTTCCTCTGATTCGCTTTAGAGGGCAAAGCGTAGCAATACCGTGTTCTTACCTTCGGGTTAGCCTTGGCTCCTGGAACATTTTCGAAATTCATGGATGCAGCTCTGGCACCGTTGCGGCTCCAGTGCGTTCGTGTATTAAACTACCTGGACGATTGGCTGGTGTTAGCACAATCGCAGACTCAAGCACACTCACATCGGGATCTTGTGCTGAATATCCTAAACAGCCTGTGCTTATACACAAATTTCCAGAAGAGTGTTGTTATTTCTTCTCAACGAATAACCTTTCTGGGAATAGACTTGGACTCTCATGTGATGACAGCAAGACTATTACTCCTGCGCGTTCAGTCTCTCACGTCATGCCTGCACCACTTCAAAGCAGGTTGCGCAGTGACAATGAGTTTATGCCTCAGACTTTTGGGTTTAATGGTGGCGGCAATGGCGGCGGCATGCCCTGTAGTATGTCTGGGCTTGCTTCACATACCCCCGTTTCAGTGGTGTATGAAGAACCAAAACATTTCACCCCATTGTTTTCCGCATCGGACGATTACGGTGACACGGAGGTGTGTTATGACAATAAAACTGTGGATGTCAAACCAATTCCTTCTAACTGGAGTTTGGCTGGGGGTTTGTGCTTCCCATGAGACAGTCTGTTTGGGTGGCTGTTTGCCAAGGATGCCCAACCCACTGAGTATGGACAGCGACACAACGCGGCTGGCATATAAACAGGTTAGAATTGCTGGCAGTTTTTCTAGCTCTCCAGTATTTCTCGAATCTGCTGACTGGCCATCATGTACTAGTCAGGTCAGACAACATAGCAGTTGTGTCATATCTGAATCATCAGGGAGAATTACTCACTTGCCCCCTGTGCAGGCTGGCGAGGAATATTCTTCTTTGGTCTCAGAACAAATTTCTGAATGGAGGTTGCACCCCCAAATGGTGAGTCTTATATTGCTAATGTTTGGGGAAGCGAAAGTGGACTTATTCACGTCGAGCACGACTATGCATTGTCCGCTGTGGTTCTCCCTATGTCCTCCATCACACCTAGGCTTGGATGCGTTAGCTCACAATTGGCCCAGGACGATCTTATATGCTTCTCCTCCAGTTCAAGTAATTCCAGCAGTGCTATCCAGAATACGACAGGACAGAGTGGAGCTGCTGCTGTTGTTGGCTCCGTGGTGGCCCACAGAGCCGTGGTTTGCAGATTTGGTCAATCTGCTAGTGGGCTCTCCGTGGGAGATTCCTCTCAGACAGGACTTACTGTCGCAAGCATGAGGGATGATTTGGCACCCAAGGCCAGATCTATGGAAGCTGGGGGCATGGCCTCTGAGCGGAGTGAGTTAATTTGTCCCGCTTTTTCAGTTGAAACCACCAGTTGAGACCATAAAGAATTCTAGGGCAGCTTCTGGAAGACGCTTATATGCTTTAAGTGGAAACTGTTTGCTGCCTGGTTTTTAATTCGTAATATGGATCCAGTTTACTGCCCCGTGGCTTCAGTACTTGAGTTTCTTCAAGACCGTTCTCTGATGGAGTAACACCAGCCACTCTTAAAGTTTCCGTTAAAATTTTTTAAATTTTTATAATTCAGTTATTATTTTGTTTTGTGGACTATACTGTATGAAAACATATTTGATGCTAAATATCTTACTCAGGACAGCACTAAAAAAATGTGCTTTGACAGCTAGTAAATTTTTTTATTTATTTATCTTTTTACTGTTATTTACAATCACATTTCTAAATGTTACCATCCAAAATAAACAATTTAAATAAATAAATAAATAATAATAATAATAATAATAATATAATTATGAACTAAAAAAAGTTATTTTTCAATAATTCAGTCTTTTTTTCATTGTCTTCTGTTGCAGTAATCCAGTTTTTATTATACATTTAACAGGACTAACATTTTTTTAATATTTTCAATAACATCTCTCTCTCTCTCTCTCTCTCTCTCTATATATATATATATTTAGATTGAATGAATACAGTTATTTCCTGTATTTATATTATAATATTTTCTGTATTTAGATTACATTTTAATTATTGAACAAGATTTTTAAATACCTTCTGTGACTGTCTCTGTGTTTGATTATTATGGTATCCACGTCATGAATGAAGGGCTATGGTAAGTGGTGGGTATAACTCTTTAACTTTTTTTGCCTTTTTGCAATGATGCTTGCTATGTTACTTCAACAATAATTCGGTTTTAACTCAACAAACAGAGATCTAATTTCACCATAATTTTGTGCTTTGCAACAAATCTGTTACAAGTTCAGTTATTATTTATTTCCATTAGTTTGGTTAACATTAGGCCCTGTAATTAGCCAACAGTATTTTCAAATCTGTGTAATTATAATTTAAAACGGACTACTTTTCAAATTATATTTCATAAACCAAAATCTCAGAAATTATGTCAAAACGTTATGGGGTTTCAAATAAAAAAAATGACTTTCTGTTACAGAACAGCTCATTGATTTCATACCTGTCCACTGTAGAGGACTTCAGGACTCAAATCATGTTTATCAGGCATTTTGGGAGACACAACAAGTGAATAAATTATACATCAATATTCATATGAAATATTATATATTAATATTTAAATGTTGCCAATAATTACTCCAATTATTACACTTCTTTTTTCATTAAATGTTGCTCCAAGAACACATTAATATGCAAATTAGATACAGTGTATAGATACATTGCATTGGACGGGAATATTATTTATGGCCATTTTACCCACATATTGTCACGGCGCGGTGGGACGCGCAGGAAGAAACAGGGTCTGGGTCCAAATGCACGGAAATTATAACTTTTTAATAAAAGAAAATAAAAAGGCCAACAAGGCAAAAACGAAACAGAAACGAATAACAGGGAACTTTTTTTTTTTTTTTTTTTTTTTTTACTGCAATTACAAATATAACCAAGACATTGCATTAGAAGAAGCATCTAAAAGTTTCACCACTGACACCGTATCTTACTTTGGACATTTGTAAACAAAAGCTTGCATCTCTCCAGCTTTAATTATGGTGTAAACCATGAGTTCTCTGCAGTCTTCCGTGCAGGTCATGTGACTAAAACCCAGGAACAATGTAGAATATAAGGACATTTTATCATGATTATGACAAGACAGACATTTTGTAAGTGAACTAATTTCGCTCTTAGTAATTGGATTATTAACTGAATCAAAAGATACTGGAAAAATACATATTAAAAGGTATTTATGTTTAAGCGATACAAATACAGTAACTTCATCAATGAGGAGTAGTTCAGTGAAGCTAATACACGGTATATATTTCACAAGAGTTTAACAGCTCAGTAACTGCAGTTCTTCAGTAACCCTTGCTTCTGAACCATTGGGCTCTGGCAACAACATCATTGGAGTAGTCTAGTCCTGGGGTTTTGGCATCGATATTCTCATACGAAGTGACTCTCTCCGGACCTTTGTTATAGGCCGCTATTCCCCCTGAAACAGACACAGAATCCTCAATCAGACTGGTAACATTATTTTTAAGAGATTTGCGTAGTTTCTGAAACAAGACACAGTTTGTGGTTTCTGATAGTGGAAGTGTATTACCTTTAAAGCATTGCTCTTGTGTCCAATCGGGAAATTTTACTTTAATTTTTTTTATGAAGCCAATGAGTATCTCTGTAGCTTGTGTGACATGTTGCTCACTGTCCCATGTACCAGTTAGAGAGTGGTAACGTTGGTCAACCTGAAAAAAAATAAATAAAATAAAATGAAATCAAGCTTTAAACCAGCAGAAATATTTAGTAGCACTTTGCATGGATGATTATTGAGACAAAAAACCTGAACCATTTATGTGCACTCATACATGTACAAGCCTCATCTTAGGTCTAATACAATTTTAAATAGAGTAGATTTATAGTTGTAATGAACCTGCATGAGGCCAAAGCCATAGCCTTTGGGTTCCCATCCATTCTTCAGGAGGGCTCCAGCTCTGGTCTCTCTGGATATGATGGCAGCAATCACAGCCGGATCTATCTTCTTTGCTTTGCCAACTTTAGTGATCATACTCTTGTATTTCTCCATCCGGGCAAGATCGTGCTCAGCCAGTTTTTTAGAGGCTTCAACCCCTATGATATATTTAGATCATTTTCAAAAAATATTGTAACATAGTGCTCATTGCATATATTGCCAAATGAAACAAAAGTGCCATAAGTGATTTTTATGTCGTCATGCATTCTCACCCTTAATGGTTAATTTGTCCTGTTTTGCTGTCACCTCTGATGCACCGGTGGTGTCTATTTTCAGGATGTCTCCATAAATGTATGCTAAAAAAACATGTAAAATATCAAGCCCTTTCAAGTCAATAAATAATTCTTTATTCAGAATATTCAAGCAGTTTTATCCTATCACAAACTGCTCTTCATTATTGAGACAGTACTGTATAATAACAGTCAGCACCTGATACTTTATGACTTACCCATGATGTTAATGTAGAACTGCCGTGTAAGAGCAAATCACTGATGAACACTGGTGAGTCTGATGAACGTTTTCAATAAATCAGAACTCAGCAGGGCCGGATTATATATGATCACAGAGGGAGTGGTTCAACTGTTTATCTCAGATGTTTTTCCTCTAAGGTGTGGATAAATGTAAGGTTACAAAATTTTGTATTTCACCGTTTGGTTATGTCTCATTATTAGATTGAACCCTATCCATTAATCATGAACAGACAGGTTTATAAGGTGCTTCATGCACTTTAATAACGTTAAATTTATCATCTATTTTGATGAATCAGCTAGATTATAGGGAACGCCCTAACATTGCAGGTGCACGCACAAGAAGCAAGTGAAGAAAATAAAATGAAAGCTTGTGGGAAATCTTAGCAATTATTCCAAGGTAAAACATAAAAAAATACAACTTTGATAAAATGGCTGTAAGTTTAATAATGACCACCATAATTTAATAGTTTTGGCAGTTATCCTCTGAAAAGCAGTTTCGATGAAACAAAAAATAGAGAACGCCTATTGTGTTATGTGTAAGCTAGGTTAAAGAGATAGGTCTTTAATCTAGATTTTAACTGAGTGTATCTATGTTAGGTAGGTTATTCCAGAGTTTATTTTGTTATTCTAGGTATTATCAAATTGCCAGAGTTTTGAGAACACAGCGGACGTGGGGTATTATAATGTAACAAGGATTCATTCAAGTACTGAGGTGCTAAACCATTCAGGGCTTTATAAGTAATAAGCAAGATATTTAAACCTATATGATGTTTAATATGAAGCCAGTGTAGTGTGGACAGAACAGGGCTAATATGGTCCTATTTCCTGGTTCTATTGAGAACTCTAACTGCTGCATTTTTGGACTATCTGGAGTTTGACATATTTTTGTCCCATTTGATTGATTGGGGTCTCTTTTCCTACTTTTTAGTACTTGTGCAAAAATATGTTTTGGGTCATATCTATGCAGAAATATTGAAAATTCTAAAGGTTTCACAAACTTTTACATGGGTTAAACAACAAGACATTGCAATCAGCACTTGCACTGATCATCTACACACCTTCTCTTCTATACTCTAATTCTCACTGCTATTTCCCTCTGCCGTTCCCTCTGCTTTCTGCCAGATTATTGTATATGCTAATATGTTATTCAACGTCTAATCCCAAGCTATCCTCATACTTATTTTTAGTTTTGTCTCAGTCTTAGTCTTTTTTGTGCTCGTCTTACCTGTTCTCTGTACAGTCCTCTTGCTGCCAGAGCTCGTCTGGTTACTTGCCATCTGTGGTGCTGAGTTTGTTGGTGTGGATCTGTGCCACCTGCTCGCCGTAAGCCCACTGACAAGCCCTGGACCCGTTCTCCCGTTGTGGACCATTTTTGTTCTGGCAGCTGCATTCACCCTCAAGAGCCGGTGCTCGGCAGTCTGCCTTTATTCTAGTTTTCTATGGCTCTGTTTGTAGTCCGGTCATTCACCTCTGGGTCCTCTGTCTCGCCCTGACACTGTCAGTGAGAACCACAAGTCAAGTCAAGTCACCTTTATTTATATAGTGCATTAAACTAAATAAATTGCGTCGAAGCAATTGAACAACATTCATTAGCAAAACAGTATGTCAATAATGCAAAATGACAGTTAAAGGCAGTTCATCATTGAATTCAGTTTAAATAGTGTCTATGCATTTATTTGCAATCAAGTCAATGATATTGCTGTAGATGAAGTGACCCCAACTGAGCAAGCCAGAGGCGACAGCAGCAAGGAACCGAAACTCCATCAGTGACAGAATGGAGAAAAAAACCTTGGGAGAAACCAGGCTCAGTTTGGGGGCCAGTTCTCCTCTGACCAGACGAAACCAGTAGTTCAATTCCAGGCTGCAGCAAAGTCAGATTGTGCAGAAGAATAATCCTTTTCCTTTGGTCTTGTCTTGATGGTCATCTGAGACAAGGTCTTTACAGGGGATCTGTATCTGGGGCTCTAGTTGTCCTGGTCTCCGCTGTCTTTCAGGGATGTAGAGGTCCTTTCTAGGTGCTGATCCACCAACTGGTCTGGATACGTACTGGATCCGAGTGACTGCAGTGACCCTCTGATCTGGACACAGACTGGATCTGGTGGCCACGGTGACCTCGGAACAAGAGAGAAACAGACAAATATTAGCATAGATGCCATTCTTCTAATGATGAAGCAAGTGTATTGGGTGTTATGGGAAGTGTTCCCGGTTCCGGTTTACCTAATTAATGCAGCCTAAAAATCCTTTAGCGGATTTGGATATTAAAAGCATATTAGTATGTTATGTGCAACCCAGGTTAAAGAGATGGGTCTTTAATCTAGATTTAAACTGCAAGAGTGTGTCTGCCTCCCGAACAATGTTAGGTAGGTTATTCCAGAGTTTAGGTGCCAAATAGGAAAAGGATCTGCCGCCTCAGTTGATTTCGATATTCTAGGTATTATCAAATTGCCTGAGCTTTGAGAACGTAGCGGACGTAGAGGATTATAATGTAAAAGGAGCTCATTCAATTACTGAGGTGCTAAACCATTCAGGGCTTTATAAGTAATAAGCAATATTTTAGAATCTATACAATGTTTGATAGGGAGCCAGTGCAGTTTTGACAGGACCGGGCTAATATGGTCATACTTCCTGGTTCTAGTAAGAACTCTTGCTGCTGTTTTTTGGACTAGCTGTAGTTTGTTTACTAAGCGTGCAGAACAACCACCCAATAAAGCATTACAATAATCTAACCTTGAGGTCATAAATGCATACATTCCTGCATTTGAAATTGAGAGCATAGGCCGTAATTCAGGTATATTTTTGAGATGGAAAAATGCAGTTTTACAAATGCTAGAAACGTGGCTTTCTAAGGAAAGATTTCGATGAAATAGCACACCTAGGTTCCTAACTGATGACGAAGAATTGACAGAGCAGCCATCAAGTCTTATACAGTGTTCTAGGTTATTACATGCAGAGTTTTTAGGTCCTATAATTAACACCTCTGTTTTTTTCAGAATTTAGCAGTAAGAAATTACTCGTCATCCAGTTTTTTTTTATATCGACTATGCATTCCATTCGTTTTTCAAATTGGTGTGTTTCACCGGGCCGCAAAGAACTATAGAGTTGAGTATCATCAGCATAAGAGTGAAACTTAACACCATGTTTCCTGATGATATCTCCCAAGGGTAACATATAAAGTGTGAAGAGTAGCGGCCCTAGTACTGAGCCTTGAGGTACTCCATACTGCACTTGTGATCGATATAATACATCTTCATTCACTGCTACGAACTGATGGCGGTCATATAAGTATGATTTAAACCATGCTAAAGCACTCCCATTAATGCCAACAAAGTGTTCAAGTCTATGCAAAAGAATGTTGTGGTCAATTGTGTCAAACGCAGCACTAAGATTCAATAAAACTAATAGAGAGATACACCCACGATCAGATGATAAGAGCAGATCATTTGTAACTCTAAGGAGAGCAGTCTCAGTACTATGATACGGTCTAAATCCTGACTGGGAATCCTCTTATATACCATTTTTCTCTGAGAAGAAATATAATTGTGAGGATACCACCTTTTCTAGTATCTTGGACAGAAAAGGGAGATTTGAGATTGGTCTATAATTAACAAGTTCTTTGGGATCAAGTTGTGGTTTTTTGATGAGAGGCTTAATAACAGCCAGTTTGAAGGTTTTGGGGACATAACCTAATGACAATGAGGAATTAATAATAGTCAGAAGAGGATCTATGACTTCTGGAAGCACCTCTTTTAGGAGCTTAGATGGTATAGGGTCTAACATACATGTTGTTGATTTAGATGATTTAACAAGTTTATACAATTCTTCCTCTCCTATAGTAGAGAATGAGTGGAACTGTTCCTCAGGGGGTCTATAGTGCACTGTCTGATGCAATACTGTAGCTGACGGCTGAATGGTTACAATTTTATCTCTAATAGTATCGATTTTAGAAGTAAAGTAGTTCATAAAGTCATTACTGCTGTGATGTTGAGGCTTTATTTTTCATTAATTTAGCCATTGTGTTGAATAAATACCTGGGGTTATGTTACGAGTAGAAAATTAATCGGGCTGCTCTCTTTAGGGTGCGAGTATGCTCATTATACCATGGTGTCATACTGGTTTCCTTAACCTTCCTTAAGCGTAAAGGAGCAACTGTATTTAAAATGCTAGAAAAGAGAGAGTCCATAGTTTCTGTTACATCATCAAGTTGTTCTGAGGTTTTGGATATGCTAAGGAATTTTGATACATCAGGAAGATAACTTAAAAATCAGTCTTTTGTGGTAGAAGTGATGGTTCTTCAATACTTGTAACTGTCACCGTGCGAAAGAGGCGTAGACTCAAATGCAGGCAGAATGGTCCTTTTAATACAAAAAATGAAACAAAACAACAACAAAAAAAAAAAACATCCTGAGGGGGAAAAACAGGCAGACTGGAAACTGTACTACAAACAGACATAACACCACGATGGAAAACAACAGATCAGCACAGGTTTACAGACACCAGGAGAGTAAATAGGGAACCTAACGAGGGAGACACAGGTGTGGCAACTAAAACAATAATGATGTAACAAGATGGGGTCAGAAAATAGACAGGAGAGAGCACATGGCACCAAATAACACACAACACTCACAAAAAGACAGTGTCATCTGGTGGCCCTCCCAGATACACCAGCTGAAGACTATAACAGAAATCCTCCCTTAAGGAGTGGATTCCAGACACTCCAAAGCCAGAATCATGGAGGGTGGTGGAACGGAGGTGGATCAGGGGGAAGGATGGAGGGCCAGGCCCGTAGAGGGAAACAGAGAAAAAAAAAATCAAAAAAAAAAAAACGACAACAAAGCAAAAAGACAAGGAGGGAACAGAAAGTTCAGGGGCCCAGGGCAGAGCTGGCAGGGCAGGAATCCAGGGTGGAGCAGGTGGACCTGGAGCTGTGCGGTCAAGGCAGAAGCCCACCAGGACGGCGCAGAAGACCACCACAGCCGGGGCGTAAATACATGGAAATGTATTTAAAATACAAATACAAAATACTGTGTGGAAAAATGTATTTAAATACAAATACAAAATATTGTGTGGGAAAATGTATTTAAATACAACTACAGTATTTTGTATTTTGAAAATACACAAAATACATGTGAAATTGAAGATTCAGTGGTGGTATCCCCATTAGCCTGAAATCTGTCTGGGCCTATTCTGAATGCCAAAAAGCATTTAGATGTTTCCAACTGCTTAGAAACTTTCGTTTTAATTTTATATACCTCTTCCCTTCCCCTGCCCTGTAGGAAATAAAAAAAAAAACTACAAAAAAACTATTTTTTAACTTTTATTATGTTTTATCACTATAACCAAACAATCAGCTCATCTAATCCTTTTTGTGATACCTGTGTGACTGAGGACCCTGCAAACAACTTGCTCTGCTTGTTTTTGGTGTTGGCTGGAGTCTTTTTCTTTGCTGCTGAGGCTGTGAAATCCTGCTTGTGTTGTTCATAGTCCTGCTTCAGGGTGTATCCTCTTTAAATGAACTTTGAAATTTTTAGTTGCAGCTAAAGAGCCAGATGTGATGTTTTTCTTTTTTGTGCACAATTTACATTCGGCTTGAACTTGAATGTTTAACTTTTATTATGTTTTATCACCATCATTACTTCGAACTCAGTAACAAGACCTCGATAACACATATTTTAAATAACTGATTGTGTACTCTTCCAGGTGGTGTACCTGTGTGTTTCAGACATCCATCTAGGCGATACCCTTTAGCACCACCAACTTTTCAAAAAGATCGGGTTTAAGGCGTCGCCTTTGTGGCCTATTGATTGAACCGACAAAGGAAAACAAGCGCTCCACAGGAGCTGAAGAGGGAATGATTGTCTTGAACCTCACAAACAGCTGTCTAATAAGTGGATACTGGTTCAAGATGTTAAAATCCTTCCCCTGATCTAGGAAGTGCAATGTCTCCAGTTCCGCTTTGGTTTGCAAACACATTTGACAAGCTACTTTAATCAACAAGTAGCACATCCTCACCTTATTCCAGAAAAGTTGCCGATCCAAGGCTGGGTTGTACAGCTGTGGCTCACGTGCATGAATGTTGGGGTGGGGGGGGAGGGGCGTGTCTGGTCTGAACTAGTTGACGCATGAAAACAGCACCCTGATAAAGTGGTTGCCTGTCTCAAAGTATTTTGAAAATACAAAAATACTCATCTTAAATGTATTTAAATACAAATTACATTAGATTTTTTCCAAAGGCTTTAAAATACAAAATACAAAATAGTATTTTGTATTTCAAATACGTATTTTAAATACATGTATCTGAAATACTGCCCATCCCTGGATGTGGAGAGGCTCTGATAGTACAGTAGAGACGTGGAGAGGCTCTGGTAGTTCAGCAGAGACGTGGAGGTCTCTGTACGGCTGCCACCGCCTCGGGGGCATCGCGGGCGGGCACCACCGCCTCAGGAGCCTCGTGGGCGGACACCGCCGCCTCGGGAGCATGGCGAGCGGACACTGCTGCCTCGGGGGCATTGCGGGCAGCCACCACCGCCTCAGGGGCCTCGCGAGCGGACACCGCCGCCTCAGAGGCATCACGAGCGGACACTACCGCCACCTCAGGGGAACTGTGAGCAGGTCCCGCTGCTCTTGGTGGATTGTGAGCAGCCATTGCCTCCCTCACCGATATCAGCGGAGGGTGCTTGAGCACCTGCCCCTTTGCCCTTTGGTGCCCAAAGTGCCCTTTTGTCAAAGCAAAATTTCCTCTATTTTTTTTTTTGTCATACCGTTTCCTTTTGTGAATGCCTGCTCATGTCCAATCTAAATATTAGTCAAATTTTGAATAATAATTTAGCCGACAATAAGATGACCAACATGATGACCTTTGACCTGACGACGACGACCTCCTCATCCGACCAGGATGATTCGTCACGCCGCACGCGCATTTTTTAATTGTCAGAGGATATTTTCATTACCGCGGAAGCTGGTAAGTGGTGTTTCATTCTCAGCGAAGTGATTTTGATATTTATTTACTTATTATTATTTTACAAGAATGACGTGAGAACATGCAGATATGTTGTTTATATTGCGGTGTGTAGCCTGTAGTGTAGAGTAAAGTTAGCGTGCTGTTTGAGGGAGAAACTTTCACAGGCATCGAGGGGCAGAGGCGTCATGCCCATTCAAAGATTTCTGAGCCAAGTTGATTTTAAATGCAGCTTCCAAACGACCAAAAAAAAAAAAACAGCAGAATAATATTTTTTGAACTGCTAAATTCAAATCTGTGTTCGCTGGCTGGCGCTGAGCCAGAGACGTTCGTACAACGCTTCATGATAACCAATCAACGGTTCTGTTGCGCGAATGCAATGGCCAATCGGAGACGTACAGAAGAGTCATCATGAAACGCAGTGTTTTTGTTCACTTGCTCTCTGACTGAATTATTTAGCGAATTCTTTCTTCAGAGAGAGAGAGAGAAAAAAAAACAAAAAAAAAATCCTGATGTGCATAATGTAATGTAAAGTGCTTCACTGATTGTAATGGAAGTTTTTGAGAGTGCCTGAACTCTAGCTAAACTGAATGAAAATGTTATGTGATAATGTAAATGTTTTTCACTCTCTGTAAAATGAAAGTGTTAAAATAAGTAACTTACAATATTGTTATTAAAATTTACATTAAATGCAAATTCAGTCTTATTAAAAATATTTTATGGCATGATATGGCACTTAAGTAAAAAGTCGGGGTTTTATGTGTAGTTAATAGATTACACTACCTTTCCATTTATTGATCAAATAACAATCTATAAAGGTGCAAAACGCATTTACTTACACGTTTGAGAATCAAGATATTTCCTGATATATTAAGCATGATTGGAATTGTTTTGAATAAAAGGGAAAAATAAATAAAACATAAGCCTATATAAGTTATACAGTGCTTTCATAGCATGACTCAGTTGTTTATTGTTTTGTATCAATATTTAAGGTGGACTTATTGATTAGGTGCAAGAATAGTAGTGATGGTTAAAATATTAGATTGATAATGAAATAGTAGATTGTGCCTTGATCCTTGATGGACATAGACTGGAAAGTAATAGATCAGATGAGGAGATGGAGATAGAGGAAGAAAAAAAAGCAAATGTAGACTCACAAGTGACAGAAAGAGCAGGTAAGCAAGCCAGTATACAGAGGCTGGTGAGAAAGAGGAAAATGTAGAGTTTTTTCTGTAGTTTTTACTATAACCACTGTTCCTAATTATTCTGTTGAACAGAGAAGGAAAAGCCTTCAGGTTGGGACAATTTAAGACATTTCAGTTTCTAATCCCAGAGCTATTATTAGGTGGAAATAATTTTTCTTTTTTTACTTTTAAACTTAAAATTGTCTCTTCTAATCTTTTTCTTTTTCAAAACTGCATCACATAATTTGCTGCCGTATCATAATCATCCATATCAATACGCAAATCGGCAAGGAATGCATCATGATATATTGCTGTATTGCTATTTTGAACCGCGCTATTTAAACCTTGTTCCATGTGCCCCTTTTATACTTTGAGCACCTGCCCCTCCAAAGGTCTCTGCACGGCCCTGGTCTGGATCCTCTGTTGTCTGGCAGTCTTCAAGTTGGCTGATCTGTTCTGTCACGGTGCGAAAGAGGTGAACACTCAAATGCAGGCAGAATGGTCCTTTTAATACAAAAAATTAAACAAAACTAAAAAAAAAAAACATCCCGAGGGGGACAAATAGGAAGACTGGAATCTGTACTAAAAGCGGACATAACACCCCGATGGAAAACAACAGATCAGCTCAGGATTCTTCTTCTTCTTCTTAAGGTCTTATTGGCGGTTGACAAGCAACAAAATGGTGTATTACCGCCACCAACTGGTAATGGAGTGTGGATCAAAATGACATTTTATATCCTCTCATACAAATTATTTATTCTAAGATACTGAAAAATAAAACTATAACATTCATTTCCAGATTTATTTTGTAAAATATCCCCTAAAATAAATCACATTTTTATTTTTCTTAATTTTTCTATTAAAATCCTTCTTTCAAGCTCGTATTTCTGACAGTATATCATAACATGTTCCACAGTTTCTTCTTGCCCACAAAATGTACACCTTCCCGTATCATGTTTACCCATTTTATAAAGTGTACCGTTTAATCCTGTATGTCCAAATCTCATCCTTGATATTACTATCTCCTCTCTCCTGTTTTTTCCTGCACTTCTCATCTCTCCCACTTTCCTTTGAATTCTGTAAAACCATCGACCTTTTTCCTCCATATCCCATTGTTTTTGCCAACTTACCTTCAACTTTTCCTTAATACTCTTGAATACATTCTTACTTATACTAACACTTAAGTTAATTTCATTATTTTTAAAGGCTTCCTTTGCTGCCTTATCTTCCATTTCATTTCCTTGGATACCAATATGTGCAGGTACCCATAAAAAATTCACTGTAAGCCCCATCATTTGTGTTCTGTATAATGTTTGCTGTATTTCTATTAAGATATCTGGTCTACTTTCCGAATGACTGTACTGTATGCTAGCCAATGATGAACTTGAGTTCGAACAAACAACTGATTTAAAGGTCTTATCTCCTCTATCCACTGTATTGCTAATAATATTGCAATCATTTCCCCTGTATAAACCGATAACTCATCACCAGACCTTTTCCTTATTGCTAACTGAAACTCTGGAACAATAAAAGCGACTCCTATCCCATTGTCTATATTCTTTGATGCATCTGTATAAGCCCGAGGTTCCCAGAGAATGACTCCAAGAACCTGGAAGTAGCTGGCACAACTTGAGGAGGTTCTGGAACTGCAGCCCAGACTGGGAGGGGGGCACCATCCAGCAGTTCCACCTCCCTCAAATCGATGATGTGGTCGACTATCTCCCAGTAGGACCACATATCCAGCTCCCCCAGCTCCTCCCTGTTGACAGGCTCATCCAGGCCTGATAGAAACAGGTGGATGAGGGTGATTTCCTCAAGCCCTAGCCCCTGGCCTTTATAGAAGAGATCTTCCGCATACAGCCCAAAGGGGCGGTTGTCTTGTGGGCAGGGATGTGGCCCAATGGCCCTGGTCTGGATCCTCTGTTGTCTGGCAGCCGGGTTCCCATTGCCGCTGAGTCTTCAAGTTGGCTGATCTGTTCTGTCACGGTGCGAAAGAGGTGAACACTCAAATGCAGGCAGAATGGTCCTTTTAATACAAAAAATTAAACAAAACTAAAAAAAAAACATCCCGAGGGGGACAAATAGGAAGACTGGAATCTGTACTAAAAGCGGACATAACACCCCGATGGAAAACAACAGATCAGCTCAGGATTCTTCTTCTTCTTCTTAAGGTCTTATTGGCGGTTGACAAGCAACAAAATGGTGTATTACCGCCACCAACTGGTAATGGAGTGTGGATCAAAATGACATTTTATATCCTCTCATACAAATTATTTATTCTAAGATACTGAAAAATAAAACTTTAACATTCATTTCCAGATTTATTTTGTAAAATATCCCCTAAAATAAATCGCATTTTTATTTTTCTTAATTTTTCTATTAAAATCCTTCTTTCAAGCTCATATTTCTGACAGTATATCATAACATGTTCCACAGTTTCTTCTTGCCCACAAAATGTACACCTTCCCGTATCATGTTTACCCATTTTATAAAGTGTACCGTTTAATCCTGTATGTCCAAATCTCATCCTTGATATTACTATCTCCTCTCTCCTGTTTTTTCCTGCACTTCTCATCTCTCCCACTTTCCTTTGAATTCTGTAAAACCATCGACCTTTTTTCTCCATATCCCATTGTTTTTGCCACCTTACCTTCAACTTTTCCTTAATAATACTCTTGAATACATTCTTACTTATACTAACACTTAAGTTAATTTCATTATTTTTAAAGGCTTCCTTTGCTGCCTTATCTGCCATTTCATTTCCTTGGATACCAATATGTGCAGGTACCCATAAAAAATTCACTGTAAGCCCCATCATTTGTGTTCTGTGTAATATTTGCTGTATTTCTATTAAGATATCTGGTCTACTTTCCGAATGACTGTACTGTATGCTAGCCAATGATGAACTTGAGTTCGAACAAACAACTGATTTAAAGGTCTTATCTCCTCTATCCACTGTATTGCTAATAATATTGCAATCATTTCCCCTGTATAAACTGATAACTCATCACCAGTCCTTTTCCTTATTGCTAACTGAAACTCTGGAACAATAAAAGCGACTCCTATCCTATTGTCTATATTCTTTGATGCATCTGTATATATCTGAACATAGCTGTGGTAATCATTAATATATTTCTGCACATTACATGAACTCCATTCTTTGTCCCTGTTTTTCTTTTCTAACAATGTAAAATCTACTGTAGCATCTGAGAGTAACCATGGTTTTATTACTGGTAGCGGAACAGTTGGACTCACTATTGTAGGGGAATTACAGTTAAAACCCAAGGACCAGATATGTCGCAATGAAGACCAGGACTCAGAGATGAGTTCAATTAATAATAATAATTTTACTTGAAGAAAATAGTTTGCAATTTCATCAGCAGAAGTCAGCTTCAACACTCTCGAAGGAGTTCGCAGGCCGCCCCCAGTACAATACAAAATCAACCACAGTTATACCCTGACAGAGGATACTAATTGCGTCAATACATGAGTCAACAAAATTCTGATTGGTTCCAAAACCTAGATAAAACTCTCCAAAGACGTAGATCTGAAATGCTGGACACTGGCAGTTGATTGTTTATCCTGGGACTGTCTGAGCTTCTCCCTGTACAGACAGATACTAACACACGTACACAGAGAACTTATCTAAAATTCAAGGCTTTCTAGCACTGGCAAGTGTCTTATCATTACGGTTGGATACACACACATAATATGTGGACGTTCATCTTGAGGAAAAGAAATACAGCACACATAAGGTTACACATTTCACTCTTGCTATAACTTGATTAATAGTCAAACAAGAAATCATGTAATAATATAATATAATATCAGTATGAAGGATATGGCAACTCGGCATCCACTCCTTCACTATTAATTGATTAACTTTGAATTCTATTGCTTTCTGTATTACGGTCCATCCAAAACTTTTAGTTTTTCTCCTCTCTTTTTCCCAACAGGGCTTTAAAGTGTCTTGTGTAGGATGCTCTTGTCTATGGCCTTGTAAATTAGCCCAATAACTTAGTGATAATTGTATCCTTCTCATTTCTAAAGACATTTCCCCCATTTCTACCTGTAGTGCTACGATTGGTGTAGTTTTTATAGCTCCTGTGCTGATGCTGAATACGGTCTAACCTTCTAAGTGATGTATCTGCTGCTGATCCATACACCACACAACCATAATCAAATACAGATCTAATCAGCCCACTATATATGGCTTTCAATGCCTTCCAATCAGCCCCCCATTCACTTCCTACTAAACACCTCATTATATTTTAACACTTTCTTACATTTGTCCAATATTTTCTGGATATGCATCGCCCATGTAACTCTTTCGTCAAACCACAACCCTAAAAACTTAAAACTTTTCACTCTTTCCAGTACTTCATTATATAACTTTAGACTTACCTCACCTCCAACTTTTTTCCTTGTAAAAAACATTATCTTTGTCTTATCTACTGAAAATTTAAAACCCCACCTATATGACCATTTTTCAACTACTTTAATAGCCTCCTGTACTTTAACAATAAAATCAATGTTCCTTCCTCTTCCTCAAATACATCATTTATCATTATCGAAAATAATAAAGGACTAACTATACTTCCTTGAGGCGTTCCATTTTCTATCATAAATTTCTCTGAATAACTGTTTACGATTCTCACTTTTATTGCCCTCCCTAATAAAAAAAATCCTTAATCCATCTAAACATTTGACCTTTAATACCTAACTTACCTAGTTTGATTAACAGCCCTTCTCTCCACATCATGTCGTATGCTTTCTCTATATCAAAGAAAACAGCCACAACACTCTCTCGATTTATTTGTGCTTTTCTTATATCATGTTCTAAACATACAGCTGGATCCATGGTATTTCTCCCTCTCCTAAAATTTTTCCACATAATACATTAACCTTTCATTTATCATTTTTTCCATTATTTTACAGACATTAGATGTCAAAGCTATTGGTCTATAATTTTCTGGATTTGTGCAATCTTTCCCTGGTTTACGTGTTGGAACAATCACCGCCTCCTTCCAACTTTGTGGTAATTTTCCTTCCTCCCATATTTTATTGTACATTTTTAATAAAACATCTTTGGATGATTCACTGAGTTAGTTTATCATTATATAGCAAATCTGATCCATGCCTGGAGCTGATTTCTTGGTTTTCCTGAGAGCACAATTTAATTCTGTCTTTGTAAATAACATATTTAATTGGTCATTATTGTATTCCTCATTCTGTAATAGTTCTTTATACTCCTCCAGTGTACTTTCCTTTCCTTTTTTTCCCTCTTCACTAATATTGTTTGAGTTATGAATTTTAACAAAATTTTTAACCAGCATTTCTGCTTTCTCCTCATCTCTTATTGCTGTTGTTTCTCCATCCCTTAATATTGGATACCCAAATTCTTTTTTTATCCCATTCATTCTTTTTATCATTCCCCATACCTTACCAATTTCTGTTTCCCTTCCCACTGTGTTACAAAATTTCCTCCAAAAATCCTTCTTTGTATTTTTTATGATTCTCCTTACATTTGCTTGCCTCCTTTTACATTCAATAAAATTCTGGAAACTGTAATTCTTTTTTAGCATTTTAAAAGCTTTATTTCTAGATTTAATTGCTTTATCACATTCATTTGTCCACCATGGTACAATCTTCTTTTTTATACCCCCTTTCTTCGGTATAGTCTGACTTGCCGCTAATAATATCACATTACAAATAGAATTATTAACATTAACAACACTTTCTTCAATATCAATTTTTTTCATTTCTTGCTCACTAATATACCTAAAAGACTCCCAATCAGCATTTTCAAAAAACCATTTGTCCACTCCTTCTGTATTACCTTCTTCTATACGTAAATTAACTTCTACTACTATAGGATAATGATCACTTCTTATAGTCATTTCTCTATTTACATCCCATAAGCATACCCCCGCAAGTGAATTTGATACAAGTGTAAGATCAATAGCTGATTCTGTGCCCGTTCTGACATTAATCCTTGTACCCCTTCCATCATTTAAACATACTAGGTCTTTAATCTCCATTAACTCTTCCATCACTGTTCCATTCCCATCATTGCAATTATCCCATAAAGTGCTATGGGCATTAAAATCTCCACAGCATATAATTTTTCCTTCTAAATGTACAGTAAGTTCATCCATTAACTCTAGTGATAATCTTTTACATGGATTATAAAAATTTATAATTTTAACATTTCCTTCTTTACTCAAAACTTCTAATACTATAAATTCCAACTCATTACCTTTCTCAATAACCCTATATTGTATTCCATTTTAAAAAAATATTATACACCCTCCCCCAATATCCTCCTCTCTATCTCTGCATATACCATCATACCCTTTAATACTAAAATCTAATACTGGCTTTAGCCATGTTTCCTGGATACATATGATTTCTGGTTTCTTTCTAAGCCCTTTTATAAATCCTTTAAACTCCTGACCATTAGCTAACAGACTTCTTGCATTCCATTGTAAAATATTCAAGTCGACTTATCACCTGCACCTCCTGTCTTTCCACCATCTTCCAGTCTTTTCTTAATATTTTCCCAATATATATTATCTATACCCCAAAACCTTTCAGCTCCTTTCACAATTATTTAAATTTTCTCTGTTTTTGGTTTAACTTGATCTGTACAATTAATTACATAAGCAATGAACAAAATCAACTTATCCACTGTCAGTGCTGTGCAGCTTTCCTCTGCTTGACCAACCTCTTGTCTCAAGATACTTTCCCTTGTATTGTTTTCCTCTGCTTGACCAACCTCATGTCTCACGATATGTTTAACAGTATCATCACTTCTCCTTTGCTCTTGAACCTTCACTTCAGGACATCACTACTAGGATACGTCACTTCCTGTTTGTTGTTGACGGCTGTACTGCGTTTGAGCTCCGTCTCTATATTCTTTTCATTGACTATTTTTAACTTAAAAATCAATTTTATACATCATTGTTTCCATTTATATAACGCGTGAATATATCCTCTATTGTATTCTACAACAAAAACAATCAGAGCGCCTCGCTATCACTAGTTTTATTTTGATCTCCCGGGTCCGCTATTAGCTTTTAGCCAGTTAGCATCAGCAAGCGTGGTTGCTGCTAACTGCGCTTACATTGCTAATACTCTATTCTCACACATTACCACTGCTGTACTCACGGTTACTTGCTTTAATGGCGGATGAATGTCTCCACTCTGTGCAGCTCGAGCTCGAGCTCGTGGGGAAGCAGATTCGCGACCTGGAACATAGGCAGGCCCAGCTGAGAGAGCGGAGAGCCGCGCTGGAATCATCCCGGGCTGACGCTCACAAGTCCGGGGTAAGTATATAGCGTGCTGTTAACAGTCCCACCACGTCTACTCCGTGTGTTTCTCTGCACAGGCCCGGTGCACCCAGGACGCGATCTTCCCAGATGTCCTTCACTGCGACGCCGGGACACCACGGACCCTGGGTGCATCCACAGCGGAGGACGCGAGCTGGGTCCCGGGCCTTCGAGATCTCCATCCAGAACCGCTTCGCTCCCCTCCGCGAGACAGGATGCGACGCTGTGATCATCGGAGACTCCATCGTCCGACACGTAAGTGCTACGCTAGCCGAAGGTAAAGTGCACACTCATTGTTTGCCTGGTGCTCGTGTTCTCGATGTTTCTGCGCAGATACCCGCGATCCTGAAGGACGGCGAGAGCCCCAGAGCGGTCGTGCTTCACGCCGGGGTTAACGACACCACGCTGCGGCAGACGGAGACGCTGAAGAGGGACTTCAGCAGCCTGATCAAGACGGTTCGAAGCACGACGCCCGCGGCTACGATCGTCGTGTCAGGACCACTGCCCACGTATCGACGAGGACACGAAAGGTTCAGTAGACTTTTTGCTTTAAATGAATGGTTGTTGTCATGGTGTAAAGAACAGAAACTGCTATTTGTTAATAACTGGAATCTTTTCTGGGAGCGTCCTAGACTGTTTCGCGCTGATGGATTACACCCCAGCAGAATTGGAGCGGAGCTTCTCTCTGACAACATCTCCAGGACACTTCGCTCCATGTGACTAGTAAGACAATTCTCAAATAACCATTATGATGAGTTTTGTTCCAACCGCTTAAATGCTAAAAGTACTTGCGCTGTAAAACCTATTAAGACTGTGTCTGTTCCCCGAATAGTGAGGTCAAAATATAAATATAAAGTAGGATCTAGAAAAAATCTTATCGTAATTAAACCAGAAAAATGTAAAGTAAATGAACAAAAACAATTTTTAAAGTTTGGGCTCATAAATACGGTATTAGATCACTCGCACCAAAAGCAGTTATTGTAAATGAAATTATCACAGATAATAGTTTTGATTTACTCTGCTTGACTGAAACCTGGCTAAAACCAAATGATTATTTTGGTCTAAATGAGTCTACTCCACCAAACTACTGTTATAAGCATGAGCCCCGTCAGACTGGTCATGGCGGGGGTGTTGCAACAATATATAGTGATATTCTCAATGTTATCCAGAAAACAGGATACAGGTTTAACTCTTTTGAAATACTTCTGCTAAATGTTACTCTGTCAGACATGCAAAAGAAATCTAATGTATCTCTTGCTCTGGCTATGGTGTATAGACCACCAGGGCCGTATACAGAATTCCTAAAAGAATTTGCAGATTTCCTCTCAGACCTTCTAGTTACAGTTGGTAAGGCGCTAATCATGGGAGATTTTAATATTCACGTTGATAATGCAAATGATACATTAGGACTTGCGTTTACTGACCTAATAAACTCCTTTGGAGTCAAGCAAAATGTCACCGGGCCCACTCATCATTTTAATCATACATTAGATTTAATTATATCGCATGGAATCGATCTTACTGCTATAGATATTGTACCTCAAAGTGATGATATTACAGACCATTTCCTTGTATCGTGCATGCTGCGTATAACTGATATTAACTATATGTCGCAGCATACCGTCTTGGGCAGAACTATTGTTCCAGCCACCAAAGAAAGATTCGCAAATAACCTGCCTGATCTATCTCAACTGATAATTGTACCCAAAAATACACACGAATTAGACGAAATTACTGACAACATGGGCACTATTTTCTCTAATACATTAGAAGCTGTTGCCCCAATCAAATTGAAAAAAGTTAGAGAAAAACGTACTGTACCATGGTATAACAGTAATACTCACTCTCTCAAGAAATTAACTCGTAGTCTTGAACGCAAATGGAGAAAAACTAACTTGGAAGTTTTTAGAATTGCATGGAAAAACAGTATGTCCAGCTATAGACAGGCTCTAAAAACTGCTAGGGCAGAGCATATACACAAACTCATTGAAAATAACCAAAACAATCCAAGGTTTTTATTTAGCACAGTGGCTAAGTTAACAAATTACCAGATGCCACCTGATTCAAATATTCCACCAACGTTAAATAGTAATGACTTTATGAATTTCTTCACTGATAAAATAGATAACATTAGAAATACAATAGCGAATATAGATTCTACAACATCTAACACTTCAGTTTCATCCATCGCACCCAAAGATAAACTGCAGTGCTTTACAACCATAGGACAGGAAGAGCTAAATAAACTTATCACTGTATCTAAACCAACAACATGTTTATTAGATCCTGTACCCTCTAAATTACTGAAAGAGCTGTTACCTGTAGCCGAAGAACCGCTTCTCAATATCATAAACTCGTCGTTATCTTTAGGACACGTCCCAAAACCATTCAAGCTGGCGGTTATCAAGCCTCTTATTAAGAAACCAAAACTAGATCCTAGTGTACTGGCAAATTATAGGCCTATTTCAAATCTTCCATTTATGTCTAAAATTTTAGAGAAAGTTGTGTCTGCTCAATTGAGCACCTTCCTGCATAAAAATGATCTGTATGAAGAATTTCAGTCAGGTTTTAGGCCCCACCATAGCACAGAAACTGCACTTGTTAAAATTACAAATGACCTGCTCCTTGCGTCAGACCAAGGCTCATCTCATTTCTAGTCTTACTTGATCTTAGTGCTGCGTTCGACACCATAGATCATGACATACTCATAGATCGATTACAAAACTATACAGGTATTCAAGGGCAGGCTCTAAGATGGTTTAGATCCTACCTGTCCGATCGCTACCATTTTGTTTACTTAAATGGGGAGTCATCTCATTTATCATCAGTAAAATATGGAGTGCCACAAGGATCCGTCCTAGGTCCCCTTCTATTTTCAATATACATGTTGCCCCTTGGTAATATTATTAGAAAATACGGAATTAGCTTCCACTGTTATGCTGATGATACTCAGCTATATATCTCAACGAGACCAGATGAAACTTCCCAATTATCTAAGCTAACAGAGTGTGTTAAAAATGTAAAAGATTGGATGACACACAATTTTCTCCAATTAAATTCGGATAAGACAGAGATACTAATTATTGGACTAAAAAACACTACACAGAATCTTGTAGATTACAATCTGCAACTAGACGGATGTACTGTTACTTCCTCTACAGTCAGAAATCTGGGTGTTATATTAGACAGCAATTTGTCTTTTGAAAATCATATTTCCAATGTTACAAAAACTGCATTCTTCCATCTTAGAAACATTGCCAAGCTACGAAACATGTTATCTGTTTCTGATGCAGAAAAGCTAGTTCATGCATTCATGACCTCTAGACTGGACTATTGTAATGCACTTCTAGGTGGTTGTCCTGCTTCTTCAATAAACAAGCTACAGGTAGTCCAAAATGCAGCAGCTAGAGTCCTTACGAGGTCAAGAAAATATGATCATATTACCCCAATTTTACAGTCTCTGCACTGGCTACCTATTAAGTTCCGTATCAGTTACAAATTATCATTACTTACCTATAAGGCCCTAAATGGTTTAGCTCCAGCGTACCTAACTAGCCTTCTACCACGTTACAACCCATCACGCACCCTAAGGTCACAAAACGCTGGACTTTTGGTCGTTCCTAGGATAGCAAAGTCCACTAAAGGAGGTAGAGCTTTCTCTCATTTGGCTCCCAAACTCTGGAATAGCCTTCCTGATAATGTTCGGGGTTCAGACACACTCTCTCTGTTTAAATCTAGATTAAAAACACATCTCTTTCGCCAAGCATTCGAATAATGTATCTTTTTAATTGTGAGTGTAGTTGCATCTGTTCAAAGGTGCATTTTTATTCATTAGCTTGGGTTAAACTAATTTTACTTTGTTGGATCAACAGCTATGCTAATTATGTCTGTATTTTGTTTCTATGTTTCGCCACGGGATTTACATCCCGTGGTAACTAGGATTTACACAAGCTCCAGTCTGGATCCAGAACACCTGAGAAGAAATGATGCTGACCCTCAGAGGACCCCAGATGATGCTAACCTTGAATCAACAAACAGAACTAACAATTATGACTGAATCATATAATAACTTAATTAATAATATTGATAGTTCATCGTCTAGCTGACTACGTCTTGTATTATTATTATTATTTTAATTTTTTCAAAAATCCTGTCAAATGTGCATAAACTACTAGCTACTACTAAATATTGTAGAAACATAATTTTCTGTAAAGTTGCTTTGTAACGATTTATTTTGTAAAAAGCGCTATACAAATAAACTTGAATTGAAATTGAATTGAATTCTTCACTGCCTCGGAGTAACTTATGTTGTTTACCGCTTTCACTTTTTCAATTTCCACTGCTCTCTTCCTTACATCACATCCACTGTATGTTACCCTGTGTTGCCCACCACAATTACAGCAATTATCCTGTACACCTTCTCCACAGTTTTCAATTCTATGTTCACCTCCACACTTAGGACATCGTTGTTTTCCTTTGCACACCGCTGCTATATGTCCATATCTTCCTCCACCATACCACAGGGCAATGGTGGAGGAATATATGGCCTCACTACGAAACTCATATATCCTATTTTAACTCTTTCCGGAAGCACTGAATCCTGAAACTCCAAAAGAACTGACAAACTATCAATCCTTTCCCCATTCATTGTTTTTTGCAACCTTTTTATTCTACTCACTTCCCCTCCAGAAATACTTCGACTGAGTTTTTCTAGATCTTCCTCGATTTAAATGCCTGTTATCACTCCCTGCTTCATTTTTCTCTCACCCAAAATCTTTCTTTCATTCACTATTTTCTTGCACATATTGTCAATTTTTAACGCTTTGTTTTTTTGTTCTTCTGTTTTACAAACTATCAACAAACTTCCGTCCCTCAAAATCTTAGCCATATCCACTTCTCCTAACTTTTTCTTCAACTCTTTAGACAATGCCATTGGACTAAGATTAACATGCTCATCTTCCTTTCTAAATTTAAGAATTATTTTAAATTCCTCTTTTACAATCTTTTTACGAACAGCCCTATTATCCTCATCTGAACTGTTTCCTTCTAATCCCCGTTTACTGGATTGGCTTTCTACCAGGTTCCGTTCATTTCGTCCTTTTTTCCTGTTTGCTTGACTTTTCCCACTCCCTACTAAATTCCAATCATCAAACTCCATATCTTCTTCATTAACTTTCTCAAAATTCATCTCAATCCAGTCACAAACCAGTTTATGCCAACCGCCTTAAACTCCGAAAAAGTTGCCCCGCTTCCAACCCACGAGGCTCTCATTCACCGCTCCCGCTTGGTTCCCACTTCCGTTCTTCTTCTTCTTCTTCTTCCCAGCACAGGATTACAGACACCAGGATAATAAATAGGGAACCTAATGAGGGAGACACAGGTGTGGCAACTAAAACAATAATGATGTAACAAGATGGGTGGGGTCAGAAAATAGACAGGAGAGAGCACATGGCACCAAATAACACACAACACTCACAAAAAGACAGTGTCATCTGGTGTACCCTCCCGGGCACACCAGCTGAAGACTGTGACAGTAACAAGAAGTAGAATTTACAATTTTGGCTATATGAAGTTTGCACAAAACTAAATAATGATCTGAGATATCATCACTTGGCTGCATAATTTCAACACTATCAACATCAATTCCATGTGACAGTATTGAATCTAGAGTATGATTTCAACAATGAGTAGATCCTGAAATGTGTTGTTTAACCCCAATAGAGTTCAGAATGTCTATAAATGCTGATCCCAATGCATCTATTTCATTATCAACATGGATATTAAAGTCACCAACTATTAAAACTTTATCTGCAGCCAGAACTAACTCGGATGTAAAATCACCAAACTAGTCTGTATGGTGTCCTGGTGGCCTGTATACAGTAGCCAGTACAAACATAACAGGGGATTTATCATTAACATTTGGAACTCTGGATAATGTTATATGAAGAACCATTACTTCAAACGAGTTATACTAGAAGCCTGTCCTCTGAGAAATCCTGAAAACGTTGTTATAAATTGAAGCAACACCTCCCCCTTTGCCTTTTAGACGCGGCTCATGTTTATAACAGTAATCTTGGGGGTCATCAGGTTTTAGCCAGGTTTCTGTCAAACAGAGCACATCTAGATTATGATCAGTGATCATATTATTTACAAAAAATGTTTTCGTAGAAAGGGATCTGATATTCAATAAGCCAAGCTTTATCATTTGTTTATCCGTATTGCATCTGTTTTTTATTTGTTGAACCTCAATTAAATTGTTAATCTTAACTTGGTTTGGATGTTTGTTTTTTTTTGTATTTTCTAGTTCGGGGAACAGACACAAGCTTTATCAAGAAGTTTTGCAGCTGCATTCAGGGCATGCAGACAAGTGAGACATATGGATATGGCAAGCTATGTCTCATTTAATCACCCAGAATAAGAATTACTGTGAAGATATTAACACCTGTAAAAGTAATAATTCTTGTTATATGCAATGGCATCATTTAAAAAAAAAAAATCTCATTTCGTTACGAGTAACTACATTTTCACTAGAAAAGCTACAGTTGACTCCTGTTCAAAGACAACAACAGATATAATTTCACCTGAAATAAAGGGAACAAGACATTGCAATATAAGAAGTGTCTAACAGTTTTGGCAATGAGACCATATCTTAATTTGGACACTTGGAAAGAAAGCTTGCATCTTTCCAGCTGTGGTCGTGTTGTAATCAGAGCTGCTGAAAACACTACAGCTGTTCTGCTCTTGGGTGTGTCTGTAGAAACAAGTGTAGTTTACAGGCAAACAAATAAAACCAAAAATAAATCAATGCAATGCACAAAGTTTCACATTAAGCGTTTCCCCGTAGAAGACCATAGCACATTGCATCTGTCATCATCTGCTTGCCTGTATGCATCATAATTAGGTGTATACAGAATTTGATATTTAATGTATTTTTTATGTTAGGGCATTATGTGTTTTTTCATATTAAGAGTTTTTGAATGTCTTATTCACACATTTATTCAAACATCTTTGTTTTTCTCCTTTTTAGAGGTCATCTAAATATTTGGCCTGTGCATGTTTTGCTCTGCAGGCCTCTATGCCAGTCCTGTGACTGAAAGCCAGGAACAATATATGAGGTACTTTTTTAATGTGAATATGGTAAGATATGTACAGTTCACAGAAATTTCAACCAAGTGTAGTACTGTTTAAATGTAATATTAATGGCAAGTCATAAAAGAATGAAACATCATTTCAAAATTCAGCAAATCAGTTAAGTGAACTGCATTAAACTGCACTTAATTCTACATTTTTATTCTTAGTAAAAAATCATTTTAAAATCCTTATACATACATACATATATATATATATATATATATATATATATATATATATATATATATATATATATATATGAGAGAGAGAGAGAGAGAGCTACTTTGTGGGATTGCAAAGTTACAAATTTTTAAATTCGTTTTTTTTGTTTTGATAATGTCTTATGACACACACTAGCTGCTGAAAAATAAATGAACAGGTTTTTCAGGTGCTTCATAGTTCATACACCTTACTAGATGGAAGTGAAAGCCCTAACTTTGCAGGTGCAGGCAACAAAGGAAGTGAAGATAGATCAAATTTAAGTTTGTGGTAACTCTAATTTCTTGTACCATTGTAAAAGCATGCCAAATTTCAACGTTTCTTATCAAATGGTTGTGGTATTAATTCAAGCTCCCAATAGCTAGAATTTGATACAATTTGGCAGTCATCCTCTGAAAAGCACTTTCAATGAAAGAGCCTAAAACAATAAAGTATTAATTTTAAGTAAAACATATAAAAGAATAGACTGAATTTGATGACTCGATTCTAGTATGTATGGTTTGTGGATTATAAGCAATTAGGCATAAAATAATAGTGCCGGCCAGTAACAGGAAGTTGTTCTTGCACTTGGCTGAGTATAAGGTAAGACATAAGACCATTCAAATCTGATTTGTTTGTGCTTTAAACAACTGTAATATGTATCTGGAAAGGCATTAGATATACTGTACTGTACAAGTGTTACATGAAAAACATTTGGTGTGAGTAAAAAAAACAAGTTTTATTTCATCCAAACAAATGAAATACAAAATAAAGAACAGTAGACAATGGTCAGAATGAACAAAAAGTTGAATCATGACAATTTTTCTTCAGTAACCCTTGCTTTTAAACCACTGGGCTCTGGCAACAACATCATTGGAGTAATCACCGCCGGTGGTGCCCACGTCCATGCGTTCATACGTACGGACGTTCTTCACTCCAGCGTTGTAGGCTGATATTCCCCCTGAAACAGATATTATACCACAACTGAGATATGAAATCAAACCAAGAACCGAAATAATATTTTGAATAATGCATTTACTCTTATGCTCTGAGATATACTCAGCCTGTAAAATTATTTCTGAAAGTTTTGTGTAGTCTTCTAAACTTCAGTTTTTTTCTTTAAACCAAATTCAGTAAATCAATAAAAGTCCTAAAAACAGAAAATCAAGGCCTCATGCACTTCTCAGTTAATTTTGAGAGTTAATTAAGGTCTTAATGAGAGTTGATTACCTTTAAAGCATTGCTCTTTTGTCCACTGGGGAAACTTTGCTCTGACGTCATTAATATAGCCAATGAGTATCTCAGTCCCTTGTGTGAGATGTTCCTCGCTGTCCCATGTACCTACCAGCTTGTGGTAGCGTTTGTCAACCTGAAAAGAAACATAAGCAATGAAGAGAACAGTTTAATATTAACCTACAGCTAGTTAAAGGAAGCGCTGCAGGGGAACTTGTGGTTTGAAAAGGGAAGTCAGGAAAAATCCACTTTACACAATAAATGAAAAAAGAACAGCATCTACTTTTAATGTGACACAAACAAGTTTTCAGATTTGCACATTATATGGAGGCATGGCTTGCAGTGAACACGCTCTGACATGTTGCATTTGAAACTGGTTTGTGTAATGTTTTGATCTCTCCCAACTATCCTATAATATTGTGTGTCATCATTAACTGTTCCTGTTTCCAAAAAGGCCAAAGAATGCTTATTATAACATTTAACTATATGCAAAACAATATATAACTTTAATGCTTTCCCAGTGCCAAAAATGTTTTGCATGAATTATCTATAATAAGTGTGTCTATTTAAAGTCCAGATTCAGACTTAACAGCCTATCATCTTATATGTGTCTTATGCACCTCATATAAAGATTATTGTTGCATTGTCTTTTCAAATAGAGTAAGTCAGATATTCTGACCAACCTGCATGAGGCCAAAGCCATTGCCATGATCGCCCCATCCGTCCTTTAGAGCAGCTCCGGCTCTGGACTCTCTGGATATGATGGCAGCAATCACAGCTGGGTCCATCTGCTTTGCTGTGCCAACTTTGATGATCTTACTCTTGTACTTCTCCATTCGGGCCAGATCATGCTCAGCCAGTTTTTTGGAAGCCTCGACACCTTTGAATAGAAATTGGTGATATAAATCACGCAATGCATATAACTTAAGTTACTGGACAGACCAGTTAAACAGTCATAGGCCTACCTTTTACTGTTAATTTGTCCTGTTTTGCTGTCACCTCTGATGCACCGGTGGTGTCTATTTTCATGATGTCTCCATAAACGCATGCTAGAAAATACATGGTAAGCATCGTCTGAAGGCCTTTAGAAAAGTCTGCAAATAATTTATTTAAAAACATTATTAATGTATTGCTATACTATCACAATATCCTATGAATTAAGGTATTATTTAGTTCAGGATAATAATCATCTTACCCATGATGACTCAAAATTGCTGGGTAAAAAACAATACAGAACTCGAGTCGTGTCTTCGCCCCACTGAATGTGAGAAGTTGTGATGGCAGTGAAACTGGTTTCTCTTTCTCTTTTTCACTTCTTCCTTAAGGAGGGACAAAATCTTCAAGTTCAGTGATGTCATAACTAGACGTTGCGAAATTAGGGAACTTCTGTGCTTTGGTCACATTAGCACATCCCACCCAAGCCAGACTAAGACTTGAATCTAGGCTACACTGAAATTAAATGCATGTTGGCTTACTGGAATTGTACTATATTTAAATGGCTTAAAATGTTATATAAACAACGCATAAAAAAACATTTAAATTACAGAAGCTCCGTAAGTGATTCGCATTAATTCAGTATAAACTCTGCACTTGACTGATAAGTGCTAAAGATCATGAAAAGTACTGTTCATAACTGACATTTCGGATCAGCTAAAAGAATCGACTCACAAGAGTGATTCATTTGGGAATCGAACTATACACCGTGTGAGTTGATTCACTAATAAGAAGCGGCTCATAAGAATCACTTGTTTTGTTTTATAAGAGTATACTGGTATCGCTGTATATTTATTATTCACTGGATCCAAGTCAAAAGAGTTGTTTTATTTTTCGGTTCGCAATGTAAGCAGCGCCACGTACAGTAGACAGACCAGAAAAAAGTGTACTGTGTCTTTAAGGTCAAACCCACCTATCACAACCAGTCTATGAAAACCAGGAAACAAAACTCTGGAAGCAGCTTAACACGTTAAAACATGAAGTAAAGATGCTGATGCCATAGTTTTAATAATATAAACTCTATTCTGCATGAACACAATGTTTGCAAATTTTTGGATGTGGTTGTTTCTTTTGACTTTACACGTCTTGGAAGCAGGTGTTTTTGCAGTAAATAGCAAACGGTTCAACATTTTGTACTTAATCGCTGATGATTTGAGGCCAACGTTAGGCTGTTACTCTGATCCAGTGGTCAGGTCACCAAACATCGACCAGCTGGCATCAGTGAGCACAGTGTTTCATAACGCCTATGCACAGGTATGTTGCTCATCAAAAACATAAATATGCATGATATATGCTATATAAAGCGTTATTGGCAGTGTGCATTTAAGTAACAGGTGCACACTGCTGTCATGTTCTTTTAAAGCAAGCTGTTTGTGGACCTAGTAGAGTGTCTTTCCTAACAAGTCGGAGACCAGACACCACAAAGCTGTATGATTTTAACTCTTACTGGAGAGTTCATGCAGGGAACTACACTACACTTCCTCAGTACTTCAAGTCTAATGGATACACCACTTTATCAGTTGGCAAAGTCTTCCATCCTGGTAACTAATCTACCTGATGTATGCATGCTCATGTCACAATGCCCAAAATCCTAAAACTTGACTTTGCTATGTCTTCATTTCCCCCCTTCTGATGTGAAAGATGACCTGGGCATTTGCTTTTGGATGTCATATAGTCCTTTCCTGTGATAACAGTCTTGTTTGATGTTGAACTAATAATGTTTCTCTTTCACGTGCTCGTCCTCAAGGCATTGCATCCAACCACTCGGATGATTACCCGTACAGCTGGACTGTACCGCCGTATCATCCACCCTCTTTTAAATATGAAAAGAGGAAGGTCAGTGTGGATGATGTGTGTACACACTTCTTCAGTGTAGGCTATGTGCTTTCAAACCTGTGCTGTTTTGGTTAAATGTCCTTTGGTAAAAAGCCACACCAGTCCTAGCAATCAGAGGTATGGATCTGGTTTTATATCTGGGATTTATTGGGAGGGTGTAATTTTGGCTAAATTTTAGGTTCAGAATCAGATCATCATAGACAATTCTAAACCAGCAATGTCCAACACAATATTCAAAGGACATTTATATCATGTAATATTATCAGAACTATTGCTATAATATAGTTGCACTACCATTTAAAAGTTTTAGATTGCATGTTTTTTTTTTATTATTATTATTTTAAAATAAGTTTCTAGTGCTCACCATTTTTTGATGAAAAATACAGAGCCCCCCAATCCCCCCGCCCCAAGTAATATTGTGAATTTTTTTTTTTTTTACATTTTAAAATAACTGGTTTCTATTAGAATATATTTGATATATATCATATACTTTTGTTAATATTTGCAGCATTTTACGTTAAATATTGAGTTCAGTGTATATATATATATATATATATATATATATATATATATATATATATATATATATATATATATATATATATATATATATATATATATATATGTATATGTATATGTGTGTGTGTGTGTGTGTATATATGTGTGTATATATATGTATATATATATGTGTGTATATATATGTATATGTATACACACACACAAAATATTTAGATCTTAATATTTAACTTCAGTTACTGCAAATCTTAAAAATGATTGTTGAGTTACATTATGATCATTATTTATGGTCTATTATCATCTGAACCTAAAATGAATTATTAAATAGCAAATATACATTTTATTTATATATATATTTTTATATTTAAATATTAACATTTATTTATTTTTACAGTTTATATATATATATATATATATATATATACACACACACACACACACACACACACACACACACACACACACACACACACACATATATATATATATATATATATATATATATATATATATATATATATATATAAAACACATCCATGAACCATTATGTACCGTTTGATCTCTCACACTTTATACAATTCTGACCCCTGCTGGTTAATCTGTCTCATAAATATTTGACAGTTTCTTGTGTTTCCAAAATCTGATTAGCAAACTGAGGTAGAAAAAAATAAATTATTAAGAATAATAAAAATAACGTAAGACATTATACTAACTTAAAGCGTGGATCATTTTCCAAGGTAAATATTTAACATAGAAATATCACCCACATTTTGCATTACATATAAATAAATAACATTTCATATGTTTATAAAGGAAAAAAAAAGTAAGTTCCATTGTGTGAATAATGTGCGTGAAGTACAAGTAGATTTCGAAATGACTGTAATGTTTATTTCCAGTATCTCATGTTCATCTGTTAGGTTTGCAGAGATAAAGATGGCACGCTGCACAGTAATTTACTGTGTGCCGTGGATGTGTCTGAGATGCCTTTGGGAACCCTTCCTGACATAGAAAACACAGCAGAGGCCGTCCGACTCCTGGAGTCTATGAAGGACTCCCACAATCCATTCTTCCTGGCTGTTGGCTTCTATAAGCCACATATTCCTTTCAGAATCCCACGGGTGCGTGCTTTTCAATGACGCGTGACACACAGTGTGAGCACCTGTTAAATCAGTAGATCTGGGGAATGCTGTGTTTTTACAGGAGTACCTAAAGCTGTATCCTATTGAGAGTATGAGGCTGGCCCCGGACCCAGATGTTCCTAAGAAACTTCCTAATGTGGCCTACAACCCCTGGACTGACATCCGCAAGAGGGAAGACGTTCAGGCGTTAAATCTGAGCTTTCCTTACGGCCCCGTTCCTAAAGACTTTCAGGTGGGAAAATAAACTGTTCATGCTTAGAGATATTGTACTAGTATACTATGTTTGTTCTGGATAATTTGAAGCCTTGGTATGAAGTTGTATTTTGGTTTTAGTAGTTTAGTTTGGTCCTGTCTAAAAGGACCTTAAATCCCATTTCTTGTAGCATCTAATGTTTTGTTTCCCCCTCATCCTTCAGCTGCAGATCCGACAGCACTACTTTGCCGCTGTATCATATGTGGATGCTCAAGTCGGAACAATTCTGCAAGCCCTTGATGATTTTGGCCTCGCCAAGAACACTATAGTGGTTTTCAGTTCAGATCACGGTTTGTTTAATAGAGTTCTGTCTGTTCAGCCTGTTATTAAATATTACACCCATTAGGTGGCAGTGTTGAAGCACTGGTTTATGTTGTAGCTCGGGTTTTCAGTGTTCTGTGGGTTTTCACATTATTCTGAATTCACGGCATGTAAGGTTCTCAGAAATGATGTTTCATTCAGCATAATTGCATTTTGAAATTTTCGGTTAATATTGTGCTATAGCTCACGTGTTTTTTCTCGTTATAATGCAAACATTCATGCAGTGCATTAAGGAGCTCTTACACATAAAAAATATATATTAACATGCTCTCTTTTATTGCATGAGGAATTTTGGCTCCATCGCAGAGAATGCTAAACTGGAATTGAACTGACAGGAAGATACATTTATTGAATTTATTAAACTTCAATTCAAAGAAATTTACCACTGGCAACATGAACAAAAACCGTTAACCTTTCAAATATATATGTATAATGCATACATCTATGTCTATATATAAAGATATATTATTATGCTCACTTTTAATGCATGAAGAATTTGTATTGAATTGGTCCCAATTTTGTGTGTATGTGTGTGTATGTTTATATATATATATATATATATATATATATATATATATATATATATATATATATATATATATATATATATTCATTTATTGAATTACAGTATTATATTACTATAATGAGCAGCTTCTCATTAAGAAAAATAATTGTATTATAGAATTACATAAGTACAATAAAAAAAACTCAATACTTAAAATAATGCAATATTGTAATTAAATCAATTTAATTAACAAAAATGCATATTTGTGATTTATTGGTGCTATCTTAGATATTTCAGTTTAATTATTAGTAGATATTTCTCTCTCTATATATATAATACCCCATATCTTGTATGATAACATTTTATTTTATTTTTTTTACAAATTTTTAATTGTACTTGATTAACTTTATTAAATAACATAACATACTTGCTACCTCAATTCAAAGTTTCTTCATTAGGTCACATATACATTTAAGGAACTGCCAGCAAAGACTTTCTGAAATTAATATTCTGTGTGATTCTTCGTAGTTTTCTCACGGTTAACTCTCTCTCTCTCTCAGGCTGGTCATTAGGAGAACACGGCGAGTGGGCCAAATACAGCAACTTTGATGTGGCCACCCGAGTGCCATTGATCGTGTACAAGCCAGGTGTGACCTCACCGTTCCCTCGGCCTGGGGAGAAGACGTTCCCCTTCATCGATGTGTTTCAGGGCACACGGGAGCAGTTTGGCAAAGGTAATGTTACTCAGAACAGCCGTCAACACGCAGAGACCGCAGGATCCTTCACGAGATTCTGAGACTCCGACCGAAGTCACTCGAGCGTGTGATATCAACTTTCTGGAAAAGATGTTATGGCTAAAGCATCAGCCCATTTAATGCTTTGATTCTTATTTTGCTTCAGTGTTTTTTGTGCAATGTGAAGGTTTGACTGAGAGTTGTACCGTGAGCACATGCATCTGCTGATGGTTTTCTTTCTTTCAGCTCTCAAGTGCACATTCGTGGCAATCTTTAGAAAACACGCAGCATAAGCAGCCGGAGTAATGACTGTAATGATAATGCCACAGCATAGAGAAGCTAATAAGTCCTGAGAGTTATTGCTTTCGCAGTGAGCTCTGTGTTGTTACTCTAATGAACTGCACTATATTCAGTAACCATATCAGTAAATTTCATGGAAATTTGAGAACTGGGGCCTTTTACCTGAGAGAATAGTGGCTAAATTCAGTGTGAGGATTTCATGCTAATTTGTTTGTATTTTATGGTCTGTGTTAGAGCAACACTTGGGTTCTCTTTCAAATAAAATCATTAATTTACTCCATACAGACTTGATTTAGCACTAATAATGTATAACGTTTCAAAAAGTACCTGCTATGAGCTCCTTGGAACTCGAATGTGCCTTCCGCAAAAGTATATATATATATATATATATATACCATCTGACCACCATGATTTCAGCTTAATTTTTATAATAGTGTTTTAATAGCAAAGTTTACATTGATACACCAGAATACAGAAACGCGAAAGAATAAAAAAGAAAAAAAAATATAATATATATATATATATATAATTTATTTATATTCACAAAAATATTAAGCTAGACAACCATTTTCTTTTGAGCAGCAAATCAGCATATAAGACTGATCTCTGAAGAATCATGTGACACTGAAGACTGGAGTAATGATGCTGAAAATTCAGCTTCGATCACAGGAATAAATTACATTTTAAAATACATTATAATAGAAATAAGATTTTTGAAATGTTAATAATATTTCATAATTTTTATTGCATGATTTGACAAATAAATGAGCTGTAGAGATTTCTTAAAAGAGAAATTGTATCTAAATCTTATCAGAAACCTCTACAAATATCAATGATAATAAGCATACAATTAAGCATAAATTAGACATTAAAATGAAGTCACTGATTTCATATGCATGGTTTTATATTGTATTGTAGATTCAGTGCTTTATGGGACAGGTTGTTCATTTCCTCATCCCTCATGACTTGTATACTCTAAAATCTTTATTGAAGATTGTTTTCAAAAGCCTATGGTGAAAATGAATGGGGAAAAAAAAGACTGCTATGTGGGTGGCTTCGTGTTTGGAAAATATAAAAAAAAAAAAAAAAAATAGCCAGCCAAGCAAAATCTCTGTTTATACCAAGTGTGATGTAGTTAAACAACATAAGATGTAAAATATTTGTAAAAATGATGGTACAGAAACCATTCATGTGAAATATCATGCTAAACATTGCAGCTTTAGATGCATTATTGGTTCTCGAATGCTCCTGTATCTCAGTTTTCTATCTTTCAGGTCGAGGAGTTGAGAGTGTGGTGGAGCTGGTGGATGTCTTCCCCACGCTGTCCAACCTGGCCGGGTTGCGTCCTGTGCACCACTGCCCACCCTCATCCTTTAAGATCGAGCTCTGCACCGAAGGCTCAAACCTGGCCCATCTTATCCGTTACTCAGAGAGAGAGCTCAACAGAGAAGCCTACTCTTACAGCCAGTACCCTCGACCCTCCGACTCCATCCAGGAGAACTCGGACCTGCCTGACCTCGCCGACATCCGCATCATGGGCTACTCCATTCGCTCCTCTGACTACCGCTACACCTTATGGGTGGGCTTTGACCCCGTCCGCTGTCAGCCTAACATGACGGACATCCACGCGGGAGAAATGTACCTTCTGGCAGAAGACCCTGGAGAGGACAATAACGTGTTTGATGAATTCGCCCAGGCTTCAGTGTTGTGTAAGCTCGGCGTGCTGCCGTCGTGGACAGAGAGTTTAAAGCATCATGTAATGTATCTCAGCAGCGGGTTAAAATCTAAAGGGATGCTGTGATTCCAATTTGTCTTGATATGACAGTAAAGGGAACATGAATGAATGTTACAAAACCAGAAAAACATGTCTGGTCACACTTCAATTAAAACTGACAGGAAGAATTAAAACGTTACATTTTGCTTAAAGCTTTGTTTTGTTTTTTGTCATTCTGACATAGTGTCATCATAACTACCTCACAACTGTCATAATCAAAATCCCAATAATCTTGCATTCTCATTACTGTAATGTGAAAATATTTTTCATTACAATACCTTTAATTTATTCTGATTTCATTAAAATTGTATTATAGTATTTAACACTAATATACACGAATAAGAATTTATAGTATCAAAATTCTTATGACCAAAATGCAGTGAAGATGAAGTGAATGTGTCAGTCTTTTTCAAGTCAGAATATATTAATAGGCAGTGTAAGGCATGTATTTGGATTTGAATAAATCATTACAGTTTACTACGTTACAATAATTAGAATTTCATGAGAATAAAAATAATAAATATTCCACAAGGCAAAAATAGTAAAGGTTTTAATGAAAAAAATTAATAACAATAATTTAAATTATATATATATATATATATATATATATATATATATATATATATATATATATATATATATATATATATATATATATTTTTATTTAATTTTTTTTTTTTACTTTTTTTTTTTTTTTTGGTTGAAATGTGGCCAGGACATATTTTTGTTGGGTTCAGTTAAATATGTATGTACTGTATTCTGAGCAATATTGCATAATTTACTAACAGTTATTTGTCCTATTTTATTCATAACGATTCATGATTTTGTTTTGGTAAATTTAGGATCATGTGTGTCATAATGCTCAAATGAAATAAATTTGCACAGCACTTTTCTTTAAAATAATAAAAAGGGATATTTTCACGTAGCACTCGTATTAAGTATATATTTGAGGTAGTATCCTAAAAAAATATTAGTCCATTGACTTTATTTCCTCATTATCTTCAGAACATGATACATGGAAATGACGTAGCCCCAACTTAAGTTAGAAACGAGTTGAATTTAACTCTGAGAAACGGAAAGCTCTGCTCAGACAACACTCTGCTTTAGCAATTTATCAGGTCACTAAGTCGTAATTGTATTTCGTCTTGGAGGCCGACGGAGACTCTGCCAGCGCTAAGCTCTTGTTTTCCAAGGCAGAGTGATGAAAATCAACTTAAATATAGAATTTCAAGTCATGCGCTCCCACTGCACCGTTGCCAAGGTAATTAGATGCTTAAATGTGAAAACCTGGAAATGATGTTGCCCGGATACACCTCGGAGAATAGTTTAACACTGATGAATGTTTTAGACAACATTAAAAAAGGGGAAGCGACTGCTGCGGCATCTTCTGCCGTGACGTCAGGCCGCGTTCGCTTCCCCAGACTCATTTCATGCCACGCGTCTGAATTTTAAACACTCCTACCTGCTTTCTCTTTTCAGGTTTATTTTGGATTCGCCGCACTCTTTCGCGTCGGATGCCACATTGTTGACTCCTGCAGAGCATGAATTATTTTTGAAGGAATATATTCAATATTTATGTGGCATTATAAATATACTTTCTCGCTTTGTCTCGAAAGGAAAAACAACAAAACAAAGCAAGTGCATCATTTGTGTGTCTGTGTGTGTCCCTTTTCAAGTGTGTTCTTATAAGAGTGCAGCAGGAGTGTTATAGTGAGGGGGTCCTTTGGGACCGACAATATATTCAGCTCCAGCAGACAGGCTTCATTGCCAGCTGGTCCGGAAAATTCCACTGCTGTCTCTCTCTCTTTTTTTTTTCTTGTCTACTAAAAGCAAGGTCAGGGCAGTCAGAGAAGCATCCACAGGCCGATTGAAGCTGATATTTTAATTACTTCTAGTATACTTAAGTAGCTTTGCTTTTGTCTACCAGCTGATTGTGTAGCTTGCAAAGTCTTTACCTAATTAAAACAATCAAGAATGTGAGGGGCTACATGTAAGAATTTCCATATATTAACACTTTTGCCATCGAACTGTTGTATAAAAGCAATATCACACTTGTAGCCATGAGATATGGCTGTATATCAGCACGGCTGTGATTTGGCCGTAGGTAATCAAAGTGTGCCGGTATACAGCAATATTCCATGGCTACAAGTGTGATATTGCTTTTATACAACAGTTCGATAGTTCGATGTGTGTAAATACATTTCTTCCACCAAGGATGTCTCAGTTTGACAGTTTAACAAAGCCTCCATTACTAATTCGAAAATGTCACTTTAGAACTAGTAACGAAGGAACGCTGAGTTGCTTCATTGAAAGCTACTGTATTAAAAGCTCACTGTATTATGTAGAGTCAAGTCTTATGAGATGGACTGAGTGAGTGTGATTAGCTGCATCTGATACGTACAGCATTCACTCTTCAGTCAGTCTCATATTCACAATAAAACATTAGTTTGAATGTCTTTTGAGGAAAGCGATAGGCTCTTGCATTTGTTGTTGAAAGTAAAAATAACTTCCTTATTAACAACTCTGTTTCAGTCTCTTTCAATATAAACTTATTTACTTCTGGCTCACTCATAAAACAGTCCCATGTCCCAGTCTAATGGTGGAAGAATGTAACTATTCACCACCAGTTCAATGTAACTTAACACACACACTTTTCCCAATAATAAATAACAATGCTGGGTTTGTGAGCACTGAGAGGCCATCGATGCCCTGAAGCTTACATCTCAAAAAAACGTTGAAGCAAACTTTCACATCAACTTTAAACCCTATTATACACCTGGTGCAATATGAAACCAGGCCAACGCATGTGTTTTTGCTAGTATCAGCCTGACGCAGTTATCATTTTCATGTCCAGTGCCACATGTTTAAATAGTAATTGCACTAGCGCCCATCTGTTCACCCATGGCCGTGCTTGTCTGAAAATGAGATGTGATCAGGCGCATTGTTGGTGGGTTTCTATTGTGAGGCAACTGAAAACGATTGCACCATTGACCAACTTAAACCTGGTCTAAAGTCAATGATGCAGTAGTTATTTTTTAAATATACAGGGCGTGTTAGTAATATGTGCCTAGATGCAAAATGTGCATACACTCTTGTTAAACACAGGAACACGCAGCATCACACAAACATGCCAAATATAAAAAATTAAAGGATTACATTGCAAAAGATTATTATTGTATACTCATACAGTAATATAATAATAATACGCATAATTATTGTATAAAATATTGTATATTATTGTATACATGCAAGATGAGATTCTATTGGATCTATTGAACATTACGCCCAAAACACACCCATGACTCATTGGCAGAATAGGTACAACCCTTTTGGACTACATGCGCTTGGTGTGCCAATTTTTTTTTTTTTTTTTTTGCTGCAGTTAAACTAGCAAAAGTGGATTTGGACATGCCCAAAATACACCAGCGCTTCAGACCATGTGCTTAGAACGTTAAAATAGGGCCCATAATCTTTAACAAAATGCATTTTTCAAGTCTAAACAAGTACATTCTTGCCTAAAAAAAGATTATTGCTCTTAAAACTACATTTGCTGCAGTTAAACTAGCAAAAGTGGATTTGGACATGCCCAAAATACACCAGCGCTTCAGACCATGTGCTTAGAACGTTAAAATAGGGCCCATAATCTTTAACAAAATGCATTTTTCAAGTCTAAACAAGTACATTCTTGCCTAAAAAAAGATTATTGCTCTTAAAACTACATTCCGTGACACAAAAACAGTATTATTTATAAAATTCAAGTTGATTTGAGCCCAATGGTATTTTGAAACTTTGGGTTGCCAGTTGGTGGAAAACACAGCGCATTGCAGCCATGGAATCCTGCAAACAAACTGGGTCAGATATTGTAGATTCTACCCGACCCAAAAAAGCCTTAGCATCCATCTAAAAAGCTGATCATATTACAACATGGACAAATCAACACAGTGCAATTCTCATTGCTTTCTATTGTCAAACGGGCTTTTTTTTTTTGCGTGTCCGCAACTTGCCTGCGTGTTTGTCAAGTCTGATGTGGAGCCTATTTTAAGTGCTTTTTATTAGTATAGGACAGTATAGACAACAGGATAGCATTGGGTTGAGAGAGGGGAGCTGGATTAGAAAGGACCTCGAGATGGAATCAAACCCGGGTCACCGTGAGCACAGTTGCGCTGTATGTCGACACACTAACCATGAGGCTATCTGTGCTGACACAGCTCTTTTCAGTATTTAGAATTTGGAGAATTTTATTACATACTGCACCTTTAACAATGTTGCTCCAAAAGTATTTTTAACTTATTTTTACTACTATTTTTACTACTAAGCAAAGAACGAAACATTTGTCATGAGTATATCAGGACGGATCACCTTCAGTCTTTTTATGTGTACACAAGTGCGAGCACAATAATTGTTGGCTCTAGTTCACAACAGCCACTAATGTTGAAAATAACGAAGTACATATTGCCAAAATAAATTTGATTGCTGAAGCTAAGTAAAATGAAATGTTGTCCTATTTTAACCCTGGTTCCGTAACATAAAACTATCAAAAAACACAAACATCTTGAAACAGAATTAGAGAGGGGGATGATAAATGGTTTGTATTAACTCCATTATGTTGGGTGATTTCAAACACAGAATCAATGGACACATGGTTAGGGATCACCGCTGTAGATAATAAACATTGATTTCCATAAGCAGAGGGTGAATGTGAGTAATTATGTCGGGTGATAATGGTTGAGTGTTTGATGGTGGATTTTCTTGTTTAAATTGTTACAAATTTTTTTTTTTCCTAAATTTACAGGGGCTAAAATAAGTGGAAAAGACCAGCCAAACATAATATATACCCAAAACCAAACTAAACGAAACAAACAAAAAATCAATAAATAAAAATAAAAACTGTCACACAGATGTTGCATTATTATTATTATTATTATTAGTAGTAGTAGTAGTATATTTAAATGTAAAACAAATACATTTTAATTTGTTCTTTTGGTTAGTCAATTTTTTATATTATATTATATTAAATTATATTATATTATATTATGTTATATTATATTTACAATTATTTATTGTCAGGTGCACTTTAGTACCCCATAATCACAATTTATGCTGTTTGCTGTTAAAACAATAGTAATCAATTGATTAATTGAAAATAAAATTGTAAATTCTTTTCTATTCTATTCTATTCTATTCTACATATTTTTGTATTTGAATCAACAGATTGAACTAATTATTTCTTAAGTGGCATTCTTAGTACCTCACAACCACAAGTCCTGCTGTCGTACCTGTTGTTTCACAAGTGCCAACATGGCATTCAACTGAACAAGAGTGATGCCAGTTTGATGAAGTTAAAGCTCGCACCATGGCCTCTGGAAACAACCAAACTTGTTGTTGGAAATCCATCCCTAACCACATGGTCCGGGATGAAAAGTAACAATGCCATGCTTGCTGTAGCTCTGACATGGGAGCAATAAAAGACAGCTGGACTGTATTATGAAACAGTCTGTGACCTATTACTCTTGCAGTTAGATTTGTGCATATGAGCACTTTTGTAATGAACTTCTGAGATTCTTTAGAGGACTGTCTCCAGAGATCTGATGGTCTGACAAGCCTCACAAACAGCCAGCAAAACAGACTGATTTACTAGAACCTCCGAATCAGAGCACCTCATTTACTTACTTGGAACTGTGTAATGATGTTTATCAGCTCAGGGTCAGAGGGGACAGACTGAACTGGATTAATCCCACCAAAGATAAAAAATGAGAACGTAGTTAACAGTTATAATATAAGTCATCATTAGTGGTGTTTGCAGAAATAACAAATACTCTTGTTCACACTGGGGTTAAAGACTGAAACCAACCATTAACAGTGTATGGCACATCATAATGCTTCAGATCATGCGGCTTGTTGAAAAGAGGTGTGCTGTTATATTTCTACACTATAAATTAATTAAATAATAATAATTAAAAAATAGCAATTATTATAAATTATATTAATGCATGACATATTTAATATTTTATGTATTTATTATATATGTGTTTATTATATATATTAATTTGTTCATTGTCATTATGACATTTTCTTGGTTTTTATGTGTCATGTGATCTATGGTAAAATTATTTTCAAAACTAAAAATAGAATATGCAGCTTTTGCAGTTTATAATGAGGTTTGTATTAAGTATATATTTTTTAAAAGTTAAATATTTGAACACATTTATGCCTTTTATATTAAACCCTGTAATAATAGTCAGAAAACACACACACACACACAGACACATATACTGTATATATATATATAGAGAGAGAGAGAGAGAGAGAGAGAGAGAGAGAGAGGCACAAACTGAGTAAATACATGCTATTTGGTGAAGATGTTGGTATATTTATATGACCATAAAGTCATTTTTTCAACAATGCTTTTTATTATGTTGGTATTTCAGAAGCCTTAGAAATTGACTTATCATATATGATACAGTAGGATTTATACGGTTAAAGAGTTTGTTCATGCATGTCTGTATTAAACTGCGCTAACAGCTACGATATTCTCATCTTGTGCACTTTGTCTGATTGTGCTTTAGGGGTCACACACAGTCTTTGTTTCTCATATGAGTTTAATGGTGCTAGTCAGATTGGGGCCAGATTTCTTGGCCCTGAGGTCTAAGTGTCTTGGTGGGGAAGCTGTTGCTGGCTGGCTCAGTGATGTCCGCCCTCAGGGCCAGTGCCACCCCCATAATGTGCCCAGATCAGATCGCACTGTGTGCTGCTCTCTGGCATGGGTAAACAGACAGGAGCTCGCCAAAAATACTGCTACCATACCCTAGCTTTAAAATCAATGTGAAATACCATTCACAACCAATTATACTTCTGTAGTCTGATGTATTACATAGTGAAACAGGATATGCAAAGAGATAAAAAGACCCATATAAAGTTCCTTTCTGATCAAATCACTCTCTCTTATTTGCTTCTTGTCCAAAAAGGCAAAATGAGAACAATAAACATAAAAACTAAAATTATAGAAATGGGTATGAAAATATCACAGTAAAACAAGAAAAAAAGAAAAAAGCATCAAAAATAATTTAAAATCTAATTTAATATATATTTAAATCAACTATTTAAATCACAATCAGCGTACACTAGCTGCGTTTCAATTAGATTTGGCAAAAACATTAGCAATATTTTATTATTTTAAAAAAAAATTCTCTCACACGGAGCCCCAAGCACTGTAAAAAAATGATTGTGATCTTAACAGTAAAAAACTGTAAATATTCTACAGTAAAAACCTGTTAATTGGTTATCAGTAAGTTTCCATACTATATGCGGTGGATAACTATAATTACATTTAATGTAATTTTACAGTAAAATAACGTTAAATTTTTATTTTTTGGAAGTGAAAAAGAAAAAGTAATTGTTTAATTTACAGTGAAAAACTGTAAATTGACACTCCCAGAATTCCCTGCATGACACTTCATATTTTATGTATTTTCATAGAAATAACTATGTTTCTTCTTAGTTTTTTCTTATCAGGGTTATTACATTAGGGTTTTATCTTTCATCTAAAGTTGTTAAATTAATGTTTATTGCTTTGTTTAGTATCATGTGTGTTACCATGATGATGTTTAGTGTTGGTGTGAATGAAACTGTGCACCTTCTATATATATATATATATATATATATATATATATATCCCTTCTCAGCTTGTAGAAGAGCTGTTAGTGATGAGCTTTGATTCATCATGTGACTTTCTCATCAACACCAGTATTGGTGGTTAGCAGTGCATTACAATGATTCAAAACAGATAGTACTCAAATAGTGTACACAATTTATACATAGAGAAAAAGAATTAGTAAATTGTGCGCACAATTTAGCAAATCAAGGGAACAAAATAATAATTGTGTGCATGTTTTAGTACATTGAGGAAACAAATTAGTAAATCGCGCACACAATTTATTTATTTTTTTCTTGCATGTCATTGGCTCCATACTCTTGCGATACATCATGCGTGGATTTGGAGGAACTCTGCATCCTGCAGGACCAGTTTACAATGAACAAATGTTCATGAAGAAATCTCACTGGCTGTCGATTCAGCACAGGCCAATCAGATTGTGCATGTAGTACATTATGTGATTGCTATGTGATTGCCAGCAGATTGCATGCACAGGACCTAAATGATCAGCCTGTGCCATCTACAGCTTCATGAATGGACTAGGTATATATACTACCATCGAAACGTTGGGGGTTGGCCTTTGTGTGTGTGTGTGAAAGAGGTCTCTTATACTCACCAAGAGTCATGTTCTCTATAATTTATTTGATCAAAAATACAATAAAAACAGTAATATTGTGAAAAAGAATAATAATTTAAACTGCATTCTCATATATTTTAAGATGTTATTTATTCCTGTGATCAAAATCTGGATTTTCAGCATCATTACTGAAAGTGTCACATGATCCTTCAGAAATCATTCTGTATGCTTATTTGCTGCTCAAGAAAACAACAACAACTTAGTATCAATGTTGAAAACAGTTGTGCTGTTTAATATTTTTGTGGAAACTGTGATACATTTTTCTTTTTTTTTTTTGGATTCTGTGGTTAACCCTTGCTGAATAATAATGATTCATTTATTTAAAAAATCTCTCTCTATAAACTATATACTGTCATGGACATTCTGCCAATGCTCAAGAATGATTAATCACATACCATTTAAGATGATTGGCGGAAAACCTTCCGTGGCTTCTGTAAACAAAAATGGCAGGATTGTAAGGGGGTTGGTTATGTGCCAGCCAAGCAACTGCCATTGAGACAAATAGGAATACTAATGTATTCAAGACCACCTTGTGCTTGATCAAAGAGAAATGCATTTCAAAAGCATGTTTATAAAAGATAATAAAGACAACCATTTTATTACCTGGAGTAACATGTTCCAATGAATCATGCACATCAGATGAGGACAAAAAACACTATGCAATCTTCACAATGCAAAGCATCCTAACACTCACACATACCTACATTAGGATGTTGTCATAGCTAGTGCCATTTCCTGTAGGAGCTGCAAAGTTGGAGCCGCCACATGCTCAATAGTGTTCGGCAGCTGGGCGCCTGCTAATGACTGTGCAGCTCCGCTGGGAAATGAGCAGACAAGAGAAAGAGAAAAAGCACAAGAAGAAAAAAACAAAAAAATGCGAGGAGACAGAGTGATGCACATAATAGTCCAGGATCTGATGTCCTCCATCTGGCGCAGCCAGGGAGCGACTCCAGCGGCAAGCTTGCTCCGACCTGCGGGCGTGGGTACTCCATCATTATTTCCCCCTGATGCTCCCATGGCACCACGCTGGCATTTAGGAATGTCACTCCACAAGCCAGACTCTTAGTTGGATCGGGCGAAGCAAGCCTGCAGAGACAGGGCAAGTTGGCTTGCATCAGCAAAATGTGTGTTCGGGGAGACGGATGTTCATTATCTTCTTAATACATCCCATTTGTGGAACTAGCATTTTGTGGGGAACGGTTAGAAAGTGTCATTCTAATGGCCATACAGGTGTTCAGCCGAAATTACATTGATGCCACCTGACATCAGACATAAAGTCATGCTGCTTCTGAATTAGCCCAACACACTCTCGCTTTGACAGCAAAAAAGCGTTTAACAAGTGTAAGTAATTCCTTGGGAGTTTTGCAGGAACTCTTTCACCATATTTCCACTTTCTTTCGCAATTGTTCTGCGCATTAGTATAAAATAAGAGAGGGCAAATTACTTCAAACAGCATATTTATTGGTCACTTTTCAGAAATGACAGCCACCCCCCCCCACACACACACATCAATCTTGGAACATCTTGGTCTAATGAGCACTAACTTCAAAGAAGCGTATTTATCTATTTTGACCTCCTTTTCAAGTGACAGCTGGCATATGTCGCATTTCTGTCGCAATTATTTCCATGGAGACACAGTGAAAAGAAACAAATACAGTCTTGGATTGCAGATAATATATGCAAACTGAAATTGTCACGGTAGGGTTTAGGAGAAACACAAAGAGAGGGTTGGATCCAAATGCAGGTAAGGGGACCGCCTCGGGAACTGCATGGGGCACCGCCTCGGGCACCGCCTCGGGAACTGCATCGGGCACCGCCTCGGGAACCGCATCGGGCACCGCCTCGGGAACCGCATCGGGCACCGCCTCGGGAACCGCATCGGGCACCGCCTCGGGAACTGCATCGGGCACCGCCTCGGGAACTGCATCGGGCACCGCCTCGGGAACAGCCTCGGCCTCTCGAACAGCATCGAGCACCTCCTCGGGAACAGTCTCGGCCACAGCATCGGGCACAGCATCGAGCACCTCCTCGGGAACTGCATCGGGCACCTCCTCGGGAACAGCCTCGGGAACTGCATCGAGCACCGCCTCGGGAACTGCATCGGGCACCGCCTCGGGAACTGCATCGGGCACCGCCTCGGCCTCTCGAACAGCATCGAGCACCTCCTCGGGAACAGCCTCGGCCACAGCATCGGGCACCGCCTCGGGAACAGCCTCGGCCTCTCGAACAGCATCGAGCACCTCCTCGGGAACAGCCTCGGCCTCGGGAACAGCATCGAGCACCTCCTCGGGAACAGCCTCGGCCTCGGGAACAGCATCGGGCACCGCCTCGGGAACTGCATCGGGCACCGCCTCGGGCACCGCCTCGGGAACTGCATCGGGCACCGCCTCGGGAACTGCATCGGGCACCGCCTCGGGAACAGCCTCGGCCTCTCGAACAGCATCGAGCACCTCCTCGGGAACAGTCTCGGCCACAGCATCGGGCACAGCATCGAGCACCTCCTCGGGAACAGCCTCGGCCTCAGCATCGGGCACCGCCTCGGGAACAGCATCGGGCACCGCCTCGGGAACAGCCTCGGGCACCGCCTCGGGAACAGCCTCGGGAACCGCATCGGGCACCGCCTCGGGAACCGCATCGGGCACCGCCTCGGGAACTGCATCGGGCACCGCCTCGGGAACTGCATCGGGCACCGCCTCGGGAACTGCATCGGGCACCGCCTCGGGAACTGCATCGGGCACCGCCTCGGGAACTGCATCGGGCACCGCCTCGGGAACTGCATCGGGCACCGCCTCGGGAACTGCATCGGGCACCGCCTCGGGAACTGCATCGGGCACCGCCTCGGGAACTGCATCGGGCACCGCCTCGGGAACTGCATCGGGCACCGCCTCGGGAACAGCATCGGGCACCTCCTCGGGAACAGCCTCGGGAACTGCATCGAGCACCGCCTCGGGAACTGCATCGGGCACCGCCTCGGGAACAGCATCGGGCACCGCCTCGGGAACAGCCTCGGCCTCTCGAACAGCATCGAGCACCTCCTCGGGAACAGCCTCGGCCACAGCATCGGGCACCGCCTCGGGAACAGCCTCGGCCTCTCGAACAGCATCGAGCACCTCCTCGGGAACAGCCTCGGCCTCGGGAACAGCCTCGGCCACCGCCTCGGCCTCCGGAACAGCAGCGGGCACCGCCTCGGTCTCCGGAACAGCAGCGGGCACCGCATCGGGAACAGCCTCAGCCACCGCCTCCGGAACAGCAGCGGGCACCGCATCGGGAATGGCCTCATGGATGGCAGCGGCCCGCTCGGGAACGTTCTCCGTGTCCTGAGGAACAGTAGCTGCCTGTCTCCTCCTCCGCCCTCTACGATGGAGAATCGGTGTCGTTGAGTCGGCCATCTTGTGCTGTGGTGCTGGGCTGGCAGCCATCTTGGGCTGTGGCGCTGGGCTGGCGGCCATCTTGGGCTGTGGTGCTAGGCTGGCGGCCATCTTGGGCTGTGGCGCTAGGCTGGCGGCCATCTTGGGCTGTGGCGCTAGGCTGGCGGCCATCTTGGGCTGTGGCGCTAGGCTGGCGGCCATCTTGTGCTGTGGGGCTGGGCTGGCGGCCATCTTGTGCTGTGGGGCTGGGCTGGCGGCCATCCTGTGCTGTGGGGTTGGGGTGGCGGCCATCTTGTGCTGTGGGGCTGAGCTGGCAGCCATTTGGTGCCGCTGCACAGGACTGGCGGCCATCTGGTACCACGGCGCTGGCTCAGCCGATCTGCATCTCCCCTCTCCTCTCGGGACATCCTGGGGAAATGGCAGCCCCCATCCGAATCTCGGTTCGATGGGAGGCCACAGTGGCGATCGCTGCCGGACCTCCTCTCGACCGCTTGCTCCGGAGCGACCTCCCCTGGTCCCCCGGAACACCACTAGGCGAGAGCCCTCAAAACCATTTCGCTTGCTGGCTGATGAAGACATGGCAGCAGACATACCGCTGGATCCTTGATTGATGGAGTCCTTCTGTCACGGTAGGGTTTAGGAGAAACACAAAGAGAGGGTTGGATCCAAATGCAGGTAAGGGTTTTATTTAAACAGAAGGGTAAATACAAAATAAACAGTCATGAGAGACAAACAAAACCAAAAGAGGGAACCGGATGAAACGGGGAACTCGGAAGAACGAGAAGGTAGAGGAAATCTTGGGGAACGAGAGCATGAGACACATAGGGTAAGGACTCCATAAAGACGACAGAGAAAGACAGCTCTATATAGGGAGACTAATGACTAAGGATAGTCAACACCTGTGCGATTTAATTGGAGTGCAATTACTGTGACGACATGACCAGACTAGCGGAATTAAAGTGCCTATGGTGAAGTGCCTAAGGAGAAGTGAGCTCACTAGGGAACACCCAGGAAAACAAAGACTGGCAGCGTGACAGAAATAAAGCAATCTAATGCTGATATGTGTCTATAAAGAAAGAAATATGATTATCTCCTCAGCAACATTTTCTCAACATGTTTTTCAGATGCAAGTATTTGCGTGACACATTTTGAGTGCTGATTTTATATGAATATTATAGGAAAGTTAAAGTGATAGTTCACACAAAAAACCTGACTTTCCTTCTTCTGTGAAACACAAAATAGGGTATTTTGAAGAATGTATGTATTCAAACAGACGCTTATTGTATGAAAAAAAAGCATACATTTCTCAAAATATCTACAGAGTCAGAAATAAGTTTGGAAAGAAATGTGACAGAATTTAATATAATATTCATATTAAATAAAATAATAAAATAATTGAACAATTTAACAATTTTTGCATCATCAAGGGTGAAATTATTCTATCCATTAAAGACAAAATATTAATATTAAATTATAAATATGCATACAAATTCGTAAACAAATACATATGATTAAATATACATTTTGGCTTTTTAATAATTTTACTATACTCTTTACACTGGCCACTACAGTTGCTACATACAGTGCCCTTTGACTAATATTGGCACCCTTGGTGAATATGAGCATATAAGGCGAGCAATATAAGGCGTCTGTGGAAATAAATCTGCATTGATTATCTTTTTGATCTTTCCTTAAAAAGATAAACAAAATGCTAACCTTTCATTGAAGTAAAACAACGGAAAATGGGGGGCAACTCACATTATGAAGTTTTTTTTTTCCTCCAATGCATGTGGGCCATAATTATTGGCACCCCTATAGCATTGAAAATCCTCTTCTCCACTATCAGGCAATAACTAAGATGTTCCAATCAACTAAAGTTGTTATAAATCTGCCTGGAGCCAGTAGTGGTTTTGTAGGCAAACACCAATGCCTTGAATTTCATGCAAGCAGATATTGGTAGCCAGGGCAAATTGATGCACAGAGGGGTTTTTTTTTTTTAGATAACGCATAACAGGAAATAAACTTTAACCTCAAACCAGTTGTTTGAGAACTGATGTCTTCTGCTGGGTGTGATGCTGCTTGTGACACATTACCAATGGGCCACTCTCTGTTAACAAAAGGACAATAAATTGCAGTACAGAGATGCTACAGCGTATCATGTGTAAAGTCTCGCTCCCGTGACAGCAGTGCTCTCTCTCACTGTGTGGATCTCGAGGTTGGTGCCCTTTAGATTGCCATCTGCTCTGATGGGCTGTCTTCTTGGATGGTGCACGGCCATCTGTTTAGTCTCCAAGTCAGGCCGTATCCTTGGTGTGGAGGAGGAGAGGAAAACAGGTCCGGTAATGACCTCTGAGGTTTGGAGTTCTGAATGAACACCGCTAGCATCCAGCACCCGCTAAACGATAAAAAAAAAAAAAAAAAAAAATATGGCAGCCGTGGTGATAATAATAATAAGAGGCTGAGGAATTAGAGTGATTGTTTCCCTGGGGCATAGTTCAATTCATTAAGGCACTGGAGCGAGTTAACTGTGATAAAACAGTCATACATCACTTGCTTTTAAGGCACAACGACCCACTCCGTCTTTAAACAAGGGTTGTAAAAATTACAGCATTGCAGCAACCCAATGATGAAACTGGCTGAAATGCCTCATCTATTTTACTCCAAAATAAAAAAAAGTGGATGAATATCTAATGAACTAATCGAAATAAAGCTATCTGATGCTCTTGGAGAAACACAATGTTCCCTGAGAGTTGTTTAATGTGAACTGGCACTGAAAGTCAGATTATAATGGAAGACTACAGGTGTGAGATTAAGCGAGATAATTTGTATTTCATGCAGATTGAGTGATGAAGACGACAAAAGGATTAAATTGGTACATGCTGAAACATCCTGTTCATTTGATTGGGTTAATAGGTCGTCATTGGGCTTTGCAGGCTGATTGAATATGAACTGAATAATTGAAATCAATAATGACCAGTCAAAATGCTTGATGAAGGGGAATTCCTTAAACAACTTTCCATCATTAATGTTAAAGTGCCTTTAATTCTGCATCGCTGTTTGAATTAACTGGACACCTTCAACCTTACAAAAGTCTATATGAATAAATTATTTCTCTTGTCTGATTGACAATTTATAAGTGCCCCCACAATAAAAACTACAGTGCCTTGTTCATGAAACTAAGCATTTAAATACCATCGACATATTTGTAGTCACATTTTACATGTGTTTGTACTACTGTCTGTTATAGTTATAATTATACTAATTATATTAGTATTAGCCTACTTGTTGGCCAACGATATCTGTATTCTTCACCAAATTGCATATACAATAAATAAATAAGTAATTATATATATATTTGTATATCTCCCAATTGTGAGTTTACGTCTTGAAGTTCTGACTTTATTTAGTTTATAATAACTGCACAACCGCAAGTTCATATCATGCAATTCTGATAAAAAAAAAAATCTTTATAGACTTTATCAATATTAAAAGTTAATTTTAAATTGTATCTTACATTTCTGACATTATAACAAGCAACTCAATTTTGTGTAATTCTTGCAATTGTGAGGTAAAGAGTCACAATTATCTTTTTTTATTATTTATTTAGTCTTCCATAATACTCAATATAAAACACAATACACAATTTGTCCTACTTTTTTAATATTTTGTCTAAAGACTATTATTTCATATGTCAAGCTTCACAGCATTTAATAATAACCTTGATTGGTTTTCTGTCCCTAGACTTACTAATTTTAATAAAGTTTGCAAGGTTCATGATATCAGATGTAAATGATACCAACAAGCAAAACTGTATATTTTAGTTTGTCCGTGGAATAATGCATAATTATCATTATTTATTAACAGTGTTGCAAGTTCCTGACTTAACTTTGTTTTTACAGTACAGCAAAAATACATCTGCTAGACAAAAAAAAAAATAATAAAAAAATATAAGTTATTGGCTACTAACTTAGGTTAAACATGCAAAAGTAAGACATGCAATACAATAATAATTACAAAAACTTCAATATCTTTATGTAGCAAATGAGTCTTCATAGAGTCCCACTCCACTGTAGTGACCTATGAGCAAAGTGAATTTGGACAAAGTGCCCGCAGGTCAATAGAGCAAAGGGGTGTTTATTACTCAGTTGGACATGAAATGGGCCTGGAGACTCTGGGTGACTGGGTTTCTTTTTGCCCTCTTGAGGGGGTTTAATTGCTGGCTAATTGGCTCTTCCTCTCAGTGGATGTTATTGACCCATAGTAGCTTTTCTGGCAAATATAATTGCCAGTGGTGAGATGGGACCTTTCCTTTTTTGCACTTAGGACCTCTTTTTCTTTCTGTCCTTAATATTTCATGAATCTGTCCAGAATTTCTTAATCATGTTCAACACAGAAGCAATAGTCCGTTGAAACTGGACAAACAAAAAGAGTTTTACTGTCAGTAGCTTTCATGGTGTTAGAGTCTGGCTCCCAACCCCTGCAGTGTTTCAGTGTATTGTGAATAGCCATGAAGAAAAAAAAAAAAAACCTTTTGCACAGGAAGCCCCAAATTTCATTTACTTCCAGTGTAACAGTACATGTGCATTTCTTATCATTATCATTGACTCTCTGATCTGGACACAGACTATATCTGGTGGCTATGGTGACCTCGGAATAAGAGAGAAACAGACTAATATTAGCGTAGATGCCATTCTTCTAATGATGTAGAAAGTACATAGGGTACTATGGGAAGTGTTTTAATAATACAACAATATTTTAATAATAATAGATGTTTTTTGAGCAACAAATCAGCATAATGATTCCTGAAGGATCATGTGACGTGAGCCCTGCTGAAAATTCAGCTTTGCATCACATGAATAAATTACATTTAAAATAAATTACTATAGAAAACAGTTATTTTACATTGTAATAATATTTCACAATATTACGGTTTTTATTGTATTTTTGATTAAATAAATTCAGCCTAGGTGAACGTAAACAATGGAACTTCTTTCAAAATCACTAAAACACACATACATCCTGCATAGTTTCAAAACCGCTGAGTAATGGCCAAAAGTAACATCTATTATAGATTTAAAAAATGTGAATCATCATCACAGTAGGTGATCATAGAATAAGTATGCACTTTTACATTCAATAGATCCTGGAATCTCTCAGTTTCAAACTATTTGGCGTGTCATGTTTATGCCCTTGCTGAGATCAAAGAAAGCCAAGCTAATTGTAACATAATATATTTTGGAGGGTTGACACAGAACTTGTTATTAACAACCAGAAGACATTAACCTTAAAAAATCCTTGTGGACTCATATTCACTGGATGAGTGAGCTCTGACAAGATTTGGACCTGGAAAAGATGTGTGAAATGGAAATATGACATGTTAAAAAATAATTTTCTCCATGTTTACAGTAATTTATTTCAGTGATATATAACCTCATGAAACCCTTTATGTTTCCATTCTGCATACTGTGTCGTGCAAGGACTATTTCCCATATTTTTTAGGGGTAATTGCTTAGACGTTTTGAGGTTGTGGTTTACCAAGCTGTTGGAACAGCTTTGTATTGCCTGATTTGGATTCAAATTTTATGTGATTGCTGGATGGGTTTACTGGAAAATGTTTCCTTAAGTGATCACTTCAGCCTTGAGGTCTGGAAGAGAGGAGGTTTGCCAGGGTGAAGCTTTGTTATTGCACACAGTCACTTTCTCTGTAATCTATTATGCTGATGGTATGAACCAGTGTTGTACTTCACCATTGACTGCAACAGCACATTGGAATTTTATCGTCCATACAGGACCACACAAAACAGCAAATTACGACCACATTATGCTCTTTCTTTCTTTCTTTCTTTCTTTCTTTCAATAGGGTCAAGCACAGGCCAAGTGGTTTCTTATTATAGATATGATCACGGGGTGAAGGTTTGGTGACAGGCCGGTGTAGCTTGGACCCGTTTAGTGCTGCGCTGCCATGCCCACCTCGGGATTCAGCCATGAAGCCAGCACGGAAGCAGTCTCATATGCAATAGCCCTAGTGGTGTAAGTGCTGCAGCAGCTGCCATATGCAAAATGAGCTTCTGAAATAGTTTCAGTAGGACCACTGTCCTGCCCCTGAATGAATAAAAGCAGCTCAGCACCAACTGCACACATTCCTCTGAGAGGCATGCTGTCTACTCTACTGAATCCAGTTCCAAACTGAGAAAAGAGATCATCTGCATTGGGAAGAGTTTGCTCTTTTCCCAGTTGACCCAAAGACCCAACTGGCTGAGATGCCGGAGCACCAGGTCCCTGTGCTAGTGCAACTGAAGCCAAGACTGTGCTAGTATGAGCCAATTGTTGAGATAGTTAAGGATCCGAACACCCAGCTCCCTTAGGAGAACAAGACCCCCTCCGTGACTTTTGTGAAGACACAGGGAGACAGGGACAGCCAGAAGGGTAGTACCTTGTACTGATATGCCCGTCCCTCGAATGCGACCTGTAGAAATGGTCTGTAAGGAATGGTCTGGCCACTGATCCTGAGGAGACACCAGGTGAACTGAATCGCACAGCCAAGACTGAAGGTCTGCAGAAGCCATCGAAGCCATCAAGATGGGCTGGGTAGTGCTAGCAGGGTGTGATGGTTGGCTGCTAGACCAAGCTCTCAACAGTGTCGCCGAAGAGGCTGGTATACCCCCTAGCTACACCTTCATCGAGGGTGGTGAGGGAGGTGGAACCAGCAGATCGGTTTCTGGCAGTAAAAGACATCTCTGGATCAGATTCAGGTCTTGCCACTGCCCCGGAGGGTGGTAGCACAGCCGAATCTTCCTCTCCAGAGTGCTCTCCTTCTGATGCAGTGATCGACATTTGTTCATTGTAAGGATGACCAAAGGATACTAGTGGTACGCTCTTTGAAGAGGGCCCAGTGCATTACTTTGGTGGCTCAACTGGTTACAAAGTGCTAGAGGAGCATTGGTTCCCTTAGGGTTGGTTCCCAACTTCCCTGAATTACCCCGAATCTGCTCTGAATGAGCTAATATCAAGCAATTGCCGATGTAGATGATTATGAGGATGCCCTGGAGTCACAGAGGAGCCTCACTCTTGGTGAAAGTGCGGGGTGAGAGTGCAAGGCCTAAGGTAAGAACCTGATACTGGTATGCTTTGCCCCCAAAAGCAAACCTCAAGAACTTTTTGTGTTGAGGAAGGATGGATATATGGAAGTACATGTCCTTTGGATCTGAGACACAACTTGAAGATTGTGAACATTCTGAACTTTAGTTTCATGACTAAGCAGTTCAACTTACACAGATCTAGAATAGGATGCAACACCCCATCCTTCTTCGGAACTATCAAGTACCGGCTGTAGACTCTCTGTAGAAGGGAGGGACCACCTCGATGACCTCCTTCTTCATGAGAGTGTTTACTTCTTGTTCCATTACCAGAGCCTGCCCGGGGCCCACAAGAGTGGGAAGAAACTAGGTGGTGGAGAACCAAACTGGATTCTGTGGCCTCTCTCTACAGTGTGCAGGACCCATTGAGACACATTTGGCAGAAAATTCCATGCTGCCATATAGTCTACTAAGGGAATCAATCCCTCGAGACATGCTAGATCTGTGCCCTTAAATGGCGTTCTGGCAGGGAACAACTGCTCTAGAGACCACCTCGGAGGTTGCGAGCACCCCTGAACTGCTATGCTTACTGAGATACTGAGGTCAGCCCCCAGAAGTCTTGGGCCATAGGCATCAGGAAGTTTTAGCCAAAGACTATCCAGTGAGAATGACGGTCCGCAGATTCTACTTCTGCTAGAAGCTTGCAGCCCAGGAGCGCCACTTTGACTCCAGAATCCTAGGGAGTATGAAAAGTGATGCTCCTCTGAATGAGGAGATGGAACACAGCTTCGGTAACTTACAAGCCACTCAGCTCTAATGCATAAGATTTTCTTCCCTTGAATAGAAACGTATGAGGGAGCAGAGCTAAACATCCAGTGTAATGTACGTTTTATTAGGAACATTTATAGAATGAACACAGCCAGCCCTCTAAAGAGCTGACTCCACAACAGACTACACATAAATCGCATGCATCCCCACCCTTTATTTAGCAAGGGCAGGGAGAACGAGCAATCCAAAAGCAGTCTGCTCGTGCACATGCAGGGGATGGTTACTTTGGGGGCTCAAGCCCCTGCCCTTGTTCAAAATTATTCAAAAGTGCCCCGTTCAGACAAATAGCAATGATATTGTGGTCAATAAAACAAAATGCATTTGAATTATAATTAACATGAGAATGTGTACAAAATATTAGTTATTTGTTCAAAAGTTAAAAAAAAAGTACAGTTTATTTTTACATATCTGTCAATCTGAGGCTTTGCTATGTGTTGTGTGCATTTTGCTTCTGGATCTGCGGTTTGTCTCATTTTATAAATCAAATTACATCACTGAGAAAATGTATGCTAAATGACAACAGTAGCACTGTGTAGTGCCAAAAGTCGAACATGGTAATCAGGCTATTCAATTCCATTATATTTATGTATATAATTACTATTTCATGAAACTATCATTAATAATGAAGCCCAAGTGCTACCTACAGGCACTATTATGTGAAGTGTGGGCTGGTCAAATGGTGACGTGAAAGGACTTTATTATATTACCATTTTTGATAATTATGCAGCATTATGAAAGTGTATTATGCTTAAGCTTAAGTTTCATGTTCTGAGTTAAGGTTTGTAATGCTGTGTCTCCGAGTCTGACCTCGAGTCTCCGTTGAACTTCAACCAGCCTACACAACTCCGCATCGTCAGCCAACGCCAAACCACGGGCTTCCCAAGACGTCACTTCAGCGATTACTGAACTTCCAGCCAATCAGCAACATCGGGAAACCCCCTTTCAATGACAACAAAGGGAACCCCCTTTACACAGATGACGCAAGTAACCTCCAGACTCTGATCTGTACTGGTGTATCTAATATAATTTTAACCTCATTGAGGAACTAAATGCGAGGGTTAATTAAGTGATTGATGGCTGTTCATGTCCATGCAATTCCACGTATTGCTGTAAACTTGGGATTCCACATTTTCATTCTTTTAAAATCATTCTTCCCTAACATTCTATCTTCCTGTAACTTGTGTGAATGTCCGAGTGCATGTGCTTTTGTTAGATTAGCCTATATGTCTAAGATTTATCTAATAAAGCCTTATTCATATTGAAAAGAGAAGTATCTTGTGTTTTCTGCTTACAAGTTAATGTCTTAAACTGCCGATCTTGTTACTGTGCTAATTAATAGTGTTTTTAGTATACTTTGGATAATAATATCCAGTGCAGAGTTGATGTAATACGGCTCGTTCAATGAATCGCAGGGCGTCTCAGTGATCAGCCGTGAAACAGTGATTCTGTTCAAATTCCCTTTAAAATCTTAAATTTTTCCCTTTGAGCTAAATTGACCCGTTTCCCTTACACATAACAAAGATGAATGCACTTTTGGAAATTGAATGTAAGGGATATGTCATTTTGGTATTTCTGTGGTTTAATGTGATGTTGTTCATGTTCTTGTTCATGATGACATTTTTTTTTATTGCTGTAATTAATTCATAGCATTAACAAGATGACCCAATGCAAAGCTGATTGGATGTATTTTTAGTCCAGTGCCTGTATAAAAGTATTGACTATGATATAATATAATTAGTATTGACCAAGTTCAGAGGCTGTCATATGTGGACCAACTTATTATATTGTGTATTTTCAACAGTTTCAATATGAAAAATAACTTTCATATTCATTCAATGGACTTATTGGAATTAATAATAATAAATAATAACATTTTACAATAAATCTTTAAAAAATCAAAAACTGTATTTTAATCTTTAGTGTTATTATAACCTAAATATGCTATGTGAAGGTTTGAAACAGAAACTAGTGGTTTTCATGTTGCCACTTTCTTGATAAAGAAAACTAAAAAAAAAAAAAAAAAATATATATATATATATATATATATATATATATATATATATATATATATATATATATATATATATATATATATATATATATATTTGCAATGGTTCATTTAACATGAAAGGAGCTGAGAGCTGTTTCATGCTGCAGTTGAAGGACTCTTTGAGATCAATAAAGTCAGAACAATCTCAGTCCTCAGCGTGTAAAGGAAGATCTTCTCAGAAATGTCTCAAAGGAGGACCTCTTGACTGAAAATGGGTGTATTGACACCTCTATTCAGAAAGGTGACATCCCACTGTGCCTGGACCGCATCAGCGCTCTTCAGCCAGATGATCTGGGAGGTCAACATAAATAACAATGACCTTATAATGATCAGTCGATCTGGTGAACGGGTCAATCCCACATGAAATAATCTTTTCAGGGACCACTACCGTCATCACATCCAGGGAATGATCGTTACTTAGCTTTAGAGTTTCTCTCAACACGCATTTAGCTCGAACAGTAGAGCATGACACTAACAACACAAAAATATTTATGTATCACAATGTAGGCTGCTTTGGATTAAAACGTCTGCCCAATGCATAAAATGCTAAGTTAATAATCTCAGTAGTTTGATTTGGAAAAGGGGATAACAAGCTTCAGCATTTTTCCAATTGTTTTGACTATGGGAATAAACCTCCTCATTACAGCAGAAAAGAAAATCAAAGGAAAAGTTTAGGGAGAGGTCATCCAATAAATTCAAATGCCCTGGGAAGTGCTAAAACACCTCTCAAACTCACAAACACAAAATCACTTTAGCCATGCAATGCAGATGCTAAGAAATGAAAAGTCAGGACTAACAGTGAACCACCATATTCTGAAAAAAAATATGTAGGCTATATATTTTTAAGGTAAGCAGTTAAGGATCTTAATTTAATGATACAATTAAAATATATGTACCAATAGCCTAACCATAAGCTCTACTCTTTAGCACACGTAACCACAAAACTTCAACATAACAGAAATTCTTTTTAATGTCCAACATAACTGAACATTTAACAGTAACATTTTTTTTTTTTTACTTTCATGCCAAAACACATGAAATAACACTTAATTTCAACAAATACTCTCCTGACCCAGGCTTATGCAAAGCCTGCTGAGTATTAAAAATTCATGCCCAGTTTCAGTTAATGCTACAAAAATGATTCGTGTTTGTAGTCCAAACACAAATGGAGCCATTATTTAAGTGGATTAAACACAATTAAATTAAATTAGGACATAATGTATAAATGTGTTGTTTTATTTTTATTCAGTAAAATAAACAAGCAGGCAAAATAATTATTCTAAATGTATGGTATCATCATCATCACCTGATGCCTGTAACAAATGAAAGAAAACAACCAAGAAACGACTTCAAAGGTACTGATCACATGCAGGCCGCATTAAGACCTCACTGGGCCCCGGGCTATGATTTACTGCAGGGCCACCCATCACAATAATTATTTACGGTATTTAGCTTAAAATAGGATTTTTAGCCAATACATTTTTTTTATGCATTGCAGTTTCTTAATTCTTTTTACCTATTCCAATATCACAAAATAAATAAATAAATAAATAAAAACACTAGCCTACGTAAAAACAAATTTACTGAAGACAAGTAAACATCATGAATTACAAAAGAACAAAGAAACTGACTTACAAACACATGTTGTTGTTGTTATAAACCTGTATGAGTTTCTTTCTCCTGTTGAATGCAAAGTATATATTTAGCAAAATACTGGTAACCAAACAGTTTCTGTGCCCCAATGACTTCCATAGTATGAAAAAGCAAAACAACAACAACACTATTGGAGTCTACAGGGACCAGAAACTTTCTGGTGGTTAGAGTGAGAACTTAACTTTAGAACTTAATCCAAGATTTATATAGAGGCTATGTATATATAGTCTCTATATAACACTATATATGGTGGCAGGAGGAGCAAACAACAGACACAGTGTGGGTGGCATCAGACCTAGGAGAGGCTTTTATTATCAAAAATAACCAAAACAGGGAATAAAAGGGTTCAAAGGGGGAATTGTTCTAAATAAACATATATATTTAATTAAATTTATGCATTCAGCAGACGCTTTTATCCAAAGCGACTTACAGTGCATTCAGGCTATCAATTTTTACCTATCAACATAAACATATGTATATATATATATATATATATATATATATATATATATATATATATATATATATATATATATATATATATATATATATACACACACACACAAACACACACACATGTATATATATATCCTTGATGGAAAAGTAAAGCACTGGTTTTACTATACACAGATGCATTGCTATCAATACAGTCTAAAGTATACTGGGTTACAACTGGGAATGGATTTTCTGTCCATTTTGTATTAAACATTTTATGATATTTATAGATAAGAATCGAGAGCCAAGAGTCACCTACTGGGGAGAAGACAGGACATCTCAAGTTACTTAGGTCGACAGGTAATTAATGGTTTTAATGTCTTTTCCTGCTGTGAGCAGGGATGCCACAATGGTTTCTGGGCCCTTCTGAACATTGTTTTTCAGGGTTCCTCAAATTTTGCCTTGGAGGGACAATTTTCTGCAGAGTTTAGCTTCAACCCTGATCAAGCTCACCTACCTGTGATATTTGAAAGATCCTAATGATTCATAACATAGGGTTAGAGCTAAACTCTGCAGGAAAGTGGATCTTTTGGGCCATATTTGAGGATGTGAGGCTCTTTTAATTGTCCTAACCTTCACTGCCATTACAGCATCACTGGCATCCCGACTACACTGTCAATTGATAAATTGTGATTAATTGAATATTAATATATTTATATTGTCATAATTTCACATTTAATCTTCAAATTATGAAGAAAGACTGCTGACTTGGCAATGGTCCAGAAAACAATCAGTGACACCCTTTACAAAGAGAGTAAGTCACAGAAGGTCATTAATGAAGGGGGTGGCTGTACACAGAGTGCTGTATCAAAGCATATTCAATTCGAGGCTGACAGAAGGAAGAAAATGGGTAGGAAAATGTTCACAATTTACAGAAATTACGACAAGATTGAGAATACTCTCAAGCAAAGCTGATTCAAACACTTGGACAAGGAGTGGAGTGGACTGAAGCTGGAATTCAAGATACATGTTTAATAGCATCTTCTTACTATGTAGCCTAATATTAATCAAGGCCAGTATCTTTGATACCAATACTGCTACTGATGTCTCTATTAAATTAATTTCCCCTTTATTGTAAGACTGTATTTACTAGGTAACTCACCAAAAATGGGCATTGTGACATCATTGTGCTTTTATCCATTGAAGTGCGAAAGACAACTGTCTGAAGTGGCTTTCTGTACACATGCACGTGTCGGATGCCTGAGTTTACAGAGAGCATACTGAATTATGTTCTCTTTTGCTTCTTATCATGTTTGATAGCGTGTTCATATAGCCTACTGTGATGCTAGCCAAAGAATACCAAGAAAAACATGGATGATGTTGTGTTAAAGTAAAAAAATGTATTGCACAAATGACCCTTCGCAGGAAGTTTGATTGACATGCAAATGCGCCATTTTGTCCGAAAAACAAACCAGACAAGAGTTCCAGACGGTGGATTCAAACTTGAAAAACTGTGTGATGATGTCTTTCCGTAGTTGAAAATGAAATAAAATAAATTCTACTGTTCATTCATTTTTATTTAGTGCTTTAACTAATAAATAAGAAAAGTGCCCCTTAAACTGATGCGCTACAGTGATCTGTCACGTTACATTAAAGAGACACAAAATGGTATTTATTTTTAAAATTTCTAAAAAATGACTTTGCTTTATACAGGAAGTAACCTGGTTTTTAGTATGGAAACCAAAACTGTGTCTCTCAAAAAGATAATAAAATCAACATATTATTATTATTATTTATTAGATCTTTCTAAAAATACTTTTTTAAAAGAGATGTATGCATGTATGTAACCATTGAAAATGAGGGATGACCGGAGCTAAATACTGCCATTTCTATGGATTGCCCACACAAGCCTGAGGCCTTGTGTAGTTATCTGGTCTGAAGAGGCAAAGAAGGTCATCCTGGTTGACCTGACAGTCTCATGGGTGGAGGGCTGTGAGTTGACCTTTAAGATGATAGCCGTCAAATACCAACCCTGACACAGGACTGTAGGGACTAAAGATGGCAGACTTGAGTTGTACTGGTTAAATTTGGCTGCAGGGGTTTTTGGCACAGTCCAGAGGATATTAAGGGAATGAGTTAGTAGAAGCATCTAGGACAGCAGCTGGAGTCCAGGGGCCAGTTTCTCAGCTTTATGTAAGTTACAACTCAGCCTAGTTGTTATGTAAAGAGACACTTAGTTACAATTCACACACTACTGAATATTTTCACATTGCAACATTAAGCTTGAAATATAAATGTAACTGGTGTTTAAATATTTACAGAAGCCTCAAACTCAGTAACAGTTGAAATAAAACAACTGATTGATTTTATTGCATCAATAAGCTAATGTTTCACCTGACAAACTTCAGTCCATTTGGACACATATGATAATGTTGACATTTATATTTCAAAGAGAGGGAACATTATGTGAATAAATTACTTCCAGCTCTTCAACATTAAACCATCATTCCACGCATGACAGATAAAATCAATTATATAAATACATGTAATTTTCAATGTTTTGTGTGTGTGTGTGTGTGTGTGTGTCAGAATTTATTTATTGCTCCTTGTTAATTTCAAATATTATCAAATCTACCTGCTGTAGCATCCTATTGTGTCAGTGCTGTCAAGGCCTAGACATTTGGCAGGCAACAACTAGTAAGTTGATTAATGAGTATATGAATGAGTGAGTTACTCAGTCAATTTGTTTACGGTTGTATGATGAGCTATTTTTTTTTTTTTTTAATTGCTCAATTATTATTATTATTAATTTCAATTTAAAACAGTTTTTCACCATTTTACAGATTAATTATTCTTTACCCTCTCTCAAACTTGTTCAGTGATTTACTGAACTGTGGAGTTCACCCAATAACAATAACAAATCCTTGATTAAGGCATTATAACTATAAGGCCAAGTCCGCTATTACACTTTGTCCAGTGAAAAAGTCCATCCTCTGCTGTCCTCTTACAACCAAATATGCCATATTTGGTTTTGAACTGTTTCAACTTATAAATAGTGCCTGATCTGTGCATATTTCTCTCCTGATTCAGATGAGACAACTTTTCTTTTTGAATACTTCTTTCAAATCCTTGATGTTATTTAACTGCACCTAATCAGTTGTACAAGAATAAAATGAACAATAATCAAATAAAGAGCTGAAATCAAATTAATAATTGATGAATGTTTCAGCTTTACCTGAAATAAGAACAATTGTAACAAACTGACTTCTTTGCCTTTATGTAATACTTAAAAAATATGAAGTATTTATAGTTATTATTATCTCATTTGTTTGTAATGACTTGTTTTGGTGTGTTAATGTAAAAAAGCAAAAAGTCCTCCAACTGCACTCGATGTACCCCACTGACTGCAGCCAGCGAGACACACACAGTGCTCCTGCCATGAGCTCTTGTTCTGGAGAACAAAACTGGTGTTGAGTTGACTTTTTCATTAGAGCTGAGTTGAATGAGCATAATAATGACAGGCCCCAGGGCTCTGCCTGCCCGCAAGCCTAATCACTCAACTGCCACCAGCCACACTGTTTCCCCCGCGTAATTAAAACAGAACAGAACCGTAAAGCAACACTTGCCTTCCACCCCCTAATGAGACACTCATCTGCCTGGTGTGTGCATTAAACATTCACTATGTCTGAGAAAAAAATAAAATAAATTCCAGACACACATTTTGAATTGCTTTCTCAAAAAGATGAGAAATGAGAAATGAGAAAATAGGAGAGCTGGAGTGACTATTCTTCTATTTTTTTATTTATTTTTATTTTTGACTGGATAAACTTCTGTTTACAGATATGACACACACGCACATGGGGCCATAACAAATACATTCTATTGATGTTAATGTTGGTGTGTGCATTAAACATTCACTATGAGAAAAAAAAAGAAAAAAAAAAAAAAAACGAACACAAACATACACATTTTGAATTGCTAACTCAACAAGATGAGAAATGAGAAAATAAGAAAGCGGGAGTGACTATTTTTCTATTTTGGTAAGGCTTCGTAAACATATATATATGTTTTGCAGAGAATTATATTTACATTTTTAACTTAAAGGTACAATTTGTTAGATATTTGCAGTAAAATATTGAAAAACTAGTGTTATATATTTTGTCCAGCTGATTACTAACACTATCTCTAATGTTTTCAACTACTTCCCATTCTAAACAGTGACACGGGATAGTCATAGACAGTAAGTCAATTGGAAGCACGCACTTCCTGGGGGTCGGGCGTACTGCGCAGACTCAAACTGCGCAGACTCAAACGTGAGCAACCTGTAAGTCTTCTAATCGTTGTGCCAACAGAAATCTGAATCACCCACCGAATCTTGCAGAGAAGGCGAGCGTGAACAGGAGCAAATTCTGGGTAGTATTCTGCCTCCATGTTCCCCCGATTGCCTCAAAGACAGTAAAAGATTGTCTGCAATCTTCTCCTCCTGTCCATACGGTAATTTCTCTACTGTGCGAAAGAGATTCACTGGTCATGACGCAATCGTTAGCCTATATTTTTTACAAAAACTGCTTCTACGGGACCATAACGTAAGATACAACGTAATGGAGCCTTTAATAAATTTTCGTGTTTCTTTAGAAATAATCAATGGACAAATGGAGTCAGATGTAAAGTTATTCGCTGTCAAAGTGACGCCAAAATGAATGGGAGTCAATGGAATGCTAACAGCAGGTGGGGGTCCGCCAACCAATGGCGGCGCATAGGGGTGCTCCAAAAAAAATGAAACCCTGCCCCCCTGGGGACAGTGCAGTCGCCTGTCAATGACGTTAGTTACCCTTTGTTACCGCCTTTACTGACGTAGAAACCACATGACAACAGTGTCGTGGACAAATGCGGAAGTAGTGTCTAGCGTCCAACAAACCACTAGCTTGCTTCAAGCCGTTCCTTATTTACTTCTTCTTGCACGTTTTATGGTGGATTGTGTTACTTGGAACATAATTACTGTTTACTGTCTGCCGCTGGTTCTGTCGACCAGGACAGCTCCCGTAAACGTAAGAGTATGGGCTAACCAAATGACCCAAGAAGAGTTTGGGACAAGAGGAGAGAAAGAGTGAGGATCAATATCGGTGTTGCATTTTCTAGAGAGCTTCGCAACAAACTTCAGCTAGAATGAGATGCCGATCTTGCTTGTGTTTTACCCGACAGGTGAGTTGTTTTGCTTTGTATCTTTACAGAAAACTTATGCTATTATAACGATCAACAAGATTAGTATTATGAGGCATACACGCCAAATGCGGGGCATCGCGTTGCTTGACCCTCAAGTGGACGTGTCTGATCCATAGTCTGATCGCATCTTTGCATTGACTTTGTATGTAATCTACTCACGCAAATCGTTGAACTCGTGTTTGATATGTATGCCCAATTATTGTGTTTGAATGTACACGAGTGTATATATTTGTTGAATGAGTGTTAATCGTTTTTATATCATCTGACTGAACAGTAATCAATTAATTTGATAATTTTGGGTAGAAGACAACAAATCCCATCATTTCACGCTCCTTCTTAGCGTCATCAAACCATGCGATTGTTATTGTTTTGGTAGTGCGCCCTCTAGTGGCAGGTCCTGCAACCTGTACCTTTAATAGAAAGCAAACGTAAGGTAGGCTTTATTCGTTTGTTTACATATTTAAAAAACTCATTGAAATGTAATGGAAATTAAGGGGACATGATAATGTGAATGTGAAATATAATGAAATGTGCTGATATTAACAAAGCATCTGCTATATATAAATATATAAATAATAGAACGATATATAGGAAAATTAACGGACTATAGACATACCAAAAATTACAAACTACTAAAAGTACTAAATTACTAATTGTAGCAGTTAAAAATGGAAAATATTCAGAATATATATAACTATAACTATAATAGCATCTCAGTTATGCTAAAAAGACACCTATAAGATACTATTAAATATACAAAATGTACGATTGAATACACCTAATTTATAAATAATGTTGTGTTGGAATTTTGTATGAGAGATTATACAAGCAAGAGAGAAAATCAGAAAATTACTAGACCCTTCTGTTAAAAATAATTTGAAGCTATAGTTTTTGTAGCTGCATTATTTCCAGTTATTCTGAAGGAAGTGCATGGCTGATAATACAGCAGCTAGAGAGAGGTCTTGCTGCTTTCAGCTGAGGTTGTGTATATTGACTTCTGCCTCAGTCTTACTGAACTAGAGCGCGGGAGATTGTCTGTGTTGCCATAGCAACACAAGAGAAAGCTTTCTTCTTTTACTAAAAGTGCACAGCCTTGTGTTTTTATTGTTCTGAGGTGGAGGAGGCAAATGAACAGTCTCTAATTTAAAACAGTGTGCTTTCTCTACTCATGATTGGTGCTCTTACCTTAAGTGACTTTAAGGGATCCTAAGGTGTCTTTAATCACTGCATTTATCAGTTAATTTATCACCATAATTCCTGAGCAAAAAAATAAATATAAATACATTTGTTATGAGCAATTTTATTTTTTTAAAGACTGAGGAGCTTGGTTACTAATGACATGCTTGTCTGGAGCCAGTAATAATGTCTAATACTCAGAATAGAATGTGTGAACTTACGGGTTTGTATGTATTTAATAAGAACAAGACAGGCTGAATGTATGAACTGAGTGTATACACATAATGCATAGAACGAGTAGAAACACAAAAGAGCTGCTGACCTACATGAGAGCTACTGTTTGCACGCAGCTAATCGTGAATGGCACGGTCATTTTGTCACAGGCTGGATTGGCACTGATGATGTCGGCAGCTTGCCTAAGATTGATTAGACACATCAAGGGAGCCACTGTTCCAGAGGGAGCAAGACGGAGAAAAATATGGATTTGTCTCCATGCTTCTACCTCTTCATTTGTTTCCATTACAGCCCCCTGTCTCTGAGTCTCCTGAAAAACAGTTACCTGACATCAGCTCTTACTGAAGTTTATGTTGCACATTTAAAATTTCTTCCTTGTAAGGCTGTTTAAAGCTGGGTTAAATACTTGATTAATGAATGTCATATTTATTAAATGCTCGGATTGTCATAATAGATACACGAAGGACTGGCAAACTCATGATAATGTTTAGATTTCAAATGAATTCCTTTTCACATTTTCCTATCTAGGTCCATATTATTATTTTGGACAATTTTGGGGGTTCAATTCCCCGTGAACACATGATAGGTAAAAACTGATAGCCCGAATGCACTGTAAATTGCTTTGGATAAAAGCGTCTGCTAAATGCATACATTTAATTTTTAATTTAATTTAATATTAATCTGAATATTCTCATGCTGCAGTTAATGTTGTGAAATCAGTCACCATTTCACTCATGATAAAAATGTTTCAGGGTTTCTTTGGACATCCTTTGACTGGCACTGGCTGTGAATCTATATCTATATAGACTGTAGTTCTGAAGTCAGTCAGTAAATAAACAGCTCTCTGTTTTGAAGACAAGCAAGTAATAGCACTCATTATTTCTGGCTTGTCTTCAAAGCCCATTCAGAAATTGACGTAATTATGCGCTGAGAAGATCTGGGGAAGTCACATAAATATCTTTGACATCAACTCTACATCTTAATGTTGTCAGTTCTGTGGCTTTGTGGATCTTGTGGAATTGCAGTTAACCTCTTGTTTTTGTCATGTTTAATATATGTCTTCATAAACATTTAACACATAGCGCTGGCAATGCTAAAGTAGTGGGTTTGATTCCCTGGGAACACACATAGTGTTCGCTGCTTACTGCGGATCACTTTAAAGGAGGGTCTGCCAAATGCATAAATATAAATGTAAGGGCACAATACATGGAAGAGTTAGCATAAGCCATTTTATACTCTATTTGTCCCAGCTGCTTTAGAAAAACATACACATAAATAGAATATACTTACACTAATGAATTGTCTCTTTGTGCATTTTACTATTTAAAAAACAGAAGCCTTCCAAAGACAGGGGTAACCAGGGGTACCATTAATACATGGGTAAATGACACACTAAGGAATAATTCAAATAAAAATGAATGTGTTCATCTGTAGTTGATGAAATCACTTCTTAATGCAGAAATGATTTTTGTTAATTCAGACTTCAAAAGTTCCCCAAATAACCTTTCCTTGAACTGTTCTTCATGTTTTACATAGTGTGAACAACATTTCTAATAATCTAAAGAACACTTTTCAACAATAAAGAACCTTTTGAGCAATATAAAGATCCAATAGATGTTAAGGGGGGGGGGGTGAAATGCTCATTTTCCCTCAATATCCTGTTAATCTTGAGTACCTATAGAGTAGTTCTGCATCCTTCATAACTCCAAAAAGTCTTTAGTTTTATTATATTCATAAGAGAAAGATAGTCTGTACCGATTTTTCCCGGAAAAACACGAGCGCCTAGAGGCGTGACGTGTGGGCGGACTTAAAGAATCACGAGCGCCAGTAGGCTTTTGAGTTGAGAGCATGTGGAAGCTGTGACACAGATCCAGAGGCTGAAATTTAACAAGAGCAGCATCAGCAAAGGCGTCTCTATGTGGTATGTACTGAAACTGTATATATTTGCTTAGCGGTTTTGGAAAATGACTAAGTTCCACTTTATGTTGTCTTTTTTTTTTTTTTTTTTTTAAGCTGTACATGTGGAAAGTGCAGTTTGATGACAACGTCGCATGTTGTTTACTTGATGTGCTTACGCGCTGATAGCTAAGTTAACAACACAGAGATATTTGAAGCAGGTTTACTCACTGCATGCGGTTCCAACACACGATCGTGACCCTTTTTCGTTGGGACTGCATTATCCTTAAGAAATAAACGATGTGCAAATCCGGCGTCAAACTGGGCCTTGTTTGTAAAACAAGCATCTTCGAAATGCAGGGAACAAACAAAAACACTTGCACACCTCAGTTGATGCTCTGTAAAAATAAACTCCATCCCTTAACTTGGTCCCTTAATTCATTCATTCATTCATTCAAGTTTATTTGTATAGCGCTTTTTACAAAATAAATCGTTACAAAGCAACTTTACAGAAAATTATGTTTCTACAATATTTAGTAGTAGCTAGTAGTTTGTGCACATTTGACAGGATTTTAGAAAAAAAAATAATAATAATACAAGACGTAGTCAGCTAGGCGATGAACTATCAATATTATTAATTAAGTTATTATATGATTCAGTCACACATTTAGCAATAATTGTTAGTTCTGTTTGTTGATTCAAGGTTAGCATCATCTGGGATCCTCTGAGGGTCAGCATCATCTCTTCTCAGGTGTTCTGGATCCAGACTGGAGCTTGTTTAAATCCTAGTTACCACGGGATGTGAATCCCGTGGCGAAACATAGAAACAAAATACAGACATCATTAGCATAGCTGCTGATCCAACAAAGTAAAATTAGTTTAACCCAAGCTAATGAATAAAAATGCAACTTTGAACAGATGCAACTACACTCACAATTAAAAAGATACATTATTTGAATGCTTGGCGAAAGAGATGTATTTTTAATCTAGATTTAAACAGAGAGAGTGTGTCTGAACCCCGAACATTATCAGGAAGGCTATTCCAGAGTTTGGGAGCCAAATGTGAGAAAGCTCTACCTCCTTTAGTGGACTTTGCTATCCTAGGAACGACCAAAAGTCCAGCGTTTTGTGACCTTAGGGTGCGTGATGGGTTGTAACGTGGTGGAAGGCTAGTTAGGTAATAGGTAGCCAGTGCAGAGACTGTAAAATTGGGGTAATATGATCATATTTTCTTGACCTCATAAGGACTCTAGCTGCTGCATTTTGGACTACCTGTAGCTTGTTTATTGAAGAAGCAGGACAACCACCTAGAAGTGCATTACAATAGTCCAGTCTAGAGGTCATGAATGCATGAACTAGCTTTTCTGCATCAGAAACAGATAACATGTTTCGTAGCTTGGCAATGTTTCTAAGATGGAAGAATGCAGTTTTTGTAACATTGGAAATATGATTTTCAAAAGACAAATTGCTGTCTAATATAACACCCAGATTTCTGACTGTAGAGGAAGTAACAGTACATCCGTCTAGTTGCAGATTGTAATCTACAAGATTCTGTGTAGTGTTTTTTGGTCCAATAATTAGTATCTCTGTCTTATCCGAATTTAATTGGAGAAAATTGTGTGTCATCCAATCTTTTACATTTTTAACACACTCTGTTAGCTTAGATAATTGGGAAGTTTCATCTGGTCTCGTTGAGATATATAGCTGAGTATCATCAGCATAACAGTGGAAGCTAATTCCGTATTTTCTAATAATATTACCAAGGGGCAACATATATATTGAAAATAGAAGGGGACCTAGGACGGATCCTTGTGGCACTCCATATTTTACTGATGATAAATGAGATGACTCCCCATTTAAGTAAATAAAATGGTAGCGATCGGACAGGTAGGATCTAAACCATCTTAGAGCCTGCCCTTGAATACCTGTATAGTTTTGTAATCGATCTATGAGTATGTCATGATCTATGGTGTCGAACGCAGCACTAAGATCAAGTAAGACTAGAAATGAGATGCAGCCTTGGTCTGACGCAAGGAGCAGGTCATTTGTAATTTTAACAAGTGCAGTTTCTGTGCTATGGTGGGGCCTAAAACCTGACTGAAATTCTTCATACATATCATTTTTATGCAGGAAGGTGCTCAATTGAGCAGACACAACTTTCTCTAAAATTTTAGACATAAATGGAAGATTTGAGATAGGCCTATAATTTGCCAGTACACTAGGATCTAGTTTTGGTTTCTTAATAAGAGGCTTGATAACCGCCAGCTTGAATGGTTTTGGGACGTGTCCTAAAGTTAACGACGAGTTTATGATATTGAGAAGCGTTTCTTCTGCTACAGGTAACAGCTCTTTCAGTAATTTTGAGGGTACAGGATCTAATAAACATGTTGTTGGTTTAGATACAGTGATAAGTTTATTTAGCTCTTCCTGTCCTATGGTTGTAAAGCACTGCAGTTTATCTTTGGGTGCGATGGATGAAACTGAAGTGTTAGACGCTGTAGAATCTACATTCGCTATTGTATTTCTAATGTTATCTATTTTATCAGTGAAGAAATTCATAAAGTCATTACTATTTAACGTTGGTGGAATATTTGAATCAGGTGGCATCTGGTAATTTGTTAACTTAGCCACTGTGCTAAATAAAAACCTAGGATTGTTTTGGTTATTTTCAATGAGTTTGTGTATATGCTCTGCCCTAGCAGTTTTTAGAGCCTGTCTATAGCTGGACATACTGTTTTTCCATGCAATTCTAAAAACTTCTAAGTTAGTTTTTCTCCATTTGCGTTCAAGACTACGAGTTAATTTCTTGAGAGAGTGAGTATTACTGTTATACCATGGTACAGTACGTTTTTCTCTAACTTTTTTCAATTTGATTGGGGCAACAGCTTCTAATGTATTAGAGAAATACATCCTCCGCTGTGGATGCACCCAGGGTCCGTGGTGTCCCGGCGTCGCAGTGAAGGACATCTGGGAAGATCGCGTCCTGGGTGCACCGGGCCTTCGCAGAGAAACACACGGAGTAGACGTGGTGGGACTGTTAACAGCACGCTGTATACTTACCCCGGACTTGTGAGCGTCAGCCCGGGATGATTCCAGCGCGGCTCTCCGCTCTCTCAGCAGGGCCTGCCTCTGTTCCAGGTCGCGAATCTGCTTCCCCACGGCCTCGAGCTCGAGCTGCACAGAGTGGAGACATTCATCCGCCATTAAAGCAAGTAACAGTGAGTACAGCAGTGGTAATGTGTGAGAATAGAGTATTAGCAATGTAAGCGCAGTTAGCAGCAAACACGCTTGCTGATGCTAACTGGCTAAAAGCTAATAGCGGACCCGGGAGATCAAAATAAAACTAGTGATAGCGAGGCGCTCTGATTGTTTTTGTTGCAGAATACAATAGAGGATATATTCACGCGTTATATAAACGGAAACAATGATGTATAAAATTGATTTTTAAGTTAAAAATAGTCAATGAAAAGAATATAGTGACGGAGCTCAAACGCAGTACAGCCGTCAACAGCAAACAGGAAGTGACGTCAACAGCAAAAAAACCTGTTTAATGCTGTTTCTCTTTTGGTAATCTGTGCAGGGTTGTCTTGCCCTGGCAACCAAAAACACACTCCTTTTGTGACTTTTCGCGACGCTTTCACGCTGATCAGTGAACGTCTGTGCTCAACCTCTCATTGCTCTGCTATACGGGAGCGTGCGCTCTTCCGGCAGACGTGCCCTTAGGACCCATATAAGGAAATTCCGCTCCATCTAACGTCACACAGAGCCATACTCAAAAAAAACTTTCCGAAACTTGTGACAAACCGGAAGAGTTTTTTTTGGAACAAAAATACTCCTTCAAACGTACAACTTAATTTTTGAAACTTTGTCCATGTTTAGCATGGGAATCCAACTCTTTAACAGTGTAAAAAAAAGTATGCATGAAATAGCATTTCACCCCCCCTTTAAAGGTTCTTTAGTTTGGCATGAGTTCACTAAGCTGGAAGTGAAGAATTGGTTAAAAGGTTTTTGATCCAGTAATAATGAATGACTGGTATCAGTTGTCTCCCACTTTTAGTCCATTATGTGGCTCAGAACGCAGACATATCATCACCGTTCACAAATTCCACTGCGTGAGCCATCACACTGAATGATGTTAAATGCCCTGTCTTTGTGTGGATAACATCCCATTGAGTTGCTTTGATCCTGCTGCATATGAATTACAGTAATCGCAAATCACAAACGCGCTCTCCACCAGCCAAATATTGACTGGGATGCTCTCAGTTGTGAAGGACGGAATAAAATTGTGTCAGTCTTGCTTGTGCGTCTCAACAAGGGATGAGATGAGTGACAGCTTAATACAGCCAACACTTCCATTGTCAGCGAAGAGCGTTTGGAACAGGGATACAAAACCGAGGCGGGACACGTTATTCACTGCGGGACACTTACCAGTGAATAACTACCCCACAATGGAATTTACTGTCCCATGACAAATATCGACACTGATTCAAAGCTGTGCTCGCAGGCCAGAAGAAACTGTTTGAAAATGTGATGTGGTATTCAGAGACTTTGCCAGTTTTAGCTGTCTTGGACATGTCTTATTAAGACATCAGTCAGATTCAGTGAATTTATACGCCAATCACATTCTTGAACCAACAATATCCATTATCCGATTTTTCCTGTCTTGGAAAGTGAAGGGAGCTCCAGTGCTTTGATTCCAGTAGACCTGATGTTATTTCTATCTTCCGTTTAGGCATGTGTTTCTGTGCCTAACATGATGAAATCCGTTACTTGCATTTTGCACTCCAACTTGTATGGTAGTTGTTCACCATTTCTGGGAACTCTGTTTTTTTTTTTTTTTGACAGGCCTCATTTATAAGTTTTCCATCCAGGAAAAACAGATTTGTTATCTTGAAACTTTTAGAGATGAAGAAGAATATTTTGTTGCTATGGCTACCTGCCGCACACAGCACCAAGTCTCCAGGGCTTTGCAGCGTAAGAGATTGTCTGTAAGAACAATGGCTCCAACATTTGGTAGTAATTGCTCCACGCTCTGCTCTCAGGAGGCGTTGAGGTGAAATCCTTCAGTATCATCTCTGAGCTTCTCCGCGAGAGTTTCAGGCGATGACCTTCGCTTTATATTTTCCGGCGGTACAAACAAGACCTTGAGCTTCACACTCTTTCAACAAATTAAAGGAAAAACTGCTGTTTTCTTCTGATGTGAGCTAAAGTTACTCCAGGGTCACATTTGATCGTAGCACTCACATTCACCAAAGAAAAAGATTGAGTTTGGCTGCAAGTGCAACAGTCGTTTTGTTTGTGTTTTTAGTGCGAAGCCAATATTTCATCCAAGAGTATTCTGAGTCTGGTTGGAACGCCAGAACCTATTTATGTTGGTTGTACATGCGGCCCCCTGCTTTTAACAAACCAACAGAAAAAGCCTTGATGCCATGGAGCTCAGTGTTCAGATACTCGTTCATCTGGACCCATGCCTTTTGGAGTGATTTGAAATGTTCTTGTTGCCTGTCACTGGCATCAGATATGACTCTTCAAGAACTGCTAATTTAGAATTAGAAATGAACCTAACCCTAACCCTAACCCTAACCCTAACCCTAGAAACGAACTTCTATACTATTGCCAGTAAATACAATGTTCTAAAGTGAAAGCGTTCAAAGCAACAGTTTGCAATATTATTGGCTTTGATTATTTTTTTCTCCTGTAGAATTAGTATTAGTCACACAACTTTTTTTTCTGTGACTACATCCATGAAACTTGCATGAAGCCAATAAATATTTGTTATTATTAAAGCATCAAAACATTTACAAAACACTGTTATTTTTGTAACTATAGCAAGCATAAGCTTCTGCTTGAATGGTTTGGCAAGGCAGAATGCCAGAAAAGAGCGCTGCTTTTATAATCTCTAAAAATATGACATCAGTTCATTGCAATTTCACAAATCTCTGTTATAACACGAATAATATATGCGTAATGAATCTATCTACAATTCGTGTGTTATAATGAGAGGACTTGTGAGCACGCACATTTCAGCACTGCTCTCCTGACTGGCCATTGCTTTCCAGAAATCAACATTGCTCAACACAGTGTAATAGGCTTAACAGAAACTCTACGCTTGCGCCTGTTAATCATTTTTTATTTTATATTAGTTCTCGTTGCTTTTGTGCAAAAGATGAATAATAATTTATTTGTTTTAGATATTTTATGTTTAGATATTTCTATTTTGTGGGAGTGTCGAAACTGAGTGGGTGTCTCGAAACTGGACATCTTTTTTACAATCTAGATTATAAAACACTGCATTCTGTCAGCAATGTAACGCGGCAATGAATAGAGACCTTGGTTTGTGACTATACTCTAATTGCCATTTTGAAAATTCTAACACTTTAAATGACTCAGTAAAAAAGTAATCAAATTACAGTAACGTGTTACTAAGTAATGCATTACTGCACAACGCTGTCTGTCACACATCAAGAGTTACTCTTATTTACTGGTAATAAAAAAATGTAATAAAAAAAACTATATAAAAATAAAATCACAGTTCTATGTGGTAGACAAAAAGTAGATTCACAATCAGTGCTGGGTAGAAACTGATTACTTGTATTCTGGATTACATCATTAGATTCCAAAAATTATATACTTGTAATTACAATATATTACATTTTAAAATGCTCATATCGGATTACAGTATTCATTTTATTGATTACATAATTACATATAAATCATACAGAGGCAGTAATCTATTTAAATTATTATTAAAAATGTGTGTGTGTGTGTGTGTGTATGTAATTCTTTAATATTTCACATAAATTAACAGCACATTTTCATTTTTACAGTTCACTGATGTTGGATAATGGTCATGGCTTTTTGTGTACAATTATTTTTCTTTTCGTTTCTTTTCTTTGTATCTTTTTAATTTTTTATTTATTTATAAAGGATGGCCTTAAATACCTTATTGCATTCATAATAAATTTGTTAACGGTGCAATTTATTATTTAAACCTTATTTTATAAAGCAAGTTCTGTGAGTGCCATCCTATCAGTAGAAGATATAGTCCCTGACATAACAGAATTTTGTTATGGAATAAAAATTATGATGTGCTGCAGTATGTGTGCTGTGCAGTGATACAGAGAACAGGTGTTTTAAGTCATTGATCTTAATATATTGAGGCAGGTAGAATGACTGGAATGCTACATTGACCAATCAGAAGCCAGGACTGGAACGATTTATAGACTATTATTAGACTAGTACGATCTGGCCTATTTAAAGCGCTATATAAATAAAGGTGACTTGACTTGACTTGACTATTGAGCCCATTTTAATCTTTATAGAACTGTTTTGACTCTTTTAAAACTATTTTCATCTTTTACTATATATCATTATTGTTTATGACTAATTATGTAATTTAAAAAATCAATCATTCTGCAGCAGGCATGTGTAGTTTCATACGTCTTCTCCTCTCTCTTTTCCTCTTTCTGTTGTGCTGTCTTGCTGTTCGGCCCATTGAGTTAAAAGCTGTTTATTATTTTGGGATTTCACGCTGCACAGTCGTATTGATCATTATTTCACTGCCTGGGTGTTGCTTATCATCACAGTATGGCATTCATCAGCGATTCAAAACATAGCAGAGACATACGAGCATTTCATTACTGGTACGCTCTTCTTTTCTTGTTCCTGGAGTCAGAGACAGAAATATACTTGAAGAATGCAGTCTGCTTACTTAGAATTGCAAAACTATTCGACCGAATCCAGAACAGAGTCGGACAGAGTCTGCAGCAGAAGCTCAGAGTGTTCTCTGTGGTTGTGCTTCAGTGCGCTCAGACGTCAGTCTCTCACCCCTCAGGGCTGGAGTTTGTTCCTCAGACTAGCCGTCTCTTCCTGCCCCATCAGCACAAAGCAAAGCTGCTGCTGGCACCGGAGGTCACAGGAGACCCCATCAGGGAGGACCCTAATGTCCTGCCGAGATATGCTGACTGGGACAAAGCCGACATGGAGCAGCAATATAACTACAGTTAGATGAATGCACAGAATCACACTGGCTCATTGTGCCTGAATGCAGGGGGAAATTAAGGGATATGTTTTTCTAAAATTATCTGTAAAATTATTGTCTCTTGTAAGTTGCACAATAAAAGTTTGTGCATATGAGTGTGTGTCTGGATCTCTTTAGCTCTCTGTGTGTGAGTGTTCAGCAGATGTTGCTTATTGTAAGTGTGTATGTGTGTGTGTATGGGATGTATACATTCTCACAAGAGCTACATTTAAGCTTTTTTGAAGTAATTACACAAAGGTTAATTTTGTTTTGCAATGGTATAAAATTGTGGCTTTTAATTTGAAATCATACTACTATATATCATGTGAGAAAAAGAAGTGAGAGTAAATTTATTGAATGTGTACATCAAATCTTAAACGTTTACTTTTTAAAAAAACTGTAGGCTATTTGCATTTGTTTTAATAGGAGTAATTTAATTTAAAGGAGTACTTTTCATGAATGCTTCTTAACATAAATAAACGAATAAATGAATAATGTAGACTTATTAAATATACATTATTGTGTACATGCATGTTTATACAATGTACTTATTTAAAAAAGAATACCTGCATATAATTACATCTGTAATTATTTCTGTAATTACATTTATAATTACAGAAATAAATGTCTTTTGCAATACAATATGAATACAATAAGTACATTGTACTTATCTATTTTTCATGGAAGTAAGGCCACTTAATATAAAGTGAAACACATCTATTTTGATGAGATGACTAACAATATAGTATAATATGCAAAGCAATAAAATAATATGTAATGTACTTGATTATAATTTTAACTGTAATGTGTTACTCAGTATTACACTGAACATTAATACATTTTAAATGTACTAAATTACAACATCATTAAAAATGTTTAATTACAAATATACAAATAGAAATATATTTTAGTTCATCATGAATATTGTCAGGAGTACTTTATAACCATATTTCAAATTTAAATATAAAATACATTTTTATTTGTTTCAACTTTAATTTAATTCAAAACACGTCACTAAGTGTCTGAACATTACATTATTACTGTTTCCATACATATCAATACCACATCTTACATCTATTATTATACTTTCATATTCTCTTTAAAATATGATTACATGTACTTATTTTGTACCATCATATTTTTGTAGCAGTTGATGTGATGACATGTAAAATTGTCACACTTATTGTGACAAGTTGTTTTAAATGTTCATTTAGTTAAGTTCATGAATTTCCATTTTATTTTTTGGTTCAGAGCAATAGATTGACATTTTTTATACGCCTCATTTTGTGATTCTGTGTTTCATAATTGTTTTACTATGAAAACTTTATGTGGGAAACCTATAATTTTATGTAATTTTGATGTCGTAAAATTTGATAGATTCCATTGTGACAGCTTACTTTATACTATGTGGCAAGTGTTCAGTGAGCAATATCAGACTATCAATACTGTAAGATATGTGCCTGTCCAGAAATTATTTTTCATACATAAATCTACATTGATACAGTACATATTCACTGCAGTAAAATAGATACACTACATATTCACTGCAGTAAAATATATGACAGCTAGCCCCAGTTTTCAATATATCTTAAGAAGCTGTGCATGTTTTTGTTGTGCATGAGCATGAGACATATGTGTGTGCATGTGTGTGTGTGTGTGTGTCCTGACCAGCTGGTGCCTGTGCTCTGGCTCGGGTCACAGCAGAGGTATCACTGTGTGTGTGTGTGTGTGTGTGTGTGTGCAAGCAGCACTGCTCCGCTCCGGCTGGGGTCACAGCAGAGGTATCAGTGTGTGTGTGTGTGTGTGTGTGTGTGTGTGTGTACCAGCAGCACTGCTCCGCTCCGGCTGGGGTCACAGCAGAGGTTGTTTGGAAGGTTTGATTTGTCAGTAGATAAATGATAGCCCCACATCTGGGAGAGTTTGGCAAATAAATAACACGCGATGGCTCATACATCATCGGCTTCCCTCCAATCTGCCAACAGAGAGAGGGGGAGAATAAATTCTTATTATAACCTTGGGGAAGCACAACACATATTGTGGAGTGAGGCGGCCGTGAATTCCAGGGGAGAATACTGTTCTTTGTCAAGTGCAGCACGTAATAAAAACCAGACAATAGTCGCGTCCTTAAGTCAGGCTGCCTGCTTGATGTACGGCAGAGGCCGTTTATATTGTGACAGACGTGCTGTCACTGGAGCGTGTTGAACCGCTTCCTCTTAACACACGGGGAAGATTCCTCCCACCTCACCCGAATGTGTCCATACAACACGGATTCACTCCTGGGAAGCATCTGGACACATATGATCGATCAGAACGGAAAAGAGAGCCTGTCCTTCAACAAAAAACAATCAAATAGGTTGTTTGTGCAAGCACCTTATTATGACCTATATTTACATTTTAAAGTTAAATAAAAATTAATGATAGTATCGTATCGTATAACGTCATTACCGATCAAAATGCATGTTTATTTAAATGCAAAATGTGGATTTTTACAACGGTCTCACAGTAATTCGTAGAGTACATGTTTTACTAGGTGGCTTATCCGTACGAATGACCACAACTAACCCCACCCCTAAACCCACCCCTCCCAGAAATCATGCAACATTATGATTTATAGAGCATATACATTTTATGAGCATGTGCGTTCTCTAGGATTGAACCCATGATCTCATGATTACATATCGTCGTATAACGCAATACTCTTCCGACGGAGCTACACGAAACCCAAATTATAGTGCAAATAATGCTCTGATGGATCATATTTCATTATTTGTCTTATTCATAACGGTTTGCTTTCAGTTGCCTTCCCATTGTATTACTGCAGGACAAATATATTCAGTTAGAATGTAACACATCATGCTATACAATTAATGGTTGCACTTTATTTTACAGTACGTGTACTAACATGTACTTATAATTTACTTACAGTGTATTTATCTAAGAAAGTTCTGGTAACACAAGATAACTGCATGGGGTAGGGTTAGGTTTAGAGGTAGGCTCAGGGTTAGTACATAGTTATTACATAGTTATTGTAATTACTATAATAAGTACATAGTATGTACATGAGGAACAGGACTGTAAAATAAAGTGCTACCCAATTAATTACAATAACAAGCATGGAATACTGTAATTACACATTAATTATTGGAGACCAGAAACAATAGTGATGCTTTTCTCATTTTCTGTCATAACTCACAGACTGCTTTCAATCTGTCATCTATAAGAACAAGGTTCGTGTGAGCAGTAATACAAAAGACAGAGTAACAGTACTTGAGGACAGCTTGATTATAGATTTGATTTGTGAATGTTAAATAACTAAATTTATAACATGGGAATATTGTATCAAAGTTTAAGAGCAAAACAAGAACAAAAACAGCAAAAACTAAAGCAGACAAAAATGAAATCATAAAAACAAAACTATTCAATAAGACATTAACAGTGAAAAACACTACATAATTATACTGATCAACCCTTATGCGTTTGTAGCACTTAAAAAATCCACTACATCTAAATTAAGAGCACAATGATAGCAATATTTTTTATTGCTTTAATAATTATTAATGTTTAATTTATTTTATTTACCTTTTTTACACTGAATGGATTTCTTTTAACTGCCTGGTATACTTTGGGTTTAAAGTTTTTTTTTTTTTTAATGAAGCTACAATAATACTTTTGTGAATTTACTTAATGTGAATGTCTGGTACTCTTGTGAAGAGCCTGTCCTCCAACAAAAAACTGCCATATAGGTCATTTGTGCAAGCATTTATTACGACCTATATTCACGTTTTGAAGTTAAGCGCCCTCTAGCGGGCGTAAAAATAATGACAGTATCGCGTTGCGTCTGTCGTCATGAATTGATGTATAAGGTCATTACCAATCAAAACGCACGTTTATATAAATGCAATGTGTGGGCGTTTTACACCGATCTCACAGTATTTCTTACATATTTTACTAGGTGGCTCGTTCGAATGACCACACCTAACCCAACCCTAAACCTAACCCTCACAGAGATAATGCTAAATTATGATTTATTGAGCATATACATTTTCGTGCACGTCCATTCCCTGGGATCGAACCCATGATAGCATGATTACATATCAAGGTATAACGCAATAATCTACTAACTGAGCTACACGAAACGCAAACCAGAGCAAGTATAGGTCTCTGCAGGAAAGTAATGGGAGTTACAAGATCAAGGTGTTTTTACATCATGATACCTGATTGGTTGATGTAATAGTGACGTTAGGTTTAGGGGTGGGGTTGGGTAAGGGGGATAATTTAGATTGCATTATTCAGAAACACCCAGCAGTTTTAAACCACCCACATGGTGATAAACGCCCACTTTTGCTCTGCAGAGACCTAAGTCTCAACCAGAGTGCAAATAAAAGAGTACAAAACATTAATATGAAAAAGACCTTTTGCCGATAGGGGCGCAATTGTAGTATACGCTCTGATGGGTCGTATTTCAGGGATTTGGACAAACGACCTATACAAGTGTATTGGTTGGAGGGTTGAAGTACTGACATCACACGGACTATTTTTACAGTGCCCTTAACTTTCTGGGCCTTGAACATGTCATTTGCGTCAGAGAGCTCTCGGAATTCATCAAAAAATATCTTAATTTGTATTCCAAGAAAGTTCTTACAGGTTTTTACAGGTTATTAATGACAGAATTTTCATTTTTGGGTGAACTAAACACCTCTTCACATAATCTATACAGTTTGTGGTAAAACAAACACCACGAATGACCTAATTTTCTTTAACTATTACAAAAAAATGTTTTTATTTATTATTATTAATGTATAATGTATAATGATGTGGATTATCATTGCTGTACTTCGCTGATCCTTATAAGACACTCTATTCATTATATTAGAGCAGTTGCGATAGATGTATCTTGCTCTCCTGAAGCTGCCCTTATATTTTCCAGGCTTTCTGGTCCGTGACTGACTGTCAAGAGCAACCTGGGCTGTGGTGTCAGACAGCAAGCAAGAGAACACATCTTTTACAGGAGTTTATTTCTGGTATAACCTTTCTAAATGAACCAACATCTAGCCTATTAGAACCACAGGACCTCCATTATTCCCGATATTTTACATCAAACACAATTTATATACACATAATAAATTATAAAAACTTGGACTGCTCATCCATTTATACTGACCCTCATGTTGTTCCAAACCCATGTGACTTTCTTTCGTTCGTGGGACATCAAAGTTGGAATTATGAGGAACATTCAAAGTGTTTTATTGCAATACAGTTTTGCTATTGCAATTTTATTTTTTTTTCTTTGAGTAGCTTTATACCATTTTAATAGAAACAATAATCGTTATTGAATCATGTAGTTGCTTAAAGCAGTAAACATTATATGATAAATCCAATACTTTATTAGTCTTTTAGAGCAAACATTAGAGTCTTTATGTGAATTCATTTGTTTACACTCTCTACATTCGAAATACCTGGGAAATAAATGCTGTGAACTCTGCCAACATGTTCCAAAGCATTTCACATAAAAAAAGAGATAGTGTTTCCTTTGGTCTAACTCTTAAAAGTCTGTCGCATGTACACTCTGTCTAATTGCTCAACTAAGAGATGCAAGTGAAATCTAATACATTTTGCCCTCTGCACATCTCAGTCTGAGCGTATGTAACAAGCAGCCAATTATAAAGCAGTGAAATGTGATGTGCTGTTCTCACCAGGCTCTGGCTCTAATCAAGAATCATTTAATTAAGCAGCTAACACACTTAAGTCAATACTGCTGAGCTGAGTAACAACGGCAAGATGGGAAGGAAGAAAAAACGTTTAATTGCATGATTGTAGATAGTATTTCTTAAAATGTCTGCTTAATATGTTGACTGTCAAATAAACTGATTTCAAGAGATAAAAAGTCTAATCATGTAGGCGTTCAGCGCTCAGGCAATTGTTATAATAATAATAATTAAATTTTTTTTTGGATTTTATAATAACCCATTTATATAAATAGTAAAACTAATTTAAAAATATATATAAGATATTGGTAATGTGCAAGATCCAATTTTAAAATAATTGGTGCTCAAGCAGCCTGAACACTATTTGAAGTCTGACAACCCATCCCCCCCCCCCCCCCCCCAAAAAAAAAACAAAACAACAACAACAAAAAAAACACAAAAAAAAAAAACAATGAAGAACACTTTCCGGGGAAAGAGATGTAAAGCAGTGCTCTCATTACTTTAAAACAATGTTTTTCGCAAGTTTTCACACGTTTGAGAGGATGGCTGAAGGTGTTTGTGTGCTACAGAAAAACACAATATTTAACACTGCTACAACACAATTCTTATGTGTGAAATTTTCTTGACAGTTACCTGGTCTATATTGTTATCTGATCCTTTGGGCAATGAGGCGACGTAATTGAGATTGACTTGTTATACCTGCTGCACTCAAAATGGTTAAGCAAATTCATGAAAAAAAACATCTGTTCTGATAGGTGTAAAACAGAAATAAAACGCTAAAACTGTAAGGGGAATTTCACTGACCCCTTAAGAATAAAATCTTTCCTTAGCTTTCAAGTTAGTTTAAATTGTTTAACCCCAATGTTGTGTTTAGATTGATTTTACTGCCTTTTAGGCTGGAATCTCAAAGACCTTAAGTTATGTATAAAAAATAAATATACATGGTGAATTTAAATTGAATCTCTTATTTTCTCATCAAATCAATTAATTAATTTTCAATGGAATCAGCAAGCAGAGACCTATGCTAGTAAATAATTTTCTTTCTTTCTTTCTTTCTTTCTTTCTTTCTTTCTTTCTTTCTTTCTTTCTTTCTTTCTTTCTGGAAATAGAATCAAATAAATTCCATTGCCTATCATCTTTGAATACCTGGAATCACTTTTATAAGTACTTCAGGTACATTGTTTTTCCATTTTCGAAGCATAAACCCCATAAAAACGATGTGAGCTTCGGATCTTCCAATGTTTCTCTATACTATAGCACTGAAACCTACACATGTCCGAGATCTGCTCCCCGTGCAACTGATACTCGACTGTCATTGGCTCATCTGTGTTCGAGGGGAGGGGCTTACGATAGGTCAATTGTGACTTTTTTCTCAGAATTGTGTTATATAAACTCACAATTGCAAGATATTAAGTCTAAATATGGAATTTAAACGGAATTTAAATGTATCATGTAATTAAAAAAAATAAATAAAAATAAAATAAATAAATAAACTTGCAATTACCTTTTATTTTTTATTCATTGGCCGAAACAGGCTTCCACAGATTATTGCTGACTCTAATATGATACATTTCTGTTGATGTTCCTCAGTTGTATACCAATTTGAACAAAATAATATGCAGAATTATTAAATGCAATATTGATTTTTTTTTTTTCTTTATGAAGCTGGTCCCCATCTACTGTCATTTGATGGAAGAGAGCAGTTTAGAAACTCAGCTAAACATCTTTTGCACTCCACAGAAGAAACTCATACAACTGTGGATTGACATGAGTGTGAGTAAATGATGACAGAATTATCATACATGGTTGATCTATCCCTTTATCTAGACCCCAAATATAACAAAAGTCAGTAAGACAGAATATGTCTCAAACTGACTAATTTGCTTTTATAGTTTGTTAAAAAAATTGCAAGAGCTCAAACATTGCTCATAACTAGCACATTTCTGAATCCTAAAGAGAAATACGATCAGTTTTTGCTCATGTTATAAATTCACCTCACCGCTGAAACTGTCAATTAGCAAATGCTCAGATCAGGAAACATTCACTCTTGAAACTATTACACCTTTCACCACTAAAACTGCCCCTTAGTAATGAGGACAGTGACTTATACATTTGCACCTGTAACCTGAAGACATGTAGCCATAGTGTCTGAAAAATCACCTTGATTGTGCACAGCGCCATGGAAATTTATCTTTGCAATGGTTTTATTGCATGGTTACCTCAGGCAATTAAATCAATAAATCTTAACTGTCAAGGAGGTGGCTCAGTACCAGGAAGAAATGAAAAGCTCGTATTAAGTAAATAAAAGTTCTCTTTGACACATAATTTGGAGTGTTATTTAATGGGAGGAACCCATGGCTAAAAATAAGAAATAAAGGTGTGTTTTATGAGCCACATTATTATATTAAAGGTGTATTATCGTATGGCTTAATTTATAGAATTGTAGTGCTTCCCCCCACACAAAGAGGCTCATAAATTAATAAGACATATCTGATCATGCAAATTATCCCAGTGATGAATAAATAAGAGGGAATTATATTCAAGCAGAATGCTGTTATGAGGCCCAGTAACTGCAGTATGATTTAAATGAAAATATGTCATGCATATGTGATGTTTAGAATTTAGTTTTATGAGGGAAATACATGCAATAAATTTAAATGTTCTCCTGCTACATTTGGTGAACACCAACAAAGCCATCGCATGATGGTCTATTTTTCAGTTCACTGGGTCTGTCCTGAGAAACAAATTTCTATTTACTGGGGTGGTTTAAGGTTAATGTGGTCAGTTGACAAATCCAATAGTATTTCATGTCTCATTCAGTATAAGATGACAAATAAAAAGGTGTTCAGTTTCACCATTTAAAATTCATTTCCATGCAGTTCATCTCCCATTTCGAGTCATGCGTTCCTTCCACTTACAATGATGCTTTGCTAATGCATGTCTTGTTTATTCAGAAGATGATGCGGTTTCTGTGACATTTAAGACCAATAAAGAGATGGAAAAACTCAAAGTTAGTCATATTTGGTCAGAATTTTTTTTTTTTTTTTTTGAGTTTGGCTCATACCATTTTTATTCATCATTTTTATACAGACATTAAACATTTAAAAACAACATAACTACATCTCAGTTTTGTTCATTACCTTTGACAGTTTTATTATAAAATAAACATACAATTGGCAAAAAAAAAAAAAAAAAAAAAAAGAAGAATAAAAAAATTGCTGGACTTGTGCAACACATTGTAAATACAAAGCTAACCAGGCAGGAAGGGTTTTGATACATAACGCATTTTAAAATGAATTCGTACAACTATACAATGTATAAATTCAAAGCACTGCAGGTTACCTGCTCTGTACAAAAAAAGGAACGAAACAAAAATCTAAATTCTACAGCATGCCAGAACATTGAAATCTTCTGTCATTGCAAGTAATGTGTACAACTTTGCCAACAGCCAGTTCCTTTGTAAGATAAAGGTCCTTTTCTTGAAGTAGAAATCCCGCTCTGTCTTGACGTCAAACCAACATACTTTTAGGCAATAGGTAGCATTGAGGCATTTCTATAAAGCGCAAGTTTCACAGAACTGCTTTCTGAAAGGTTTAAATATGTCTACAACATATAACAATACTGACGTCTTTGAAATCGAGTATTAATTAAACGCAACTTTGATTATGAAAGAGTCATGCTGCATCAAAACTCGTAAGAAACTTGTTTTTCTTTGCCATTAGGTTTTTTTTTTTCTCCACATAAATCAGTTTGCATATTTTATCAAAATGAAACCTTGAAACTTTCCTTAAATAACAGTATGATGGCTGCATTTCTGAAACCACTAGGAAAGGAAATGCTATAATTTTCCGTAAGGCTCAATAGACATGACCTGCTCTTTGGAACATTTCTCCAATTTCAGTTTTAGATTTTGCCAGTAGTGACCCAGACATGCTTTGGCAGATACATCTTTCTATGCCACCAATATACTCAAATACATTGCCTTTCATTTGGTTACTTCAATGGCTTCTAAATATCCACCCAAAGTAAGTATTGCCTTGTTGTGTAAATACCTATCTTCTGTGAGAAAACCCATTAGAGTTCCCAATTTGTACACTCTGATTCAATAAGATTCTCCAGTTGATGATTCACCTGAAAAATGTAGAACATAGCAAAAATGACATGAAAGCAATGAGAGATGTTGCATGTCTTGATCGATTCAAAGCTGTGGATGGGTTTCAGGGTCAAAATGCAACACCTTGATGTAATTACAATCTCAAGAAGACAATTCATGGTGCAAAACCTTATACTGTACAGAGAAAGACAAACGGACAGAACAAGACTGTAAATAACTGTTCTTTGATTCTCTACAGTTTACATTAGTATAACAAGGCATTTGCAATAAGGTATTTAAAAAAGAAAACTCTGATGAAGTTAGAAACTGACTTTGTAATGCGTTCGTTTAAATACAATGACATTTTACGGTCCATAGGCAATAAATAAGAATCAGTAAACTTGGGTTATATCAAAATACTCATACGTCTTAATCAGAGAAGTGCTAAAGTTTAATATAAATCAAGGCTTTTCAATGTATTTTGTTTATAATCGCCATCGTCAGTCCTTTAAACGTACCATGGTAGATGCCACCTGTTAATCAGCGTGGGAATTGGAAGATCTTTAACTGATGACATGATGTGTTATTTTATGGTAGCGAAGAGCTATTTACAAGTTTAAATTTGCAGAGCAAATAGAAAGCCTCCAGCTGAGCCTGCTTTAATTGGAGATTGTTCTTCCTGATAGGCTTTTTCAACGTTGTAGAGCTCATTCAGAGGCACAAAGAATCAAAGCGATCTCATGATACCTCAGAAAGATGTGGAGTAATTGCTATGAGAATGGTTCGGCAGCAAATGTAAATGCTAAATGATAAAATCAAATAGCATAGTTGTGTTTGTGGGCATTTTTTTTTTAACTGATAGAGTCAATAAGGTTCTCAGATAGATTCAAATGTTTGTTTCAAATTAGTATAATGCAATGAGGTCCTAAAATAAATGAAATATTACCAAGGTCAATATAAGCAACATCATATATATTAAATCCATTTGACAAAGGATATTATGTGTCTTGAGATTATTTTTGTGGCACTTTTAAGGACAACCTTGCTGGTTTAGGCTCTATACCGTACATTTGGCCAATGAATGTGATTTCTGATTGCAACAAAACTGTATGTATAGATATTCAGACCATTATTCATCATGATTCATTGTAGTATATATTCTAGAATACATGATTACAATAAATATTGATTTGCCCTGGGTTTGGTCAATATTTGTTCAATGCCCTTATTTAATTTTTTTTAAACAAATAATAATAAAGAGATATTTGTATAATTATAATTTAATATTCAAATAAGAAGTGCATTATGTATCTGTAAACTGTCATATCGGTAATGTTTCCACCTACTATTAATCAAACTCAAAAGAAATACAAACTCCTTGAAACGTGTGTAAATTTTTTGCATTATTACATTGTAATAACTAATTTGTAACAATGTAATAAAACAATTTTTATTTTTTTATTTTTATCAAGCCTGAACAGGTACTAGCAGAGTATTGGACCAAATGTATTTCCCCTCTTGCTTTATTCCCAATTGAGGAAGAGCATATAAATTGAGCAAAAAGCTCCAGAAAGAATACAACTGTTGTTACCATTGCAAGACAAACTGGGGGCATTAGAGGTGCATCTAATAAGCAGAGCAGGTTGTTTACTTCACTGCTAGAATGAGTCAGTGCTGCTGGTTTCTGATGAACTGCCAGAGGCCCATAGATTTCTCTGCCAAACTGGCATAACTCAAACAAGCACAGCAACAGATGTGACAGAAACCACACACATTTTAGAAACCCACTCTATACAAGTAAGAAAACAGCTGGTAATATTGTTAATGGGAAGGTGAATTTCACTATTTGCATAATGATACTTTTGCCTTGCATCAATGGAAGTCCATGAAGTGAATAAAGGCTTCCGTAATTTCTCCGTAATTAATGTTGTTGTAAGATGCTTTGTATACTTTATCCTGAAGTATTGCTATTTGTGTGCTACAGTGAGTATTGCACTATAAACCATTAATGGACAGTATGCATTTCTCGCTACGTTATGTAAAAATTGCCCAGGAAACATCTGCGAAGGAGGTAATGAGAAACGTATATGATGTGATGTACTGTATATTCAGCTGTACAATATGTTAAGAATTCAAATGCACTTAGACGTCATTCACTTTTAAGTCATTTTCTATCATCATCAGAGCAGAAAACGAAAGTCTGAAATGTACTTGAACATTAAAGCGAAAAACAGGTATCACAACTGCCATTTTTACACAGAAAATAAATAAATAATCATGTTATGAAAACAGAAAAATTGGATATACCAATATGGTATGGAAAATCATTCAGATCCATTGTCATCCTTAAATATAGACTCTAATAAATTTCCATTGGATACGCAGGCACTTGAATAATCTTAGTGAAATGTCTATTTCACACATACATGCCGTCTTTCGCTCACATTCTGACATTCACGTGATAGACTGACAGATATATGAAGCTTTACAATACAATGAACACACCCTGCCAATGAAAATCTGCTCCACACACACATGCACACACACACACACACACGCACTCTCAAATACCTACATCTATGAACAGACCAGCAAGAAGGAACAGTTTGTATCTCACTGATAGGTTATCAACAATTCCACATCATATTAAACATTAAATTCATCAGTAAAGAGTTTATGCATGGAAAAATTAACACCTGATTAAAAAAGGTTTGTGATTGGATCACATGACGCAATTATTTAGGCCGCAAAATTCTGACCTTGCTTTTTTGGGGAGTGTCTCTGGAGATAGAAAAATGTAATGTTATAAAGTACAAGCATTAATAAACTCTCTATAGATAACAACTTAATGTTAAATGTTATCAAGCCAGCCCTAAAGATGCTGGATTCAACTGAAAAAAAAAAAAAAAAAAAAAACATTGGACAAAACATTGATTCTTCATAGTGCTCATTAAATACGCTGATGTCTCTCAGTTCTACCTCTACCTCTCTGCATTAACATGCAAGATTGAACAAACACCGAACAGTTAAAGTAGCTGTCATATACAACACAGTCATTATGGTACATATTGGAAAGAAATCTTTAAGATTCTCTGATACCCCTTTCAGAAGATATCAATCTATCATATGTGCATATGTATCAGTTAATTGGACAGGGAGATCTCCCATCAGCCTCTGACGCTGTGAACACAAGACGTGAAGTCTGTCTTTTGGAGCGAAGCCAACGCGCCTATCATCCTGCTCACACTGACGCCAGCTGTCACGGTGCCACAGTAAAAGAGAAAGACGGTGATGTTTGAGAGAATAGATGACAACCATACCCGTCCCTTACAGTCATCCCAAAAGCCTTGACAGATAAGCATGATTTCAAATGGACACGTGTGAATCTGCAGATGGGGTGAATATATGCGTTCGAGATGAATGCAGTGTTAACAGCTCATTTATCTGTACTTTAATTCCTGTGGATCTCAATCTCGCAGGGGTAAGGCTTGAAATATACTCTACGCAAGTACATGAATGGCAGCTATACGGATTGGATCCATGTGCCGTGTTCTGAAAGCAGTCAGAACACAATTCATAATTCAACAGCCAGTGTGTGTATTTTCAGCCACGCCACAAGGGGTGCTATAGCGCCTACCAGGATAAACCAAACATGTCCAGTCATGTTCCAGAGTCTCCCAGCAGAAGGAAAGGAAACTTCTCTCATGGTTTAGCTAAGAACATCAGTTGATGATCATCTAGTAAAGTAAGTATTCAGATGTCAAAATGAGTCAAAATGACATGTCAATTTAAATATTGAGATGAAGGGTTCTTTGTGTGATATTGTTTCCTAATTTATGTTTTTTTTTTTTTTTTTTGGTCAAATATTAATGAGCAGTGAAGCAAATTTATAAATAAATTACTGCTCTTAAAAATTAGCAAGTTAATGCAGGCTATTATTATTATTATTATTATTTTTACGTGACGGTAAAGTTGACTTTAGATCAATTTAATGTGTCCATGAGGAATAAAAGTATATATATATATATATGAAGGATGAAGAATAAAAAAAAAAAAAACTTTTTTCATTATTAAATCAGGATAATTTTTTCACCCTGATATATCAGACTTAATGCTTTAAAATGAACTTTGATTAAAACATGCCCCTTCAAGTATGAATAGCTTTTTTTATCTATTTTGTGAGTAAATTAATATACAAGACCAAAACTTAATGTCACTGACCCACAGACATTTGAAGTAACTCTATCACTGCTTATGTGCCACACACAGTTTCACACTTTACGAATGTTCATGTGAATTTTGCGCTTGTAATATGTTGATCAAACATTCATACTTATCTTAGTGTACTTGCGTAAAGTGTGTTTCTGGCCTCTCCTGCCTTAAAAAGCTAAATAAATTTGCCTGGCCCACATCACAGAGACCACTAGCTGAATTTTTCTTCAACAACATTGTTCACTTGCCCGCTGCTACCATGTTCTTGTAACAGATGCATAAATGTAGCCTCCCGTAGTGCTGCGATGTGATGCAGCAGCGCTCCGTCCTTCCAGGTCCGCCTTCTACGACATCTCAAGACTTTCCTGACGCACTCAACGGGAATCAAGCTGGAACGAGGACATGGCTCCCTCCAGGGAATAACTCACAGTTCTGAGGCTCGCTAGTGGTTAACTGACGACTTCCCTCAGGGTTCCGGAGGGTGGTAGATGGCATAGATGGTGGAGGTAGAGATGAACGGTGGGAGAGAGTGAGAGAGAGTATGACAGAGAGAAAGGAAGAGCACAGTGGAAGAGCCAGCACTATAACAAATTGGCTTCCAGCTGAAGCCAGTGCAGTCCTTGGCGTATGTAGCGCACCAGTTCTGTCATGCTGCTGTGCTGCGTCAACGGTTCCATCACTGAGTCCAGCTCCAGAAAGAACTCTGTCAGAACAGAGAGAGACACACTGAGCCATTGGCAACATGGGGCCAACATTGATTGATTGATTTTTTTTACATATGACTAGAGTAAATTATATATAACAGGTGTTGCTAACCTTTTTGAGATTTAGCGCCATTGTTTATGTGCCATTGACAATAAAAACCAACAATAAAGCAAATGTAACTTGCTGGCAGACTAACTACAACATCTTGACCCGATGACGGCATGCAAAAGTAGTCATGTATTCACAGAAGACAGAGTTGTTTAAAAACAACACATACATTGCAAATCATAAAAAAAGATCATGTTTTGCCAGTGATTGTATTTTAGAGTGGTCTAAAAACGTGGAATATAGACGGAATCCTGCCTTTATTCATGAAAAAAGCTTGCTTTTTTCTGTTTATTTTCTAAATTAAGTATAAAGTATTAAGAATATTTTATATTATTTATTTTTTCTTTTAAATGTTCTAAACTTTTAAAGATTATTCTGAAGACTTTGAGGAATTTGAATTCCAGATAAGAATGCTGTTCAAAAGTTCACATTCTGGGTCCAACTCGATGAATTGTTTTATAAAACAGTCATAACTTAATATTAACTAAATTAACTAAAACCATATTGTATCTGATCAGCAACTTCTCATTAGTGAGTGAATGTGAAAAATAATTTTTTATGTTACTGCTACATTATTTGTTTAATTACAAAATGTATAAATCTTTGACATGCATATTCAGCTCTGATGAAATCCTATTTGAATAAATCATTGTTAGAAAATAAAAACAGTGAAAATAAGAACATACATATACATAATGTGTGTGTAAGTTCTTTTTGTTTTTGCTTTTTGACAATTACATAATTTAACAAAAAGTGTAAAAAGAGTGTTCGGTTTAGTTCATGTGAGGATATGAATGATAATTCTAAAATAAAGATGTCAATAACATGATAGACATGCTATATAATAATTTTTCTCTACTGAACACAGACAAATTAGCAAAAAATAAACCAAAAACAAGCAATCAATCTTTAACAAAATTTTCCTTCGAGGTGAATCTTCTTAAGTTAACTTGAATCAGCCTGAAGATAACGGAGGTAACTGATGACATCACTGCCCCCTACTAGTGACTGCAGCAATTAGCAAATAGATGACAACAGCTGACCACAGAGTCAGAACTGATACTGTCATAATTAGCCAATCCTGCTATCATTATGACAAAAGCTCGTACCCACCATCACCTAACTGCATTCATTTCTAGGAAAGAGATCGAGGAGGGGAAGTTGAGAGAGAGTTTATTACGGCTGATTTCTGAGGCGGGGGAGACCTCGTACAACACGCAGGGTCTCAGAGCGTTTTAATTAGTCTCCTCCAGAGGACGCACAGAGAGAAAGAGAGGAAATGACAAACCACATCAGATCTCGAATGCAATTAGCATAGTGGCTTTTTAATTTCTCTGGTGGGCCGTATCAAACGTTGAGTCACTGATAACGCTGCGAGTGCGAGAGGTGAAATTCTTATATAACGCTGAGATACAAGACAGTGAAGACAAATGAGATTTATCCGCAGGAAAGAGATTTTTGGGGGTATCCGGGAAAAAGTCATTCTTTACTGCAATGATTGTTTCATGATGCAACATAAAAGAGCCCTGAACTAATTTTTGTCTCTCTAATACTGATGTGTGATATCTAAAAATAATACAAACCTCTGACAATAATGTACATATGTGCACTCAATAAATCTGGTGTGGAAACTATTTTCCAAAAAATGTCTAGTAAATCAAAAAAAAGAAAAAAAAAGAAGAAAAAAACTATAATAATAATAATAATAATAATTATTATTATTATTAGGGATGCACCGATATTTTCTTTTTTTTTACTATTTTATGCTAGATACAATACCGATTCGAACAAAAACAACTGATACAGATATTGGTCAATTGCAAAAAGCAGGCCTTAAAAAAAATAAAAATTGAAATTTATCAGTTCCTTTTGGTATTTGAACATTTATGTTCCTGCGTTCCACGGTATTAGGCCATTACCGTTCCAAAACTGAAATTAAACTTTTTATTAGCCTAGAGTGAAGAAAACACAAATTTTAGCGATGACTCATCTGAATACCTCTGATTGGTCATTTCATTCATAACTAAACAGCATTGTGTGTGATTGGTTATAATGCAGAGCTGTAAATGCATCTGTCTCTGGCTCAGCAGCTGATGCTGTGCCGCACTGAACGATCTAATCACACGGTGTGATTGTATTCAAACTCTAATATACAAAATATTATTCTGCTATATTTATTATTATTTTTATTATTTTATTTTGTTTATTTTTTGTCTTTTGCAAGCTGCATTCATAATCCACTTGGCTCAAAAATCTGAGGGGGCACATTAGGAAAGGATTTTAAATGACAAAACACACATATTTGTGAAAACTCACACTGGGGGACCGCTAGAATATGTTAAACTCACCACTGAAAGGGTTAAAGTATTTTTTTTGTTTGCAGCATAGATAAACAAACGCTACTCCCATAAGTGTTTTGAGTGTTTGTGTTCTGAAACTGTACTTTCTTGAAAAAAATGCGTTAAAATGATCTTGCATGTGTTTCAAACTGTAAACTTGTCACTTAATGAATGTAAGACCACAGTAAAAAAAACAAACAAACTATATTTGCTTAGAAATATTTGACCAAATCATTTCAACGTTTGAAAAATTATAATAATTTTGTGAACCATTTTAAAAGTGAAAATAAATTGTTGTATACTTTAAAGCACACACAAAGATTAAAATCTAATTATTTAAAACGTACTATACGTTTACTGTAAATAAATGTACTGGACTAAAGATTTTTTTTATCCTATATATAAATATTTTACTAAATATTCTGGGATCTAAAATTGCTATAAAATCAAAGCCATATATAAAGCCATACATAAATTACTTTTCCAAATTTGAAGTCGATATTATAAAAATGCTGATTCCTTTGAGATTTTTAAGGAGCTGTAACAAAAATAGCCACTGGGTTACACCTAAACTCTATTTAAATGCACTTTCACCAACAGTCTTACAGTAAATGCATACATATGTATTTATCGCTCAGCTATACTCTCTAATTGCAGTCTAAAGAAAAAGAAAAGTGTTTGAAAAACTGTCTAGTGAACAATAAATCCTGAAATGCAACTCGAAAACCATCCTACCTTGACTTTCCTGGGCCAGCTTGTCAGCGGTTTCCCAGTGTTCATAGCTGCGCAGGATGTTGTTGGTGATGTTGACATGACTGGCTGCCATGTGGTGGATGCGTTGGGGAATGGCCACACTTCCAGAGGCGGAGGAAGAGCCCATCATTCCAGTGCTGCTGCTGACTGAACTGACAGGAGATGGACTCAGGGACATGGGAGATGGGGTACCTGTGCTCCTGTTAGGAGAAAGATGAAATACTGACCAATGAGAATTTCAATCCACCGGAAATCCAATCCACCGTATTCCTGCACCATTTCACACTATTTAATGTAAGTGGTGAGTAAGGCACGCAAAGACATTTTGTTTGTAGCTTAATTTCTATTTATGTTATGTTATGCTTAACAGCCTCGCCCACAGTGAAATCTCATTGGCTCAATATCCTGTGCAGACAGCTTTATATAAATCATATACGTCTTGATTGGCTGTAATGACTGCCCTTGTGTAAAAGAAGTACTCTTTAGCATACTTGTAAAATGAGTAGTTATTATGGAAATTATATACATTAAAATATATACTTAAGTGCAAACTGGGTTAAATGCAGAGCACCAGTTCTGAGTATGGGCTGCCATACTTGGCAAATGTCACGACTTTCACTTTTTTTTTTAATAGAAACAGCCGTTGTGCCACAGATGCATTGCAAGCTACTGGTTACTCAGGAAACAGTCCTCATCTTCCATAAAATGCACAGCACACATCTGAATATTTGGGTTGGACTGTTCTGGAAAAGTGTTGAAATACAAGTTAACCACTCATTTCTAGTCGTGTCCTCTTTTGGAAGGGAAAACAAGTAGATTTGCTTTCATAAAACGAAACACACTCGACATGGCAGCAGTGGCAACAGCGAGAATAAAGGTTACACCTTCTTTCTTTGCATGGACATTTGGGCGGCATTATGCAAATCTTCCCACTTAGTGACGTAGAGATGTGGGGGCATGTTAGAATGAACCGTTTTAAGTGAGGATATATCTTGTTGGATTTTAGACTTTAGTCTTTGCAACTTTACATATTTTCTTTATGGACCAAAAGCCTGTAGCACTCCAAAGAGAAATACATATTTTTTTAGTACATCTAATTTCATAATACGATTCTCTTTTAAATATAGTTGTACTGCTGAATATTCTGACAAGCATTTATAGTCAAATAAAATATACTTTAATGTCCTTTCTGTTAAAATTTGCATATAATTTATTTGAAAAGGAATTTGTAATAATGCATTTGCAGTTTAGAAAATAAAAAAAATAAAATAAAATGTATTACCAAATAACACACTACAATAAATCTATAATCGAGCACCTGCTTTAATGCTTTAGTATGTTAATCAACATCAAAATAAGATTACGATAACCTAATTATTTAAAATGTACTTGAATTTTACTGTAAAGAAAATGTCAATGTCATAAAGAAAATGTACTATACTTTTTTAATTTACATGAGGTTAATATTTAAAAAAATATTTTGAAATCTAAAATTGCTATAAAATCAAAGCCATACATCTAAATAAGTTATGTTCCAAATATGAAGTTGAAAAAGTCTAGTTCCTGTGAGATTCCCGTGAGAAAATTAGATTTCGAATGCATTTTTTTCTCTCTGACGTAAATGCATACATTTCTGTCACAACGTTACTTCTATCATGACATAACCACCACACATGGAACATAAAATCTTTAATTTTACATGATTACAACTTTTTAAAAGTTTTTAAAAGTACACTGTGTTAACAAATATAGTCAAGAAAGTGTGAGTGTCAACTAAGTGGCCTTTTCTTTTAATAATATTAGTTTATCTGCATATAGATTTAATTGAAGTACACTTTTTCACAAGCTACTCACATTGCTATGAGATTCTTTATGTTTCTGTAATCAGTATCTCAGTACATTATCAACAGTAGCCTGCAGACAGTATCGTTCCTCCAGACAAATATCGGCAAACATATTCATTGGTCTCTTCAGTGCTTCACCCTAAACGATCTGGTTCAGTGGCCTGTGATCCACTGATAAATGGAAACACACTCAAGCCTCGGCCGGCTAAATTATGCGCCCTGTCAACAGCCGGGCCCATTCGTGGCTGGTTTCAGGGCTCAGCTAAAATAAATAAACTCCCTCTGAGGTGAAAAAAGATTTGTGATGGTAAAGGATGAGGAGGAGGTGGTGGAGGATGGATGTGTTGATCACAGTTACAGCACGTACGGCTGGCTCTTTACTGCTAATGTAGAGGCTGCAGGGGCCGAGCCGGTAAGGCTAATTGCTTTTGACAGGCAGGTTGGCAGCCGAACAGCGGGCCTGGGTAGTGTCCAGATAGAGTCTGGATCAGACACACACACAAAGGCAAACACAGCACCTCTTGCACTGCCTCACCCCATTGGTACTGGGTTGCCATAGAGCTGACATGGAAGCGATGCTGCTTTCCCAGAGTTCATCTCTTCATGTCCTTTCTCTGATGTCAAGTAACCATGACTGGGGTTTCATATCTCGCACTATATTTTTTTCCCCACTTGGCAGCGGGAAGAAGATTCAGGAGGGCTGTTCTTAAGCATGATGGAATCTTTTCACAAGCTGGCAGAAACACAAAAGGGCAAAGAGAGGAAAATGCACGTACTTTCCATTGGCTCCCCACGGCGAAGGTGCTTGGGAACTTTTTGCAGAATTCTGAGGGAGCAAGAATAAAAATCATTTAGAAACACAGCACATAATCGCTAAGTCCAAGCATGCTACGTCTCATGCAAATGCTAATAATCAGAATTAGCTTACAGATTGACAATGTATGCTAATAATGGCATTTGGAAACTATTCTATTCAAACAAATATGAAGATTTCTAGCTCTGTTTCTTAACTGCAATAAACGAAGCAACAGAGGCACGGGGTCGTATACCTTGAAATACTCCATTAGTGAGCGGGAATACTTCATGGCATGATCCTTCTTCAGCTTGAACATTCGCAAGTATAGAAGTGACAAACAACGATTGCTGTAAAAGAGAAAATATTCATTGAGGTCCTATTATGATCTTGCCAAACATATTCAAGGAATACTGAAAGATGCTGAAGGACAATTAGTGCAGCATCATCAAGGCAATGTTTTGGTGTTTTTGCTTTATAATGACGCAGGGATCGATTTTTATTGAAACTTACTTTTTGTTGCATGAATGTTACATTAAAACTGGAAAATATTTATCATGCTTTCAACACAAAACAGCCCTGCGCTGATTGGACCAGAAGAGCCGGGAGAGGTGGATTTTTGCAAATCAATTAACAGGTAGAAGTGCGCTGAGCCATAACGATCTTTTATTTTGAAAAAAAAAAAAAAAAAAGGGCCGCATTCTCTGTGTTACATCTTGGTCACGTGAAGGTCACAGTTTTTATGCCAGTCGTGTCATTTTATCTTGTTGTATTTATCCGTCACACAATGTTCTTCCGCCAGACGCGAGCGCCAAAAGTTACCGACTGCAGCTTTAAAGTCTATAAATACTTGGTTACGTGTTCAGATAAACAAAACAAAACAAACAACAACAACAAAAATTCCTGTGATGCATGTATATCCGCTATAGGATACTATTATAGTCAATATAAGCAAATAGTGTCAAAAATCTGTTTCTAAATTCTAATAGCCTAATTCACAGAGCCAGTAGTGTCTATGGCAAGGACGTCAAGTCAAGTCAAATCAAGTAATCTTTATTCATGTAGCGCTTTTAACAATACAGATTGTGTCAAAGCAACTGTATAGCATTAATTAGGAAAATATTGATGTCATGACATCAACAGTATCTTGTTGACAACAACAGTATTATGATAACCAGCAGTGTGCATCAATATGAGCACTGAGGGAAAAGCAGCCAGTATCATGGGGTGGCTGACCTTTCAGCAGTATGCCTGCGAGACACCAGATGCTTGGGACATATGCAGAGCCCCATGAAACCAAAACTAGTTTTCTCACATTTCTCACGCATCCAGACTACTGAAGTCCCATCAATATAAAACCAAAGGTGTCTGTCCCTCCGAAAGCAGGTCAGAGGCTTTTATGGGATCTTGTAGATGCATCTTTATTTGAGCATGAAATGTTTCCTGACGTCACAGGTCAAAATCCACAGGTTATATTGGCCTAATATCTGAAGCCCGAGAGTAAACATGTTTTTACAGCTCTCTTAAATGCATATATTATCGCCTCAATGGTATTATGTCCTCGACCCAGGTTTATAAATCATAAACGCAGCAGCCTTTGAAAATCCCTTTCGGCTGCTAGATGGCTTTCATTAACAAGCTGGAGAGACTGGCAGCTGAATTCCAATCTGCACTGATGACTGTCATCCCGCTATAAGCGCAAAACTAACCTTGACATTCAAAATAAACAAGCCGCCGCCGTGTGACAGGCAGGCAGAGCACGGGCGGCTTTTATCTGGGCGAGAATATGTTTCTGCCGTCACCATGTGGAAATCTTTCATTATCCTCTAATAGCTTAATGAAATACAGGAATAATGATCCACTCTAAGCTGATTAAGCGCTTTAGCAGTGTTTTAAAGCTTCCTTCCAGATACGGATGATTGTCGTCGAGCGATGGCTGAGAGGAGATTTAACTGGCTGCTAGTGCAAAGCGCTGGATTTAACTTCTGATGGTACACGGGGAACGGCACTGCAGTGTTAATACCACCTCTGACGCCCTTTGGAAGGCCCTAAAGCGTACGTCACTTCTTCAAAACAGCTACATCTGGTGGGTTACCAACGAAACTCACATTTTGACCTCTATGTATGTTGAGTGTGACTTTTTCAGGGAACAGAATTGCACTAGCTTGATGTCCCGAGACTATAGGATACAGTCCATATGGTGGGTCATTCTGGCTATGTAGAGGGTGTTTACGCAACAACGCTTTTAACTAAATACGGTAGGGCTGCACGAGTAATCGACATGTTTAATCACGATTGTCATGCGCATTTAGTCAGTAAAGCCGGTTCTGTGATTAGCAGTAAATCTCCATCACCTGGTTTCAGGTAGAGCAGCATTTACTACGCAGAGCACTAACTCTCTGACAAGCTATGCTAAATCTCGTTTAACCATATTCTAAGCAGCTACAAAGGCTATGTCGTGTAGCATTTCAATATTAATATACTTTATTATTATAAAAATAATAATAAGAAGAACTCAGATAAACCATATATTGCCATAGTTGTGTGTTTATAAGTCACGTTAAATCAGTGAAAGCAGTTAAATCTTCTGTTTATTCAGTTGCAGTGGTAGGCATTTCCTGGATTTCTTCTTTGGGGCATATTTGGATTTTCAGCACGAGAGCGTCCTCTGGCCTTCGGAAGGAGATTTACTGCTGATCACAGAACTGTGCTTCACTGAAAGTTATGCATAAGAAATGCTACTTGTGCATAATTGCGATTCATTGTCTTTGCGATTTAATTTCAATTAATTGTGCGGCCCTAAAATACGGTAAACATTTTCATGTTTTTTTGTGTGTGTGTGTGTTTATTTACATGACCACAGCATTTTCAGGACATGAAAATGTTAACTTTTAAAAACAGGTTTCAAAGTGCAGTAAAAAAAAAAAAAAACACTGTTAACTCTGGATCTGTGTGAACAGGGAACATTTTGAACACATTGTCGTGTATGCGAATCTTTTCAAAAACGCGATGGAAAAACGTTACCCTTTTTTTAGTGCATTGTTGTCCTGAAATGTACTCTCAGTCAGGAAGGGTTCATCTAACCGACATTTAAAGTGACTTTTAAAGAAGCATGAGTCATCTTTTTCTGTGACATTTAGGCGTGGGCAATCTAATATAACCTGCATAACTGCAAAGTGGAATGTAGAATTATCCTCAAGGACACAATGTTTACTTGCTAATGTTTGATTCTATGAGTCTTGCAAACATTGTAAAATCGAGTAGCTCTTCATTGTAGAAGCCTTGAAACAAAACTTTATTTTCTGTCCAGCTGGTTAAAACATGGTTAAAATGTGCATCCAGATTTCTAATAAGTGTAATCAGCGTAACTTTATTATTATTATTATTATTATTATTATTATTATTATTATTATTATTATTGTTCTCTGTGTCCAACATTCTGGTCACAACAGCTAAATATTATCAAGTACACCACAGTTCAAAAGTTTGGTGACAATAATTCTACAGTAATATATTTTTAATGTGATTTATTCCAGTGATGCAAAGCTGAATTTTCTGAATCATTACTCCAGTCTTCAGTGTCACATGATCCTTCAGAAAAAATTCTAATATGCTGCTCAAGATTTGTATTTTATTTTTTTATTGTCAATTGTGAAAAACGTTGTGTTGCTTAATATTTTTGTGGAAACGTGGTGTGGTGATTTTGTATAAAAAAAAAAATACAAATACAAATAATAATAATTATAAGAACAGAATTAACTCGAAATAGTATTCTTTTGTAACATAACTATTCATTCAAAAATAAATAAATCAATAAATAACATTTTAATCATTCAAGCACATGAAAGCACACTTACCACAGCACAGCGAGCTTCTTCTCAGCTATTGTGGCGGAATGACTGGTAAAGTTCTTTAATCTCATTGCGTACCTTCAATAACAAAAGTACAAGAGTTACACAAATATGATAAAACTACTGACATATTTCAGTTAGCAAAGGATCTTAGAATACACTGATGAACTTTGAGGACCGTCTAGTTTCATTGCCTCTGATGTCAATAAAACGAGGACTGCACCAACTGTATGTAGGTTATCATCTTTTATTTTTGAATCATGAAGATGGCACTGACCTGATGAGCTCAACGGTTTCTGAATACATTGTGTATGGTGACTTGGCCTCTAACGGGTCCCGTTCCATGGCATTGCCACATTCGATAAACGAGAGCGCCCCGTCTGCGTAATTCACAGCTTTTCCGAACTTGTCCATCTGTGGGGCAAAAGCAAAAAAAATAAAAATAAACACACACACACACACACGTTTGTTTTTGTAAAAAGTGGGGACATCCCATAGGCGTAATAGTTTTTATACTGTACAAACTGTATATTCTATCGCCCTTCACCAACCCTACACCTAACCCTAACCCTCACAGGAAACTTTGTGCATTTTTACTTTTTTTAAAAAAAAACCTCATTCTGTATGATTTATAAGAGTTTTGAAAAATGGGGACATGGGTTATGTCCTCATAAGTCACCCTCTCCTTGTAATACCTGTGTCATACCCATGTCATTATACAGAGTTGTGTCCTGATATGTCACAAAAACATGCACCCCCGCCCCCCCCCACACACACAGAAAAAAAACAAGTATTGAGTAAATTTTCGAAGCGCGTAAAGTCATGTAGAAAAACAGATCTCATCGGAGGAGGACATAAAGCCATTAGGCTGAGGTAAGAAGATGAGTCAGAAGATGTAATGCAAGAGTGAGGCAATGTGCAGATTTACGGCCGACTTCATGGCAAGTTTATGAATCAGAACAGTTTATTTTATGTGGTTTAGTTGTTCAAAGTGCTTTTCTCTATATTTAGGGATAACATTTTTCATCCTGACTTATCGGTATGTGCTCATAAAGGCTAACTTGAACTCTCATGTCTAATTTTTCAAACACAAACCAATCAATAGCACTAAACAACATTACGACTGCCTCCAAGAACCCAACTGCATCCAGCTCCGCAGACAAGCACAAACAATGAGAGCATATCTCATCTTCGTTTTCAAGGGAGCCCTTTAATACGAGGCACGTGGACGCCCGGGATTCATTACATGCCTGCAACTACGCTCATAACACTTGCAGCCAATTCCCCTTACTTTGTATTCATGACTAGGCCTATACATCCTCATCGCGATTTATGACAGAGAGTATGTAACTTTCGATAATGGACAATGTCTCCAGAGATAATTGCCTGGGTCCAATTATTGAGGGTCTGGGGGTCTGTTTTGTAAATCTCTAACAAAGCTCCTGCTTTATGGATGCTAAGGGCAGACACAAGGGCTTTCACTCACCTACATTGGAAAGTCTTCAATTATAAAAGGTCTGCCGAGAGAGCTTTTCCTCAGCTTGCTAATGGCTCTCTGTAGTGGACGGGTTATGTGTCCGTGTAGTTAAGAGCAGTGCGGCAGGAATTTTTCATCTACTCTTGCTGAGTGTTAACTTCCCATCGGAAAGAAAAATCACTTAAGATTGCACTATTATCACTGTTTCTCCAAGGCTGCACTGAGATTGGATGAGAACTGATGGAGTCTCTGGCTTGGCAGATTTTTCTGCTTCGTAAAAGACGTCATCATTTCACATGTCTCCACTAGAGTTTCAGAAAGATCTCACTGTTTATAATAATAAAGGTGCCAAGATACCCAAATCAGGGTTCCCACACCTTCTGATCAATGAATTATTAAGATTTTATCAGCTATCCAAATTCCTTTTAGAATGCTTTATACAGATCACATCGACAAAGACCAATTTTAGCAGAACAAAGCTAGAAAAACCTATATTCACTATAGAAATTAAAATTTTTAATCATTATTTTTTATATAGATTATTGTTATTATTATTATTATTATTATTATTATTATTATATTCTAACAACAAAACAACAATACTACTACTACTAATAATACTGCTGCTGCTACAGTACTCATTTATTATTATTATTATTATTATTATTATTATTATTATTATTATTGTTATTATTATTAGAGGTAGCAATAGTAGTAGTATTTTCCCTGTGACTTTTCAGGCCAGGGAATAGCAATATTAAAATTTCCTGATATTCCAAGGTTTCCTTTAATCATGGAAATTAAATTCTGATATCAAATGGCAGAATAAAAACTATTACCAATGAGAGTTATCAGATTAATTTATGAGTTATAATGTTATTTTCTAGTTTATACCATATTCGGTCAAACTGTTTCTGCTTAGAAAGTTATTTAATTAAATAATTAATTTGATTAATTAAAACAAAATATACATAAGACTCTAAAACCACTTTTTCTTTCTGTATTTCATTCCATGCAGTGTCATTTTATTAGTAATTTAGATACTATTATAGTTTTTAAAATATGTTGAATTATTTTCCAGTTTCAATTTAAGTTTAGATGGTTTTAGTATTTCTGTATTTTTATTATTTTTTTATGTTGATTTTGGTAACACTTTATAATGTTGTAAGTCATTTATACATGATTAGTTAATGATGAACTAATCATTTATATGCACTCATAAAGTACTGTATATGTAAATATTTGTGTCTATGTTTTGTAGATTAAGTTATAAACAATATAAAAGTAAGTATCTTCAGTTTCAGTAAACTATAATAACAGTTGTAAACTTTTATAAAAAATTATATATATATATATATAAATATGACGAATTCAGATGCAAAAGCCTCTAAACGCCATCTGAAATTTTCATCTAAAATTGGGATTTTTATCAGGCTCCTTTATTTATGTTCAGTTATTTCACTTTAATAGTCTGGCAAAGGACCTGCAGATTGGCATTAAAGTAAAATGACTCAACCTAAGCATAGTAGCTTGATAAAAATCCTAATTTTAGATGCAAATTTCATGCAAACTCTTCATATATTTTTGTATATGTTTTGGCATATAGACATGTCATGAATAGACTTACCAAAGCATCTGCCTTGTGCTTCAACTTCTTGGCCTCCTGCATGTAGTAATCTGCATTGTGAACACTGTAATGATAGAAAGTGTGATTAAGTTCTGTTTGTTTTACACACACATTCCACTGTGTGCATTAACATGAACCTGAAATATGTTGAGCTGCTATACGACTGAAAGATTTCCAGACTCAGTCAGTCATTATCCACAGCAATCTGGTGTTACTGTTACATACGTGTTATTAAATGTGAGTTTAGGTCTCCTGGGCTCCATGTGCTCTGTGGACAGGGCTGAAGTGTTTGACCAGAGGTTTGGCTCCGACTGACCATTGCTGTGAAAACCGCCGGAAGGCTTGCTGTGACTGTCTTCTTCCTGGAACAGCGAGAGAACATTAAAACGATAATTAGCCTTGAACAGCTTGAATAATACATAAACTATCCATTTACTCTCAGTCTGTTCTGCATCTACTCAGTGTTTTCATTTTTAGGACCATTTAGCTAGATTGATTTTGGACGATCGGCACATGGGAGCCATTCTCTTGTCTTCAAGGCTATTTTGAAACCTTTCCAAGAAGGTAATTAGTTTAGCAAAAACACAGGAAATGTGGTGAAGGCCTCAAGGAAAGCCTCAGGCCTCAGACTAGCTGTCTGTCCGTGACTTACAGCGCTGGTCTTGGAATGGGAGAAGGATTTGCTCTCTCCTTTGCGGTGTTTGTGTGATGAGGACGATGATGAAGAGGTGGAGGCAGGTATTGTGCGGGTGGAGGGGAGGGGGTTTGGGACGGTGGAGGTGTTTCCGTCCTGACTGAGGGAGCTGCATTCGCTGGTTCTCCGCGGGCGGCCCACAGGCTCATCGGACAGCGGCGACAGCAGAGGCGGCAACAGCTTATCCTCCCGCTTGCGGGGTTGCTTCTTTAAAGAACTTGGCAGAAAAATCAAATAAAATAGAAAACATGTCAAAGGTCTCCGACTGTACACTTGCAAGACACTTCAAGACTTATTGTAGGCCAATACATTTGTGGTGTTTACAACATTTCTTAATACAAAGACATTCAAAGTCATATTTGGTGGTGGTTTAAAACACTACTGAGGGATATGGGGGGAAAAAGTGTCTTTATGCAAACACAGTCTGATATACCTTATGTGAATGTAAACTGGTGGGACTATATATTGTACATGTGCCAAAATACTAGATCTGTGCTTTAGGCCTTGATGTGGAAAAGTAGATTAAGACCTCATTTTTATGAGCAGGGGAAATAAATCACATGGACAGTTTGTTGCTAGAACAACTGAGATAATGATTAGATGCTTTGGGCTTAACCTGAAATTTTTTTTAAAAAATTAATATATATATATATATATATATATATATATATATATTTTTTTTTTTTTTTTTTTTTTGCTAAATGTATTTCATATTGAAGATATAGTGAAACAAATAAATAAATATATCTTGCAATTGTATAGCAACGTGCATCAAGCATCAGAATATGTATATATGTGTATATATATATATATATATATATATATATATATATATATATATATATATATATATATATAATTTCTTTTTGCATTTCTTTAAAATTTCAATAATGCAAAATGCAGTTTCAAGTAGGACATAATTATGGTATACATTTATCTGTCTTTTTAGTCAGAGTTTAGAATCAGAGATGAAGAAGTGGACAAAACAACTTCTCTGATCTGCAAGATCTGATTCTGTCCATTACTGTGTTTCCTGGACTCTCTGAAAGAAACTCTCTCAGCACATACTAAACCCTAATTAAAGAGTAAGGCTTCTTTCTGCAATCAAAGGAGCTACCACTGACATCCAGTGTATTATTTTACACAGGGTGTAATTTTGTTGAAAATATGATGCTATATTCTGCTCTCTCTTTTATTGTTCTCACCCCTCAGGGCAGTAGGGTCATTTTAGATCAAATGGTTTTGGTTCCTTTTATTCCTTTTCTAGAACAACATAGGAGAGGCACAAGATCATATACAGATGAGAGAGGGAGGTGGTGGCACCTCCATGTTGGCTAAATTCATTTACATAAACGCTTACCAGTCTAAACTTAGCCTAAGTGCTAAATAAAGAAGCTCCCCTGAGACATAATGTCCTAGACAGCAGCATATATTTTTTGCCTTTGGTTTATTAGGATGAAAATACGCCATAAAACAAGAGTCTCATCAGTTAACAACACTAAATAAAAAGCCTTCTTTACTTTTCTAATTCAATTAAAAGGGTGAACGCAGTGAACAAGCTGATTTAAAACACACTGAGCAGGTGATAACAGTAAATAGCCCGAGGTGCTAAACACTTCCAGTAATAGTTGTTAACGGTGGCTAATAATTTAATGTAGCGCTGCTGATCGTATCGTAAGATTCGCTGGCGTTAGTCGTGTCGCAGTGCGGTGGGCACTCAGGCGGACAGGACAAGCATATGACCCCTGTCACGTGTGTGTCTTTGATGGGCTCTAGCCTGGCCTGACTCTAATTGAATATCTAAAATTAGCAGTAGCCGTTGTGCTGGTGTCAGTGTTAAATTACTGTAATGCAGTGGGACAAAGCAGGCAGGCGGCTCCAAAAGGGTGACCTGCTGCTCCTCTTGCGTATCCCAGCATTCTCCCAGAGGACATAACACAGGGTGAGCTACTAAGCTGAGATGGCAAATCTCTAGTGTTTTCATGCATACGTGGCAAAAACTTCAGGGGACACTGGTAGCATATGTTAAAGAAAAGTGAAGCATCGTGGGATCTCTATATGAAGGTTTTCAGTGGAGTTACTGAACAAAATCCAACAAGAATCTTTATTTTCTATTAAAATCAGAATCAAAATGGCTAGTCATTAGTCATGCTCCTAAGACAAGTGTGTGATAATGTAGGCAACAAGCCATGAGTCAGTACTGAAAACTCACTCTTTTGTGCTGGAGACCTTGTGGTTGTGTATGGGCGAGATACAAGGAGGAAGCAGAAGTGCGTCTTTGTCCATCCGAAGCTTTTTGCCTCCACTCATCACATCACAGTGCTCAGACTGCAGAGAGATGGAAGTTAATTAACATGAATTTAACGTTATTTAGCTTAACAGGCTAAATGACCACTTAGACACTTTCTTCTACTTTAAGGAAAACAAAAAAACATATTTTATAGTCCAAGAATCAGTTTCCCCTTACACCAGTAACAGGATAGCACTGAAATCTTAAATTGTACTTTACACACGAACACATTAGGAATAGAGAATTTTACACTACCTGGCAAAAAAAAAAAGTTGCAGTTTGGATTTAAATTAAATTAAAATTCAATTTATGCATTTAGCAGACTTACAGTGCATTCAGGCTATCAATTTTTACCTATCATGTGTTCCCGGGGAATCAAACCCCTAACATTATAACATTATACATAAATTGGTCACCACTCTTAAAATGCTGGGCTGACCAACCAACATTTCTTGCTTAAAATTAATTCCGAAAAATAGACTGGAAATTAACATTAAATAACTTGTTCAATAAATACTGATGCCTCTGGTAATTTAGCGTTCATTTTAATCCAGCCAAAGAACAATTTATAAATAATAGCTGAGTTAAATAAAACTACCCACAAGGTTGGGTTAAACATTTAACACAATCGCTAGGTCCATATTTGATCCAGCATTTTTAGAGTGCATGGTATTCTGAGCTTAACCTCATTTAAAGTCTTTAGGGTGTGCTGGGGTGAAATGACTCTCCTAATGCAATACTAGATCTGGGCCAAAAACTAAACTCATGATGGAAATAAATGCTGTGATGTTGCATAATGTTGTCGAAACACTGCCACTACAAATGCACAATATAATCAAAGCTAAAGGTGGTCCAGTGAAAAGTTAGAGCAGAGGTCTTCAACCCTGTTCCTGGGGACCCACTGTCCTGCAAATTTTATTTCTAACCTGTTCCCAATGAGCATTTTCAAGCAATCTTGAGGAGCTTGCTTAGCTGCTTCAGTTGTGTTTGATTACGGTTCTAGATAAACTCTGCAGAACAGTGAGTTCCCAGGAACAGGGTTGAAGACATCTCTATTAGAGTGTGCAACATTGTATACTGAGGTCTTAACGGCCCTGGTTTTCACATATGGTAGACTTCGTATGAACCAAACCCAGTTCAGTTAAAGTGAACAAGAAAGAGAACTGGCTGCAAGTGACCTTAATGCTTCAAGTGTTGACGTTGTAAGTGGACTTTAATGGGACTTTTTTTAATCACTAACAAACCTCTTGAGGTTTCAGTTTCATTTATGCATCTTTGGATCATTTGCAAGTGGTATTTCATGAGCTGTCACCAATTGTACCCATAGGTGTTAAGAGTTTAATATGTTCCTGTAGACAAGAAGGGTCTATGATTTACATTATGACATTGGATGAGTATTATTTTATAAAAACAATAAAAACCTTTGGCCATTGAATATCTGGGTTGCTAATTAATTGTACAATTCAAACTTGTCAAGGGGCGATACTTCAGCTATCAAGGTTATGTCCTTCAACAAGGCACTCCAAAGAAATTCTTCCATGGAAGAAGTAAATGTCGCTTAAAGGACCTGCTAAATGACTACTTGCTTAAAATAATAATTACATGATTATTTTGCAATTGCAGCCCTTGATTTTATAATTATAGTGCATGGAAAGAGAGTGAGAACATTGAACACTTGCCTTGTGTTTCCTCTTGGATTTGCTAGGGTTCTTTTCTGCAGGGATAGAGGCAGGTGACCTGTTGCCGTCTTGTGCTTGACACTGATCTCCCGACACTCTACCTTTGTTGAGGGAGGCTCCGGGGGGTCTGCCCTGGGATCCGTGATAGGAAGCTGAGTTCAATCTTAACCCAAAGGGACTTGATGTCCTCAAAATCTCTTAGTGGTGACAATAGTTCATTTTGCACAATAGGGATGGGAGAAAAGAAGGGCTCTTCCAGGAGATCCGAGGCACCTGGATCAGGAATAGAGGTGCTGCTTGTGCTGGTAAGGCTGCTAACACTCAGGATATTGCTATTGCAATCCTTGGATTTTAGGTTTAAGGTGTTGGGACCGGGACAGGGAAGCTGAACCTTGGGTGAGCTCTTCAGGATCCGAATGACACTCGGATGAAGAAGACTCTGTCTCGATGAACTCCTTAGACTTGGGGATGATCTTGTTTGGTCCTCTGTGCTTCTTTTTATCCTGGACCGGTGTAATATTCGTTGGTGCAGCGTTTGTTGTGGTTGTCCGAGGTTCCTTTCTTGGAAGCCGTCTTGACCCCAGGGCCCTTGCCTCTAGGTTTTGGCAGTTCTAAAGGCGGGGGCTCTTTCTCTTTTGGGGTAGAACTTGAGTTTCCTGGTCTTGGCCAGTTGTGCTCCTCGCCGCTGGAAGATCGCTCCACCTTTTTGGGCTGCTTCTTTCCAGTGCTTCTCCTGGGGGGAGCAAGCTCCACCGAGGCTGGTGATTTTACCCTTGGTGCTTTTGCTGTCCGGAGCCTTCTGACCAGTCTTGGGTTTGGCTTTCTCTCGGATAGGACTGAGCAATGTTCTCTCCTTGGGGTCTGCTGGTGCCAGTGCTGTGGTGACTTGCTCTTGCTTGAGCTCTGGTTGTCTGAGGCTTGGCCTTTATCAGGTTGAGAGATGTTAAGCCCATGACTGTCTGACTGGGTGCTAATTAGTGCTTTATTGTGAGGATTAACTTTGTTTAGCCACTTATCTAGTTGCCACTTGTTTGTTGATGGAGGCTCAGGCTGGTGGAAAGAGACAAAGCAAATTGATGGCACAAAGTTTAAGAAATATTGACAACTCTGTCTCAGCATCTTATTTGATCAATCACACAATGAGATGAAAACCAGATCATTTGTTGTTGCACGTGACAATTTTACATGCATTAAGTGGGTCTATACATTGTAAATTGATGCATGTGTAAAATAACATGTAAACCCAATTTCTAATGATGCATATCGGTACAGATTTCATCTGTCTCCGGTGCTGATTCATGAGAAGCTTGAAGATTTCGTCATTTGACTTTCACAGACCAATGAAACTGGCACCATGATGAAAAGGCCATTAAGAGAGGAAGTCATAAAAATCCCTGGATAACGGAGGAAATGTTGTGAGTACTGTCCTGATGACTGCTCACAGCCCTCGCTGTGGAGATGTTTTCATCAGCTATATTATCTCATGCCAATTGTTGTGTACCATTATGTTTCCAGACATATGTAAATCTTTCCCACGAACCCATAAACACTGTCTTGAATGCTCTAAATGATAGAAATCATTCAGAAAAAGGAAGCTATGGAAATGAGTGGACATCTCTATTAACCATTAAACTCACGGGGTAAGAAATTAAATTCAGTGCACTTTCCAATCAGACCTGATGGTACGTTTGAGACAAAAGGCAATCTCCTATGCCATTTCACATTCAAAAGCCACATTCTCCATCTCTCAAGAGAGACATTTCCGGCAATACGAGCTACCAAATCACCAGCAAAGATGATGAATTGAGCATGTCTAAATTGGACAGGCCTCCCAATATTTAGCCACTGAAGCATCAAGGCTTTGCGTCGCTGCTTGAAAGAGAAACATCTTTCTTGCCAGACCAGAGCTCTTGCAGTGCTGAGATATGGATTCCCATTGGCCATCCCTGGCAAAGAGCAAAGCTATACACACAGAGGGGGCCGATGAGAACCAGGAGATGTTTACTACTTGTGTAATGCTCTTAGGGAGCCCGGGCAGGCTACTGCAGGACAACTTTAAAGCTGCCAAATTAATCCTTTGTGGAGATCCTTTCAAAAGTCCTACCCCTAACCCATGCTGGGAAAACTCAGAGGGAGAATGAGGCCTCAGTCTCTCTGTGCCTTTAGCTAAAGGAGAAAATAGACTTAGAAATAGACTCAGATTTATCTCGGTTCTTTAGAAATTTCTGGTAATGGGCTCAGCAATAATCATCTAAGGGAAAATAATTGCATAAACTGGTATTCATTTACCTCATGGCCCAGAGTTCAGAAGGTGAGCAAAAAACAAAACAAAAACAACAAAAAAAATACTAAATAACACTAAACAGAAAGGCTTAGGAAATAGCCAAACCTGTCAAAAATGTCTGGGCCATGCCTCATTTAATAAATAAATAAAAAAATAAAAAACATATTTTGCTTTAGGTAAATGATGCCTACTTTTTCTTCATTAACATACATTATGTTCACTAAACAGTTAGACAATTATCTCCCCAAAATTCAGTAATAGTAAATAATAATCACAGTGATAATAATGTGTTTATTTTTATTATTATTAAATGCAAAAATGCCAACAAAAATTCTATGACTTCCACCACATATGCCATTTACCACAGTATTTGTAGAAACTACAACAATAGACCATTTATATATTTTCTTTTCACACTACAGATAATTTATTTATTTTGCAATACAGCCTCGGCAAAAATGTCCCATGTAAAACAGTTTTACCTGTATAGCTCTATTTGCATTAAGTACTGTTTTAGAGAGAAGTAATCAGTTTCATAGAAAAGTAAAGATGATAAATTGAGCAATTGAACGTTTCTTGATTACCCTTCCAAAATTTTGCCACCTAGGTGTCAGACATATCGTTTTTAAAGCAGCTTAAAGAAATCATGCAAAAAAATAAAAAATAAAATACAAATCAATTAAGCAGTGTGTTAATTAAAAGGGGTGGGGGGGGGTCCTCATATTTTTGGTCTTATCCTGTAGTGTATGGGCTGAACTGAGAAACACCTGTAATAACAGCCATCAGTGAATGGAATGAAGGATCAGTGTGAGGATGTGTTGTGACAGTTTAAGAGGAGTGAAGTGATCAATACCTCTGGTGTGGCAGCGCGGGATGCTCGGTTGCACTCACTGTCACTGGAACTGCTCTCACTGTCCGAGTCGGACTCTGAGCTGCTCTCCGATTCGCTGGAGCTGCCCGAGGCACCGCTGGAGTGACCGGTTGGTTCACTGGTCCGCGGTGTGGTTCCAGGGAGACTGTAGGAAAAAGAACAGAGGAGAACATTCATCAAATGATATGACACACTTCGAAACACACAAACGCGCCATTGACAGCATACATGAAGATACCGGTTGTTTAATTAATGTACACTGGATTTTATTCAATAGCAGGAGAAAACAGACAGAGTTGTAATGGTTTGTGCACACCAAAAGGAAAGCGAATATTCGCATAGCATTACTCACACTAGATTATTCACGGGATGTTTTTCGCATCACGCGAATAATAGCATAATAATGCTCTCCTCGATGAGTTGCCAGGCACAAATTCACATCTATTCACATCTTAGCGTTGACTTTTTATTCAAACTAGTGTTCGAATTTTGCTGTGGACACACCATAAGGCATGGAAGCCCATTTCCATTACAGTACTATTCTGTAGTGAAAACTTTCATAGTATA